>NC_051320.1:76000004-76625004 GCF_015220235.1 Choloepus didactylus
GCTTAATTTTTCACACAAAACAAATGCTGAGAGAATTTGCTAACAAGAAACCTGCCCTACTGGAGATACTAAAGGGAGCCCTACACACAGAGAAACAAAGAAAGGACAGAGAGACTTGGAGAAAGGTTCAGTACTAAAGAGATTCGGTATGGGTACAATAAAGGATATTAATAGACAGAGGGGAAAAATAGGACAAACATACACCAAAGGATAGATGGCTGATCCAAGAAATGCCTTCACGGTTATAACGTTGAATGTAAATGGATATTAAACCTCCCCAATTAAAAGATATAGATTCGCAGAATGGATCAAAAAAATGAACCATCAATATGTTGCATACAAGAGACTCATCTCTTAGGACAACAGGGACACCAAGAAACTGAAAGTGAAAGGATGGAAAAAAATATTTCATGCAAGCTACAGCCAAAAGAAGCAGGTGTAGCCAATATTACTCTCAGATAAAATAGACTTCAAATTCAGGGATGTTTTGAGAGACAAAGAATGCCACTACATACTAATAAAAGGGGGCAATTCAGCAACAAGAAATAACAATCATAAATGTCTATGCACCCAACCAAGGTTCCACAAAATACATGAGAGAAACACTGGCAAAACTAAAGGAAGCAATTGATGTTTCCACAATAATTGTGGGAGACTTCAACACATCACTCTCTCCTATAGATAGATCAACCAGACAGAAGACCAATAAGGAAATTGAAACCTAAACAATCTGATAAATGAATTAGATTTAACAGACATATACAGGACATTACATCCCAAATCACCAGGATACACATACTTTTCTAGTGCTCATGGAACTTTCTCCAGAATAGATCATATGCTGGGACATAAAACAAGCCTCAATAAATTTAAAAAGATTGAAATTATTCAAAGCACATTCTCTGACCACAATGGAATACAATTAGAAGTCAATAACCATCAGAGACTTAGAGAATTACACAAATACCTGGAGGTTAAACAACACACTCCCTAAACAATCAGTGGGTTAAAGAAGAAATAGCAAGAGAAATTGCTAATATATAGAGACGAATGAAAATGAGAACACAACATACCAAAACCTATGGGATGCAGCAAAAGCAGTGCTAAGGGGGAAATTTATAGCACTAACGCATATATTAAAAAAGGAAGAAAGAGCCAAAATCAAAGAACTAATGGATCAACTGAAGAAGCTAGAAAATGAACAGCAAACCAATCCTAAACCAAGTACAAGAAAAGAAATAACAAGGATTAAAGCAGAAATAAATGACATAGAGAACAAAAAAACAATAGAGAGGATAAATATCACCAAAAGTTGGTTCTTTGAGAAGATCAACAAGATTGACAAGCCCCTAGCTAGAATGACAAAATCAAAAGAGAGAAGACCCATATAAACAAAATAATGAATGAAAAAGGTGACATAACTGCAGATCCTGAAGAAATTAAAAAATTATAAGAGGATACTATGAACAACTGTATGGCAACAAACTGGATAATGTAGAGGAAATGGACAATTTCCTGGAAACATATGAACAACCTAGACTGACCAGAGAAGAAATAGAAGACCTCAACCAACCCATCACAAGCAAAGAGATCCAATCAGTCATCAAAATCTTCCCACAAATAAATGCCCAGGGCCAGATGGCTTCACAGGGGAATTCTACCAAACTTTCCAGAAAGAACTGACACCAATCTTACTCAAACTCTTTCAAAACATTGAAGAAAATGGAACACTACCTAACTCATTTTATGAAGCTAACATCAATCTAATACCAAAACCAGGCAAAGATGTTACAAAAAGGAAAACTACCGGCCAATCTCCCTAATGAATATGGATGCAAAAATCCTCAACAAAATACTTGCAAATCGAATCCAAAGACACATTACAAAAATCATACACCATGACCAAGTGGGGTTTATTCCAGGCATGCAAGGATGGTTCAACATAAGAAAATCAATCAATGTATTACAACACATTAACAAGTCAAAAGGGAAAAATCAATTGATCATCTCAATAGATGCTGAAAAAGCATTTGACAAAATCCAACATCCCTTTTTGATAAAAACACTTCAAAAGGTAGGAATTGAAGGAAACTTCCTCAACATGATAAAGAGCATATATGAAAAACCCACAGCCAGCATAGTACTCAATGGTGAGAGACTGAAAGCCTTCCCTCTAAGATCAGGAACAAGACAAGGATGCCCGCTGTCACCACTGTTATTCAACATTGTGCTGGAAGTGCTAGCCAGGGCAATCCGGCAAGACAAAGAAATAAAAGGCATCCAAATTGGAAAAGAAGAAGTAAAACTGTCATTCTTTGCAGATGATATGATCTTATATCTAGAAAACCCTGAAAAATCGACGACACAGCTACTAGAGCTAATAAACAAATTTAGCAAAGTAGCGGGATACAAGGTTTAATGCATATAAGTCAGTAATGTTTCTATATGCTAGAAATGAACAAACTGAAGAGACACTCAAGAAAAAGATACCATTTTCAATAGCAACTAAAAAAATCAAGTACCTAGGAATAAACTTAACCAAAGATATAAAAGACCTATACAAAGAAAACTACATAACTCTACTAAAAGAAATAGAAGGGGACCTTAAAAGATGGAAAAATATTCCATGTTCATGGATAGGAAGACTAAATGTCATTAAGATGTCAATTCTACCCAAACTCATCTACAGATTCAATGCAATCCCAATCAAAATTCCAACAACCTACTTTGCAGACTTGGAAAAGCTAGTTATCAAATTTATTTGGAAAGGGAAGATGCCTCGAATTGCTAAAGACACTCTAAAAAAGAAAAACGAAGTGGGAGGACTTACACTCCCTGACCTTGAAGCTTATTATAAAGCCACAGTTGCCAAAACAGCATGGTACTGGCACAAAGATAGACATATAGATCAATGGAATCGAAATGAGAATTCGGAGACAGACCCTCAGATCTATGGCCGACTGATCTTTGATAAGGCCCCCCAAAGTCACTGAACTGAGTCATAATGGTCTTTTCAACAAATGGGGCTGGGAGAGTTGGATATCCATATCCAAAAGAATTGAAAGAGGACCCTACCTCACCCCCTACACAAAAATTAACTCAAAATGGACCAAAGATCTCAATATAAAAGAAAGTACCATAAAACTCCTAGAAGATAATGTAGGAAAACATCTTCAAGACCTTGTATTAGGCGGCCACTTCCTAGACTTTACACCCAAAGCACAAGCAACAAAAGAGAAAATAGATAAATGGGAACTCCTCAAGCTTAGAAGTTCTCTGCACCTCAAAGGAATTTCTCAAAAGGTAAAGAGGCAGCCAACTCAATGGGAAAAAATTTTTGGAAACCATGTATCTGACAAAAGACTGATATCTTGCATATATAAAGAAATCCTACAACTCAATGACAATAGGACAGTCGGCCCAATTATAAAATGGGCAAAAGATATGAAAAGACAGTTCTCTGAAGAGGAAATACAAATGGCCAAGAAACACATGAAGAAATGTTCGCTTCACTAGCTATTAGAGAGATGCAAATTAAGACCACAATGAGATACCATCTAACACCGGTTAGAATGGCTGCCATTAAACAAACAGGAAACTACAAATGCTGGAGGGGATGTGGAGAAACTGGAACTCTTATTCACTGTTGGTGGGACTGTATAATGATTCAGCCACTCTGGAAGCCAGTCTGGCAGTTCCTTAGAAAACTAGATATACAGTTACCATTCGATCCAGCGATTGCACTTCTCGGTATATACCCGGAAGATCGGAAAGCAATGACACGAACAGATATCTGCACGCCAATGTTCATAGCAGCATTATTCACAATTGCCAAAAGATGGAAACAACCCAAATGTCCTTCAACAGATGAGTGGATAAATAAAATGTGGTATATACACACGATGGAATACTACGCGGCAGTAAGAAGGAACCATCTCGTGAAACATATGACAACATGGATGAACCTTGAGGACATAATGCTAAGCGAAATAAGCCAGGCACAAAAAGAGAAATATTATATGCTACCACTAATGTGAACTTTGAAAAATGTAAAACAAATGGCTTATAATGTAGAATGTAGGGGAACTAGCAATAGAGAGCAATTAAGGAAGGGGGAACAATAATCCAAGAAGAACAGATAAGCTATTTAATGTTCTGGGGATGCCCAGGAATGACTATGGTCTGTTAATTTCTGATGGATATAGTAGGAGCAAGTTCACAGAAATGTTGCTATATTAGGTAACTTTCTTGGGGTAAAGTAGGAACATGTTGGAAGTTAAGCAGTTATCTTAGGTTAGTTGTCTTTTTCTTACTCCCTTGTTATGGTCTCTTTGAAATGTTTTTTTCTTGTATGTCTGTTTTCTTTTTAACTTTTTTTTCATACAGTTGATTTAAAAAGAAGGGAAAGTTAAAAAAAAAAAAAAAAAACAAGGAAAAAAAAAAGATGCAGTGCCCCCTTGAGGAGCCTGTGGAGAATGCAGGGGTATTCGCCTACCCCACCTCCATGGTTGCTAACATGACCACAGACATAGGGGACTGGTGGTTTGATGGGTTGAGCCCTCTACCACAGGTTTTACCCTTGGGAAGACGGTTGCTGCAAAGGAGAGGCTAGGCCTCCCTATGGTTGTGCCTAAGAGCCTCCTCCCGAATGCCTTTTTGTTGCTCAGATGTGGCCCTGTCTCTCTAGCTAAGCCAACTTGAAAGGTGAAATCGCTGCCCTCCCCCCTACGTGGGATCAGACACCCAGGGGAGTGAATCTCCCTGGCAACGTGGAATATGACTCCCGGGGAGGAATGTAGACCTGGCATCGTGGGACAGAGAACATCTTCTTGACCAAAAGGGGGATGTGAAAGGAAATGAAATAAGCTTCAGTGGCAGAGAGAATCCAAAAGGAGCCGAGAGGTCACTCTGGTGGGCACTCTTACGCACACTTTAGACAACCCTTTTTAGGTTCTAAAGAATTGGGGTAGCTGGTGGTGGATACCTGAAACTATCAAACTACAACCAGAACCCATGAATCTCGAAGACAGTTGTATAAAAATGTAGCTTATGAGGGGTGACAAGGGGATTGGGAAAGCCATAAGGACCACACTCCACTTCGTCTAGTTTATGGATGGATGAGTAGAAAAATAGGGGAAGGAAACAAACAAAGGTACCCAGTGTTCTTTTTTACTTCAATTGCTCTTTTTCACTCTAATTATTATTCTTGTTATTCTTGTGTGTGTGCTAATGAAGGTGTCAGGGATTGATTTGGGTGATGAATGTACAACTATGTAATGGTACTGTGAACAATCAAAAGTACGATTTGTTTTGTATGACTGCGTGGTATATGAATATATCTCAATAAAATGAAGATTAAAAAAAAAAAAGACATAATGCTGAGCAAAATAAGCCAGGCACAAAAAGAGAGATATTGTATGTTACCACTAATGTGAATTCTGTGAAAAATGTACAATGTTTTATACTGTAGAATGTAGGGGACCTAGAGATACCAATTAGTGGAGGGGGAATGATAATCTAATAAGAACAGATAACTATGGAGGGTAATCTCAATGTTATGGGAATGCTCAGGAATGATTATGGTTTGTAAACTTTCTTGGATATAGTAAGATCATGTTGGAAGCAATAGAGTTATTTTAGGTTTTTTTTTTTCTCTTATTCCTTTGTTTTCTTAGGGGTTGTTAATTTTCTTGGGGTATGGTAGGAACATGTTGGAAGCAATGTAGTTATTTTAGATTATTTGTTTTTCTTACTCCTCTGTTTGGACATGGTTTATTAATTTTCTTGGGGTATGGTAGGAACATATTGGAAGCAAAGTAGTTATTTTAGGTTATTTGTTTTCCTTAATCCATTGCTTTGTTTGAAATGTTGTGGAGTTTTTTTGGTTCTTGTTTGCCTGTTTGTTTTTAATTTTTTGATAAACAAAGTTAAAAAATTGAAAAAAATCAGTAGAAAAATGGGAGTAAAAACTAAATGACAAATAGGGTGGGATGGGGGGATGGTTTGGGTATTCTCTTTTCACTTTTATTTTTTATTCTTATTCTGATTCTTTCTGATGTAAGGAAAATGTTCAGAAATAGATTGTGGTGATGAACGCATAACTATATGATCATACTGTGAACAGTTGATTGTATACCATGGATGACTGTATGGTTTGTGAATATATTTCAATAAAACTGAAATAAAAAAAAATAAATAAATAAAGGAAGCAATTGATGTTTCCACAATAATTGTGGGAGACTTCAACACATCACTCTCTCCTATAGATAGATCAACCAGACAGAAGACCAATAAGGAAACTGAAAACCTAAACAATCTGATAAATGAATTAGATTTAACAGACATATACAGGACATTACATCCCAAATCACCAGGATACACATACTTTTCTAGTGCTCTTGGAACTTTCTCCAGAATAGATCATATGCTGGGACATAAAACAAGCCTCAATAAATTTAAAAAGATTGAAATTATTCAAAGCACATTCTCTGACCACAATGGAATACAATTAGAAGTCAATAACCATCAGAGACTTAGAAAATTCACAAATACCTGGAGGTTAAACAACACACTCCTAAACAATCAGTGGGTTAAAGAAGAAATAGCAAGAGAAATTGCTAAATATATAGAGACGAATGAAAATGAGAACACAACATACCAAAACCTATGGGATGCAGCAAAAGCAGTGCTAAGGGGGAAATTTATAGCACTAAACGCATACATTAAAAAGGAAGAAAAGAGCCAAAATCAAAGAACTAATGGATCAACTGAAGAAGCTAGAAAATGAACAGCAAACCAATCCTAAACCAAGTACAAGAAAAGAAATAACAAGGATTAAAGCAGAAATAAATGACATAGAGAACAAAAAAACAATAGAGAGGATAAATATCACCAAAAGTTGGTTCTTTGAGAAGATCAACAAGATTGACAAGCCCCTAGCTAGACTGACAAAATCAAAAAGAGAGAAGACCCATATAAACAAAATAATGAATGAAAAAGGTGACATAACTGCAGATCCTGAAGAAATTAAAAAAATTATAAGAGGATACTATGAACAACTGTATGGCAACAAACTGGATAATGTAGAGGAAATGGACAATTTCCTGGAAACATATGAACAACCTAGACTGACCAGAGAAGAAATAGAAGACCTCAACCAACCCATCACAAGCAAAGAGATCCAATCAGTCATCAAAAATCTTCCCACAAATAAATGCCCAGGGCCAGATGGCTTCACAGGGGAATTCTACCAAACTTTCCAGAAAGAACTGACACCAATCTTACTCAAACTCTTTCAAAACATTGAAGAAAATGGAACACTACCTAACTCATTTTATGAAGCTAACATCAATCTAATACCAAAACCAGGCAAAGATGTTACAAAAAAGGAAAACTACCGGCCAATCTCCCTAATGAATATGGATGCAAAAATCCTCAACAAAATACTTGCAAATCGAATCCAAAGACACATTACAAAAATCATACACCATGACCAAGTGGGGTTTATTCCAGGCATGCAAGGATGGTTCAACATAAGAAAATCAATCAATGTATTACAACACATTAACAAGTCAAAAGGGAAAAATCAATTGATCATCTCAATAGATGCTGAAAAAGCATTTGACAAAATCCAACATCCCTTTTTGATAAAAACACTTCAAAAGGTAGGAATTGAAGGAAACTTCCTCAACATGATAAAGAGCATATATGAAAAACCCACAGCCAGCATAGTACTCAATGGTGAGAGACTGAAAGCCTTCCCTCTAAGATCAGGAACAAGACAAGGATGCCCGCTATCACCACTGTTATTCAACATTGTGCTGGAAGTGCTAGCCAGGGCAATCCGGCAAGACAAAGAAATAAAAGGCATCCAAATTGGAAAAGAAGAAGTAAAACTGTCATTGTTTGCAGATGATATGATCTTGTATCTAGAAAACCCTGAGAAATCGACGATACAGCTACTAGAGCTAATAAACAAATTTAGCAAAGTAGCGGGATACAAGGTTAATGCACATAAGTCAGTAATATTTCTATATGCTAGAAATGAACAAACTGAAGAGACACTCAAGAAAAAGATACCATTTTCAATAGCAACTAAAAAAATCAAGTACCTAGGAATAAACTTAACCAAAGATGTAAAAGACCTATACAAAGAAAACTACATAACTCTACTAAAAGAAATAGAAGGGGACCTTAAAAGATGGAAAAATATTCCATGTTCATGGATAGGAAGACTAAATGTCATTAAGATGTCAATTCTACCCAAACTCATCTACAGATTCAATGCAATCCCAATCAAAATTCCAACAACCTACTTTGCAGACGTGGAAAAGCTAGTTATCAAATTTATTTGGAAAGGGAAGATGCCTCGAATTGCTAAAGACACTCTAAAAAAGAAAAACGAAGTGGGAGGACTTACACTCCCTGACCTTGAAGCTTATTATAAAGCCACAGTTGCCAAAACAGCATGGTACTGGCACAAAGATAGACATATAGATCAATGGAATCGAATTGAGAATTCGGAGACAGACCCTCAGATCTATGGCCGACTGATCTTTGATAAGGCCCCCAAAGTCACTGAACTGAGTCATAATGGTCTTTTCAACAAATGGGGCTGGGAGAGTTGGATATCCATATCCAAAAGAATGAAGAGGACCCTACCTCACCCCCTACACAAAAATTAACTCAAAATGGACCAAAGATCTCAATATAAAAGAAAGTACCATAAAACTCCTAGAAGATAATGTAGGAAAACATCTTCAAGACCTTGTATTAGGCGGCCACTTCCTAGACTTTACACCCAAAGCACAAGCAACAAAAGAGAAAATAGATAAATGGGAAACTCCTCAAGCTTAGAAGTTTCTGCACCTCAAAGGAATTTCTCAAAAGGTAAAGAGGCAGCCAACTCAATGGGAAAAAATTTTTGGAAACCATGTATCTGACAAAAGACTGATATCTTGCATATATAAAGAAATCCTACAACTCAATGACAATAGGACAGTCGGCCCAATTATAAAATGGGCAAAAGATATGAAAAGACAGTTCTCTGAAGAGGAAATACAAATGGCCAAGAAACACATGAAGAAATGTTCAGCTTCACTAGCTATTAGAGAGATGCAAATTAAGACCACAATGAGATACCATCTAACACCGGTTAGAATGGCTGCCATTAAACAAACAGGAAACTACAAATGCTGGAGGGGATGTGGAGAAACTGGAACTCTTATTCACTGTTGGTGGGACTGTATAATGATTCAGCCACTCTGGAAGCCAGTCTGGCAGTTCCTTAGAAAACTAGATATACAGTTACCATTCGATCCAGCGATTGCACTTCTCGGTATATACCCGGAAGATCGGAAAGCAGTGACACGAACAGATATCTGCACGCCAATGTTCATAGCAGCATTATTCACAATTGCCAAAGATGGAAACAACCCAAATGTCCTTCAACAGATGAGTGGATAAATAAAATGTGGTATATACACACGATGGAATACTACGCGGCAGTAAGAAGGAACCATCTCGTGAAACATATGACAACATGGATGAACCTTGAGGACATAATGCTAAGCGAAATAAGCCAGGCACAAAAAGAGAAATATATGCTACCACTAATGTGAACTTTGAAAAATGTAAAACAAATGGCTTATAATGTAGAATGTAGGGGAACTAGCAATAGAGAGCAATTAAGGAAGGGGGAACAATAATCCAAGAAGAACAGATAAGCTATTTAATGTTCTGGGGATGCCCAGGAATGACTATGGTCTGTTAATTTCTGATGGATATAGTAGGAGCAAGTTCACAGAAATGTTGCTATATTAGGTAACTTTCTTGGGGTAAAGTAGGAACATGTTGGAAGGTAAGCAGTTATCTTAGGTTAGTTGTCTTTTTCTTACTCCCTTGTTATGGTCTCTTTGAAATGTTCTTTTATTGTATGTTTGTTTTCTTTTTAACTTTTTTTTCATACAGTTGATTTTAAAAAGAAGGGAAAGTTAAAAAGAAAAAAAAAAAAAACAAGGAAAAAAAAAGATGTAGTGCCCCCTTGAGGAGCCTGTGGAGAATACAGGGGTATTCGCCTACCCCACCTCCATGGTTGCTAACATGACCACAGACATAGGGGACTGGTGGTTTGATGGGTTGGGCCCTCTACCACAGGTTTTACCCTTGGGAAGACGGTTGCTGCAAAGGAGAGGCTAGGCCTCCCTATGGTTGTGCCTAAGAGCCTCCTCCCGAATGCCTCTTTGTTGCTCAGATGTGGCCCTGTCTCTCTAGCTAAGCCAACTTGAAAGGTGAAATCGCTGCCCTCCCCCCTACGTGGGATCAGACACCCAGGGGAGTGAATCTCCCTGGCAACGTGGAATATGACTCCCGGGGAGGAATGTAGACCTGGCATCGTGGGACAGAGAACATCTTCTTGACCAAAAGGGGGATGTGAAAGGAAATGAAATAAGCTTCAGTGGCAGAGAGAATCCAAAAGGAGCCGAGAGGTCACTCTGGTGGGCACTCTTACGCACACTTTAGACAACCCTTTTTAGGTTCTAAAGAATTGGGGTAGCTGGTGGTGGATACCTGAAACTATCAAACTACAACCCAGAACCCATGAATCTCGAAGACAGTTGTATAAAAATGTAGCTTATGAGGGGTGACAAGGGGATTGGGAAAGCCATAAGGACCACACTCCACTTCGTCTAGTTTATGGATGGATGAGTAGAAAAATAGGGGAAGGAAACAAACAAAGGTACCCAGTGTTCTTTTTTACTTCAATTGCTCTTTTTCACTCTAATTATTATTCTTGTTATTCTTGTGTGTGTGCTAATGACGGTGTCAGGGATTGATTTGGGTGATGAATGTACAACTATGTAATGGTACTGTGAACAATCAAAAGTACGATTTGTTTTGTATGACTGCGTGGTATATGAATATATCTCAATAAAATGAAGATTAAAAAAAAAAAAAGACATAATGCTGAGCAAAATAAGCCAGGCACAAAAAGAGAGATATTGTATGTTACCACTAATGTGAATTCTGTGAAAAATGTACAATGTTTTATACTGTAGAATGTAGGGGACCTAGAGATACCAATTAGTGGAGGGGGAATGATAATCTAATAAGAACAGATAAACTATGGAGGGTAATCTCAATGTTATGGGAATGCTCAGGAATGATTATGGTTTGTAAACTTTCTTGGATATAGTATGATCATGTTGGAAGCAATAGAGTTATTTTAGGTTTTTTTTTTTCTCTTATTCCTTTGTTTTCTTAGGGGTTGTTAATTTTCTTGGGGTATGGTAGGAACATGTTGGAAGCAATGTAGTTATTTTAGATTATTTGTTTTTCTTACTCCTCTGTTTGGACATGGTTTATTAATTTTCTTGGGGTATGGTAGGAACATATTGGAAGCAAAGTAGTTATTTTAGGTTATTTGTTTTCCTTAATCCATTGCTTTGTTTGAAATGTTGTGGGGTTTTTTTGGTTCTTGTTTGCCTGTTTGTTTTTAATTTTTTGATAAACAAAGTTAAAAAATTGAAAAAAAATCAGTAGAAAAATGGGAGTAAAAACTAAATGACAAATAGGGTGGGATGGGGGGATGGTTTGGGTATTCTCTTTTCACTTTTATTTTTTATTCTTATTCTGATTCTTTCTGATGTAAGGAAAATGTTCAGAAATAGATTGTGGTGATGAACGCATAACTATATGATCATACTGTGAACAGTTGATTGTATACCATGGATGACTGTATGGTTTGTGAATATATTTCAATAAAACTGAAATAAAAAAAAAATAAATAAAGGAAGCAATTGATGTTTCCACAATAATTGTGGGAGACTTCAACACATCACTCTCTCCTATAGATAGATCAACCAGACAGAAGACCAATAAGGAAACTGAAAACCTAAACAATCTGATAAATGAATTAGATTTAACAGACATATACAGGACATTACATCCCAAATCACCAGGATACACATACTTTTCTAGTGCTCTTGGAACTTTCTCCAGAATAGATCATATGCTGGGACATAAAACAAGCCTCAATAAATTTAAAAAGATTGAAATTATTCAAAGCACATTCTCTGACCACAATGGAATACAATTAGAAGTCAATAACCATCAGAGACTTAGAAAATTCACAAATACCTGGAGGTTAAACAACACACTCCTAAACAATCAGTGGGTTAAAGAAGAAATAGCAAGAGAAATTGCTAAATATATAGAGACGAATGAAAATGAGAACACAACATACCAAAACCTATGGGATGCAGCAAAAGCAGTGCTAAGGGGGAAATTTATAGCACTAAACGCATACATTAAAAGGAAGAAAGAGCCAGAATCAAAGAACTAATGGATCAACTGAAGAAGCTAGAAAATGAACAGCAAACCAATCCTAAACCAAGTACAAGAAAGAAATAACAAGGATTAAAGCAGAAATAAATGACATAGAGAACAAAAAAACAATAGAGAGGATAAATATCACCAAAAGTTGGTTCTTTGAGAAGATCAACAAGATTGACAAGCCCCTAGCTAGAATGACAAAATCAAAAAGAGAGAAGACCCATATAAACAAAATAATGAATGAAAAAGGTGACATAACTGCAGATCCAGAAGAAATTAAAAAAATTATAAGAGGATACTATGAACAACTGTATGGCAACAAACTGGATAATGTAGAGGAAATGGACAATTTCCTGGAAACATATGAACAACCTAGACTGACCAGAGAAGAAATAGAAGACCTCAACCAACCCATCACAAGCAAAGAGATCCAATCAGTCATCAAAAATCTTCCCACAAATAAATGCCCAGGGCCAGATGGCTTCACAGGGGAATTCTACCAAACTTTCCAGAAAGAACTGACACCAATCTTACTCAAACTCTTTCAAAACATTGAAGAAAATGGAACACTACCTAACTCATTTTATGAAGCTAACATCAATCTAATACCAAAACCAGGCAAAGATGTTACAAAAAAGGAAAACTACCGGCCAATCTCCCTAATGAATATGGATGCAAAAATCCTCAACAAAATACTTGCAAATCGAATCCAAAGACACATTAAAAAAATCATACACCATGACCAAGTGGGGTTTATTCCAGGCATGCAAGGATGGTTCAACATAAGAAAATCAATCAATGTATTACAACACATTAACAAGTCAAAAGGGAAAAATCAATTGATCATCTCAATAGATGCTGAAAAAGCATTTGACAAAATCCAACATCCCTTTTTGATAAAAACACTTCAAAAGGTAGGAATTGAAGGAAACTTCCTCAACATGATAAAGAGCATATATGAAAAACCCACAGCCAGCATAGTACTCAATGGTGAGAGACTGAAAGCCTTCCCTCTAAGATCAGGAACAAGACAAGGATGCCCGCTGTCACCACTGTTATTCAACATTGTGCTGGAAGTGCTAGCCAGGGCAATCCGGCAAGACAAAGAAATAAAAGGCATCCAAATTGGAAAAGAAGAAGTAAAACTGTCATTGTTTGCAGATGATATGATCTTATATCTAGAAAACCCTGAAAAATCGACGACACAGCTACTAGAGCTAATAAACAAATTTAGCAAAGTAGCGGGATACAAGGTTAATGCATATAAGTCAGTAATGTTTCTATACGCTAGAAATGAACAAACTGAAGAGACACTCAAGAAAAAGATACCATTTTCAATAGCAACTAAAAAAATCAAGTACCTAGGAATAAACTTAACCAAAGATATAAAAGACCTATACAAAGAAAACTACATAACTCTACTAAAAGAAATAGAAGGGGACCTTAAAAGATGGAAAAATATTCCATGTTCATGGATAGGAAGACTAAATGTCATTAAGATGTCAATTCTACCCAAACTCATCTACAGATTCAATGCAATCCCAATCAAAATTCCAACAACCTACTTTGCAGACTTGGAAAAGCTAGTTATCAAATTTATTTGGAAAGGGAAGATGCCTCGAATTGCTAAAGACACTCTAAAAAAGAAAAACGAAGTGGGAGGACTTACACTCCCTGACCTTGAAGCTTATTATAAAGCCACAGTTGCCAAAACAGCATGGTACTGGCACAAAGATAGACATATAGATCAATGGAATCGAAATGAGAATTCGGAGACAGACCCTCAGATCTATGGCCGACTGATCTTTGATAAGGCCCCCAAAGTCACTGAACTGAGTCATAATGGTCTTTTCAAAAAATGGGGCTGGGAGAGTTGGATATCCATATCCAAAAGAATGAAAGAGGACCCTACCTCACCCCCTACACAAAAATTAACTCAAAATGGACCAAAGATCTCAATATAAAAGAAAGTACCATAAAACTCCTAGAAGATAATGTAGGAAAACATCTTCAAGACCTTGTATTAGGCGGCCACTTCCTAGACTTTACACCCAAAGCACAAGCAACAAAAGAGAAAATAGATAAATGGGAACTCCTCAAGCTTAGAAGTTTCTGCACCTCAAAGGAATTTCTCAAAAAGGTAAAGAGGCAGCCAACTCAATGGGAAAAAATTTTTGGAAACCATGTATCCGACAAAAGACTGATATCTTGCATATATAAAGAAATCCTACAACTCAATGACAATAGGACAGTCGGCCCAATTATAAAATGGGCAAAAGATATGAAAAGACAGTTCTCTGAAGAGGAAATACAAATGGCCAAGAAACACATGAAGAAATGTTCAGCTTCACTAGCTATTAGAGAGATGCAAATTAAGACCACAATGAGATACCATCTAACACCGGTTAGAATGGCTGCCATTAAACAAACAGGAAACTACAAATGCTGGAGGGGATGTGGAGAAACTGGAACTCTTATTCACTGTTGGTGGGACTGTATAATGATTCAGCCACTCTGGAAGCCAGTCTGGCAGTTCCTTAGAAAACTAGATATACAGTTACCATTCGATCCAGCGATTGCACTTCTCGGTATATACCCGGAAGATCGGAAAGCAGTGACACGAACAGATATCTGCACGCCAATGTTCATAGCAGCATTATTCACAATTGCCAAAAGATGGAAACAACCCAAATGTCCTTCAACAGATGAGTGGATAAATAAAATGTGGTATATACACACGATGGAATACTACGCGGCAGTAAGAAGGAACCATCTCGTGAAACATATGACAACATGGATGAACCTTGAGGACATAATGCTAAGCGAAATAAGCCAGGCACAAAAAGAGAAATATTATATGCTACCACTAATGTGAACTTTGAAAAATGTAAAACAAATGGCTTATAATGTAGAATGTAGGGGAACTAGCAATAGAGAGCAATTAAGGAAGGGGGAACAATAATCCAAGAAGAACAGATAAGCTATTTAATGTTCTGGGGATGCCCAGGAATGACTATGGTCTGTTAATTTCTGATGGATATAGTAGGAGCAAGTTCACAGAAATGTTGCTATATTAGGTAACTTTCTTGGGGTAAAGTAGGAACATGTTGGAAGGTAAGCAGTTATCTTAGGTTAGTTGTCTTTTTCTTACTCCCTTGTTATGGTCTCTTTGAAATGTTTTTTTTCTTGTATGTCTGTTTTCTTTTTAACTTTTTTTTCATACAGTTGATTTAAAAAAGAAGGGAAAGTTAAAAAAAAAAAAAAAAAAAAACAAGGAAAAAAAAAAGATGCAGTGCCCCCTTGAGGAGCCTGTGGAGAATACAAGGGTATTCGCCTACCCCACCTCCATGGTTGCTAACATGACCACAGACATAGGGGACTGGTGGTTTGATGGGTTGGGCCCTCTACCACAGGTTTTACCCTTGGGAAGACGGTTGCTGCAAAGGAGAGGCTAGGCCTCCCTATGGTTGTGCCTAAGAGCCTCCTCCCGAATGCCTTTTTGTTGCTCAGATGTGGCCCTGTCTCTCTAGCTAAGCCAACTTGAAAGGTGAAATCGCTGCCCTCCCCCCTACGTGGGATCAGACACCCAGGGGAGTGAATCTCCCTGGCAACGTGGAATATGACTCCCGGGGAGGAATGTAGACCTGGCATCGTGGGACAGAGAACATCTTCTTGACCAAAAGGGGGATGTGAAAGGAAATGAAATAAGCTTCAGTGGCAGAGAGAATCCAAAAGGAGCCGAGAGGTCACTCTGGTGGGCACTCTTACGCACACTTTAGACAACCCTTTTTAGGTTCTAAAGAATTGGGGTAGCTGGTGGTGGATACCTGAAACTATCAAACTACAACCCAGAACCCATGAATCTCGAAGACAGTTGTATAAAAATGTAGCTTATGAGGGGTGACAAGGGGATTGGGAAAGCCATAAGGACCACACTCCACTTCGTCTAGTTTATGGATGGATGAGTAGAAAAATAGGGGAAGGAAACAAACAAAGGTACCCAGTGTTCTTTTTTACTTCAATTGCTCTTTTTCACTCTAATTATTATTCTTGTTATTCTTGTGTGTGTGCTAATGACGGTGTCAGGGATTGATTTGGGTGATGAATGTACAACTATGTAATGGTACTGTGAACAATCAAAAGTACGATTTGTTTTGTATGACTGCGTGGTATATGAATATATCTCAATAAAATGAAGATTAAAAAAAAAAAAGACATAATGCTGAGCAAAATAAGCCAGGCACAAAAAGAGAGATATTGTATGTTACCACTAATGTGAATTCTGTGAAAAATGTACAATGTTTTATACTGTAGAATGTAGGGGACCTAGAGATACCAATTAGTGGAGGGGGAATGATAATCTAATAAGAACAGATAAAACTATGGAGGGTAATCTCAATGTTATGGGAATGCTCAGGAATGATTATGGTTTGTAAACTTTCTTGGATATAGTAAGATCATGTTGGAAGCAATAGAGTTATTTTAGGTTTTTTTTTTCTCTTATTCCTTTGTTTTCTTAGGGGTTGTTAATTTTCTTGGGGTATGGTAGGAACATGTTGGAAGCAATGTAGTTATTTTAGATTATTTGTTTTTCTTACTCCTCTGTTTGGACATGGTTTATTAATTTTCTTGGGGTATGGTAGGAACATATTGGAAGCAAAGTAGTTATTTTAGGTTATTTGTTTTCCTTAATCCATTGCTTTGTTTGAAATGTTGTGGGGTTTTTTTGGTTCTTGTTTGCCTGTTTGTTTTTAATTTTTTGATAAACAAAGTTAAAAAATTGAAAAAAAATCAGTAGAAAAATGGGAGTAAAAACTAAATGACAAATAGGGTGGGATGGGGGGATGGTTTGGGTATTCTCTTTTCACTTTTATTTTTTATTCTTATTCTGATTCTTTCTGATGTAAGGAAAATGTTCAGAAATAGATTGTGGTGATGAACGCATAACTATATGATCATACTGTGAACAGTTGATTGTATACCATGGATGACTGTATGGTTTGTGAATATATTTCAATAAAACTGAAATAAAAAAAAAATAAATAAATAAAGGAAGCAATTGATGTTTCCACAATAATTGTGGGAGACTTCAACACATCACTCTCTCCTATAGATAGATCAACCAGACAGAAGACCAATAAGGAAACTGAAAACCTAAACAATCTGATAAATGAATTAGATTTAACAGACATATACAGGACATTACATCCCAAATCACCAGGATACACATACTTTTCTAGTGCTCTTGGAACTTTCTCCAGAATAGATCATATGCTGGGACATAAAACAAGCCTCAATAAATTTAAAAAGATTGAAATTATTCAAAGCACATTCTCTGACCACAATGGAATACAATTAGAAGTCAATAACCATCAGAGACTTAGAAAATTCACAAATACCTGGAGGTTAAACAACACACTCCTAAACAATCAGTGGGTTAAAGAAGAAATAGCAAGAGAAATTGCTAAATATATAGAGACGAATGAAAATGAGAACACAACATACCAAAACCTATGGGATGCAGCAAAAGCAGTGCTAAGGGGGAAATTTATAGCACTAAACGCATACATTAAAAAGGAAGAAAGAGCAAAATCAAAGAACTAATGGATCAACTGAAGAAGCTAGAAAATGAACAGCAAACCAATCCTAACCAAGTACAAGAAAAGAAATAACAAGGATTAAAGCAGAAATAAATGACATAGAGAACAAAAAAACAATAGAGAGGATAAATATCACCAAAAGTTGGTTCTTTGAGAAGATCAACAAGATTGACAAGCCCCTAGCTAGACTGACAAAATCAAAAAGAGAGAAGACCCATATAAACAAAATAATGAATGAAAAAGGTGACATAACTGCAGATCCTGAAGAAATTAAAAAAATTATAAGAGGATACTATGAACAACTGTATGGCAACAAACTGGATAATGTAGAGGAAATGGACAATTTCCTGGAAACATATGAACAACCTAGACTGACCAGAGAAGAAATAGAAGACCTCAACCAACCCATCACAAGCAAAGAGATCCAATCAGTCATCAAAAATCTTCCCACAAATAAATGCCCAGGGCCAGATGGCTTCACAGGGGAATTCTACCAAACTTTCCAGAAAGAACTGACACCAATCTTACTCAAACTCTTTCAAAACATTGAAGAAAATGGAACACTACCTAACTCATTTTATGAAGCTAACATCAATCTAATACCAAAACCAGGCAAAGATGTTACAAAAAAGGAAAACTACCGGCCAATCTCTGAATCATTATATAGATGTTCCTTTTTACTTTCTGGTATACTAGAGTAGATAGAGGGAAATATCTGAAACCTGAACTGTAATCCAGCTGCCTTGATCTCTGATAATGATTGTATAGCTTTCATCTTGTACTCTTGTGATTGCAAAAAATTTGTGACTAATCTTCACCTGTACCCATTTATCCAGTTGTTTGACTTTAAAGTTTTATGACCACTGAAGTCAGCCCCTAATGTTTATTATTATTAATGAAGGGCCTTGGGTCAGCCCAGAACTAACCCACTCCAAGTCCACAGTTATCTCGATAACCGAAGCTGGATCGAACCAAAATGGGCCCACCTGACACACACAGTAGCTTAGACTTTAACCTGCAAGTTACCTGTACCTCACTATAATACTAAAACTCAGCCCATCATCATATTAAGGCTGCCATTTTCTTACATACATTCTGTGACTAAGCATGTAATCAATCTGTGCGTGCTAAACAATTAGATCACTTCTAATTACATAATCTGGGGCCATTGTACTCATTATCCTAAAACCTGCCCATCTCTTGATGCTATAAAACTATCAGAATTACTGCAATTGGGGGAGACAGATTTTGGATGGCTAGGCCATCTGTTCTTCTGCTTCACGCCTAGCAATAAACTCTTTCTCTCTTTGAAATGCCGATGTCTCAGGAATTGGCATTTGAGAGCATCAGACAAAATAATCCACTGTCTTGATCCAGTAACCCAAAGACTGTGGCATTCTGGGGCTGCCCACTGGTGATCCTTGGTTTCTTTTTCATATGGCAAGGCACATGATGGCATCTCCTGGTCCTCCTTCGTTCTTTTTCTGGGTTCTGTTTCAGCTTCTTGCCTTCCTGTGGCTTTCTCTCTTGTGTATGAACTTATTCTGCTTATAAAGAACTCCAGTAATAGGATAAAGACCCATCCTTAACTAAAGTACACCCACAGGAAGGATTAAATTTAAGAACCTGCTTTCCTGGGGTACATACAGTTTCAAACCACCACAATTGTATTTTACAAAAGTATCAATCATTGACGGATTGAAAACACACACACACTGATAACTGGTCCTTCCTAGGAAAATTTGAGACAACACTGGCCAAGAACACAAAAAACAGCCCTAAAGCACGGAGGAGGGTGAGTGGGATAAACTGGAAGAAAATCTCACATTGAGTGAATTTTCCCAAATGGAGCCAGGAGGTCAAATCAAATTCTGTTAGAGTCTCCTCAGCCTTCCAAGAACTTCATGCTAGATAATTGCCATGTCAGTGCCCTTCTCTCTTCAGTTAGAATCCATAGATGACAGTTTACTCTGGGACCAGTTGTCCTTAGGAGGCGGTTCACTAATCTTTCCATAAATTAGGAAAGGAGGTCTGTCTTTAACCCAGAGGAGCATGGTGTGTCTCAATATGTCAATAGAAAGATTAAAACAACAGCAAAGCAATTCTCCCACTTCCTGTTCACATCTACGTGAAAAGGTTACCTTCTTCTTCTAAAGCAGAAAAAATAAATCATGCTCTCTCTCTCTTGTTGGAATAGTTTTATTGGGTATTTTCTCACCTTAATTTTTTTTCTTTATATAGAGGTTAAGGTGTCAATTATCATAAACTTATACACTTTTGTTACTGAAATGGATCTTAAAAGGTCATTTAGGTATACAATTATACATATGTTAACATGCTAATATAATAAACATGGATTAATAGGTTAATTTATTTCAATATGGTAAAAAGAAAGTATTTTGCAATATAGCATTTTTAATTTTTTCAGCTAAAGAAAGCAGACTGAATTAAAATGAAAACATGACTGGTTTTACAGGAAGAAAAACCAGAAGACAAACACAAGAGTGTTAAAATTGACAATATGTAGGTAGAGCATTTGGATAAAACAGTATTGTTTGAACAAAGGATGATCAGAAATGTGGAACAATTTAATTTTTTTTCATTTTGCACTTTGAAAAAGCTTAAAAGCATTAAATTAAAGAGAGATTTAGTGGGGTCAGATTTGCATTTTTCCTTGCCTCTGTAGAAGGAGCACTTCCCAAATACAGATTCGTAGCTCCAAGTGGTCAATAGAAGTCACACCAAAACCAGGCTGAAGAGGAAAAGAGGATGTATTTACACCAGCAGGAAGACAGGGGAGGCTTTCCAAACTCAGCCTCCCTCAAGGGTTCTTCAGTTGGTTTTTGTACCCATTGGAGACAAAGGGAGTTAGTCATCTAATGAACATGCAACAAGAGTGATATACTGTAAGGCTTATCTAAATCTGGGAGGTTTGGGGGCAATCTCCCTGAAGTAATTAACTGGCTAAACACCTTAGAGACAAAGAAAGTTAATCATTTTAGTTAACATGTAACAGAGGTTTGGAGAATTTCAGTAATTTAGTTATTTCCTATTTCCTTTTGGAACTAGGTGACACCTGTGAAAGCTGACCCTGGGGGGTGTAGGGAGATAGATAAAAAGGCTTTATTCACACCTGGAAGGTCTGGGGACCATAGATGAAAGCTTATTCAAATCTGGGTGCAGAGTTTACATGTATATACTGCTTCAGACTTTACATTTTCATATTGTTTCTTCGTGTGAATGAGAGCTTCTATTATAGCCTGCTTCCAGCTTTGAAGTTTCCGTTTTAAGTCTACTTTACAATTTCCTGCTTGCTTACAGTTTTAAAATTATATTTTAAAAATTCACTGTTATACCTCATTTTGAAGTCCTATTAATAATTTTTAAAAATTAAAATTAATTGAAAAAATTAATAATTAAAAAAAGTTAGAAAAAGCATTTTGCCTAACAACAAAAACTTATAATGGAAACTATTTTGGCAAGAATTTCCTCTTTTTCTGGTCCTCCAATTCTTCCTCCTCTACCTCCTCCTTCTTATTATTAAAAGCAGTAATGGTATTAAAGAGAATAACTATTGAGCACATATTATATAAAGAGGAACTTTACATATTATTTCATTTAAATCACACAACATACCTATAAAACAGGAATTATGATTCCTATTTTAATAACAGGACATTGAGGCCCAGAGAAGTTAAGTAACTAGCATAAGATTGCAAAGTTAGTAAATGATATGAACAGGGTAGAAAGTACATGTTTGAGTACAAAGCTCATGTAAACTCTTGATATTCTACCTACTAATAACTACAGGATTAGAATATATGTGCAACAGGCAGCTGTTAATCTAATTAACTCTGGCATGTCTATTTCTGTTAAATGATTTTTAGATTTTGGGCAGAGTGAGGCTCTTACAATGCCAGTCGTCTGGAAATATGTCTCCTTTGACATGCACTTCCACCATGGTTTATTTTAAGAATTAAGAAATTTAGATACTTTCTTTTGGTGAAAGTGTTGCCTAATACAGTAACTGTTATTGGACACACAAGGAAGTTGGACAGTTTTTCTCTTTCTGGAATGTCCTTGAAGATAGTCTTGGGGATCTGCAGAACTAGGGTTCAAAGGGCTGCCTAATCAACTTTCTAGATATGAAATTTAGGCAAATAACTTCATATCTCTGTGTTTAAGCTTTCTCATTTGTAAATTGAAAACAATGATACCTATCTCTCAGGGTTGTCCTGAGGATAAATTAAATTCTAGAAATAAAATGCTTAGCACCATGTAAAGCAAAGAATAAATGTTTAGCAAATAGCTGCAAATTTGAAGTTAATTTAAATTCTTCCTCCTCTACCTCCTCCTTCTTATTATTAAAAGCAGTAATGGTATTAAAGAGGATAGCTATTGAGCACATATTATATAAAGAGGAACTTTACATATTGTTTCATTTAAATCACACAACATACCTATAAAACAGGAATTATAATTCCTGTTTTAATAACTGGACATTGAGGCCTGTTTTGCAGAGTATTGGAATAGGCTACTGAGATTTTCTTTAAAAACAAAAACAAAACCCAGAACAATGAAATAAAACCCACAAGAAAGTGGGTATACTCTTGGACAGAAGACTTGCTATAAAATGTACAAAGAATTTGGTTTTCAGTGTCCCTCTCATTTTCATTCATATTCTCTAGACTTCTGCTACATATCTGCAATTGAGAAATTATGTCTCTCAAGATAGTGTCAACAAAAAATAGCTTCTCAATTATCTTTTGTAAATATGCACAGAAGTGAATACATGCAAAAACTGTAACAAGCTGCATAAGAAGTCAATGCACAGATAATCCCTTTAATACAGCAACAACCACTGCCATCAGCATTACTCTCTGCCTTCTTCTGACCACCCTCCATAGGAAAGAAAAATGGCGTTTATTTGATACCAGTCAATGTTCTTTCAACGGTCTTCATTTGAACCCCGTGAGGGAGACAATGTCATCATATTCTCATTTTAAGGGATTATCTTTTAAGAACACAACCGTGGAGCCAGAATGGCCTGGGTTTGTTTCTCACTTCTTGCACTTATTACCTGCCTGCCTTGTGCCCGTTGTCTCACCTCTGTAAGACAACAGATGTAAATGAAGGACAATAGCCAGTTTATTGGTTGTTGTGAGAACTAAACAAGGTAACAACGTATCTGAGGCATCTATAATGTATCTATAATGCAGCAGATGTCAGAAAGTGGTAACCACAATCACTTTTTTTTCCACAATCACTTTTATTTTGAAAAGGAAGAGGCTGAGGAGTAGATTTAGGTAGATAATGACACGGGAGGAGCTGGATCTCAGGTCCATCTGATTTTCAGGTCTGCATTCTTTATTAATTACACCATAAGGTAAGTAACTCTCTTTGGTGAGAGTGGTTGAGCCAAAAGAATACGCAATTTCTCTATGACCTGAAGTGACATTCATACCCTTCCTTGTTCACCATTAGGCTATATTGTCATCATTTTTACTCTCCCTACAATTCGGGGCATGAAAAGAATAATAAAAAATACCTTAGCACTTGTCTGGTAACCAATCTCTTGGTCTAATTGTAGGACCTACAGCATGAACTTTGTGGATAAGGCACGTAGCGCTCATGCAGTTCGAGCTCTGTCAACACGCAGAGCGCAGAAGCACCGTCCCGCCCAGATGTTTATATTTTCCTCCCTCGGCCCCGCCCCCTGTCCGCGCAGGGCTCCAGCCACGCCCCCTTGCGGGAGCTCCAGAGGCTGAACGAGCTTAGGGCCTCAGTCAGTCCACAGGGATTCCCTCTCCAGCCAATCGCATCTGAGCAACGGGTCTGCCCCTAACAAAGATGGCGCAGGAGGCCGCTGTCAGGGCAGATTAATCTTAGCACGCGAACCCGCCGCGGACAGCGAAGACAGAGGTAGCGGCGCGGCCCGGACCATGGAGGAGGGCGGCAGCGCTGGCAGCGGTGGCAGCGACAGCAGCACCAGCGGGAGTGGCGGGGCGCAGCAAAGGGAACTGGAGCGCATGGCTGAGGTCCTGGTCACTGGGGAGCAGCTACGGTAAGGCGAGGGGTAGAGCTCACGCGCGCTGTGGCTCGCGACTCGCGACTCGCGCGCGGCTCCGGGGCAACTGCGGACGCGTGGAATGGTCTGCCCTGCGCCCTTGCCCAGCTGCTGCGGCCCCGCGCCGGGCGGACACGCGGCCGTCGCGCAGGTGGCGAGCCCTGCGCCTTTCCCGGCTGCTGCAGCCCCGCGCCGGGCGGATTCGCTGCCGCGCGCGGTGTGTTCTCGCTCTTCCCCGGCACCTGGGCGCTGCCAGGCCTCTGCGCTGATAGCCCGCGCGGGTCTGCCTAGGGAAGAAGGGACTGGTGAGGGCCAGCCCCCAGCCTCTTTACTCCTTAGACGAAAAGACTCAGCCTAGTGATCGCCTTCCCTTAGATTTTTCTTTATGCTGGCAAGTCTCCACTCCTCTGAGCCTCAGTTTTTTCATCAGTAAAATGGGGATGATCACCATCCCTTGCCTGGAGGTTTGTTATGGGGGCTAAACCTAGAACATTTCTGAAACACCGTACCTGTCATTTAATTGGCACATCGTCATTAATCATCATTAGAGTCCGCGAGGGGGCGTGGGGACACCTTGTAGTCCTGCCTGATGCTGTACCAACTCCCCCAGCGCGCACGATTTGGCCGGCGGTGTCCTGCGGTCCCCCGCTGCTGCAAGAATGAGGACTTGCCGGGTCTCCACAGGCCCGGGAAACAGGCAGTGACCCCCAGACCCCGCCTCGCCATTCCCGTCTCTCCTCGGACTTTATGTTTGAGAATTGTATTTATGATCTGCCCGGTTCTGCGGCTGCTCCTCGTGTGGTCATAAATCAGTTTAGCAGGGGGAAAAAAAATCCGTCTGGTTCAGCAGCGTTTGAGCCACGATTTGCCCGCCGGTCCCTGGCCGCACAGGAAGGACTCACGCGCCTGTTTCTTCTAGTTCTCGGTCTGAATCTCCCGACTCATTCTGGTTTCTAAATACTGTATTTTAGAACCCGAAGGACGGGGAATCTTGCAAAGGTCCCAAAGGCTGGGTAACCACCCTGCTTGCAGCATTTAGATTGAGGAAGTAAACATTGTAAATCAGTAAATGGAGTTAAAAGTTACAAAAGGCAAATTGTATCCCCGTTATTCCTTGTTGCCTTTTTTTTTTTTTAAAGTATGGTCAATTTTAAAGGGAATAAAAACTTGTTTTCCTTCATTAAGAGTATTTTCTATTAAAAAAAAAAACTTTTCTGATGTAATCTGAAACACTTCCCTTTTAATAGTTTAATTTCTTTACTCTTCTTTATTATATTGTCTTAAAAGTCTGCAAATGGGTATAGGGTTACTTATTTTTCATTTCCTTTACAGACACTGAATTTCAAACGGCCACTATCATTCAAGGTGAAACTTAAATGCCCTTTCCTTGGGGTCCCCAGAGCACTTAGCATACCCCTCTTCTCTAACACCCATCCACTTTGGTGCAGGTTTGAGGGCCTTCCTTGGCATGTGGATAAAAAGATAGGAGCCTTGCTCTCACTCAAAGTTGGACAGACCTGGGTTTGAATTTCTGTTTAGCCACTTTATAGCCAAGAGTCAGTCTTAAGGGGTTTTGACGAGGACTTTAAGCTAAACTGAATCCCTGCTATGCCACTTTCACATAGTGTATGACCTTGAATAAGGTAAACTACAGATAATGGGTAATAATGGGACTTATTTGTAGTGTTGTTATGAGGATTAGATTAGTTAGCATTGACGGTAAGTGTTGCCTGGTGTACGGTAAGCATCATGTCAGCATCTGATATTTTAGCTCTGTGACTTTGAACAAGTTAGTTCACTTCTCTGATCCTCAGTTTCCTCATCTGTAAAATGGCAATGCAGACAAGTCCTTCATGGAAGTTGTTGTGAGCATTTGGCCCTGGGTTTCATGTGGGTATTCAATAAATGATTGCTGGAATTAATTAGTATTATTTGTCTCTGTGAGTCACCACTTGTGGCTTCCAGCAGAGCAAGATCTGGCAGGAAGGATTGGGTGGTGGTGAAGAGTGCAGAATATGGAACCAGGCTACCTGGGGTCTTATTCTGTCTCAGCCATTTATTAGTCCTCTGACTTGGGGCAATTTACTTAACCTCTGTGTGCCTCAGTTTCCTTTCCTATTGAAAGGGGATTCTAATGACGCTTCTCTTGCAGTTTTGTGACGATTAAAGGAGATGCTACTTGTAAAGGGCTCAGTAAATTTTTGCCATTTAATTTTACTTTGTTAAATTTTAATCACTGCTATTGATATCTCAACCATCTTAGCACTGTACTTAGCCCATAGTAATTACTCAATAAATATGTGAATGAATATCATGTGTAATCCAATATACTACTTTTTTAGTACAGAGAATAAAATATTCCAAATTTAAGGATTTAAGTGGCCATATGCTCCAGCTTCCTGATTACTATAAGAACCCTTCATAAAGGGATGGGAGCGTGGCCATAACTGCTGTCACTGTCACAGCATATTTCTTACATCCCTGGCTAGTCTCTCACGGTCTGATAGTGGGGACTTAGTGATGGATCATCCTCCTGCTTCTGATTACTTTGTACCCTCAGATCTCTTCTGCCATCTCATAATGACTGCTTTCTGTCTTATTAAAGATGAGGCGAAGGGAAGAAAGAGAAATCCAAGGCCTGGGACTTGAAATAAAAATTTTGTCTTCCTGGCTCAGCTCTGTGAGGTTTTTCCTTTTCTTAATTTTTATTTTTTTAAGCTATGTTACCTTGAGCAAGTCTGTTAACCTCTCTGAGCTTTAGCATCCTTACCTGCAGAATGGAATTAATTATATCCTTTCACGTAAGATTTTTGGTATTGGATCAAATGGGGGTGAAGCATGTGAAGGAAATTTGCAAGATAAACCAAGATTTGTTGTTGTTATGATTGGTGTAAGCTCAAGATGTAAAATTGGAGGCTGGCTCCAGAATCCTGACATTTTTGTAAGGGCAGTTTCTTGCATGAGGTCAAGAAATTGAGTTACACACCTAAAAAACACCTCCTGCTTCCTTTTCTACCCTGACTGCAGGGTACTTTTCCCTAATTCTTCTCTTCAAGCATTTCCTTTGCCATAAAAGATTTTATTTCCTTCTCCAGTGTATTCCCATATTATTGCATCTTAAAAATGCATTTGGATACCACTTCACACCAATTAGGATGGGTAAAATAAAAAAGACAGATAATAAGTGTTGGTAAGGATGTGGGAAAATCAGAGACCTCATACTGGTGGGAATTTAAAATGGTGCAGCCACTTGGGAAAACAGTCTGGCAGTTCCTCAAATAGTTAAACAAAGAGTAACCATAAGATCCAGCAATTCTGCCCCTAGGTATATACCCAAGAGCAATGAAAATATATGTCCATAGAAAAATTTGTGCATAAATGTTCATAGGAGTGTCATTCAGAATAGCCCAAAAGTGGAAACAACCCAAATGTCCATCAACTAATGAATGAATAAACAAAATGTGGTATATCCATGCAATAGGATATTATTATTCAGAAATAAAAAGGAATTAAAGTGTTGGTACATGACTAAAACATGGATGAACCTTCAAAACATTGTACTAAGTGAAAAAAGCCAATTACAAAGGACCACATATTGTATGATTCCATTAATACTTAATGTCCAGAATAGGCAAATCTATAGAGACAAAAAGCAGATTAGCCAGTGCTGGAGGGTAGGGGAAGGGGGTTGGGGGTGACTGCTAATGGGTATGGGTTTTGGCAGGCAGGGTGATAAAAATGTTCTAAATGTGGTGATGTTTGCACAACTCTGTGGATGTACTAAAAACCACTTATGTACATATTAAATGGTAAGTTTTATGGTATATGAATATATCTCAATAAAACTGTTATAAAAATACATTTGAATGACACATTAAAGTGATGGAAGATAAAATATTACAACTTTTTAATTGCTTTTTTTTTTGATTGGTGAAAGAATGCAATGATATTTATCACTAATTCAGTAATACAACATTACCACACCAGGTAGGACTGATATTCTACATATATATTTTTGTAGTGTTTTTCTTGATATAAAACAGAGATGGGTACCACACATGGCCAAGAAAATATTCTCAGAATATTCCTTATTTGAAAGAAAAGTAAGCATATATGAATAATGCTTTTTGTTGTTGTTTCATACAATGAGTTTTCAAATGGTTAGGTATTTTCTTCTCATATATTTTGTACATAAATCTTTTATCTTGAAATTGTCCATGTAGTCATAGCTATGACATTCCAATTATGACTCCCAAATTCCACTTCATGTTTCTTCTATGGGCTAATCCTGGAAATACTTAAGAAGAAAGATGTTCGTAATAGAGCATTTGAAAAATAAAGAAGCCCAATATTATCCCTAATCTTTCTGTAGTAATGATAGGAGTGTTAGTAATAATATTTGTATAGACTTGTTACCTGCCAAGGTCTCTTCTAACTGCTTTACATATATTAGTGTCTTTAGTCTTTACAATAACCCTATGAAATAGATACTCTATTACCCTCATTTTACGGAAGGAACTGAGGAAAAGAGGAGCAGTTTAACTAGCAATAAGTTAGCCAGAAAGTGGTAGAGGTGAGTCCCAGTCTTAAATAAGATGCTAGAGTGCCACTGAATGGCATTCCCACTAGTGATTTAAAAGTTAAAAAATATCATAAGACAAATGTAAAACACAATCATGTATATGAGAATATTGCATTCTAGCATGACAGTTTTTGCACACAGAAAAGTAGACAAATGGTTTTTCTATTCTGATAAAAAATCTAATTTGTTCCTGGGATTGTTTATATTTTCACATGACAGAATAATCACTTTCCCTACTAATAAACTGAGTCTTTCTTGCCATGTGGTTCAGAAACTTAATCTGGACTCCACTCATTCTGAATTTGTAATCATTTTATTGGGAAGATAAATTGCAGCTCACTCTTCCTGTCTGTGAGGATGGGAGTGGGGTGGGGAGGAGAATTGAGAATGTAATGAGGACTGGTTAATTAAGAGAAAACTTTTCAAGCATTTCAGCTATGCTCATTTACCTAGATAAATATGCTAATTACAGCAGTCTTAACAATCACTAAAGCTGATTCCCTAGAAGCAATTTACTAGGCAATGGGGTTTAGCTAAATAATAGGAAATTGTGGTTCTTTCACATTGACATATTTGCCTTTCTGCTGTAACAGTCTGGCTTTACAGACTCTTTCATGCTTGCTATTGCCTTGTTTATTAAAAAGTGCTAAAAAAAAAAATAGTGAGTTGCTTTCCCGAATTTGCTTTGCAAATATTGATGCCGAATGCAGATTAAACATGAAATCGGCCTGTTGAATCAAAGACCAACTACAATAAAATGAATGTGTGATATGGAATTTAAAGCATACAGAATAGGAAAAAAGAGAGATAATTCATATTGAAGTGAGAACCTAGGGCACTTTAAGGTTGGCCTAGAGATTGTCTCTGGGGACAGCCCCACCCAGTGACCATTAACTTGAATGCTGAGCTATTTTAGACATTAAAACTAAAGGGAAAAGAGGGGAGCTGTGTCCCAGAAGCTACCAATGACATCTAGGGATCCAAAGAGAGGAGATACAGTTTTATCCTCAAAAGCAGAGAAGATATCCTGGATTCAGAAAATTACTGCCTGTTTAGGAAAAAAACAAACAAAAACAAGCAAACAATGGACTCTAAGAAATGACGATTCACCACCTCTAGATTCTTTAATGCAAAGGGGCCTAGTGTAGAGTGTTTCACTGCCTTTGAATCAGAGGCTTTTCTACAGACCCTTTTTTTGTGGATGTGTTTTCTGATTCATAAATTTGATGTGAAGAATGCAAGCACAGTCGGGCACACACTAAGTCCTCAATAAGACTCTTTTCCTACTTGGAGAGAAAGCATATGAAAATATACTGTACCTTGCAAAAAATCTCAGACAAGTGGAAGATGCCTAGTAAGTGCTTAATAAATGTGCAATTATTTTTATACCCTTATGAGTGTTAATTGCTTAGGAATGATATATTTTCTAAAAGACCAATGCTAGTACTTCATTTCTGTCTCCTATCAGCTTTGGAAATCAAAAACGTGAAAATAAGTTAAAGAATCCTCAAAAGAAAAGCATGTGAGGTAGAGGAAGATGGTTCTCCTCTCCTGTTGTATCTAGTATTCTTTTTGATCAGGAGCTGCATTTCCCTCCCTAAGGCAATGTCTTAAATGCTTGGTTCTGTGAGTTTAGCGATGAGGAAAAGACAAAAAGAAACAATCGTTCACCCCTCTTTCTACACAGTAAGTAATCACATTTTAAAACGGTCCTCTCATTATCTGCAAGGAGAGGTAGATACCAAATCTGAGATCCTTGCTCTGCAATTTATCAGCCTGAAACAGATTTGGAACCTTGTCTCAGTCACTGTTTTTATGAATCAGTAGATACTTGGGGAACCACCATGGGGACGAGTTGGGGGAGAGAGCTTAGTGGGGCAGTCTGGCTGAATTGCCTGCGAGCAGCTGTCCCCTATGGTGGCAGTGACAGGGACAGTTGGAACCGTGCTCAGCAGTGCTGGCTGGAATTAGTTCCATCCTCGAAGAGTTGAGACAGAGCACTGACTTGCTCATGTCTGCATAAAGAGCCAATTTTTCTGTAGCCTAAAAAAAAATTTTTTTAACACTCCCGGGAGTGTGAGACAAGATATCCTTTCCCAGCCCCAGTTTTCAGATAACAGCTGTTGCTAGGATGCGGCAATAGGGGACAAATGCCAGAGCCTCCAGCCTGGGGAAGCCCACGGCAGCTGCAGAGGAGGAGGGAGTTAGCAGCTGGTATCAGCAGAGAAGGCTCAAGTCTTCCTATTTACAACCCTCAGACTGCCACTTGTGGTTCTGTTTGTTTGTTTAATCCTGGTGATACTGTTTCCCTGAATACTTGTACCTACTGATTTGGACTCTGATATGTACCCAGAGGTTCTAGTTATTGAGAAAAGCCTTGGCCCAGCACCCAGAGAGGTCTTGGCCTTATTTAGATCATTTGGCTCTGTGAGGGTCTCCTCAGGGTGGTGAACCAGTTGCAGCTACAGAGAACTGAAACTTGTGCTTTGTGGGCAGATCAGGCAGGGCTCAGTAGAACCCTCAGTGGCTACTCTGCCCATGATTTAAGGTGTGAGAAACAAATCTCACTTTCTGATGACCATTGTCTTACTAAGAGAAAGTCATTTCTTTCTGTCCTATGGCCCCTAAGGTTAGCTGAGTCTCTGCATTTTGTTATGTGTGACGCTTGGCCAACATCTAACAAGTTGTGAAATTCTGGAGGTATACACTGGGAGTGGTGTCTGGACAGAAAAAGTAGGAAGGATGGGGAAGCGGAGGATAGTGTAGAGATATATAATAATTATGTGCTGGTCTTTGAACAATCAGTAGGTGAAAATGCAAATTTACAAAGTAAATATATTTAAAAAGGATTGTTTTTTTTTTCCCATAGTAAAGAAAGATGTAGGACATATTTCTATTTAGGATCCTGGCTTTGCAATTTCCTTTATACTGATAAGGTTTGCACACTATTTCTAAGCACATATATTGAGTATAATGAAGCACAAATGTCTTGGATTATAGAACTGCTGTTTCATTCCTAATTCTTTTCCTCTTCCCCAGGAGAAAAGAAGAATGGGGCAAACTTGGACACTTTTGTCATTGAATATTTTTTTGAAGTTCTACTTATCTCTTACTCCTTAACTTTTCCATAAATGAAAGTGACTTTCACAGAACATTCCTTGCAGTGAGAAGATCTTTGTACTATACCAAACTTGTACAGTACTTTAGACAAAATTTCAGAGAAATGTGAGACAAAAAGTTAGAGGTGATGATAATCATTACAGAGGAGGTATATATTTTTATATGTGAGTTGTGAATGGATGGATAGTTGAAAAATTCAGTCATTTACTAAGTAATAATGACAGCAAAGTATCAGGTCCAGTTCTATGCATTTACTTTTGTAGCCAAAGGACTAAAGAAAGCACCAGACATGTTCTGAGACATGAGCCTTTATTTTGGGGCTTACTGACAGGGTGGGAAGTCAAGTCATGTTGCTCTGAATTCAGGAGCTTCTCTGAATGGATTCAGGAGCTGCTCTGAATGGCGGCGGGTTCAGGGCTCAACGTGAAGATACTCGGCAATTTGTGGGGGCTGAATAAGCTGGTTATAAGGGCTTGACATTTTTGAGTATGAGAACATAAGATGGGAGCCGGGGTCTGGCAATGTAGGGAGGGACTGATTGTAATCAACAGGGAGGAGGGGAGATTTATAGATTATCTTGTAGATAACAGTGTCTCAGGGAATCTCAGGGAGGAGGTAGTTTCGGGTTAGATTACATTTAGAACCTGATTTTACAAGGAGAATAGGTCAAACCTTAACTGTCCTAGGTCATGCAAGCTGCTCTGTGCAGTCTTCAAGGCCCTTGGCGAATGCCCTGGGCCTGGGGTTCCCACAGTCCTTAAAATAGGTCTGTTTTAACCATTTAAAATTAAAGAATCTAAGGCACTTGCAGTTTGCCCAAGGTCATGCAGGTAGTAAGTGTGGGTCCTTGATTTTGAATCCAGGCCTTTCAGAGTTTCTACCAGGTACATAGAACAGTGGAAGTAACAGGAAAATATCAGGAAGTCACGTCCATTCTCCTTGCATCCAGAGAACTTAGAGTGTAAGTGGGGTAGGGTCAGGAAAAAGGTATATGCATTTAAATAATTGCATAGCAATTATATGGTAATATATAAAGTAGTTTAAAAGATGGAGAGGATTTCTTGGCTTGGGTAACATTAGACTTTAGAGGTAGCTTAGACTTGTGGTGAGGTTTGAACCGGGTTCCAGGTTTCTTTAGCTTAAGCTTTCTTGATTCTGCCCTTCTCTGTGCATTCACTTTTTTTTTCATAAAGTCCTTTGTCGTCATATGATGGCCACCAGCAGCAGTGAAGACTGGAGAAGGACTGGCTGCCTTCAACCATTAACAAATGCATTGAACTTTGCTCTTTTTTGGATTATCTTAATTCACAGGCCCACAAGTCATGAAGGTAGAGCAGTGTCCTTCACTGGTTGTCTTAGGCCTAACCATCTGCAAAATTGTGGCAAGGAGGTTGGTGATTGCCTTGGATGGATCAGGACTGCCTTTTGGTATCGAGATGGGCCATCCCCATCCATACTGCATGGCTGCTATACTATGAGGAAAGAAGGGCTGTGAGTTTTGGGGTGAGAAACACAGTGTCTCCCCCACAAAAGGTAATTTGGGCTTGATAATGAGAAGCCAGTGAATGTTATTTGGGCAGGGTGATGTGATTAAGGCAAAATTTTAAGAGAAGTAACTTAAAGCTGGTGGTGGGGTGGTGGTAGGGATGCAAAGAAAAAGAGGAAAGTACCTCCAGAAAAGCAGTGAGGATGTTCAGCTTGGGAAAGGTCAGGAGACATTGGCATCCATTTTGGACCCTCCTGCTTTCAAAGCAATTTTCCCTTGTAAACCTCCCCACCACGATGATCACCTGCTCATCATCCTATGCTTGCTTCCTCCCCCACCCCCACCGCCTGACTTGGAAGATACGCTGCTGTGTTTTAGGACTTGTTCAGTAATAGAAGTAAAATAGAACTCTAAACATATGACTGAAATGGCAAGTGGCTCAGGTTCAGGTTGCAAAGAATGATTTTTGTATCATGTCGGTTTTGATGTCTTTCCAAGAAACACCTCCACCCAGAGACAGTCCCGGCTGAAACTGTATCCAAGTTATCTCTTTGTTTAAGCAAAGCTGCTAAAGGAATAATTAAGATGCAGGCTTTCTGGGAAACTTGCAAAATGTTCTTTCCTTACATAACTCAGGAAAGGTCTTTCAGGTCACGTATTTCAATCAATTTTGTCACTTTTTCCCCTCCCATCTTTGTAAGTTGGAAGTGGGAGCCACCTTTGATAAGGGTGGGGGCAGGCTTTTCTCAGCTGTTAATAAGATTTAAACTTACACCTCAGCTCTGTGCTATATCAGCTTTAGGGTAGTAACTTTGACATGACTTGGACTTCATCTTTCCTAAACATATTAATAGGAATAAATCCAAATAAAAGTGGTTTCATTTTGGCTAATACTGCATGAGTTTAGCCTTTTATCCTGCAAAACAGATGGCATGTGTACAAATGCAGTGAACTTTTTATACTAAAGTACTGACAAGGAACTGTGATATAAAAAGTGTGATTTTCCGTATGCTTGTGTTGACTACGAAAGAGAGACGCTCCAGTTAAACCCATTGGAAGCAGCCATGAAATCTAAGAAGCTGGGCTTGAAGCCAAGGCATTTGTCTACATATTCACCATTAGCTGACTTTGCATTAATGAGGGCTTTAATCCAAGAAGAGCAGGACTTTATTCTAATTTACAAATATGTCTTTCAAGTGAAGGTGCAGTGGTAAGGCCCAGAACTTCCTTAGGAACCGATATTCTGAGGCACCAGCATTTGTTGACCTATTTTGTTTATCAGGAGACAAAAACAATTTGATTATTTACCTGCTTAGTTAACCAGAGGGGATCTCTCCAATTGCCTTCCAGTTAGTTCCATTTTGGTTGGTCAGTTTGTTGCTAGCTAATTTCTTTTTCTAAAAGGGAACATAGCCAAGGAGAGGAAGTTGGTTTGGCTACTTGTCAGCAATTCTGGAAGAATGCTTATTCAGGGTGGAGTTTGAAATCTGTGAGAATTTGGCCATTATCTGGACACTTCCAGTTCATTCACGTTGTCCCCATCCCATTGATATTCTAAGATTTCCTGGCTGAAGCCAGAGCTCCTGAGAGTACTTGGGGGAGGTGGGGGGAGCGTGGCTTCATGAAGGTCTCCTCTACCTAGGTTCTTGAGATTCAGAACATCTTCCTGCCCACCCCCCGCAACATCCCTACACCACCAGAGCTACTCCATTGACCTTCCAGCCTCTGCCAGGACTCAGTTTCCTCTTTATGAGTTTCTAAATATATGGGGTGGGTGGTGGGGAATATGACCACAACCATCATACTTACTGAATCTGATATACATTTGGGGAAAACATTGCAATCTTTGTTAGTGGATTATGTAAAGGGGAATCTTTTTTTTTTTTTTTTTTTAATGAAAGTTAGCTGAGCCGTCCTTACAGGAACACCCAGCTATAATACAATGTGTCAGTTTGTTTTAGTTAATAATTGAAAATGCTAGTATTAATAAAGCATAGCAATAGCAATTTAATTAAATTGCCAGGAGAGTCTTGGGAGTTGTGCCTTCACGGAGATTATAGTACAGTATGTAACCAAAAAAAAAAAAAAAAGTTTATTTAAACCTACACTTTGATCCAGAGTCTTCTTCAAAGGTTGAATCTGGGATCAGTTAATTACTTACAACTTTATACAGCCCCACTAGAGGCTAGCCAGAGTAGATCAGCCTTGCTGCAGAAGATCCTCCTTTTCTCCCAGCTGCCAGAAAACATTCTTTTCCTTCCAACCTCTTCTCCCTGATTCCTCCTTTTCACGTCGAGCGTTCCAGCATGGAAAAGTTCTCGTCTATTGTCTAAGCCATCACTGGTCAGCACAAAGCAGTCATTTGCTGCCAGCTCCCCAGTACCTAGAGCGGAAACTTGGTACCCTTTTAGGAAATGAGTACCAAATGTATTTCCCAGTTTGACATTTGTTTTTTTAATTTGTTTCAGTGGATTTTGCCATGTACATATTTGGGGGTTTTGTAGCCATATATGTCAGTCTTTTATGACTTCTGGGTTTGATTTCAAACAGCTTCCTCTCTCTTAGAATATATTTTTTAAATCTCCCAAATGTTTGTTCTGGTACTTTTTTGGTATTATATTTTACCATCTTTCTGTTGTTCAGTCTGTAACTTACCATGGTGTAAAATGTGAGGTAGAGATTCAAATTAATTTTTCCCGTGTGGGTACCATTTCCTGAGTAATATACCTGTTTTCCCACAGATAAAAAAATGTCTTTATCATATACTAAATTCTTGTAAATGTAGGTGGGTCTTTTTTGGATTTTCTAATCCATTCCGTTGAGCTGTTTGTCCACTCATGCACCAGGGCCACACTATTTTAATTATTGTAGTTTATAATATATTCTATCTGGCAGGTTAATCTCCCACTTTTTCCTTTCTTTTCTAGAATTTTGCTGGTTTTTCTTTCTTGTTTGTGTTTCTATTTGAACTTGAGAATTAGCTTGTCTCATTATTTTAAAAATTGATATTGGAATCTTAGCAAATTTAAAGATTAACTTGGGGAGAAATGACATCTCTGTGAGATTGAATTCTTCTACCCAAGATCAAATTGTCTTCCATTCATTCAAGCCTTCTTATGTGTCTTTTTAGAAGCACTTTAAAGTTTTCTTCACTAGTGTATTTCCATTTCTACTGCTTTCCTAACCACATCAGTATTTAGTAGAACTTGTTCCTACTGCCTTATCTATTGTGAGACTTCTTGTATATAAGGATGTCGTTAACTCCTTTTCAATTAATTCATTAATTTATCCTGGTTGCAGCTTTATGTATATTTGCTCCTCATTAGTTCCAGATGAACCAAGTTTCTAATGCCTTCCTGGTATTTGAAAAAAAGAAACAAAACTTTCTTCCTTTGGCTATTTCATGACTACAATTCCTTTCCTTGGTAAAAGAGAATAAGAAAGTCAAACAAGAGAATTATAAAGGCTTTTCAATCACTAGAAAGTTCATTTCTACATCATTTGCCCTTCCCTATCATGCCTCTATATATGTGACCTTCATCTAATGATTTTTTCTTTTTCAGGTCTCAGATACATACTGAGTTTCCACCAGGCTTTTTCTGTGGGTGAGACAGAAACCAATAAGACATGATCCCTACCCTTCATTCATTTGCTTATAGTTTAGAGAATTGCCTCAGGTAACACTAGTTTAAACTATGCTCCTTGGTTTCTCAGTGCTTTCCAAATTTATATCTTTGAGGCTTGAAATGTACAGTGTTCCTATTCAGAATGATGGAATTGTTTGGTGATGGATGATGGTGATGGTGGCACAGCTTTGTGAACTTGATTAGCAGCACTGAAATATATGTCTCAATGTGATTAGAGGGGGAAATGTTATATTGTATATATGGTAACTGAATACGTATTAAAAAAGAATCCGAGGTTTATCAGCTTTAGTTGCAGACATCATTACTCTGCATGCCTCTCCTAAGAACAAGACCTTTCTCCTACATAACCACAGTGTAGCAGTGTCATTACACTCTCGAAATTTAAATCACTGAAGTGTTATACTAGATGCTGGACCTCTGTTGATAGATTTCCTTTAGGCAGCATCAGGTGAGAGGTTAGAAGATTCAGCAGAAAGCTTGGTCCACTTCCACAAACTGAACACAAAGTGTCCCTTACCTGTCTGCGACCAGATAGGTGTTTAAAATGTCATCCTGGCGGCGGGGCAAGATGGCAGACTGGTGAGCTGTAAGTTTTAGTTACTCCTCCAGGAAAGTAGGTAAAAAGCCAGGAACTGCGTGGACTGGACACCACAGAGCAATCTGACTTTGGGCATACTTCATACAACACTCATGAAAACGTGGAACTGCTGAGATCAGCGAAATCTGTAAGTTTTTGCGGCCAGGGGACCCGCGCCCCCCCCCCCCCCCCCCGCCAGGCTCAGTCCCGTGGGAGGAGGGGCTGTCAGCTCCAGGAAGGAGAAGGGAGAACTGCAGTGGCTGCTCTTATCGGGAGAACTGCAGTGGCTGCTCTTATCGGAAACTCATTCTACTGATTCAAACTCCAACCATAGATAGACTGAGACCAGACACCAGAGACTCTGAGAGCAGCCAGCCCAGCAGAGAGGAGACAGGCATAGAAAAAAAACAACACGAAAAACTCCAAAATAAAAGCGGAAGATTTTTGGAGTTCTGGTGAACATAGAAGGGGGAAGGGCAGAGCTCAAGCCCGAGCTCAGGCCCTGAGGCGCATATGCAAATCCTGAAGAAAAGCTGATCTCTCTGCCCTGTGGACCTTTCCTTAATGACCCTGGTTGCTTTGTCTATTAGCATTTCAATAACCCATTAGATCTCTGAGGAGGGCCGTTTTTTTTTTTGTTTTTTTTTTTTTTTAAATCCTTTTTTCTTTTTCTAAAACAATTACTCTAAGAAGCCCAATACAGAAAGCTTCAAAGAATTGCAATTTGGGCACGTCAAGTCAAGAGCAGAACTAAGAGAGCTCTGAGACAAAAGGCAATAATCCAGTGGCTGAGAAAATTCAATAAACAACACAACTTCCCAAGAAAAGGGGGGTGTCCGCTCACAGCCACCATCCTGGTGGACAGGAAACACTCCTGCCCATCGCCAGCCCCATAGCCCAGAGCTGCCCCAGACAACCCAGTGTGACGGAAGTGCTTCAAATAACAGGCACACACCACAAAACTGGGCGTGGACATTAGCCTTCCCTGCAACCTCAGCTGAATGTCCCAGAGCTGGGAAGGGGGAGCAGTGTGAATTAACAAAGCCCCATTCAGCCATCATTTGAGCAGACTGGGAGCCTCCCTACACAGCCCAGCAGCTCAGAACTGCCCTGGGGGGACGGCACTCACCTGTGACATAGCACAGTCATCCCTCAACAGAGGACCCGGGGTGCACAGCCTGGAAGAGGGGCCCACTTGCAAGTCTCAGGAGCCATACGCCAATACCAAAGACTTGTGGGTCAGTGGCAGAGACAAACTGTGGCAGGACTGAACTGAAGGATTAGACTATTGCAGCAGCTTTAAAACTCTAGGATCATCAGGGAGATTTGATTGTTAGGGCCACACCCCCTCCCCGACTGCACAGAAACACGCCCCACATACAGGGCAGGCAACACCAACTACACACGCAAGCTTGGTACACCAATTGGGCCCCACAAGACTCACTCCCCCACTCACCAAAAAGGCTAAGCAGGGGAGAACTGGCTTGTGGAGAACAGGTGGCTCGTGGACGCCACCTGCTGGTTAGTTAGAGAAAGTGTACTCCACGAAGCTGTAGATCTGATAAATTAGAGATAAGGACTTCAGTAGGTCTACAAACCCTAAAAGAACCCTATCAAGTTCAGCAAATGCCACGAGGCCAAAAACAACAGAAAATTATAAAGCATATGAAAAAACCAGACGATATGGATAACCCAAGCCCAAGCACCCAAATCAAAAGACCAGAAGAGACACAGCACTAGAGCAGCTACTCAAAGAACTAAAGATGAACAATGAGACCATAGTACGGGATATGAAGGAAATCAAGAAGACCCTAGAAGAGCATAAAGAAGACATTGCAACACTAAATAAAAAAATGGATGATCTTATGGAAATTAAAGAAACTGTTGACCAAATTAAAAAGATTCTGGACACTCATAGTACAAGACTAGAGGAAGTTGAACAACGAATCAGTGACCTGGAAGATGACAGAATGGAAAATGAAAGCATAAAAGAAAGAATGGGGAAAAAAATTGAAAAAACTCGAAATGGACCTCAGGGATATGATAGATAATATGAAACGTCCAAATATAAGACTCATGGGTGTCCCAGAAGGGGAAGAAAAGGGTAAAGGTCTAGGAAGAGTATTCAAAGAAATTGTTGGGGAAAACTTCCCAAATCTTCTAAACAACATAAATACACAAATCATAAATGCTCAGCGAACTCCAAATAGAATAAATCCAAAAAAACCCACTCCAAGACATATACTGATCACACTGTCAAACATAGAAGAGAAGGAGCAAGTTCTGAAAGCAGCAAGAGAAAAGCAATTCACCACATACAAAGGAAACAGCATAAGACTAAGTAGTGACTACTCAGCAGCCACCATGGAGGCAAGAAGGCAGTGGCACGATATATTTAAAATTCTGAGTGAGAGGAATTTCCAGCCAAGAATACTTTATCCAGCAAAGCTCTCCTTCAAATTTGAGGGAGAGCTTAAATTTTTCACAGACAAAGAAATGCTGAGAGAATTTGCTAACAAGAGACCTGCCCTACTGGAGATACTAAAGGGAGCCCTACAGACAGAGAAACAAAGACAGGACAGAGAGACTTGGAGAAAGGTTCACTACTAAAGAGATTCGGTATGGGTACAATAAAGGATATTAATAGAGAGAGGGAAAAATATGGCAAACATAAACCAAAGGATAAGATGGCCGATTCAAGAAATGCCTTCACGGTTTTAACGTTGAATGTAAATGGATTAAACTCCCCAATTAAAAGATATAGATTCGCAGAATGGATCAAAAAAAATGAACCATCAATATGTTGCATACAAGAGACTCATCTTAGACACAGGGACACAAAGAAACTGAAAGTGAAAGGATGGAAAAAAATACTTCATGCAAGCTACAGCCAAAAGAAAGCAGGTGTAGCAATATTAATCTCAGATAAATAGACTTCAAATGCAGGGATGTTTTGAGAGACAAAGAAGGCCACTACATACTAATAAAAGGGGCAATTCAGCAAGAAGAAATAACAATCGTAAATGTCTATGCACCCAATCAAGGTGCCAAAAATACATGAGAGAAACACTGGCAAAACTAAAGGAAGCAATTGATGTTTCCACAATAATTGTGGGAGACTTCAACACATCACTCTCTCCTATAGATAGATCAACCAGACAGAAGACCAGTAAGGAAATTGAAAACCTAAACAATCTGATAAATGAATTAGATTTAACAGACATCTACAGGACATTACATCCCAAATCACCAGGATACACATACTTTTCTAGTGCTCACGGAACTTTCTCCAGAATAGATCATATGCTGGGACATAAAACAAGCCTCAATAAATTTAAAAAGATTGAAATTATTCAAAGCACATTCTCTGACCACAATGGAATACAATTAGAAGTCAATAACCATCAGAGACTTAGAAAATTCACAAATACCTGGAGGTTAAACAACACACTCCTAAACAATCAGTGGGTTAAAGAAGAAATAGCAAGAGAAATTGCTAAATATATAGAGACGAATGAAAATGAGAACACAACATACCAAAACCTATGGGATGCAGCAAAAGCAGTGTTAAGGGGGAAATTTATAGCACTAAACGCATATATTAAAAAGGAAGAAAGAGCCAAAATCAAAGAACTAATGGATCAACTGAAGAAGCTAGAAAATGAAAGCAAACCAATCCCAAACCAAGTACAAGAAAAGAAATAACAAGGATTAAAGCAGAAATAAATGATATAGAGAACAAAAAAACAATAGAGAGGATAAATATCACCAAAAGTTGGTTCTTTGAGAAGATCAACAAGATTGACAAGCCCCTAGCTAGATTGACAAAATCAAAAAGAGAGAAGACCCATATAAACAAAATAATGAATGAAAAAGGTGACATAACTGCAGATCCTGAAGAAATTAAAAAAATTATAAGAGGATATTATGAACAACTGTATGGCAACAAACTGGATAACGTAGAAGAAATGGACAATTTCCTGGAAACATATGAACAACCTAGACTGACCAGAGAAGAAATAGAAGACCTCAACCAACCCATCACAAGCAAAGAGATCCAATCAGTCATCAAAAATCTTCCCACAAATAAATGCCCAGGGCCAGATGGCTTCACAGGGGAATTCTACCAAACTTTCCAGAAAGAACTGACACCAATCTTACTCAAACTCTTTCAAAACATTGAAAAAAATGGAACACTACCTAACTCATTTTATGAAGCTAACATCAATCTAATACCAAAACCAGGCAAAGATGCTACAAAAAAGGAAAACTACCGGCCAATCTCCCTAATGAATATAGATGCAAAAATCCTCAACAAAATACTTGCAAATCGAATCCAAAGACACATTAAAAAAATACACCGTGACCAAGTGGGGTTCATTCCAGGTATGCAAGGATGGTTCAACATAAGAAAAACAATCAATGTATTACAACACATTAAAAACTCGAAAGGGAAAAATCAATTGATCATCTCAATAGATGCTGAAAAAGCATTTGACAAAATCCAACATCCCTTTTTGATAAAAACACTTCAAAAGGTAGGAATTGAAGGAAACTTCCTCAACATGATAAAGAGCATATATGAAAAACCCACAGCCAGCATAGTACTCAATGGTGAGAGACTGAAAGCCTTCCCTCTAAGATCAGGAACAAGACAAGGATGCCCGCTGTCACCACTGTTATTCAACATTGTGCTGGAAGTGCTAGCCAGGGCAATCCGGCAAGACAAAGAAATAAAAGGCATCCAAATTGGAAAAGAAGAAGTAAAACTGTCATTGTTTGCAGATGATATGATCTTATATGTAGAAAACCCTGAGAAATCGACGATACACCTACTAGAGCTAATAAACAAATTTAGCAAAGTAGCAGGATACAAGATTAATGCACATAAGTCAGTAATGTTTCTATATGCTAGAAATGAACAAACGGAAGTGACACTCAAGAAAAAGATACCATTTTCAATAGCAACTAAAAAAATCAAGTACCTAGGAATAAACTTAACCAAAGATGTGAAAGACCTATACAAAGAAAACTACATAACTCTACTAAAAGAAATAGAAGGGGACCTTAAAAGATGGAAAAATATTCCATGTTCATGGATAGGAAGGCTAAATGTCATTAAGATGTCAATTCTACCCAAACTCATCTACAGATTCAATGCAATCCCAATCAAAATTCCAACAACCTACTTTGCAGACTTGGAAAAGCTAGTTATCAAATTTATTTGGAAAGGGAAGATGCCTCGATTTGCTAAAGACACTCTAAAAAAGAAAAACGAAGTGGGAGGACTTACACTCCCTGACTTTGAAGCTTATTATAAAGCCACAGTTGCCAAAACAGCATGGTACTGGCACAAAGATAGACATATAGATCAATGGAATCGAATTGAGAATTCAGAGATAGACCCTCAGATCTATGGCCGACTGATCTTTGATAAGGCCCCCAAAGTCACCGAACTGAGCCATAATGGTCTTTTCAACAAATGGGGCTGGGAGAGTTGGATATCCATATCCAAAAGAATGAAAGAGGACCCCTACCTCACCCCCTACACAAAAATTAACTCAAAATGGACCAAAGATCTCAATATAAAAGAAAGTACCATAAAACTCCTAGAAGATAATGTAGGAAAACATCTTCAAGACCTTGTATTAGGAGGCCACTTCCTAGACTTTACACCCAAAGCACAAGCAACAAAAGAGAAAATAGATAAATGGGAACTCCTCAAGCTTAGAAGTTTTTGCACCTCAAAGGAATTTCTCAAAAAGGTAAAGAGGCAGCCAACTCAATGGGAAAAAATTTTTGGAAACCATGTATCTGACAAGACTGATATCTTGCATATATAAAGAAATCCTGCAACTCAATGACAATAGTACAGACAGCCCAATTATAAAATGGGCAAAAGATATGAAAAGACAGTTCTCTGAAGAGGAAATACAAATGGCCAAGAAACACATGAAAAAATGTTCAGCTTCACTAGCTATTAGAGAGATGCAAATTAAGACCACAATGAGATACCATCTAACACCGGTTAGAATGGCTGCCATTAAACAAACAGGAAACTACAAATGCTGGAGGGGATGTGGAGAAATTGGAACTCTTATTCACTGTTGGTGGGACTGTATAATGGTTCAGCCACTCTGGAAGTCAGTCTGGCAGTTCCTTAGAAAACTAGATATAGAGCTACCATTCGATCCAGCGATTGCAATTCTCGGTATATACCCGGAAGATCGGAAAGCAGTGACACGAACAGATATCTGCACGCCAATGTTCATAGCAGCATTATTCACAATTGCCAAGAGATGGAAACAACCCAAATGTCCTTCAACAGATGAGTGGATAAATAAAATGTGGTATATACACACGATGGAATACTACGCGGCAGTAAGAAGGAACGATCTGGTGAAACATATAACAACATGGATGAACCTTGAAGATATAATGCTGAGCGAAATAAGCCAGGCACAAAAAGAGAAATATTATATGCTACCACTAATGTGAACTTTGAAAAATGTAAAACAAATGGTTTATAATGTAGAATGTAGGGGAACTAGCAGTAGAGAGCAATTAAGGAAGGGGGAACAATAATCCAAGAAGAACAGATAAGCTATTTAACGTTCTGGGGATGCCCAAAAATGACTATGGTCTGTTAATTTCTGATGGATGTAGTAGGAACAAGTTCACTGAAATGTTGCTATATTATGTAACTTTCTTGGGGTAAAGTAGGAACATGTTGGAAGTTAAGCAGTTATCTTAGGTTAGTTGTCTTTTTCTTACTCCCTTGTTATGGTCTCTTTGAAATGTTCTTTTATTGTATGTTTGTTTTCTTTTTAACTTTTTTTTTCATACAGTTGATTTAAAAAAGAAGGGAAAGTTAAAAAAAAAAAAAAAGAAAAGAAAAAAGACAAACAAGGAAAAAAAAAAAAAAAAGATGTAGTGCCCCCTTGAGGAGCCTGTGGAGAATGCAGGGGTATTCGCCTACCCCACCTCCATGGTTGCTAACATGACCACAGACATAGGGGACTGGTGGTTTGATGGGTTGAGCCCTCTACCATAAGTTTTACCCTTGGGAAGACGGTTGCTGCAAAGGAGAGGCTAGGCCTCCCTATATTTGTGCCTAAGAGTCTCCTCCTGAATGCCTCTTTGTTGCTCAGATGTGGCCCTCTCTCTCTGGCTAAGCCAACTTGAAAGGTGAAATCACTGCCCTCCCCCCTACGTGGGACCAGACACCCAGGGGAGTGAATCTCCCTGGCAACGTGGAATATGACTCCCGGAGAGGAATGTAGCCCCGGCATCGTGGGATGGAGAACATCTTCTTGACCAAAAGGGGGATGTGAAAGGAAATGAAATAAGCTTCAGTGGCAGAGAGATTCCAAAACGAGCCGAGAGATCACTCTGGTGGGCACTCTTACGCACACTTTAGACAACCTTTTTTAGGTTCTAAAGAATTGGGGTAGCTGGTGGTGGATACCTGAAACTATTAAACTACAACCCAGAACCCATGAATCTCGAAGACAGTTGTATAAAAATGTAGCTTATGAGGGGTGACAAGGGGATTGGGAATGCCATAAGGACCAAACTCCACTTTATCTAGTTTATGGATGGATGTGTAGAAAAGTAGGGGAAGGAAACAAACAGACAAAGGTACCCAGTGTTCTTTTTTACTTCAATTGCTCTTTTTTACTTTAATTATTATTCTTGTTATTCTTGTGTGTGTGCTAATGAAGGTGTCAGGGATTGATTTAGGTGATGAATGTACAACTATGTAATGGTACTGTAAACAATCGAAAGTACAATTTGTTTTGTATGACTGCGTGGTATGTGAATATATCTCAATAAAATGATGATTAAAAAAAAAAAAAAAAAAAAAAAAGAATCCATGGAACTACACTACACAGTGAACCCTAGGTTAAACCATGGACTACGGTTAATAGTACAATTATAAAAGTGTGCTGTCATCAATTTTAACAAATGTTCCACACCAATGCAGAGTGTTAATAATAGGGTGGTATATAGGAATGCTGTACTTCATGCATGATTTTTTATAAACCCAAAGCTTCTCTAATAAAAATAAGTTAAAAAACAAAACAAAACAAAACAAAACTTTATGCAGTATTAGTCCATGAGGCGTTGAGGGTATCTTATCTGTGTGGCCGGAATGCCTCCATCTGCAGAAGGATCTGGCTTCTTCTGAACACACTCACCACCACATGGTTCACAACAGAGCCCATCAAAGTGAAGCAGGTGCTTCTGATAGGGCAGGTGTTTTCTTCTCCCAGAGCCCTGAAGTCCCGTTTGATAGTTCTCCGTGAGGAGAGAGGAGGGGATTGCAGAACTGTCTCTCCTTCCTCTTCAGGCTTTTAGGAAAGGGAGATGTAAGCGAAGGTAAATCCTTCTAAAGGGAAGACTCCAACTCCTGTTGCTGAACTTACTATTCTGATGATTTAAAAGAATGAGTGCTCCTCCCGCTTTATGTCTTCCACTATCTTTTACAGACTACAGTCAAGGCGGCTGCAGCCCTGTACATTTTCATTCCCCTTGTGTGGTGAGGTGGTTAGAGGGGAATACCACGATGATTAAGGAAAAAGCATTCCTGGGACTCATTAATGGTAAAGGGTTGGCAAGAAGAGCCACAGGGTCCTCCATTCTTTCCTTTGTCTGCAGAGTCAGGTATGAGCCGTGGGACACACAGAGTGTTTCTGTTTGTCCACGGAAGAGACTCTGTCCCCCTGCTACTCTGCCTTCCTATGGCACAAGCATGACAATGGCTCTTGGTGGGGGGAGCAAATATTGTGAATTACCTCAGCCTTAGAGACTGAGCTGGACAATGCCAGGTGCCTAGCACCTGGAGCCCGTGGGGACTTGTTTGAAGTTGCAGCCCCTCCTGCTGGGGAAGGGACCTGCTTCTAGCCTGTGCTGGTTTGAATGTATGTCCCCCAAAACGCCATTATCTTTGACGCAATCTTGTGTGGGCAGACTTAGTAGTGTTGATCAGATTGTAATTCTTTGAGTGTTTCCATGGAGATGTGACCCACCCAATTGTAGGTGATAACTCTGATTGGGTAATTTCCATGGACATATGGCCCTGCCCATTCAGCATGATTAGTTCACTAGAGCACTATACAAGCTCAGACAGAAGGAGCAAGCTTGCTACAGCTGAGAGGGACACTTTGAAGAATGCATGGAAGCTAAGAGAGGAGCTGAAGCTTACAGAGACAGTTTGGAAATGGCCTTCAAAAGCAGAATTTTGCTCCAGACAAGCTAAGAGAGGACAAATGTCCCAAGAGCAACTGAGAGTGACATTTTGGAGAGACGCTGAAGCCTAGAGAGGAACATCCTGGGAGAAAGCCATTTTGAAACCAGAACTTGGAGCACATGCCAGCCATGTGCCTTCCCAGCTAAAGGAGGTTTTCTGGACGCCATTGGCCATCCTTCAGTGAAGGTACCTCCTTACCTTGGACACTTCTTGGGCTTAAGACTATAACTTATAACCAAATAAACCCCCTTTATAAAAGTCAATCCATTTCTGGTATTTTGCATAATGGACAGCATTAGCAAACCGGAACATAGCCCCAGCCAGCTTACTACCCGACAAATCAAGCTGAGTCTCTGAGGTCAAATCCACAAATCCTGAGTGTCCCTCCACAGTTTGCAGGGCTGTGCCCTCTCCCAGGTGAGGTACGATGCCTTCTTCATTCTTACACCAGAGCTTACCTGCTGAAATCCAGAAAGAGTCCTACAATTATTTTGATGCTCCAAGTGCATTTTGACTTACTCTGAAGTTTTGAAAGGAAGACTTTAAACTTTACCTTATTTTATAAATAAGGGTGTTCAGCTCAAAGGTTAAACTAGGTTACTTCTTTTAATTGCTTAACCCTGAGCTTCCACCTGTTTTCCTTCTGCCAAGCTAGGTAGATAAATCATCCTTTGAGAGCAGACTGTAAATTTTATTACTGTGCTGTTTATTGTGATGTTCACTGATTTGGTGTTATTCTGATTTTCTTTTAATCTTCTCAATGCATAATAATAATTATTATTATTATATAAGTAAAACCAATGATTTAGTGAACGCTTTCTATGTGCCAAGTAGTGTGATAAGACTTTACATGAATCATATCATTTAATCCTCAAGTATGTATCTGTTCTGCTTTGCTAATGCTGCCATTACGCAAATACCAGAAATGGATTGGCTTTTAAATGGGGGTTTATTTGGCTACAAATTTACAGTTTGAAGGCCATGAAAATGTCCAAATTAAGGCACCAACACGAGTATACCTTCACCAAAAGAAGGCCAGTGGCATCCAGAAAACCTCTGTTAGCTGGGAAGGCACATGACTGGCATCTGCTAATCCCAGGTTGTGTTCCAGCTCCTCCTTCAGCTCCTGTGCATTCTTCAAAATGTTGCTCTTGGGGTGTTTGTCCTCTCTTAACTTCTCCAGAGCAAACTCTGAGCTAGCATCTCTAAAGTTTCAGCAAAAGTCTGCTTTCAATGGCCATCTCCAAAATGTCTGTCTCAGCTGCTCTGAGGTCCTTCTGTTTGTGAGCTCTATTATAGGACTTCAGTGATTAAATCAAGACCCACCCTGAATGGGCGGGGTTCATATCTCCATGGAAACAATGTAATCAAACATATCACCCAGTTGATTGAGTCACATCTCCATGGAAACACTCAATCAAAGGATTTCAACCTAATCAATACTAATACGTCTGCCCCCAGAAAATTGCATTAAAGCATATGGCTTTTGGCGGGACATATTATATCGAAACTAGCACAGTATCATTAGTTTCATTTTAGAGATGAAGACAAAGAGGCTTAGAAACGTTAAGAAACTTGCCAGAGATCCCAAGGCAAGCAAGTAAAAGAGCTGGGATCAGCAGCCCCACAGTCTCACTGCAAGAGCCATGCTCTTTGCAGTCGTAGGCTGGGTACTGTGATGATTAGGTTCATGTGTCAGCTTCGCCAGGTGATGGTACCCAGGTGTCTGGTCAAGCAAGCACTGTCCTAACCATTACTGCAAGGACATTTGTGACTGGTTAATAAACCAGAAGGCTGGTGTATTAAATCGTCAGTCAATTGACTGCAGCTGTGACTGATTACATCCATGAAGGGCGTGTCTTCCACAATGAGAGAATGCAATCAGCTGGATTTAATCCAATCACTTGAAGACTTTTAAGTGAGACAGATAGAGGACCTTCACTTCTTTGGTTAGCCAGCAAAGCATTTCCTGAGGAGTTCATCAGACACCTTCACTGGAGTTGCAAGTTTGCCGCTTGCCCTATGGAATTTGGACTCGTGCATCCCCACAGTTGAGTGAGACACTTTTATAAAATCTTTTATTTAGATATCTCTTATTGATTGTTTCCCTAGAGAACCCTAACTAATACAGGGATACTGCTGGACTCAGTCCTAACCCTCCGAGCATGGGGGTCAGAGGCAGAGGATGCCCCAGCTACTGTGGACATGGAAACTGGACCTTTGAAATGTGACTTGTGTCTGAATGTTTGTTTCTGTGTTGGGCAAAAATTATACTATATACATGATAATGATTATGTCAACTACATACATGAATTGGATGAATAGTGACACTAATGCATTTAAAAATTAATTAAGAAAAATTTAAAAGGTATAAACACTTGGGTTGGTTGAATAAATAATTAGCTATATACACTGCTACAAAAACCGAATTACTAGGCAACTTATGAGTATGTACATCATAAAATGTATCAGATTAACTTTTCTGTGCTTTACTTGATAACTCTAAATACTCTTCAGCAATAGAGTGCTGATAAATTAAAAATATTAGAAGTTCTGGACTGTGAGTTCAGTTGCTTGTATTTAGACTCTGGAAGGACACATGGCTGTTTTTCTGTGCCAATGAAACTCTAGGAATCTGTGTATCCCTATTCTTAATATGTTTTACAAATAAGGAATAGATTATCCACTAGGATCTTGTGCAAAAAACATTAAAACATGTTCCAAATATTACTTCATACATTGTAGATTAAGAACTTTTCAAGGTGTTGCTCAATTTCTGTTTAGAGCTAGAATAAATCTTTACTTAGTTAACTGCCGATCATTACTATAGACTCTGCAGTGTAGAGCCTTTGACTATTATTCTCAGAATGTATACATTTAAGTAGCAAAACAAGCACTGTGCACTTAGTTCAAGAACCTCTTGGTTCCTTTGTAGAACTGGAGAAGACAATGATTTTATTATTGTAATGGAGTTTTCGCACCAGACCTCAGAGATGGTGGACAGTAGATCCTGTAATTTGTGGGTTGATTTTAGGGTTAGAAGAATGAAGAACTCTGAGGGTTGGTGTTGGGGTTTGAATCATGTCCCCCACAAAAGGCACATTCAGGACCTTTGAAGATGTTATTAGTTAAGGGGTGCCAAAACTGAAAGAGGTTGGCTTTAATCCAATGTGGCTGAAGTCCTTATAAGCAAAGGAAATTGGACACAGAAAGAGACACCACAGGGAACAGCCAGAAGCTAGAAGTCAGAAGAATCTAGAAGAGAAAGGAGAAGATGCTGCTGTGTGCATTGCTATGTGAAGAAAAGTCCAAAACATCCCTAAGATTACTGGCCAGCCAGAAGATACCCCTCCCGGGAGGGTGCAAGCCTTCTGGCCTCTGAACTGTGAGCCGATAAATACCAACCCATTGTATGGGGGTATTAGTTTTAGCATCTGGGAAACGAAAACAGTTGGGGAATCTTGGGTTTGAGATAGAAAAAAATGTAAAGATGTTCTAAGAGATACGGGGATATTTTAGAGTAAAGGCTAGAATTTTTAAATATCCTGAGGGAAAAGAACTACTTTAGGAGATGTGAACATAAGGAATATTTTAAGGGGGATTTGCAGTCTAGTCATGGGTTCTTGAATTGGGCTCTCAGAAGACCTAGGGACTTTAACTGAGCTCTGTTGTTGATGAAATCAGTTTAAAGCTGTCAGTTTCCTTTTCAATGAAATGGGAAGAATAAATAGGTTGCTTATGAGGTTAAATGCATGGAAAGTGCTTAGAATAAGTCCTGGCAAGTAGGAAACACTCATTGTTACTTGTTGTTGCTATTAATAATAGTAAATAGAGACACATGACTCAGAGTTCACATTCAGGAAGCACCTGTACTTAAATTCTAAAATGGGAAATATGAATTTCTTTATGATGTGTTGAAGACATGAATTTTTAAGTGACATGAAAATCAGTCACATGGATCACGTAGTGAAAACCAAACTATGGCCCCTGGGCCAAATCTGGCCCACTGCCTATCTTTGTGAATAAAGTTTTATTGGAGCACACCATGCCCATTCATTTATGTATTGTCTATGGCTACTCTCCCACTACAGTGACAGAGCTCAGTAGTTGCAACAGATTGTTTGGCCCTCAAAGTCAAAAATATTTACTAAATAAAATTTTCCAATGCATGATGTGTATGTAAGAAAGAGAAAGTGTGTGTATGTGTGTGTGTATGTTATATATGGTCATACTAAGGAACACCTACTAGGAATTACTGACATTCTTCCAAATGAGAGATGAATTTTTCACAAATTTATAAATTAGTTTTGAGAAACTTCTTGGTTGGTTATAATCATTTCAATGTTTTTGATTTGTATTTTATGGTAGGAAGCCAAGCTTAGAACTATTCTTATAATTTTGATCAAAGGAAAAGCCTTTATTTAAATAGCCAAATAGAATCCTAACCCATTTGTTTCTAACTATTCTCTCCTCACTGTGGATGCCTGATACCTGTTTCATTGATGTGGTAGATGACAATAATGCGTATGCAAGTAGGGATTAATGGATGTTCGCTATGCAGTCTTGATCAAAAGCCTGTATTCCTTTTGGTAAAACCCATATCCTAACTATGTGTGTTTCTGTTTTCACTGAATGTGGAATGCCAACTTCATTTTCTCCCATCTTTTTTTTCCTTCTCCTTGTCTTCTGTCAGCCATTGTAGATTCCAAAGCAGTTGTAGGTATAAAGTCGTATTATTTTTTTTTTATCTCTTCCTTAACCCATAATATAAGGAGATTTTCCGATATCCTGACTTTTGTCAAACATTGAGTAACTGCTTGATTGTGTTGATGTTTTCAGGCTTCCTCACATCACGGAAAAGAGATTATAGAAGAAACCTGTTATTAGTTAGCCAGTTTGCTCTTCAACCACTTATGCATGAGTCTCTTCCCACTCCTTTTAATTCTTGCATTTGGTCTCAGGGCCTAATCTAGGAGCTGAATGAAGCCTGCAAAAGGAACCACCTACCCTTTTCATTCATTCCCACATCTTCTTTTAATAGGAAAAGTCTATCAGATGGACCCAGAATGCATGCAAGCATTCATTCAGATTCTTAATATAGGCTTACAGAGGTCAATGCCACAAATACTCTGTGCAAGAATCTGTACATAGTTAAATTGTTAGTCCAGAATCTCAGTTAAAAAAAATATCCGCTTTCAGAGATGAGTCTGTAGGCCTTGACAACTGGAATGTCTTTGGCTTTGTAAAACCATTTTTTTTTTTTTTAAATCACAGATCTGTTGTGAGACAACCATAGTTTATGCTCCATGAATCATTATTTAGCTCACAGAAACCTGCTAACCTAATTTAAGGTCTTGTAGTCTTTACTGTCTAGAAGTTCTCAAATGTCTCTGGGAATTTCTTACCTCTAATTTTAAATCCTTCTGGCAGGCCCCATATTTCCTAATGAGAATCTTGAGCATATTCTCAGAGGTACACAGTTCCTGTGTTCTCTTAGTTATTCAGCCTGCCCTGGAATTCATAAGAACCTCCATATCCTTCCAGTAAAGCCCGTATCATTTAAATTAGCCAGAGTTAGTTAGTTTCTGTTTCTTACAACCAAAGAACCATAATCAATATAGAATTAGTACTAGGATGGGGTGGATAAATACTACATAGCAAAAGCTTATAGATGTCTGTTAAATCCGTTCTTGCTAAAAGCACAGAGTTGGTGGTATTTATATAAAATTATTGCCTGTTACCACAAAATGTAATTAAAGGTTAATGTTGCTTGGTTTAGAATAATTTTAGAATCCCTCACATTTTTATGAGCTCTAATATCAAAAAATGTTTTTCTAAGCACATTTGCCATGTAGATAGTATTTTACTTTTATAACATCTAAAGCATCACCACTGTTCTAGGAATAGGGTAGAGTATAAATAATTGTATGTTGATTAATCCTGTGTGGAAAGTGAAATTGCTTTTCATTTTTATTAGTGAAATTTCATTCTCCCCTTTCCTCTAAAAATAGGAAAACTCTGAAGTTAAGGGAATTGAGCTTGTTTCTCAGTGCTTTGGTGTTTACATGGGGAGCAAGAAGCAAAGACTTTTATGTAATTGATTTCCTTTGGGCATGGACAAGGACACTTATGAAATTCTATCAGGAGCCAGCTGTTTTTGGTTATTTTATATTTTAGTCTGTCACTTCAATGTGCTGTTGAAATTGCCAAATGTTTAGGTACCAACACAAATTCCCACTTTAGAGTCAGCTGATTATGTAATCTCAGGTAAGACACACAAACATGTTAATATTTTTAGCTTTCACAGATGATGTTGGAAAGATATGCTAATTTAAGTCACATGGATTCACAGTAACTCTTAGTTGATGGCTCAGACGACTTAAAAAAAATGGGAGTAGGTCATACTGTTGGTCTTTGTTCTGTAGAATAATACAGAACACTTGCTTGATGAAATGAAAATATAAGGAAATTCCATTATTTCTATAACTGATTTCCTTTCTTTCATCTTAGTTTTGCTATGAGGATTTATGGCACAAAGTACAAGCACCACCTAATATTTAAACATCTTACTGTTAGAAAGAAATTTCATATGCATTATTCTGTTGATCCTCAACATTCTATTGATCCTTAACTCAGAGTTAAGAGGAACCCGAGAGCTTACTTTGATCCCCATTTAAGAGATGAGGAGCTCTACATGAAGTTCTGTCATACTTTCTAGCTCACTGTGTATCCACAGTGTTTAGCACAGCGCTGGGTACATAGTACTCATGGAAAAAAATTGTGCTAAGTGACAGATTAAATGCAGCTCACAGAAAGATTAAGTGATTTGGCTACAGACACACAGTTACTAGTGATGGAAACAAAGCTCAGATTAAGGATTTTTTATTTTAAACCCCATGCTCTTCTTTATAATATTGACACCCCGAAGAGGGCAATCTGAAGTAGTTCTCAGTGATGCTAAGAGCTAAGATTAAGAAACGCATCTGAATTCTTAAAATACAGATCTCTTAAATTTTATGAGGCATTGTTTTTCAATAAAAGGTAAATTCTATACTTCTATTGTGTACAAGTGGAATTTTTTAAATATGAGAAATTAGAGAGGAAATCTTGAAGGGCATGGTACTTTGGAGTTCACACTGAATCATCAAATTTCAGTTTTTAAACATGAATGAACCTGACCACAGACATAGGGGACTGGTGGTTTGATGGGTTGAGCCCTCTACCATAAGCTTTACCCTTGGGAAGACGGTTGCTGCAAAGGAGAGGCTAGGCCTCCCTGTATTTGTGCCTAAGAGTCTCCTCCTGAATGCCTCTTTGTTGCTCAGATGTGGCCCTCTCTCTCTGGCTAAGCCAACTTGAAAGGTGAAATCACTGCCCTCCCCCCTACGTGGGATCAGACACCCAGGGAAGTGAATCTCCCTGGCAACGTGGAATATGACTCCCGGGGAGGAATGTAGACCCGGCATCGTGGGATGGAGAACATCTTCTTGACCAAAAGGGGGATGTGAAAGGAAATGAAATAAGCTTCAGTGGCAGAGATTCCAAAACGAGCCGAGAGATCACTCTGGTGGGCACTCTTACGCACACTTTAGACAACCTTTTTTAGGTTCTAAAGAATTGGGGTAGCTGGTGGTGGATACCTGAAACTATTAAACTACAACCCAGAACCCATGAATCTCGAAGACAGTTGTATAAAAATGTAGCTTATGAGGGGTGACAGTGGGATTGGGAATGCCATAAGGACCAAACTCCACTTTGTCTAGTTTATGGATGGATGTGTAGAAAAGTAGGGGAAGCAAACAAACAGACAAAAGTACCTAGTGTTCTTTTTTACTTCAATTGCTCTTTTTCACTCTAATTATTATTCTTGTTATTTTTGTGTGTGTGCTAATGAAGGTGTCAGGGATTGATTTAGGTGATGAATGTACAACTATGTAATGGTACTGTAAACAATCGAAAGTACAATTTGTTTTGTATGACTGCGTGGTATGTGAATATATCTCAATAAAATGATGATTAAAAAAAAAAAAAAAAAAAAAAACATGAATGAACCTTTGCATTTTGAAGACAATGAAAGTGAAGTTTACTAAACTGTATGCTCCATGAGGGCACGGTCCTTATCTGCTTTGTTTGCTACTGTATGCCTGGGTCCTGGCTCGGTCCAATGCATAGTGTACTAGACATTCCATTAATATTTGTTGCCTGGATGAGGTCCAGAAAACTAAAGTTGTTGCCTAAATCATGCTTTGGTGAAACTCTTCCCAAATGTTGCTCATGATCAAACTCTCTCTTTATGAGACATCCTCTCTCTTTATGAATCATGTCATCAACATAATCAAGTTTTTGAGCTTTGGGCTGGAGGGACTTTGGCAATGCTATAATCCACCCTCTTAAGTGACTCTTGCTTGACCACCTGACTTGGTGCCAGAGCAGGGACAAGAATTGACAGATTTGTTTTGTTCTCCCCACTATATCATCATAACTCTGAAGAATCAAGAGCATTTCCTTCTCTGGAAACCGTGTGGCCTCTGAGGTAGCATGGAGTTGAGATGGAACATGAGGCTGGAAGCATCATCACAGGACTGCCCCACTTGAACCCAGCGTATCTCTGTATTTCTGATTTGTTCTTCCCAGCTTTGGCAGAGCTTATTCTCCATCTTTAATTCAGAATGGCAATGTTGAATTTTATCTGAACCCTGTGATCACAGAAAACAGCATAGTTTAAAAAACTCCCCACCCAACCCACAGTGTTACTGTCCTAGAGAGCCTTAACTTCTCCTTAGATTGACAGAACTTTAGACAGGCCTCTCCTTGTCCCTAGGCCACTGACCTCCCTCTCTTTGGCTCTTACAGAATCCAGAACATGGTCCACCTGGCCTCAACAGTAAACTCAGGCGATAACATCAAGGAATAGACACACCCATTGCTTGCCTTCCCCCTCCAGTCCTCTTCCATTAGCTCATCTTAGGCCTTAAATACTCTGTTGCCCTCTGCTCTGCTTCAGTGTAGTCAAGGATTCTCTCTCTCCTATTGTGACAGTCTTCTGGTCTCTCCCTATCTCTATCACTATCGCCTTCTGGTCTCTCTCTCGTCACTATTACATACTGCTTTGAATAAAGTCATCCATGCCTACTTATTCATTGTCTGGTGCAATTTTTTCTTTGACAAGGATTGAAATGTATCAGTCCACTGGTAAATTTAAAATGTGCGGCTTTCTCACAGTCCAGTTCTAAATCATCAACTTCACAACTGGTCAGGGGTTGAAGTGTAACGTCTCAGGCATCAACACCCTCCCCCACCTCAAAGGGCCTCTGTGCTCTCCAAAGGGAGAAGGAGGAAGTAAAACACATCCTGTTTGATGGCCTGATTGGATCTTCAGTCTTATTCATGTCAATTGCAATTAGGAAAAAAAAAAAATTCCATAAATTGCGAGAGTTTCTATGTACCTGGCATCATGCTGTCCTCCCCTCCTGGGGGAGAGGGTTGGAGAAGGCTTCCTCGATCAGGTGACAGCTGAGCTGGGTTTTGAAGGAGTCTATTGGGTATACAGTGAGAGACAGGAGGGTGCACTTTAGGCAGAGAAAAGAGCAAATGGAAAGACTTGAAGATGTGAAGTGTCATGGCCTGTTCAGGAAGGTCCAAATAGTCCTCCAGTTCACTGGTCTCCAAATGTTTCTGCTTGCGCATGCCTGCCGGTAAAAATATTTTGGGAAAAATATTGTTGAGCAAAAACATTACATACATGTACTACCATACTGATGAATACTATATCATAAACATACACAAAAATAGAAATGAAAAAAAAACTTTTAAGGATGGGTTAAAAACAAACATAGACATTCTGATTATTTTCTACCTGCACCTCAAAGGTTGGCCTTGGACCCTCATTTGCAGGCCACTCTCTAGACTCTAAGCCCCAAGAAGGAGGCCAGAACTTTCAGGGTCACTGCCCTATCCCCATGTCTAGCACCATGTCTGACATGTAAAAGGAACCCAGTAAATATTTGTTGGAGTGAGTTGGTTTTCAGTATTGCTGGAGTGTAAGCCTGAAGGGATGAGCTTATGGCATATGTTTCCCAGAATGTATTGAGGAAAGACTTTCATGAGTTTTTGCAGAACTCTACGCAGGACACTAGAGCTTTTGGATTCAAGTTCACACCCTCACTGTGCAGTGCCTTGCATAATTTCTCTGCATCTTATGAGGGCACTCATGTTGTTTAACCAGAGTAATAATATTCCTGCACATCACATGGTGTTTGGGTTGAGTAACTAATAAAAGTGATATTGTGAAGCACTTGGCATGGATCAAAGACCTATCAAAATGGTAAATAGCCCTTGTATAAGCAGCAGAGAGAATGGGGCCATTCTTCCTCCCACCATGGTTCTTACTAGGAACGTCAACATTAAAAGCATATTTTTTGTGTTTGACTTTTGGATCCTGACGTCTATGATGTTTTAGCCCAGAACTGTGTTTTTCACATGGCAACAAAGAAAACACAAGGTCTGTCACTGTGCTTGCAATAAGTAGATGAATTTGAACAATAATTAAGACTGTATGTGAACCTTTTTAAAAAAATGCAATTAACATTTTAGTATGGATTAATTTGAGGTCTCTAAGGTATATATAGGACACAGATTTCTTCAGCAAGTTTCAGAGAAACTTGGATACATCCTTTTTCAGTTTTTCCTCCCAGAATAACTTTCTTATACATATGCCTGCTGATAATATTTTTTTTTTTTTTTCATTTTATTTTATTTTTTATTTTTTTTTTTTTTGATTTCAATTTTATTGAGAAATAGTCACATACCATACATACCATGCAGTCATACAAAGCGTACAATCAGTTGTTCACAGTACCATTATATAATTGTGTGTTCATCACCAGAATTAATTTTTGAACATTTTCATTACCACACACACAAAAATAATAAGAATAAAAATTAAAGTGAAAAAGAACAATTAAAGTAAAAAAGAACACTGGATGCCTTTTTTTTTTTTTTTTTTGCCCCCATTTTTCTACTCATCCATCCATACACTGGACAAAGAGGAGTATGGTCCATACGGCTTTCCCAATCACATTGTCACCCCTCGTAAGCAACACTTTTTTTTTTTTTTTTTTTTTTTTTTTTTTTTTTTTTTTGCCTGTCTTCCTCTTTATTTTTTTTTTTTTTTTTTTTTGTACTTTCGATTGTTTACAGTACCATTACATAGTTGTACATTCATCACCTAAATCAATCCCTGACACCTTCATTAGCACACACACAAAAATAACAAGAATAATAATTAGAGTGAAAAAGAGCAATTGAAGTAAAAAAGAACACTAGGTACCTTTGTCTGTTTGTTTGCTTCCCCTACTTTTCTACACATCGATCCATAAACTAGACAAAGTGGAGTTTGGTCCTTATGGCATTCCCAATCCCACTGTCACCCCTCATAAGCTACATTTTTATACAACTGTCTTCGAGATTCATGGGTTCTGGGTTGTAGTTTAATAGTTTCAGGTATCCACCACCAGCTACCCCAATTCTTTAGAACCTAAAAAAGGTTGTCTAAAGTGTGCGTAAGAGTGCCCACCAGAGTGATCTCTCGGCTCGTTTTGGAATCTCTCTGCCACTGAAGCTTATTTCATTTCCTTTCACATCCCCCTTTTGGTCAACTGCTGATAATATTTTATCTTTAGTTAATCAGCCTATAAAGATTTATTGAGAGCCTGTGGGACCAGCTTTTACTTGTATTGAACAAGTTATCAAGAAATAGAAGACATGATTCCTACCCTCAGAATGATGACTATGTAAGTAGAGAAATAGAATAAGAATCCATGAATTAGTGGAGGGCAATGGAACACAATATTGTGAAAAACCATGGAGAACTGAAGCAACAATTTTAGAAAGAAGAAATCATTGTGGGGCTGGCTTCATGGCGGAGGTGGGACATGAGGAAAGATGAGTAGCTTTTATAGAAGTTGAGGGGAGGAGGGGTGAAATTCCTGGCAGTGGGAATTACGTGGACACAGAAATGAGGACAGGCATAGGTTGTGTCCCTGCCCGATTGGAGCAGGAGTCTGGAGTTGAGTGGCCGTGGTAAATGGGGCTGATAAGGTGGAGAGGCTGATAAGGTGTCTTTGAGTAGGACAGGTGAGTTGGGTTGCAGATATGTATTTGAATAGTGGAGTTAGAGAGACTAGGCGAGTAGACTCTGATCTAAAAGAGTGGCCCTGGAATGAAAGCAGATCTTAGGGATACTTCAGAGGTGTTAGCAACTTGATGACAGATGGTCTGAACTAACTGACTGAAAGTTTGTTCAGTGCAGAAAACATTTACTGAGCTCTTTTCAGGACTATTCAGAGTGCTGGGGACACAGAAAAAAGGTCTAAAACTCAATTCTGTCCTTAAGGAGCCCTTGGTGCAAGTTCTTGTCTGGGTGGCTGGAATATTGGAAGACTCGATCATAGAAGTCAGATGTTTGGGAAGAACTGTTGAGTAGGGACTGCTGCTGATGAGACAATGTATGTTTTTATGGGTGCGGCAGGGAAGGAAGGAGTAGAGAAAGATGGGAAGCAGTGAAATGATTCCTGATTTGTGTCTGCCTTGTTTTGTGTATGCTGGATCAGAGCCAATGGGACATCCAGATTGAGATTTCTGTAGGGAAGTCACAATCTTATCTTCATTCCTTTATTCAGCAAATATTTCTTGAGTGCCAGCTCTGCTCCAGGGGCAGTTCTAGGGTTACCACAGTGAATGCCAGGAACTGACAAGCCTGCTTTCATGTTGTTCACTAGACTGGTATCAAGAGAAAGATCCAGAAGCATTAATGTTTGCAATGGAATCGTCTACATAGTACCAACAGAAGCTTGGAAATGTTCATAGGGTATAAAATCAGATTAAAGAACATGGAGAAGAAATCATGTATATTCTGAAAATGTTGAATTTTACCTGAACCATGTGATCCCGGAAAACAGGGTAGCTTAAAAAACTCCCCACCCAATCCATCATGTTACTGTCCTACAGAGCTTTAACTTCTCCTTAGCTTGATGGAACTTCAGGCAGGCCTCTGTTTGCCCCTAGGCCCCTTGCCTCCCCACTCTCTTTGGCTCTTACAGAATCCAGATAGAGCATGTTTCACCTGGCCTCAACAGTAAACTCAGGAAATAACATCAAGGAATGTACATGCCCCATTGTTTGCCCTCCACCTCCAGTCCTCTTCCATTAGCTGGTCTTGTGCCTTGGATAATCTTCTGCTGTCTGTTGCAGCAGAGCCCAGGCCTCTCACTCTCCTGTTACAGCCTTCTGGTCTCTCTCCTCTATTGCATATAGCTGTTATGATAGCCTTCTAATCTCTCTCTCTCTCTCTCTGCCTCTGTCTCTCTTTCCTTCATAGGAGCTTTCTGGTTTCTCTCTTCTCTATTGCGTATGGCTTTGAATAAAGTCATCCTTGCATCATTTCACATTGCCTAGTGTAATTTTTATTTGACAATTCTCAAGTGTACATAATGCTTTATTATCTGGATTTGAATTTGGCAACACTGATTTCTTAATCCAAGATTGGCATTTGACTTTCTTTCAATTCTAAGCTTCTAGCCTTCAACTCATGTATTCAAGGAATGCAGAGTAAAATTCACATTAACAATTCAACAAATCTACTACAACATAGAACTCAATATAGTGATGCATTACAAAACAATTGGTCACTCCTTAAGCATAGTTAATAGTACTAATTGCCTATTCAGTGTGTTGCCTGGATTTTATCCAGTGGTACATGATTCACTGCATAAAATTTCACTGGGCTGAGTTTGGTTTGGGTGACAGCTTCCCCATCCTTCATGGGCAAAGTCAAACATCGTTAGGAGAAGATTTAGTAAACTGGTTGATGATGTCATTGCAGCAAATAAAGGAAAATATTGTGTAGAAAACAAAGGAAGACTAGAAGAAGAAAGGTTATTTTTTCTTATGGAGGAGAGCTTTAGAAATAATCATAATAATATAGGGAGGACTGGAAAGTGTGGGATTCTCTGATCTTAGACACATTATTCACTTTTATTTGTTCAATAGCTAATATGTCCACCAAGTAATTGTATCCATTAGTTTCCAACCATTATTTCTCTGTTATCAATCTAATGCAAACCACTATTCTTTTGTTTACTTAAGTGCTTTAATTTTTGGTAAATATTTCACCACTGTTTTAGTCTGAACACTCATTCTGGGCTGGTTCCATTTTCTGTTTGCAACTCCTTCCTTAAAGCACAGAAATCAAGAACTTGCATTTAATATAGAATCAAACTTTTAATTTTATTATCATGTGACCTTCAATGGGAAAGTCACAAGTTTGATAAATGGAATCTGATTTGCAGAGCATTTTAAATTTTCTCCTCGGAAGCCACCAGAGCAGATGTAACTGATGTTAATCAGTCACCAAGGAACAGACCACTGGGCTTAAACAGATGGCAGAGCCTCATTTAAAAACCATGTCAGATAGCCCACTAATTCTTCAAACACGAGTATAATTTACTTTTTGTTGCTAGTGGCAGTCAGTTAGTCATATTGGCTTTGTTTCCTAGCATCTGGCATCCAATAAAAGTAGCATAGTAATGTTAAATTGAGAAAAGTCCTTCATAGCTCCTCTAGTATCTTAATGACTTCTGGAGAGTCCCCTTTCAACTTTGGTGGCTGAGAGCTGACCAAATCCTTGGTTGTCTAGTTAACCCTGCTAGACATTCTTTGGACTTGTAAGTAGAGTTTGGTAAGTGTGGTGGTTTGGAGCTGTATGTACTCCAGAAAAACATGTTCTTAAACTTAATCCATTCCTTTCTTGTGGACTAATTGTAAGAATGACCTTTTGATGGGTTTACTTCAGTTAAGGTGTGGCTCAGGAAGCATCTTAATCCTATTACTGGAGTCCTTTATAAGCAGAATGAAACTAGAGAGAGAGAAAGCCACAGGAAGCAAGAAGCTGGACATCAGCGAAACCCGGAAGAGAAGAGAGAGGCCAGGAGAGGCCACCATATGCCTTTGCCATGAGACAGAGGAGCCAGGGCCAAGGATCACCAGCAGCCAGCCCCAGAATGCAGAGTCTGGGGAGAAATTGCATTGGTGATGCCTTGATTTGGATTTTTTTCCCAGCCTCAAAACCATGAGCCACCAAATTCCCATTGTTTAAGCCATCCCTTTGCTTGGTATTTGTTTGAGCAGCCTAGGAAACCAACACTTTAAGTTTTCAGATTCTTTACATAATCATCAGCAGTGTCTGAATACCTGCCCATCCACCGTAACTAAGTAGGGAGTTATAGAGAAACCTAAGTCTTCAAGGAGTGTGTAAAATAATGGAGGACCCAGGAAAAAATAAATGTACAAAACAACACTACAAATACAATCATTGATGTCACCAATTACAACTACACAGAAATATCTTATTAATGAGGTTGGATATACCCTAGCAAGTATGGAGTCTTGATAAGTGAAAAACCTTAAATCATAGGTGTTTGCCATTTGCCATTCGCAAACTATTAGGGACTAATGCCTATCACCAAGGCAGACCTTCTTCTTGTCTGTAGAGAGGTTGACTGCCTCACATGGCTGTTTACAAAATCAAATGAGATAAAATGTGTGGGAGCAATTTATAACCTATAATGTGCCTAAGCACATGTAATGTGAATTTATTACTATGTAGAACCTCACCAGGACTCAGATATATAGAAAACTATGTTCTCTGGAGTTACCACCTAGAATCTTTTTCCCACCCTCGGTGTAATTCGTTCCTGGCTGCTGACAGCGGCCTTTTGCCTCTGCTTTGGCACCTCTAACCCTCAAACAGTTTGAGTGACCCAGAGATCCAGAGAGATGGGGATCAAGATATTGAGATTATACCACCCTAATGAGGGTATACCTCACTAAATACCTACAAATATATACCAAGCGTATTCAGTGACTATGTTGGCACATAGGTACCCTGAAAATTTGGCTGTGAATGTATTGAGTACCTTCAAGGGTCAGAGTAACCATGTGAAGGAAGGGAAAATATGAAACTACAATAAGCCAGTATATAGATGACCACTATTTGCTTTTCATTGGCTGTATCCCTGACAGTTGTGACTACCAAGATTTTCCTGAGGCTGGTATCAGACATGCAAAATAGCATTTTAGTATGAAACCCTGAGAAACCTCTTTGTTTTCTACACAGTCATAAACAAAATACAGATTTTTAGGTTTTTTTAGTTCCTCCCCAGGGGTTTCTTTTTCTTGCATTCTGTTAGTCATTTAAAAAAAAAAAATCAACACCAAGTGTATTTGAGGCCACACTGGGTACAAAAGGTAGCCTGTAAATTTGGATATAAGTATGTTGAGTACCTGCAGGGGATAATTCATCTAAAAATTCCACAGTAACCCTTCTTGGGGCTTTTTTGTCTCCTAGTGTTCATGTGTGTGCATGTGTGTGCGTGCATGTTGGTGAGTTTGTGTATTTCCATCAGTTCACCTGACACTCTCAGTATTCTCTCATTCTGTATGCTTTTTTCACCTTTTCACCAGAGCACAGCTGCTTCTGTCGCAGTGCCTCACAGAACTTTAATGAAAATTGCACTTTCAGTTTGGCTTTTTGTTCTTGGAGCTGACCAGATCCTGTGGCCTTCTGTCTCATGACCTGGCTTCTTTGCTCAACTGTCAGCTGACCTGTGGATGGATTAGTCTGCCAGCCCGGACCACACCTGTGCAGAATTTCCTGAATCCTGATAGCAAACAGAGCTCAGACCACTGCTGTATACACAGCTTGTGGAGAATAGTGTGGCTCTTCCAGAAGGAAGGGTTGTTTAATCTTTCTAATCCAGGGTAACAGACAGACACACAGGTGGTTCCAGTATGCCTTTGTATTAACAGCAAGGTAATGGCAGAAATACCCTGCTGCTGGTTGTAGTCAATTGAATGGTATGCAGCTACCAAATGGCCCAAGACTAGAGGCTCATGTTTTGCATTCTGCACTGTGCTGAAGTTTCTTTCTGTCCAGCTTCAAACAAAGATGAAAACCTAAATACTCGATCTGTCATTTACCTTTAACCTGTGCCAGAACTTCTGGGAAATAAGAAGAATGAGATGGTTCTTCACTCATAGAATTTGTAGTATAGTTGAAGAGGAAAGATTAATGCAAATAAGAATAAAGATGTACAAAATAATATATAGGTAAAAGCAAGCATTGTAGAAAATAGATCATGGAGGAATTCAGGGAAACTAGATCATATCTGGTAGATAAGAGAAGGCATCGTGGAAGACTGACTTAAGCTAGGCTGTGATGGATGGGTAGAAAAAGAGGAGAGCATATTTTGAAAGGGGAAAGAGGCAGAAATGAAGGTGATGTATTTGGCTAAAACAGAGGAAATAGAAGAGGAAAATAATGTTGGGTAGATTTATTTTCAAATACATTATGGATACCATAATTGATCAACAGATAGTATCCTACCTGTATAGAATACACCATTTTTATTTTGAAAAAAAAAAAAAATACTTGCTTAATTTACAGTCCTTGAATTACAGAAATTAGTCCACCATGAGCAGTTGTTTAAGATGTGCATGGTACACAGTTGATGCTCAAAAGTGTTTATTGGTTGAAAAATCTTTCACAAGCCCTTTTACTGAAGGCATCCTCCGCCGTAGCTACAGATGTCCCCGCTGGTACTTTTGAGAACTCTTGAAATATTTTTAAACCCAGAGAAACCTTGTCTCGATTCTTGTTATAGACCTGAACACCAAAGCTTGCAGTACATTGGCAGCTTCAGCATCTGTCCTGCGAGCTGAAAATAGATGAGTGTAACCCTAGACAGTGTTTTCACAGTATGCTTAGCACAAGATTCACTTTAATATATTCATCCTTGTTTGAGAGCCCAAAGGAAATGAAATTTGCTGTTTTGTGTTCCCTGGCCTTGTGGTTTGTGGTAGATCTTTTCAGTACAACATGTGCCCAAAACTGCTTGTTCTATTCTGGACTTATGAGTGAGGATTTACCCTGGAGGCTTATCAGGGTGTCCATAAAAACAGAGAAGTCAGAGTTGAAAGAGGTTCTCTAGAAACATCTAGTCAGCTTCTTTATTTTCCAGCTCAGGAAATTGGGGCCCTAATTGAGTAAGAAACATCCCCCAGGCCACAAGATTACCTAGACAGAAACAGTACACGCTTCAGTTTAGGTGTCCCGACTCCCCTCAGAGACAAAACAGTACGTGGCTTCTGTTGATTTCACCTACACTTGACAATTGTGAGTTCTGATTTCTGCACCCAGCTTCCTCTTTCGGCATCCTTTCCCATGTGTGGGACAAATTCCCTCCCCTTCCTCCCTCTGAATCAGACAGTCTCCACCTAAACTTTCTCCCCATCAAAATGTGAACAGAGTTAATACCATCATTTATATTCACTGATGAACTGATTACATTTTAATGTTAGAGAGCTTGTCACCTGTTCCTCAGCCAAAGACCTGTCTTTTTAAAAAGGCTCCTAAGCCTTCCTGTTGGAATGGAAGGACTTCTGCCCAAACGAGAGCTAGCATGCTGCAAGCCAGTGGGAGCTACATTCAAGGAAGGAGAGCCCCTGAAAATCACACCATGAGTAAGGCTGGCCCCTGAGTTAGTTCACTTGTTGGTTTTTTATGGCTGTCTCTAGGTGGGTCTTAGACTTAAGGTTCCTGCTTCCCCGAGGACGGTGCTCCAGGGTCTGGAAGCCTGGAGGGTGGGGAAGAGGATGTCCCACCTTACCCCACCCTGGCCAGTCTTCCCTTCCATCTACCTCTCCCCCCAACATCCTTTTTTCTTTTTATTTCTTAACTCAGTGTTGGCTCTGGTTCACTCCAACCCAGTGATGCACAAAGTGTGGTCCCCTATCATCAGCAGCAGCACCTGGAAACCTGTTAGACATGCAAATGCTTGGGCCTACCTCAAATCTACTAAGTTAGAACTTTGGAACTAGGGTCCAGCCATTGTTGCTTTAACAAGCCCTCCAGGTGATTCAGATTCAGAGTAGATACCTTTTGAGAACCTCTGCTCTCACGTTCTCTAACTTTCATCTCTGCCTCAGTGTGGAGATCACCTGACATATTTTTCATATTCCATTGGGAGCATATTTTAGTTATTATTTAATGATATTTTTGTACATAATCTTTCTGTATGTATCTATGTATCTATATCTATATCTATATCTATATCTTTATCTTTATCTATATCTATCTATCTATATATATAGCCTATAATTGGCCCTGAGACTGTCCTTAGTGTTTTCTTCTCAGGGAAGACGTTTCCAACACTAAATGTTTGGTTGTAATGCCTTTCTCAAGAGTGAGTATAGTCTGGATGTTACCAGAAATGACTTATAAGGATGTTACAGGTAGCGTCCAGGCTAGCTCTCTCCATAGTGGGACACTGTTAGATAAAGGGCCAGTTTAGCAGCTTCTGTTCCCAGGCTCTTCCATGGTGGCGTTCAATAGTTGGTATGGGAAGAGTCAGGAGTCCAAGTTAAGCCCCTAACCTTCTCTGAGTCTCAGTTTTCCCATCTGTAAAATAGTGACATTAAGGAGGACTTGGACTAGGTAACCCCAAAGATTCTTTCCAGTTATAACAGTTCTGTGATTTTAGTTATCAGTTGGTTGACACCACAGAAAGGGCGAGATTGGTTCTAGCAAACCTCACAGGAAGCAGGGCCTCCGTGTGTTTTGGGGAGTGACAGAGCACTCTCACGCTGAGTTCTCTCTGCTTTAACCTGCCGCTCCATCTGCTGGGGTTCCTTTCTCATCCATTCTCAGAGGAGAACAGCCAAGTCTCTCCAGTAGCTGCCAGTCTACCCCCATTGTTCTTCAATTCACCCATTAAGCACACATTAAGCAAATCTAGGGCAAAATCCCACAGCCACACTGGAAAGCAATGGTCAGGAACTGAGAACTGCAGTTTTTCATAAAGAAACCAATAATGAAGTATAATAATAGCAGTAACAGTTGGCATTTATGAAGAGCTTATTATGTGATAAGTACTTTACCTAGAGTTTCTCAGTTAATGTTCACAATAACCATATTCAGACATCCTTTATTATTCCCATTTTACAGATGGAAAAATCGAGGCTCCAAGAAGGTGAATGCTTTGTCCAAAGTAAGCCAGCAAATAATGGATGGCACTCATAGTTCCATCCTCTGCTCTGCTGAGGGAATGATGAACGACTGAATCAGGAAGGCAGGAAGTTGCATTGCTAACTAAGGCAGCTGAGTCCCTAAGACCCTTTCTTAGCCTTAATTGGAAGCTATGACTTCTTTTCTTCCCCCTCTTGCTGCCACCTGAATGGTACCATTTATTGGCTCCTGCCAGATCTTGGAGATCAGGGATGAAAGTTGGGAACCACTGTTCTAAGTGAAGCACAAGCCTCTGTGTCTGTGGAAGGAAGGAGTGAGGGCACATAATCCCCTCATGACAGAGGCACATGGCAGGGACAGGGGGCAAGATCAGAAGCAGCTGCCAGGCAGGGTGCGGGCTGTCCCCAACTTTACCATGACAGTAAGGATCGGGTGATGCAGTTCCGGTCTTGCAAGTCACTCTGGATCCTCCAAAAGTTCCTTGAACCATCTGGGTTTGTTTCTTCACCTGTAAAATGGCAATTAAAGGCCTGATTCTCTTGGGTGTGGTGTGCAAACAAATAATGACCTGCTTGAAAAAAATCTCAGAGCTCCCTGGAAAGGCACTTTGCAGGTGGAAAGAGCACCACCGTTCTTCTGACTCGTCAGAGGAAGAGGTTGGAGCTGGAGATGCTGATGATGCCATTGCCCTCTGTTCCTTCAGAAAAGAAACTCTTAGGAAGGAGTCCCCGTGAAGGGAGAATTAAATGAACGTCTTAGGTCTGATAAGGAGGGCGGGCTTAGGGACCTTCCCATGTTGACCCTGTATTTACCTCTTACCTTAAGGCCTTATGTGTTTTATAAACACATCATTAACATGTTTGTTGCATGTCCCACGTGAACTGATGCTGACTCCCAGGGTGGTGTGCCCTCTCACCAGGCCCGGGAATGTGATCTTAATCATACACCATTGCTTCAGTGCAAATGTAAGGACATTGTGATGATTTCTTTTATTAGCACCATCTGTTTTTATATTGGATGCAGTATCTGTGTAGTGTATAAATTGCATAAATTCTGGCACTTTAGTTTAACTAGAATGTCTCCTTAACCTACTGGAGCATAAAATAAGCAGAAGACAGGTGCTTTCTGCCATTTAACAGAAGCTTGCATGCAAGGTTCTCTAAATGTGGAACTCAGAGCCCCTGGGTTCAAGTCCTGGCTCTACTTATTAAAAAAGTGACTTGAAAAAGTCACTTTAATTTCTCCAAGCTCTCATCCTCATCTGTCAAATGGATGTGACAGTGCCTTTCTGATTCACAGGGATGTGGTTAGGCTCAGCCCTGATATTGCATGACTCCTTTCAGATGGAAGGTATGACTGTTATTATTTCTAATACTCCTTCGTCATGATGTCAAAGGTAGTGCATGGTATGTGGGACTCAAAGCTAAACACACATCCTTCCTGGGTGTGTTTACTATCTCAGTGGTGACAAGACACACAGCATGCAAGGGACTTTGATTTGTGCTGATTTGACATGAGCTCTGGAAAGGCTGTGAATAAAACTTAGGACTCATGAGTTTGGTCTTGATTCACAGAGCCATTGCTACAACTCTTCTGAAAAGGAGTCTTGCTAGTGGAACATTTGACATTATGATCCTAGTAGGTGGTTGCTACAGTTTCTGCATATTTGTGTGTGTGTTATCTGAGAGCAATTCCTTCTGGCTCACCAAAATCACATATGCTCTGTTTCCATTAACCAGTCCTATTAGTATCTTTATTTGTTCTGTTGTTCTGAGCAGTTTGGGAGAATTCAAGTATCTTATTGAAGCAAAAACCAAAATATATGTACTGTGATCCTATTTCACGTAAAAATACATATATGTGTGTGCATACATAGAACATTTCTGCACTAATACATAAACAGCTATTATTGTTGGGTTCCTTTGGAAAGTGGAGTTGAAAAATTTTCAACAATACACCAAAGATGATAGGCTTATGTGGCACATTCCCATGCACTGATCTCCTAGCTTCAACAATTATCAATTCATTGCCAGTAACACAGCTTCAATAATTGTCATGTCATCTGAACCTTGGAAAGGAGACTTTTAATTTTCATTTTATAATTACTTGAATTTTTTCTACCATGAGCATGTCTTATTTTCATAATTTAAAATTTTAAATATATAAAAATAAATCCAAATGTTTAAGGGAAATGCAGAGCTTCAGATTTTATTTGTTCCCATCATTTTTCTCATCCCTTTAGACTCAGAGCCTTTCAAAATGGGTCTTGAGAGTGGCTTTCTCTGAGTTCTCCCTGATCCAAGGACAGGTATTGGCTGTTGCAGAACGTCTGGAAAGGACAATAGCTCTGGTTTAAAGGACCCTTATGTCAGTGCTGTTGCCAAAGTCACAAGACTCACACTGTCAGCCCCCATTTGGCTTGCTCTGCTTTTTAGTTAAAGTGTTTACTTTGACTGACATTTATTATGCTGTTTTGAAGTGAGAATATATAGTTTCAGTCTCCCCTTTGTTCCAGGGGTCCCACAGCCTGCTGCAGTTCTCTGCAAACTATTTTTTGAAAAGCCATTTCTACATTTCTTATCAGATAGACGGTGATTTTGTAGGTATTATTAACACCCTGCACTAAGTGATGTTTTTTTCTGTTAAGGCTGGAAGAGGAAATTGTCTGATGCAATTCCAGCAGACAGGAATAGAACATTACAGGATCACCTTGATAAAGCCTGTGAACCAGTTGTCGGAGATGAATGACGGGAAGGTGGTTTTGTATTTATGTTCCCCAGCCAGAGGGACTGAATTTGAAGCTAAAATAGAGAGTGTTCTCCTCCTTAATGGTTCACTTTGGATTGAGTTGGACGATGTTATACTTCTGTACTCTGTCCCACATCTCCCACAGTGGCTGAATGCATAGTATGCACTAACTGATTTTCACATCAGTGTGGATCTAGCCCCTACTACGTTTTAGGCACTAGCATTAAAACAAATAGGCAACTCTTCCTTAGTCTCCCTGAACTCATCTAACTGTAATATAGTGGGATGTAATTTAGTGCCAGTGGCGCTAAAATATGGTGGGTGTACAGAGGAGACGAGGCTGTTTTCTGGCTTTGGACAGCTGAGAAATTTTACACAGAGGACTTTCCAGTTAAGGGCAAGTAGTATTGCTTAATCATTTAAGGCAGGAAGGGGGAACATTCTAAGCAGAGGGGTCTATGTCTTGAGCACAAGAACAGAGGGCGGTTGATATGTTCAGGGGACGGAGAAGATTCTGGCGTGTCCAGAGGGAGAGTGGTCAAGCTTGTGGTTGAGAGGTGAGAGAGGCTGGGAAGCTTGGAAGGATGCCTGGGGTAGAGTAGATGGCCTTACAGACAGGAAAGTTGAGAATTTTTAGTTCCAGGGAATCAAGGCTTACTCAGCCACCTGGGGGAAGTGCTAGTGTCCTGGTCACCATAAGGATGCACATGGCTTGCATGAGGAACTGGAAAACCGAGGCAGCTCCAGAGACGGTGACTTTTGCCAGTTGGGACTTCTGAGGCTCTTTTCTCTCGCTCTCCCAGCTTCTCCGTGCTGGCCTGCCCCATTCTCCTGTCACTCCTGATTGGCTGATTTCCTCAATGTCTTCCAGTCCTGGATTTTTTCTTCTTCTTTTTCTTTTTTTATTTTAGCCTTTGTTCTAGGCATTCCATGTAGGTAGTCTGGGGGATGTGGAGTGGCTGTGTGGGAGAACTGAGTGGGAAAACCAGGAAATGCTCTTGTCTTGACAGCCCCGTCCCCTTTTAACCAGAGCACCCCACATTTCTGTTTGCACATCAACTTCTAGGTAAGTTTTCATTTGAAGAAAGTGTTCCATGGCACACATGAAGTTTCAAAACTTCAGTTTTGGTTTAAACTTTTTGAGGGAGCCATTCTATTTGGCTTAGCTGATTGCTGTCACTCTGATGGGGTCAACTTTGCACCCCAAGCCTCTTCATTGAACTGCGGATGGGCATGGACAGGGCCACCAGCGGTCAGGTGCCCATCTGTTCCGGTGCAAAGAAATGGCACTATTTTTTTGAACTCTGTGCATGGTGGGCAAGGCGTGGAGGGCAGTTTTAAATAGAAGGGGATTTGGGGCATGGCAGGCAATGTGACTGACATGTCGAGGCAAAATGCTGTGTTTAAAAGTGACTTTTAACTCCTAGCTCAGCATTTTGCAAAGTCTTTCTAGAGAATGCTACTCTACAAGAGGCTCAGCTGCGCAAAAGTTTCTGTGTTTCAACAAGCCTCCGAAATATGACTCATTCTATCCACTTTCTCAAGATCTGTGTACATATTAGTGTATTGAAAGTTGTGAAAGTTTGAAAGAGATGGGTTTAATTCAAATAAAAGGAAATGTTTTTTCTTTTTAAAATAGCAACGGTGAGTAAAGCTTTGGACATGTATTACCCTAGAAGTGAAAACATGAATAAGTATTTTTTTTAAAGACTTAGATAAACTCCATGTAATGGATGGTTACTAAGTTGTAGGATGGGAACCCTTACTATGTTGACGAGAAGCTTCTCTAACTCTTTGAAAATGATGTCATTTCTCTTGGTGCCCTTGTACATTCATTCATTCAACAAACACTTATTAAGTACCTACTGTGCCAAACAAAATACTTGCTGATATGTTTGCAGTGTGAAAATGCTTACCTCTTCATTGAAACAAGATAGTAAAGCAGTTATTGAGCATTTTTAACCCCTGGTAACTTGTCTAAAAATATCAAATTCTAGGCTATCTCTTGGATCCAAAGTTCTTTCTCCTTCATATTTCTGCTCAGTATTTTAAAAATGGAAATGTACCAGGCCCTGTGGGGCAGAAGCAGTAGTGTCTAGTGCTTCCTCCCCACTGTGGAGGATGGGGATCAGTGAGATCAAGCATGCTCAAGAATTAGCACCAATTTCAGGGTTCATGAAAGAAAAGTAACGAAAGGTCCTATTCTGCAGGATTTAAAGATAAACACTACCTCATAGTTGGAAAGTTTACAGGAACTATAGCTCTACTCTTGGCTCATAACATATTCCTCCTCCACTAAATTATATGGTAGCTTGTTCCACATTTCAATTTCTAAATAAACTGGTCTTAGTTATTCTTGGATTCCTGACAGACATCATGTCTAAGAATTAATGTTTCACGTTCTGCCGCTTTGAACATGCTAAACAAATTATACAGTGTCATTGTAACTGAATTAATTTGAAAGAATCTTGTGATCACTTTAAATGCCTATGTGAGCTTGTTTTTTATTAGGTTTGTTTTTTTATTATTAATAATTGCAATTCCACATTGCTATCATTTGTGGTTTTAAAATTACCTTCCTTGGGGAGTTGCCATGAGGATTAATACTGGTAAAGCAGTTAAAACTGTGCCTAGCCCATAGTAGGGGCTCAAATCCAATTTATAGTGTTAACTAAATTCCTGTTAATGAGCTTTATGACAGCATGATGAGGTGGTCAGGACAGATGTCTTGGAGACTTGAAGTGTGCCCCATCATTTTCCCAAGGAGAACTCTGAATGCCCAGAGATTTGACTGTTGCCAAATTATGAGCAGAGCCAGGATGAGAAGCCAGTTGTTCTTCTTATTCTTAGTCCTGTTTCCCTGACTGTCCCCATCACTGACAGTTTGGGTGAAGCCTGTGATACACAGAAATGAACAAAGGGCTATATGGAATGGGTCCAAGAAGGAGTCTCAGTGGGTCTGCACTTCCTGAAACATCATCCCATAATTAGAACATGGCCTCAGCACAGAGAAGAACTAAGTCTTATTGACTTGCTGTGAAATACTTATGCAACCTCATTTGTTCTGTAAATTACTCAGGACTGCCTTGGAACAATGTGGTGATGGGTATTTGGCATGAATTCGGGGAATATGAGGAATTAGCTTTAGTAGATTTTAAAAACATCCATATCACTTAACTTCTTCCCATATGCTTTAATTGCTTTACTTTCTCTTTTATTGAAGTCTTTTTTCAATCAGAATTTCAATTTTCAGCTATGGTAATACTGCTCCTTGCAGTTTGTAGTTTGTTTTATAATAGTGTTGTCTGGATTCAGTTTGTTCCCTCTCCCTTTTCATAATCACTTCATCTTTGGACTTGTATTTTTCTGAATCCATATGCTTTTTAAGTCTATTTTATAGTTAAGAATACTTCAGGGTACTTTTTTTCTGTTTCCTGTGTTGTATTTTCTCCCAGTTTGGATTCTTCTTTTTATCTATTGCATGTTCTGTTTCTTCCTTCCGTTCTCTTTTTCCACTATTATTGTTATTTATTTTTGCTTTAGAATTTTGCAAAGCTGTTTGCTTTTATTTTTTAATCATGGTTATACTTAACACAGTGAGCTCTGTCTGTGCTTTCTATCTGTCATATTCTGTCTGTGCTCTGATATAGTGTGGGTGACATCTCCTTGATCCCTTCCTAACTTTTCTCACACTGTCATTTTTTCCCCTCAGTGCTAAATTTTAATAGCAGATTATTTGTTCCACATTTCATGGCTTAAGGGCCCGGGCTGATGGAAGGATAACAGTTTTTTTTTTTTTCAATTTCTTGCACTAGTGTTCATTTACATAGTCCTAGGTGGATCCCACTGCTGTGGAGGGATACTTGAGCCCTTGGTCTGCTCCCCCAATTTAGGGTTGTGCCCTGGACCCTTCACTGTCAGGGAGAAAGGTCCAGTCCCTCATTTCCTTCATTTTGCCCATCTTTGCCCAGCAACTATTTTGACTATCTTCTAATCAGAATACAGAAAACAGAGTTTGCTTTCTTCAACCTTGGGGGTTACTAATGAGAATTCTCAGGATTTTACTGACTTAGCAGCATGGATTCTGGGCAGTGATGACCCAGCCTCCTCACTTACCTCACTGCCCCAGCAATGTCTACATTTTTCCTTGGTGCTACTTTTAAAAATGTATGGAATGAGGTCTTGTACCTTTTCTTGTTTTGTCAATTCTAGCCAATATTTGCTATGTATGAATTGTTAATAGTTCATTTTTCTCAGTTAAATTAAATTAACTGAGTTAAATTAAGCGAGCTAATGAACTTAGTTAAATTAAAAGAGGGAGATTCTATGCTCTGGTTTCATTCCACTGGCTTTTCTGATTTATCGTCTTTACAAATTACATTTCTTACCTGATCCTCAGCACATGAAGGCTAGTTTGGCCCTGAGAACCTGGGTCAAAGTGTTTTCTGGAAGAATCAGATAAAATGATGGTTCGGGTACTCTGAAAAAAATTAAACAACTAGCCTTTCTTTGAGGAAGAAGTGTCCTCTACCATCAGTGGAGATCCCTTTCTTATTCTGCATAATAAATAATCCTAAAATATTAGCTTAAGTGTTTATTGAAATATATCCCCCATAGGGTTGCCAGATGAAATTCAAGGTGAACAGTTAGGTTTGAATTTCAGATAAACAATGATTTTATCTGTTCCATGCAATATTTGAGACATACTTAATCTAAAATATTATTTGTTGCTTATATGAAATTCATATTTAACTGAGTGTTCTTTGTTATGTTTTTTGTTTTGTTTTGTTTTTCTAAATCTGGCTATCCTGCCCTACCGCTAACATTTTATGAGAACGTTTTCATGATCTTTTGGAGACTTCTTTGGTGTTTTCCTGATATCACTGACATCCTCATCTTTCTTACTAACAGGTTCACTGCTATGTCCTTATTTTAGCCAGTTCTATAGTATGTCATGACTCTTAAGTTTTAGATAATAAATGTTACCAGATGGAATAGTATTGTATAGGAATTCAGAATTATTGGTCTTTCTCCTCAATTATTTAGCACTCAGCCACAAAGGTTCAGTACTAAAGCACACAAAATGGTCTTCAAGCAGCCGGAAGAGATGGTATCAAGTCCATGCACAAAATGCTGTTTTTTTTTACTCATAGAAGTTCATGTCAGGCTTTTGCTCAAAATATTTTAACTCTTACTTAGTAGTTTTATACCAACTAGCTTAGCAGACTGTGGCAGAACAGAAGCACCAGATTAAGTGAACTGCTTGACTTCAGGTTTGGAACAACACGTGTCACACTGACAGCAGGACAGTGAGGGAAGAAACAGGAGAATGAAAGAAACTGATGCAAGACTCCAGGAAGTTCTGGGACCCTTGGGTGCAGGGCAGACAGCCTGGCCTTCTCAGTGGTCTCTGAAGGCATCACTGGCAACATTCACGGCCACATATCCATGAAGTCCTTCAGATGGACGGTGTTTGGGGACGATTTGGGTTGTTAGTAATAGACAAACTCACTTAAGCAAAAAGGAATGTATTGATTGGCTCATGTAACTTAAGTTCAGAGAAGGGGGCTTCAGGGACTGTTGAATTCAGGTGCTCGAGCGGGATTGTTTGAAACATTTGTTTTCTTTATCTATATCTGTATGTCTATAACTCCTCTGCTTTTCTCTGTGTTGGATTTCTTCTTAGGCAGGCTCTCCCCTTTGTGGTAGCGAGGGTGACCTATTGGATGGTAGCCTGAGGCACACATTGTAAAGTAACTGTCAGCACTCCTATAAAAAGTCCCAGCACTGAGTCTTAATAGCCTACTTGGGTGCTTGGGTTACATGCTCATCCATGAATCACAAATGAGCGGTGTGGACTGACAGTGGATACAGAGTCATTTTCCCAAAGAAAAGTAAGAGTGCTGTGAGCAGAAAAAGAGAGAGTGGATACAGGGCAGGCAGAAAAATTAGATGTTCACCATAAAGGGGTCTCATGGTTCACTCAGTTCAAATCCCTTTTTTTTTAAATATTCATTTTATTGAGATATATTCACATACCATGCAGTCATACAAAACAAATCGTACATTCAGTTGTTCACAGTACCATTACATAGTTGTGCATTCATCACCAAAATCAGTCCCTGACACCTTCATTACCACACACACAAAAATAACAAGAATAATAATTAAAGTGAAAAAGAGCAATTAAAGTAAAAAAGAACACTGGGTGCTTTGTTTGTTTGTTTGTTTCCTTCCCCCCGTTTTTCTACTTATCCATCCATAAACTAGACAAAGGGGACTGTGGTCCTTATGGCTTTCCCAATCCCATTGTCATCCCTCATAAGCTACATTTTTATACGATCATCTTCAAGATTCATGGGTTCTGGGTTGTAGTTTGATAGTTTCAGGTATCAATGCCAGCTACCCCAATTCATTAGAACCTAAAAAGAGTTGTCTATATTGTGTGTAAGAGTGCCCACCAGAGTGACCTCTCGGCTCCTTTTGGAATCTCCCTGCCACTGAAGCTCATTTCATTTCCTTTCATTTCCCCCTTTTGGTCAGTCAAATCCTTATTTACAAATGAAAAATTGAGACCCAGACATAGTTAAATGGCATTCAGATGCAATTAGTTATTAAGTAAACATGGGTGAAAATACTTAGTACAATTCTGGGCACATAGTAGGAACTCTATTAAAATGATTCTTTTCTTCCTGTGCAGTTACCAGCTGTAACGAGGTCATTTCTCTCCTTCTCTCCCTATCAACTGCTGGTGTATAGCTGAGCTCTTTATCCATAGGCATATCCTCTAGGCTTCAGCTGTTGTGTCTAGCATGGAAAAGCATCCAGGCCTCGGAGCTCTCAGCCCAGGATGCTCCCCACCCATAATGACAACCCTTGAGAGATCAAACCCCATTAAATTACATTCAGTGCACCATGTTAAAACACACACACACACAAACAGGTCACACACAAACAGGCAAGTGTATGATTGATTTCCTTCTTCAGGGGGGATAAGATAGGAGGGAAACCTGTTATGTGTCAGGCAGTACACTGGGTTGTTGGTGCTTAACATACTATGTATTATACCCTCAAATCCCACCATTGGCAAGGATAGTGTAGGTATAATTGCCTCAAGTAACTTGCCCAGATCACACAACTCCTTGTGACTGACTCCCATTTCTCAACAATGTTGAGAATACGAGGTAAAGAGCAGAGAAGCCAAGTGGGTGAAGTATGAGAAAAGCTGACCTTATGGTTCACGCAATTCCAACTCTTCGTTTGAGAAATAAAGGAGTAAATGTGAGGGAGGGAAAAGAAGAGAAGGCAAGTGAAAGAAACTTTAAAAAGGGGGGAGGGAACAAGTTTAAGATATTTTTGGAAAAAAGTCACTGAGTTCTGAAGGGTGCAGGAAAAGTTCCATGTCAATCACATTTCTCCCCACTAATTGATTAGCCTGTAAATAAGTCGTATTTTTCTAACAGCTTTAATCTGTCTCTCCCAGGCTTCCCATTTATCCAACCCTAGCTAGAGGCAGCATGAGGTGCCAGACTCTGAAGTGGTGTGACCAGGGTTCACGTCTCCTTGTCACTACTTGTTAGCTGTGTTGTCTTAGGCAAGTGACTTAATCTCTCTGAGACCTCCTTGTTCTCTGCTGTAAAACAAGGGGATAGTAATATTAATCTCCTGAAGAGGTTGTTGTGAGCAGTGAATGAGTCAATCTGTGCAAAGCTCTAGTTACTGGAACCTAGATGGCTCTTGAAAAGATTAACTATTGCTCCTTCTAGAATGCAAGCCCCACAAAGGCAGGGATCTCTGACATCTTCTGATAACGTCTCTAGTCCTTAAAATAGTGCCTAATGGGCACACAGAAGGCACTCAATAAATGTGTTACATGAATGAATGAATGAATGAATGAATGAATATAAATATGATGGATCCTGAGCAATCAAGACAAGGTACTTTGATTCAGCAAGTTTTTAGAATTTTTGTTTGTCTGTTGGCCAAAGCTTTAGCCCCTCTGGTGTGAAGACAGAAGAAGGGAGTGAGTCAGAGTAAGGGGCAGCAGAGCCTTTCTCACCCCCTTGCAGGGCAGGAGGGCTCTAAGTTGGCTGTTGCTTTATTCCCACAAGTTTGCCTATATTGTCTTTAGATCTGAGGGTGGAATGACTTTCTGGGGCCTTTGAGCTCTGACTGTGGAAATCACTAGTTGACAAACGTTTTAATGGCACTGCATTGCCTTGCGAGCTTCCGTTTTGTTCCTACTCTCTGAGATTAGCTTAATGTGTTGTCATCAAAGTTCCTAAGACAATTGCTAAATTTTCTTTCCAGGCTCAGGCTGCATGAAGAAAAGGTTATTAAAGATAGACGACATCATCTGAAAACCTACCCAAACTGCTTTGTGGCAAAAGAACTGATTGACTGGCTGATTGAACACAAAGAAGCTTCCGACAGAGAGACGGCGATTAAACTCATGCAGAAATTAGCAGACCGGGGCATTATTCATCATGGTGAGTTGAGAGGAAATGAAGGTCGAAATCTTCTGTTTCTGACATGAACCTACCCATTTCAGAAAGAGAACAATGTACTTTATTGTGTTTCCTGTGGACTTCTCCCAAATCACATTCCCTTCCTCCCTCCAAGAGGTATTTATTTGGGTTTACTTTCTTTTCTATATATGCATCTCTGCACAGTGTATCATATTGTTTTACATGCTATAAACCATTATAGAGATGCATGTTTATTCTTTTGTAACTTGATCAACAGCTGTTGTGAGATTCATCCCTGTTGATAGTGTATCTCTAGTTTGTTCATTTTCACTGCTCTGTAGTATTCCATTTTTAAATATGCCATCACTTATTTATCTTTTCTCCTATTGATGGAAATTTAAGTTATTTCCACATTTTTGCTATTACTCACAATGGGTCAGTGAACAGCCATGAACATGTTTCCTTGAAATCTCTCCCCTTTGCACATGCTGTTTTTCCACTGGGCTGGAATGGCCTTTCTCCTTACTTTTGCCCAACTTCTTACTTATCCTTCAGATCTGCATTCACGTGCAACTATTCAGGAAGGGTTTCATTCCTCAAGGCTGGGTTAGGTATTCCTCCTTTGTGCTCCCTCTGCAGTCTCTCCTTTCTCTTCTTTTATAACCATTATTGCAATTTGCCTGTTGGTATTTCTCTTCAGCTCTCTAGAATGTAAATTCTTTGAGGCTAATCTGCCCAATATATGCTCAAAAAGAGTTTGTATAATGATTGATGAATTTAATTTTGTCACCCTCTTAATAGATGATGATGATGATGATAGTTAATAATACTGAGCACTTATTCTGTACCAGGAACTGTGCTAAATTTTAACTCATAGAGTAGGTGTATTAACTAGTGGATATTTGTGTGCTTGAAAAATTAGGTAGTGAAAAAATTCTTTTTAGTATAAAGGTTTGCAGAAACTTCTATCAACTTCTGACACCAACTGTAAATACTGCAGTAACTCATTCAATGCAATTTTTACTCTACCCAGAGTGAGGCCAGACTCCACAAGATTTCCCAGCAGGTCTCAGTCACACATTTGGGGGCCTAGGCCATTTGCACTTCTGATTAACTGGCTACAAATTCAGGGGTTCCTACCACCCCTTTGGGTACGATAATTTGCTAGAACAACTCACAGAACTCACTGAAAGTGCCATTCTTAGGGTTATTGTTTTATTATAAATATACAAGTAAGAAGCAGCTAGGTGTGATTGTTGGAATCAATGCCCACGTGGTTGAACTCAATCTCCAGACCCCTAATCACTTGGTTGGTCCTTGGGGTGTGGCCAGCCCCACCCTGCCGTCTCAGTAGCATAGGAACTATGAAGTATGGTCCTGGGCCTGCTATTAATAACTAAAGACACTCCAATCACAGGAAATTCCAAAGATTCAGGGATTCCCTCTCCAGGAACTAGGGAGAAAGACTTGCCAAGCCTTTCTTAAGCTACAGTTAGCATCTTATTTCCCTTGAGTAATTAAGTAAGAGTGATTTTTTTTTCTCATTTACCCCTCTGTCTATATTGTGTTTCAGTGTGTGATGAGCATAAGGAATTCAAGGATGTCAAACTCTTCTACCGCTTTAGAAAGGATGATGGCACCTTCCCATTGGACAATGAAGTGAAGGCCTTCATGAGAGGACAGAGGCTATACGAGAAGTATGTCACATGTGAAATCCCTACTCTAATCTTGACTTGTAGAGAGAAACAGGGCTATTTCAGTCTTTAATCATATTGACTTTTGCCTGGCAGTTCTATATGGGCTGATTACATAACTGTTCTTTCTTTGCCAGAAATTACATTGCTTTCATAAGCTTCTTAATAAAGAATTGATTTAAGTAGTTTTTTTCTATTTTAAGTCAACTTAAAAAAACTCCAGAAGGAAAAAACAAAAGGATGGAGCTTGATGTTTGCTCTCAAGTGGTGTGGGTGCCCTTTCCCTCTTTTAAATCCTGTTGTATAACTTGGAGGTGTAACCTTGTAAATGCCTAGAGAAGTAGTATCAAGTAGGACAAGTTCAGGCTCAGTTCTGGTCAAGAGATGAGTAGTGAGAGAACTTCAATTAGCAGGATAACTGAAAGGAATAGCCTTTTAACTTTTTTGAAGAGATGATATATTGTAGCCCGGAAGTTTTGGGGTAGTGTGTCTTGAGCCACTGAATGGACAGCCTCTGAGCTGATGTGCTGCTCTGTGCTCTCTTTTCCTGTCCTTCCTTGTTTTTTTTCCAGGGCAATCATTAGAGAAAGGAGAGCAGGAATAATGTCTCCTGTCCCTCTCCTTCACTCTGGCTGCCTTTCAGGGCTTCAGGACTTGAAAACTACTTATCACATGCAAGAGCTGCTCTGTGATGCTGGAGGAGGTGGGGAGCAGGGCAAGTGTCTGATTAAGTAGCATGAGGGCTAAGAGCCCAGCTTTAGAGCCAGACTGGGTTTGAATTCTAGCCCTGCTAGCCTTGTCGGTTTACCTTTGTAAAGTTTAGTGTCTTCCTTTGTGAAATGGAAGTAATTGTAGCATTTCCTACTGCTGCTGTGAGATTTAAAAGAATAAACTGCATCAAGTATTTATGTATTTAGCTCAGTATTTCATGCATGTAATAAGACCCCACAAATGATAGCCATTCCAGGTATTAATTAACACGATATTAATTACTGCTCTTGATTCCGTCCATTCTGTGTTGTGTTTTGCTCTCTAGCCATCCCAGTTCTATTCTCCAGTGTTTCTGGAGCTCATATAGTCTAACCCCTTAGTGTCCTGATACGTACTAGTTCTTTCACTTGCTTTCTATTATACTGAAGTCGAGAAAATCCCTCATCTCCCTGACTCAGGCGAATTTCAAGGGAAGGGATCTGTAAACATGTCCATTTGTATATTTGAGTGTATGTATGTATTTTGTTGCTGTTCATACCTTCTTGAAAATTTACTCCAGCCCCGTCGTCTATTGCTTCTTCCCTCGCCTCCTGTACACCAGTCACCCCAAACTAGGTGTCTCTGGATTGTCTGGGCCTATTAATTAAAAATATTTATTGAGCTCTACCTCATGTCAGGTGCAGTTATAGGCATTGGCAACATACAGTGAATCAAAGATAGACAAAACCCCTGCCCTCACGGAGCTTGCTTTCTAGTTGAAGAGGCTGATATTAAAGTGATAAACCCATGAAGATGCCATGTAATATTATACAGGTGCTGTTTTACATGGGGGAGGGGGTCGGGGAGGACGTCCGTGAAGAGGTGACATTTAAGCCCTGAGGCTCTCTCATGAGAGCATCCCACAGGAAACAGCAAGGGTGAAGGCTTTGAGGCGGGAATGTGCCCTGCATATTAAGCATAGCTAGGAGCCCAGAGTGTCTGCAGTGTGGGAAGTGGAGGGAGAGTAATAGGAGATGAGTAGTAGGAGATGATATGGGGCCCTCAAAGCCATGGTTAGAATTGAGGGTTTTCTCTTAAGAGTAACGTGAATCACTGGAGAGAGGAGAATAGGGAAGTGACAATCCGATGTCCTTTTCACATTTGCTGTTCCCTGTGCCTAGAAGACTTCACGCCTGAGCCCTCTCTCTAGCTCACTCTAATTCCTCCTGGTTTCACCTTCAATGTGACCTTCCCCGGGAATCCCTCCCTACCCCCTTAAGACTGCTCCTGTGTGTTTACCCCATCAAAGAGCTGGATTAAAATTTCTTCTTTGTTTCCTGCATTAGGCTCTAAGCAACTTAAGGGTAAAGGCTGCCTCATTCTTCTTTGTATCTCTCATGGCTTAATACATGCCTGACAGATTGTAGACAATAAATATTTGCTGAAAAGAATGAATAAACCGATCCCTGGACAGGTTGATCAGTATTTCTGTACTTTTCCTATGTGCAGTTGATTTTCTTTTCATTAGTGTTCAATGTTTCATTGTCCAAGTAGATTTATTTCTTCAAACTGCTTCTGAAATTAGCACTGGGAAAAAGTAATTTGATAAGTACTTAACCTTGGGTGACCTAGCTGCTGCCTGGCAAATCTTGGTCCCTTCTTTAGGTTGTGGGAACATGCAGAGGGCAAACTTTGGGCCCTTTGGAATGGACAATTTAGTTTAACTATTTGATCAGTTATTGTATCTGCTTAATTAGTTCTATGTATCTTCCCTCTTTTCAGGCTATCTTTTCTACTAATCTCAGCATATACTGTAATTTTGTAAGTTTTAGATAACTTTTTATAGCATTAAGAAATGAATGGTTGATTTTGTTTATAGTCTATCTTTTCAAGTATTTCATTTACTTTAGTATTGAAAATATTCCCTACATTCTTTTGGTCTGAACCCTTGTATAGGATACCTCTAACATTTGTGAGGGAAAGTCTCACAAAAATATTTTTTAAAAATTATTTAAAAATAATAACAATAGATAATATTTGTTGATTGCTGACTATGTATCAAACATCCTGACTAATCCATTTTATTTCATCATCATAACACCCCCACTCCCCACCCCGAGTTAGAGGCTATCATTGTCGCCATTTTATGGATGAGGAAAATATAGCAAGGAGAGGTTAAATCTCTTGCCCAAAGGAACCTTACTAGTAAATAACCAAGCTGGTATTTAAACCCAGGAGCTCAGAGCCCAGCCTTGTTGCCACAGGGCTATTAATAAATCCTTCCCACTCGCTTTAATGAAGATTAAATGGAATGAAATAAACTTTCACTTCAAAATGTAGTTTACCTTAAAATGTAATACAGTGTTTATGAGATATCTAGGATATGGAATTTTCTGTAAAAATGTACTGAAAATATTCCAGGATTTTAAAGTAGACATTGTAAAAGGAAAGTTAAATGTTTCTCTTTCACGGTAAATTTGCATGGTACTCTTTCAATACAGCAAATACTTCACTGCCTCTTATTTGTAAATTCAGCTTCTCAAAGTTCTTCCACTAGATGATCTCATCTGACCCTCCCTACAAAATAGACAGGCACATGTTATCGTCCGCACTTTCAGAGGGAGCATCTGGGACCCAGAGCAGGGAAGTGATGTGTGTGTGCCGATGACATGGCGTGAGAGGGACAGAGGCGAGACCTGAACCCAGAGTGGCAGGTGTTGAGGCTGTAGCTTCCTGCATAGCCTCTGCCAACTCCGAGGGGCTGGCTGTATTGTCAGTGTTTTCTTTTGGCTTTTCACTTGCTTGATTGCTCTGGGTTATTAATAGGACTTTGTGAAACTCAGTCTCTGGCTGAGGTTTTGCTGAACTGTGCTGATTTTTGCGTATCCTGGCTTTCTAATTCACAGTGGTGTTTCTCAGCTGGCTGTTTTGTAGGGCATCTCAATACTAAAATTTAAATGACTCTACTGCCTCTTAGTGTCTGTGTCATTCCAGTTACCTTAACTCAGAGGTACTCGAACAGTGCTAGTTAAGAAGCCAGAAGCTGGCCCTTTCAAGTTGCCCCAGTGTGAGGAAGTCAGAGTGAGAGCTGGCATCATGAATCCAGTTGCATAGTGACTAACAGTGGGATTTGGAGTCACACAGCCCTGGGTTCAAATCCCAGCCTCACATCTTGCTTGCTCTGTGACGTGGAACAAGCTGCATAACCTCTCTGATCTGTAGTCTCATATGGAGATAAGACTGGGACCCACCTGGAAAAGTTGATGGGGGGATTAAAGGAGATGCACTTGTGCAGTGCTGAGCACAGCGGTTGGTACAGAATGAGAGCTCCAGATATGTCAGCCCCTGTTATTACAGTACTAAATAATAAGGTAAATAAATGATACTTACCATTCTTGTTTTATCATATTATTTTTAGAATCAGCCTAGTGTCGTGGTGAAGAGCCCAGGAGCCACATTGCCTGGGTGTGAATCCTGGCATCATGCCTTGGGGCAAGTGGCTTCACCTCTCTGTGCCTCTATTTGCCCACCTAGTTAATGGAGAGATGGATTGTACCAACCTCGAGGCTTCTGGGAATTAAATGAGCTTTGTCCACTGCATTTAGGATAGGCCTGGATGAGAATAAGCACGTGTGAATATGCACCATTACTCATGTCCGTGCTGCCAGCTTGAAGGGAGTGTTAGAAAGAGGCTGTGTGCTTATGGATGGAGGCCCAGACTTTGTTCTTTTGGGGAATTCATTTAAACACGTTCAGGGCACTTTCCGCTTTTGTCAGCAAGCACCACTGAGCCTTCACTATGACTAGTCGATGAATAGAAGATACAAAGAATAGGGCATAGCATCTCTCAGGAGGGGCTTACAGTTTCCCACTTATTTTTGCACAGGCACAAATACCCCAGACACACAATATACTCTCATTAAGTAATGCTTTCCCCAAAAGTACAATTTTTAGTTTGCAAACACAACTTTTGTAAGCATGATAAATATCCATAATTTAAAAAAACAGCATTGAATCTGTTTACACTACCTTCAGATAGTGGAAGGTGTTTTGGATGCCATTCCAAACTGCAAAACCTGATTATCTCTCAGCTGTTGGCAAAATAGACCTCTTAATGAAAAAAAAAAATTGAATTCAGAATTATCAAATGCTTTATATGTTGGCATATAGAATTAACTGTAAAAGAGAATTACAAGTATGAGGTTTACTTTTGGTACTTATTCCAAAATTTAATGCACATTTTAAACTAATCTTGATTTTCTGTCCAGACTATAGAGAGGAAAGGTCTCAATTCTAATTTAACCTCAATCTTAATATGGGGTTAAATCCCTTCTAGGTCTGGTTTATATGGACAGCAGTCTAGATTTTTTTTCTAAAGAGCCTTGGCTTTCTCAGCAGCAGTAGTTTCTCTCTGTAGCCTCTAGTAGTCCACTACCTTGATTAGGTTTTTAGACCTGATTGAAGAATTGGTTTAAAGGGCCTTTATGTCATTCGATCTCGTCTGCATTCCCACTGCTTGCTTTATATTCTCTCTTGCGTAGGACTGAAAAGCAATAAAAGGCAAAAACTATATCCAAAGAGGCAAAGCCATTCTGTGTCTTTATCTTATCAGAGGTTTCTCTGCCATGTGCCTCTGGGCTTCCTCCTGCTCCCTCCAAGTGCCTGGTACAATAAATATTTGTTGAATGAACAAAGGAAACTACATGCTGTGATTGCTGTGAGCTGCTGAGCTTGCCCCGTGAAAGAGCTACAGAGAACTTGCTTTTCATGAGAGGCAACAATTGCCAGAAGCTTACCTGCTCTTGCTTCGTTGGAGTTTACAAAGCATTTTGTACATTAATTTGTTTGACCCTCAGTACAATTCTGTCAGTTATACTCAGAAGGCATAATTAATTCCATTTTGGATGGGGAGAGATTTAATGGCTAACATAAATGCTAAGGCTGGAGTTAAAAACAAAAACCAAAATCCAAAAAACCCCAAGCTTTTGACTCTGTCTTGTTCTAATTCCAGTATAGAAGTGCTTATGAAACTAAGATCCTGAGTTCTGCAAACTGATTCAAATTTTATGTTCAAAAGATATTTTAACTATTTTGCAAACTGTAATAAAAACACTTTCTAATATATTATATGCAACATTTTCATACTTTGGAGAATATGAGTATATTTACTCATGTGTGCTGCCCAATTAATTAGTCGTTTCATAGAATCTTGGAATAAAATGTTTCCCATCTTCTTGATTAATTGAAGCGTCCCAAGATTACAATGTAAGTGGCTCAAAAATTGTTACCTTTTGTAACTGCTTGTCTGTGTAACTCAGGATGATTGTGATCCTGTATAATTAATGTCAAGAACTGTGAAGAGTCTGAGATTTTACCCTACTTGCTGGCTAACAAGTTTGCCTGCCAGTGTTCAGTGGATGCTGAGAGAAGACATGAGGTGCCTGGGTCAGATTCATAGGACAGTTTATTACTCAGCAATAGCAGTAGCCAGAGTATCAGCATTTTCTTAAACTGGCTTCCTGAGCCCCACAACCTGTAGGGCAACGATAAGGGCCAGGTGATGCCTGTGCACATAGTGGGTTGTGTTACAGAAGAGGAACCCCAAGCTTGGAGAACCTGAATCTTTTATAATGGTCTGCCAGCACACCTGCCCTCTATCCCAGAGGGAGACATTATCTTTATTATACTGGATTGAAATCGGCCCTTTAGTTCCAGAGAGAGACATTATCTTTATCTTCCATGTCTGTTCACTGTGCAAACATTCCTGAAAAGATAGTCTGGAACAAAAAAAAGCTGTCTGTGCTTCTGCTTGCAAGACGTGAAGAAATGACAGAGACCCCTGGAGAGTTGTCTCCCAACAAATAAAAATGGACAAATTAATTGATTGTGGGAGCAGCAATAATTACCCTCACCACTCCTATTTCTATATTTTCTGTGTTAATCAAAGCTACCTTATAGGTTTCACTGTATAACTTTTATAAGTAAATATTTTATAAGCACAAAATTTTAAAAATGAGATTCCCTGTTAAGACTTCATTTGAGAAAAGAAGTTAGATACTTAAAAACTATGTTAATTTTAAAGGGCCATCATCTCTTCCCATGGGGTATTTAACAAAAACTTTAGAGCAAAACCTTAGTGGTTTCTTTGTTTATGTGCAGCACTGTGTAGAATCATGGGAAGTTTTTTACCTAGAACTTTATCCTTGTTGGATATTCCCAATCATCTCCTTTTTTTTTAAATTTCTTTATAGGTATGTCACACCTGACAAATGTCTAATAATTTACCCCTCGGGGGATTAAAGAGATGACATAAAACGAACTCGCTGTTTTAAATATCAATGAAAATTTTAATGAAAATTTTATACTGCAGTAATTTCCAAATAACATCTGTATCTAAACACTGATGAAGAATAACTGCAGTTTTAAGTATGTAAGAGAGTGCACATGAATGGCAAAAATAACTGGCCCTAGTTCATCTAACTTTCTAAGCTCTCTGAACTTCTGCAGCTGCAGCTTGGCCTTGCAGGGCAGGACCATCTCTGGAGCACATCTCATGGCTAGTTTGGTCCAGGTAGCTGAGCTCAGTCCATTCCCCTGGGAATAGAACCAGTTGATTCTTTTTGTGTTTGCTTGCGCCCAGGGACTAGGAAGTAGGGGTAGTAAAATGCTCCTGGGAACCCAGACCTATTGGAAACACAGAAAGGGGGGTGCAGCGAGAGGGAGGGATGCAGGCAGACTTAGTGCACTGGCAAGAGAAAGACAAAAGCAAGGTGATTTCTCTACTGTTAGGGACAGATGCTTTTGATCAGAGTTGTTGAAGAAACAGCAGACTAAGTCTAAAGATGTTGGGGATGATGATGAAGGCAGCAAACAAAGGGTGTCTAGCCTGTATTGATACTTTTTGTATGCCAACCGCTTTGCATGCATTTTCTTATTAAAATTTCATTCCAAACCAAAGAGATAAATACTGCTATTGTCCTTTTGACAAATAAGGAAATTGAGGCTATCCAGGTGAGCTAACTTCCCTAAGTACACACAGCCAAAAAGCCTGGGAACCAACTTTGAATCCTGGTTTCCATGATTTAACTATTTTTCAGCCTGCAGCTTCTACTTCTCAGTTTCCGCAGCTTCAATCCAAGGTGGTATTGTATTGAACACCACTAAATAATGGTAAGCAGTATCCAGCTTAATAAAACTTTTTTAATGGGCCTAAAAACAGTGTCCTTCTTTTAGCGCCTGCTGACTCCTTGGGTCAGGTTTTAGAAATCACATTCTTCTTATCATTTCTTAGAAATGCCACTCTCCCACTCCTGTATAATATGGCATATTATAATACAGGGCGATTTGTTAACAGGCAGAACAGGAGACAGGCCAGCTGTACTTGTCAGAAGTCATCAGCCATTGATTGTCATCTCCAGATTTCTCATTCCCATTTATTATTTAGAGAAATGACTTGAATTAAAGGTAAACAGGATGCTGCTTGAACAGGGGACTGGATTCATTGAGATTGGAAGATTGACTGGTACTGGTGACCTCTGCCAAGTTTTCCTAATCCTGTGTAATTGCAGGGCTACAACCCAAGTTTCTGTAACACTGCTTTTGCCAGTCTATCTCTGCAGTTGTCAGCTTGGTAGAATGGAAAAACATTTAAGAATTCTAGAGTTGGAAAGACATGGGTCAGAGTTCCTTTGCTACTTATTAACAAAACATTTAGCCTTTCTGAGTCTCTGTGTTTTCATCTGTAAGATGAGAAGAAAAGAAAACACAGTGGAATTTCAGTGGAATCTTATCAAATGCAGGGCATATTATATTCCTGATATATAAGGAAAAATGCATATTGCCAAAGGGACCCTTGTGTTATCCAAGTTGCATAAAAACATATACCTTTATACACTAGAATCACATTCAGCATGGCAGGACACAGCCTGTGGGCTGGACGTTTCCGTTTGTCCTTCCAGATCCACTCTCCACCCTTTTCCACCTGCTATGGGCCCCAGGAGGCTGACCTACGGGGATGTCTTCAACAGGCTCCATTGCCCCCTGGCTTCTGGCTTGGCCCAGACAATGGGAAGCACCAGCAGGTGACAAGGGAGGATAGTGAGGTCAAGGTAGTTACTCCCCTGCTCCTGTCAGGTCTTTGACTACAGCTCTCCCCTTTGGGCTCTAGAAACCACCTCTTCTTACCCTTCAGGCCTGGAGGTATTGATGCCATTGCAGTCAGATAGTCCAAGGAGCATCACCATCCCTTTGGTTTCACTTGATGCTGTCCATCCCTTTATTATAAACTGTCGTCCATTAGCCAGTTTGTACATCCTGTTGTTTCCTGCTGGCCCCTGAATGTAGAGCCTGTGAGACACACTAGGGACCTCCCATCTCTTAAAGAGACAGGCAATCAGAATTGCCCATACTCTATAAATGAAAAATTCACATGATCTGTTTTTTCTTCTGAGTCTGTATCACGTATGATGTGATGGTTGAACTTGGCACATGGTACTCTTAGTAGCCACTATTGTGCAAGTGTGGGATATGATTGGATTATTATGAATTATCTTGGCTCCCTTCCTCTCTTCTGCTGTAGTACCCTGGGTTCTAGCACAGCAGCCATCTCTAGATGTTTCAGTCTCTTCAGCCCGACTGTAAGCTCTTTGAGGTCATGGTCCCTAAGGTGTTACACAACTTTGGAGCCTCCATGTCTAGCGCATAGTAAGTACCCAATACTATGAAGTGATGAATGGATAAATGAATGCATGGGGATTCTTGTTTAGCAAAGAAGACAATGGGTAGACCCTTCTTTCCTTTCCTAACCTATGGAGTGTTTAAATTTGAATAAAACCAGCAGTAGACACTTGCTGGTCTAAAGCCACTCTATTCCTGTTTGCTGGTTGTAGGTTCTGATCATAAACTTTCAGAGAGGAATAATTATCATTTTCTGAGCTCTTACTCTGTTCTAGGTACCATGCTAAGTAAATATTCTTCATACATTGTTTTATTTAGTCCTTCTGACCCCTCTAATAGGGAGAGATTTTCACCATCTATTTACAGGTGAGGAAGTGAATATGAGATGGGCTAAGTAACAAGCTATAAACCCTCCAGTTGCTCAAGTGTGATCCTGGCTCTTCACTTTTCCACTCTTGGCATTAAAAACCAATGAGCTTTCTTGCAGTGGACCGGAGGAAATACGTTGGATCCAATGATTCTCACATCGAGTGTCAATTTATTCCATCTTGAAGAGATTAAGAACCCAGTGTCTTTTCTACAGGAAATAGCTCTTGTTTGTTTTTAAGTGTTGAGATTCTAGAGTGACTGTACCAAGGGGGAGGGGAAGAGTGAGGCTGTGCCAAACATTCTGCAACAGGGGGTGGGGGAGAAAACACAGAGCAGAGGAGGGGCAGGGCGCTTCTAAGACAAGGAAAAGTGGAAATTCAAGGAAACATAAACGTGGTAGGAGCAGCTGGAAATTTTTAGAGGAGAAAGGTATTCTTCCATTATTGAAGGCTTTGTGCGGAGGCTCCCTCAGCTGGTAGCTTTGTGTTAAGTGCAGAGATGATTCCAAGAAGTGTTATTGCTTTGTTGTTTTTGTTGCTTTGTTTGCTAAATGAAAACATCCCTGCTTAATTACAGTCCCTTCACACAGAGCTGAGGAGGGAAAGCAAAGGCGCATTGTTCACCCAATGGAAAAAGCACCAAATCGACAGAAAGTGTTTACTAATTTCAGAACGTCTAAAATAAGAGTCTTTCAGATCAGAAAGGGAAAAAAAATCTAGATAACATTTTAAATTTTACTGAAGTATAATATACGTAGGGTAGAGTGCCTATAACATAAGCATACAGCTCAATAAATTTTCACAACCAAACATAACCTGTGGAACCACAACAAATAGTATTTGTCCTGTGTATTCCATCATGGTTTACTATCCTAAATAAAATTAACTTTTACACTAGTGTTAGCATTTTCTAGAAATATGAATTTCATTTTTACTAATTAAACGTTTTTGAACTTTTTCTGTTTCACGTTTTACATGGATGCCTCTATTCCCTGCTTAGAATTGGTTACTCTGGCCTGTTGGGACTGTTATTCAACCACTATAAGGGTCAGCTTTCAAGGATATGTCTGTGAGTGTGTGCATGTGTGTGTACCCGAGTGTATTATTTGTTCAATATCGCTGTGTACCAATTGGCTAAATACCTTATATCCAGATTAGCTCAGATTTTTACAACCCTACTGAGGAATATATTATTGTCCTCATTACATAGGATCATGTAGCTCAACCACAGCTTGGAAATAACAGTTCAGAGATTTCACACCCAGTACTGCTTCCCATTGCTGTCACCAGCAGAGGAGAAGGCAGTCAGCCAGATCATCCTCAGATTCCTTTTGCGTGGCACTGGTGTATTGTTTTGTATTCATTTTATTTTCTTCCCACCCCATGACAGATTCAGAAAGAACCCTGAGGTGTGTCCTGTCTATCATATCTCACTTTTGCAGACCATTCCCTTCTCTCTAATCCTTGCTAAGTGATGGCTGACAGTCTCTTAGCATCTGCGTAAACCCCAGTGGCTCCCACTGGCCTAGATCCAGGTGAGCAATTGGCCCTTTGGTGCCAATGACCCCTGCTGGTTTCCAGCTAGTGGGGAAAATCAAACTAAAGAAGAGGATTTTCCAACTTCCAAGAACTTTGTTTCCTCTGCCTGCTCACAGTCTTCCAGAGTAGGAACCTTGTCCTCCTCCAGTGTGAGGCAGGGTGTCCAGTAACGCATGATCCATTTGTTGAATTGAAAACAAGATAGCCATTCTGGAAAGTGAAGAGGTGACTGGCCATCATCACACAGAAGGATAATTATGCTGTCATCTCTGTTATCCTGATGGACACTAGTGAGCTCAGAGTTTTTCCCTAGGCCCTGTAGGATAACTTCCCAGCCCCTGGGCATGACCTATGAAGTCTTGCTGACTAGTCTCTGCTTACTGCCCATGCCCGTCTCCCTCTGCCTTGCTCTCCTGCTCTCCTGCCAAATTCTGAACTGGGTGAACTGGATCTCTCCCTTACCCATGCCTTGTACTCGCTGCTCCTTGCTCCTGTCTCGTCTCGCTGTCTCCCACAGCCAACTCCCATTTCTCATTAACTTGAAGCTTAAAAACTCCCTCCGGTAGATTTAGATATTTCATTCTCTTGCCCTCCCCTGTTTCTATATATACCTTTACCTCCTTTATAGTTTTAATCTGCCTTGCACATGGGTATTTTAATATCTGCCTTTCCACTGGACAGTAAGTAATTTGAGGGCAAAGGCGATGTCTTTCTTTCTGACCCTATAGAGACATAGAAGATGCTCAATAAATATTTATTCAATGATGGAATGAATAGATGAAATTACCAAAGTAGTGGTTTTAAACATGTTGTACGAGAGGGAGTTTTCTAAATATGGAATGCAAGAATCTGCTGGAAAAGAGGGACTATGATGCTTCTGTTTCCACACCGCTTCCATAAATATGCAGGCAAAGCGCTCCCACTCGCACGTGGCTTGACAACCTGCAGAAAGGCAGTCCCTGCTTGCTATTGTGATCGGTTTTAGCTTGATCGCTCCGTCTTTCCTCTTTTAAATATATTCATTTTCCCTAGTTTGTATTGTCTTCAGTTTTTCTTCATCATTCTGTCTTACCCCTCCTAAACTTATTTTCTTTCCTTCCTTGTTTTTGGTAGTAAGTCATTCTATCTTCTAATAATTATGGAAGCACCCAAATGAAATAATAACCATTTCATTAAAAGGAGTCTTTCATTGTGTTTTAGAACCCAGCTTCCTTTGACAGTTGTTTGGAAAAATTAACAGAGGTTTGAATTGTTTTGAATTAAGAGTAAGAGTATTTGTCTTCTCTCTTTCTTGTGTAATTTTACAGTTGTGGAACTATAGTTGAATGTAACCTTTTAGGACAGCTGTGGCCTTGGAATCTACACCTGGCTTCCATCTAAATTGATTCAAGTTCTGAAAATGACGGTAGAATACGACAACATGAAAAACTGGGGAACGTGAAAATTACAACTTCAGTTCCAAAATGTCAGTCTCTTTCTGAGCATAAAAACCAGCACTGAACAGTCCTCATTCTCATTCCAGGTGATTTAAAATAGCAAGCAAAGAGGAAGGGTTATTATCCATCAGACTCAAATAATGTGCTCCTTTCCTATTTCTGTGGTATTCTTAGTTTTCAACCAATCAGTCAGCAAATATTCATCGAGCACCTAGTGTATAGCCCTTGCTAGGCACAGTTTTCTAAGAAAAACATTTAAGACCTGGTGTCTGTCCTTTAGGAGCTTCTAGTTTGGCTGGAAGGAAAAAAACAGTGCATTAAAAATTGAGAGGATGCATACTAAATCATGATTCTGACATTCAATTAAAGGAGAGATGTGTGTGAATTGTTTCTTAGTTGGGAAATGGTTCATAGAGGAGTTAGGACTTACTTTAGCTTTTTAAAGCTGAGCCCCACTATCTCATATAGTGCCTTCGTGTGAGTGAGAGCGAGGCACTCTTCCCTCCAGGCTGGTGCAGCCCCTCACCTCTACATAGGACTGTTCACAGGGAGCCTGGGCTTGGTTTCAGACCTACAACTGGGTTCCTTTGTGCAGTGAACAACCTGAATCACTGTACAAGGAGGCCCCATTTTACAGAACAGCTTGGATTTCTCCAGGAGAAAGGAAGGAGGGAAGATGTGGGGCAAAAACCTAAATGAGGATAAAGGTAGCAATGAGTGTGTTCTATTCAGTGTATAATATGGAGACAAATGAAGGAGGGTAGAGGATACTTGTTGACAAACATGTTAAATGCTTTTTTCTTCTCCCTTTCCCTCCCTTTTTCTGTCATGCAATATTTTTACCCATATATTTTAACTGAAGAGCTTTCTGTATACTATTTTCAAAACTAATTATTATGAACATTGTATCAATTTACCTGTATAGCGTCTGTTTCATAAATAATAGCTAGTACTTTAAAATACCAATGCTTGTCTAAGCATTTTGCCCTAATTAATGCTTTCTAATGACATAAGTCAATGGTATATATTCAAAACTATATATTAGTAGTATACATCTAAATATAGAATTTATACATTGGGAGCTAGTCTATTATATGTCAGTATTAATGTAAGCATTTTGTCAGGAACCAGTCATCTGGTTTAATATAAACTTTCTATAACTTCTTCATTAATAACATTTTCACCCAGTTACAAAAGTAGTACATTATCTTTGTGGAGAATTTGAGTAATAGAGAACTCTATTAAGGGAAAAGAAAAATTCCCATGCTAACCCAGAGATAACATTTTTAATATATTGGTGGATAAATTTTTAATTTTTAAAGCCAAATAATGGTTATCATATATAGAGTTTTATGTTTTGCTTCTTAAAATAGTTTATCATTTTATTAATATGTGATTTTTTTTTTAAGCTATCTCTCTAAATTCTAAAACATCTTTTTGGTTTACTAGCTCCACAGTTCATTTTGGCTCTCTCCCCAGTTGGTAAGCTCCTGCAGTATACTATTCACATATGTTCCCACATTATATAGGGCCTCAGCTCTTTTGAATTTTTTTTCAATGTGCAAGGAGATCGCTATCAGCTTATTTCTATTCCTGAATTGGCCTTTAAATGTGGCAGTTCCTTCTATTGTAATGCTGCCTTCCCCCTGGGTTAACAGTGAATGTGGGAAATCTGACTCAGATATATATTCAGGGAAAGGGCTGAAATCAGCTCACATGTGCAACCGGAATCTTGTGTGTACTTGCAGGAGGCAAGCATTTATTAATGCTTAACAATTAATAAGGTGTGTGACTTTATGTTTGATTGTAGGCCAATACATAACAATGCTGGCTAAACCTAAATCTGTTCTAATAAATGTAAGATGTTTCCGAGTATCATACACACTTCTGATTGCTAATTGGAAGGAAAAGATCATTCTTGTCTATAGAAAGGCAAGCAGAATCTCAAATCCCACATGGAACAATAATAATAATAATATCAACAACAACAACAACAACAGTGGTTAAAATGTATTCTGTTTATGGTGTGCCAGGTGCTGTATTTTAAGCTTTACATACATTATCTCACTTAAGCCACCCACCAACACCTGAGCAGGCACGATTTTACAGGCAGAGAAGCAGAGTTATGTAGCTAGCAAGAGGCAGAGTTAGGATTTGAAGCAAGGTTTGTCTGACTTTAAATCTCATGCTTTAACCCCCTTCCCCAATACATTCACAAAACTTTGAATGTGGAAATTGCCTTTCAGCTGCCTGATTAAAATAGTGTAATAGCTAGTCTCCAAAGATTGCCCCAAACATTTACATCCTTTCCTATATGTGCATGATGTTCTTGCCATCAAGAGGTGGAACTTATGTCCCCTCCTCTTGAATGTGACAAGGGTCTGTGATTGACCAATGTAATGCAGGGTAAGTGACATTTTGGAACTTCTGAGCCTCAGCATTAAGAAGGCCTGGTTTGGCTGACTGATTTTTTTTTTTTTTCACCTTTTAAATTCAATTTTATTGAGATAGATTCACAAACCATACAGTCATGCACAGTATATAATCAGTTGTTCACAGTATCATCACCACATAGTTTTGCATTCACCACCACAATCAATTTTTGAACATTTTCGTTACCATACACAAAAAAGAATAAGAATAAAAATTAAAGTAAAAAAGAAACCCAAAACATCCCATAGCCCCCACCCCTCCCTATTATTCATTTGCTTTTCGTCCTCATACACTGGATAAAGGAGTGGGAGCCACAAGGTTTTCACAATCCCACAGTCACACAGTATAAGCTATATAGTTAAACAGTCATCTTTAAGAATAAAGGGTACTGGATTGCAGTTCAAGTTAATGCATTTTTTTTCCTTTTTAATTTTTATTGGGATTATTCAGATACCATACAATTATCCAAAGATCCAAAGTGTACAATCACTTGCCCCTGGGTACCCTCGTAGAGCTGTGCATCCATCACCACACTTAATTTTTTTCAATTTTTAGAAACTTTTCATTACTCCAGACAAGAAATAAAGTGAAAGATGAAAAAAGAAAAAAGGAAAAGGAAACTCGAATCCTCCCCTATCCCTAACTAACCCCCCCCAATTGTTGACTCATAGTGTTGGTGTAGTACATTTGTTACTGTTTATGAAAAAATGTTGAAATACTACTAACTGTAGCATATAGTTTGCAATAGGTATATATTTCTTCCCTATATGCCCCTCTATTATTAACTTCTAATTGTATTGTCATACATTTGTTCTGGTTCATAGAAGCGATTTCTAGTATTTGTACAGTTGATCATGGACATTGCCCACCATAGGATTCAGTTTTATACATTCCCATCTTTTGACCTCCAACTTTCCTTCTGGTGACATATATGACTCTGAGCTTCCCCTTTCCACCTAATTCACACACCATTCAGCATTGTTATTTATTCTCACATCTTGCTACCGACATGTCTGTTCATTTCCAAACATTTAAGTTCATCCTAGTTGAACATTCTGCTCATACTAAGCAACCGCTCCCCATTCTTAAGCCTCGTCCTATATCTTGGTGCCTTATATTTCATGTCTATGAGTTTACATATTATAATTAGTTCCTATCAATGAGACCCTGCAATAATTGTCCTTATGTGTCTGGCTTATTTCACTCAGTACATTGGCCTCGAGTTTTTGTCATCAACCCATTTTTTTAATATGGTTTTGTTCACTCACCATACATTCCATCCTATGTAAATAATCGATGGTTCTCTGTATGGTCATATATTTATGTGTTCACCACCTTCACCACTATCTATATAAGGGCATCTACATTTCTTCCACAAGGCAGGAGGGAGAGTCAAAGAAGGCAGAAAGGCAAAAGAAAGAGGAAAAAAAAATGACAGCTAGGAAGCGGCAAAAGGAAAAATAACCTTAAATCAAAGTAGAGTAAAGAATCAGACAATACCACCAATGTCAAGTGTCTAACATGCCTCCCCTATCCCCCCCTCATATCTGCATTTACCTTGGTATATCACCTTTGTTACATTAAAGGAAGCATAATACAATGATTCTATTAGTTACAGTCTCTAGTTTACGTTGATTGCATCCCTCCCCCAATGCCTCCCCATTTTTAACACCTTGCAAGGTTGGTATTTGCTTGTTCTCCCTCGTAAAAGAACATATTTGTACATTTTATCACAATTGTTGAACACTCTAGATTTCACCAAGTTACACAGTCCTAGTCTTTATCTTTCCTCCTTTCTTCTGGTGTCTCATATGCTCCCCACCTTCCTCTCTCAACCGTATTCATAGTTACCTTTGTTCAGTGTACTTACATTGTTGTGCTACCATCTCCCAAAATTGTGTTCCAAACCACGCACCCCTGTCTTCTATCACCATGTAGTGCTCCCTTTAGTATTTCCTGTAAGGTGGGTGTCTTGTTCACAAAGTCTCTCATTGTCTGTTTGTCAGAAAATATTTTGAGCTCTCCCTCATATTTGAAAGACAGCTTTGCTGGATATAGGATTCTTGGTTGGCGGTTTTTCTCTTTCAGTGTCTTAAATATATCACACCACTTCCTTCTTGCCTCCATGGTTTCTCCTGAGAGACCCGCACATAGTCTTATTAAGCTTCCTTTGTATGTAATGGATCGCTTTTCTCTTGCTGCTTTCAGGATTCTCTCTTTGTCTTTGACATGTGCTAATCTGATTATTAAGCGTCTTAGCATAGGCCTATTCAGATCTCTTCTGTTTGGAGTACACTGTGCTTCTTGGATCTGTAATTTCACGTCTTTCATAAGAGATGGGAAATTTTCATTAATTATTTCCTCTATTATTGCTTCTGCCCCTTTTGCCTTCCCTTCTCCTTCTGGGACACCAATGACACATACATTCTTGTACTTTGTTTCATCCTTAAGTTCCCGGAGACGTTGCTCATATTTTTTCATTCTTTTCTCCATCTGCTCCTTTGCATGTAGGCTTTCAGGTGTTTCGTTCTCCAGTTCCTGAGTGTTTTCTTCTGCCTCTTGAGATCTGCTGTTGTATGTTTCCATTGTGTCTTTCATTTCTTGTGTTGTGCCTTTCATTTCCATAGATTCTACTAGTTGTTTTTTTGAACTTTCGATTTCTGCCTTATGTATGCCCAGTGTTTTCTTTATAGCCTCTATCTCTTTTGCAATATCTTCTCTAAACTTTTTGAATTGATTTAGCATTAGTTGTTTAAATTCCTGTATCTCAGTTGAAGTGTACGTTTGTTCCTTTGACTGGGCTGTAACTTTGTTTTTCTTAGTGTAGGTTGTAATTTTCTGTTGTCTAGGCATGGTTTCCTCTGGCTGACTGGTTCTTGACAAGGGAGCCAAGACAATTCAGTGGTAGAAAGAATAGTCTTTTCAACAATGATCCTGGAACAACTGGATTTCCACATGCAAAAGAATTAAGTTGGCCCCTTACCTCACACCATATAAAAAATTAACTCAAATGGGATCATAGACAAAAATCTTAGAGCTAAAACTATAACTCTTGGATAACAGCATAAGTGTGAATCTTTATGTCCTTGGATTAGGCAATGGTTTCTTAGATATGATACCAAAAACACAAGTGACTAAAAAGAAAATAGAAAAACTGGATTACATTGGAATTAAAAACTTTCCAATAGAAAACAATACCATCAAGAAAGTGAAAGACAATCCACAGAATGGGAGACAATATTTGCTAATCATATATCTGATAAGGAAATTGCATTCAGAATATATAAAGATCTTTTAAAACTCAGTAATTAAAAGGCAACCTAATTTTTAAAATGAACAAAGGAGTTCAATAGACATTTCTCCAAAGAAGAGACACAGATGGCCAATAAGCACATGAAAAGATGTTCAACATCATTAGTCATTAGGGAAATGCAAATCCAAGCCACAGTGAGTTACGACTTCATACCTGTGATGGTTAGGTTCATATGTCAACTTGGCCAGGTGATGGTGTCCAGTTGTTTGGATAAGCAAGCACTAGCCTGATTATTTCTGTGAGGATATTTTGTGGACTTAAATCATCAGTAAGTTGATTGCATCTCTGGCTGATTATACCTACAATCAATTGAAGAGATTGCCTTCAACAATGAGAAAAGACTCATCCAAGCAGTTGAAGGCCTTAGAAGGAAAAGTGCTGATTTCAGCAGTTAGAAAGAGAATTGCCATCTTCATTTGAGCCAGCCAGCTTCTCCTGGGGAATTCATTGCAAACCTTCATCAGAGTTCTAGCTTTCAGCCTGCCCTACAGAATTTGGACTTGTATATTCCCATAGTCACATGAGGCAATTTTTATAAAATATCGTAATATTTACAAATATCTCTGTTGGTTCTGTTTCCCTAGAACAACACAATAATTGTTGGACTCACTAGGATGGCTATATTCAAAAATACTAGACAAGTGTCGATGAGTATGTGGAGTGTTCAGAGTTCTTATATACTACCAGTGGGAACAGTGACTCGTGCAGCCACTTGGGAACCAGTCTGATAGTTCCTCAGAAGATTAATTAGACACCATATTACCCAGCAATTCCACTCCTAGGTATCTACCCCAGGGAAATGAAAACATACATGCACACAAACACTTGTACACAAATGTTCATAATTGCCAAAAAGTAGAAACAACCCAAATGGCCATCAACTGATGAATGGATAAACAAAATGTGATGTATCCATACAATTGAATATTACTCAGCAACAAAAAGAAATGAAGTATTAATATAGGCTATGACATAGATGAAACTTGAAAACATTATGCTAAGTGAAAGCAACCAGTCCCAAAAGATCATACATAAACTGTATGATTCCTTTTATATGAAATGGTAAGAATAGGCGAATCTATAGGGACAGAAAGTAGGTTAGGGCCAGAGAGGTTTGGAGGAATACGGAATGACTAATAATGGGCATGGCATTTTTTGGGGGGTAATGAAAATGTTGTAACATTGATTGTAGTGATGGTTACACAACTCTGTGTTACTACTAAAAAACATTGATTTGAACACTTTAAATGAGTGAATTGTATGGTACATGAATTATATCTAATCCATATATATGTCTAATTTTATTTAATCTGTCTATCTATATATCCATATCTAATTATATCTCAATAAAGTTAGGAAGAAAAAATCCTGGCATTACTGGTTCCTCCCCCTGGGAGCCCTGCATCACAGTGTGTGATTTCCAGGCTGCCTTGCTGGAGAGAGAGGCCACATGGAGGAGCACAAGGGGCCAGACATCCAGCCCTGGCCACCACCTGACTGCACCTGTCTGAGTGACCACAAGCTAGAGTAGTAGAGGAACTACTCAACTGAGCCCCACGGAAACCCACAGAATAGTGAGATATAATTAAATGGTGATTGTCTTAAGCCACTAAGCTTTGGAGTAGCTTGTTACAAAGCAAAAGATAATTGGATCAATGATAGATTCAAATTCTTGCTTTAACACTGTGGCTACATATCAATGCTAAAAGGCAGTGATAGGCTTTTTCTTAAAGACAGGAACCTGCATGGGACAACTTGATTATAAGGAGATGAAATAAGGAAGAGCAAAGGGTGGCAGGGTGCATTATAAATGGCAAGCTGAACTAATCCAGGCAGGCCTGCCAGCTGGTGCCTTTCCTAAAGCACACATTGGCAGAGGCAGCTAACCAGCCAGTTGTCAGCAGCCACCAGCTGCCTAGCAAGGGCTCTAAAGGCTTGAAAAGTCATGGAATTTGGGGAGCCCTTTGGAGTGGTACATGATCCAAATTGGACCCAGATTGGAGAAGATATCTTGGATCCAGGTCAGAGAAGATGTCTTAGAGGAAGCCATGTCTGAGGCTGGAAAACTGAGGAAGTGAGTTTCTTTTATATTTTCACTCCAAAATACCTTATTTGAGGGTCAAAAGAAATAAAGAAATGGTATTCCTTACTTAGGTGGGCCATGGGTCATTTTATTCTCTTTTCTAGATCCTCATCACCAGTGCTTTCAGGCTTAGCTCCATGTGTGACTTTAGTCTCTTTTTTTTTAAATTGAATTTTATTTTTTAACTTTATCAAAAAATTTAAAAAACAAACAATAAAAAAAACAAAACAAAGGAATAAGGAAAAATAAATAACCTAAAATAACTACATTGCTTCCAACATGTTCCTACCATATCCCAAGAAAATAAACAGATTATAACCCAACAAAGGAATAAGAAAAACAAATAACCTTAAATAACTACATTTCTGCGAACTTGTTCCTACCATACCTCCTGGAATTTAACAAACCATAGTCATTCCTGAGCATTCCCAGAACATTAAGTTTACCCTCCACAACTTATTTGTTCTTATTAGGTTATTGTTCCTCCTTCACTATTTGCTGTCTATCGCTAGATCCCCTACAATTGTACAGTATATACCATTTATTTTACATTTTTCACAGTGTTCACATTAGTGGTAACATACAGTATTTCTCTTTTTGTGCCTGGCTTATTTCGCTCAGCATTATGTCTTCAAGGTTCATCCATGTTGTCATATGTTTCATGTTGTTCCTTCTTACTGCCATGTAGTATTCCATTGTATGCATATATCATATTCTGTTTATCCACTCATCTGTTGAAGGACATTTGGGTTGTTTCCATCTCTTGGCAACTGTGAATATTGCGGCTGTGAACATTGGTGTGCAGATATCTGTTCACGTCACTGCTTTAAGATCTTCCGGGTATATACCGAGAAGTGCAATTGCTGAATCGAAGGGTAACTCTATATCTAGTTTTCTAAGGAACGGCCAGACTGTCTTCCAGAGTGGCTGTACCATTATACAGTCCTGCCAACAATGAATAAGTTCCAATTTCTCCACATCTTCTCCAGCATTTGTAGTTTCCTGTTTGTTTAATGGCAGCCAATCTAATTGGCGTGAGATGATATCTCATTGTGGTCTAAATTTGCATCTCCCTAATAGCTAGTGAAGCTGAACATTTTTTCATGTGTTTTTGGCCATTTGTATTTCCTCTTCAGAGAACTGTCTTTTCATATCTTTTGCCTATTTTATAATTGGGCTGTCTGTACTATTCATTGAGTTGTAGGATTTCTTTGTATATGCAAGATAATCAGTCTTTTGTCAGATACATGGTTTCCAAATATTTTTTCCCATTGAATTGGCTGCCTCTTCACCTTTTTGACAAATTCCTTTGAGGTACAGAAGCTTTTAATTTTGAGATGTTCCCATTTATCTATTTTTTCTTTTGTTGCTTGTGCTTTGGCTTTAAGGTCTAGGAAGTGACCTCCTAATACAAGGTCTTGAAGATGTCTCCGTGCATTATATTCTAGGAGTTTTATGGTACTGTCTCTTATATTGAAGTCTTTGATCCTTTTTGAGTTAATTTTTGTGTGGGGTATGAGGTAAGGGTCCTCTTTCATTTTTTTGCATATGTATATCCAGTTCTCCCAGCCCCATTTGTTGAAAAGACTGTTATGTCCCAGTTCAGTGGTTTTGGGGGCCTTATCAAAGATCAGTCAACCACAGATCTGGGGGTCTATCCATGAATTCTCAATTCGATTCCATTGATCAATATGTCTATCTTTGTGCCAGTACCATGCTGTTTTGACTACTCTGGCTTTATAATAAGCTTCAAAGTCGGGGAGTGTAAGTCCTCCTGCTTCGTTTTTCTTTTTTAGAATGTTTTTAGCAATTCGAGGCATCTTCCCCTTCCAAAGAAATTTGATAACTAGCTTTTCCAAGTCTGCAAAGTAGGTTGTTAGAATTTTGATAGGAATTGCATTGAATCTGTAGATGAGTTTGGGTAGAATTGACATCTTAATGACATTTAGCCTTCCTATCCATGAACAAGGAATATTTTCCCATCTTTTTAGGTCCCCTTCTATTTCTTTTATTAAAGTTATGTAGTTTTCTCTGCATAGGTCTTTTACATCCTTGGTTAATTTTATTCCTAGGTATTTAATTTTTTTAGTTGCTATTGAGAATGGTATCTTTTTCTTGAGTGTCTCTTCAGTTAGGTCATTTCTAGTGTATAGGAACATTAGTGATTTATGTGCATTAATATTGTATCCCACTTTGCTAAATTTGCTTATTAGCTCAAGTAGCTGTGTCATTGATTTCTCAGGGTTTTCCAGATATAAGATCATGTAACCTGCAAATAATGACAGTTTTACTTCTTCTTTCCCAATGTCATGCCTTTTATTTCTTTGTCTTGCCAGATTGCTCTGGCTAGCACTTCTAGCACAATGTTGAATAACAGTGGTGACAGTGGGCATCCTTGTCTCATTCCTGATCTTAGCCGGAAGGCTTTCAGTCTCTCCCCATTGAGTACTATGCTGGCTGTGGGTTTTTCATATATTTTCTTTATCGTATTGAGGAAGTTTCCTTCAATTCTTACCTTTTGAAGTGTTTTTATCAAAAAAGGATGCTGGATTTTGTCAAATGGCTTCTCAGCATCTATTGAGATGATCATTTGATTTTTCTCTTTTGATTTGTAGATGTGTTGTATTACATTGGTTGATTTTCTTATGTTGAACCATCCTTGCATGCCTGGAATGAACCCCACTTGGTCATGGTGTATCATTTTTTTAATGTGCCTTTGGATTCGATTTGCAAGTTTTTTTGTTGAGAATTTTTGCATCTATGTTCATTAGGGAGATTGGCCTGTATTTTTCCTTTCCTGTAGCATCTTTACCTGGTTTTGGTATTAGAGTGATGTTAGCTTCATAAAATGTGTTAGGTAGTGTTACATTTTCTTCAATGTTTTGAAAGAGTTTAAGTAAGATTGGTGTCAGTTCTTTTTGGAAAGTTTCATAGAATTCCCCTCTGAAGCCATCTGGCCCTGGGCATTTATTTGTGGGAAGCTTTTTGATAACTGATTGGATCTCTTTGCTTGTGATGGGTTGGTTGAGATCTTCTATTTCTTCTCTGGTCAGTCTGGGTTGTTCATGTGTTTCCAGGAAGTTGTCCATTTCCTCTACATTATCTAGTTTGTTGGCATACAGTTGTTCATAGTATCCTTCTATAATTTTTAAAATTTCTCTGGGATCCGCAATAATGTTGCCTCTCTCATTTATTATTTTGTTTATTTGGGTCTTCTCTCTTTTTGATTTTGTCGGTCTATTAGGTGCTTGTCAATCTTGTTGATCTTCTCAAAGTACCAACTTTTGATGTTATTTATTCTCTCTTTTTTTTGTTCTTTATGCCATTTATTTCTGCTTTAATCTTTGTTATTTCTTTTCTTTTACTTGGTTTAGGTTTAGTTTGCTGTTTATTTTCTAGCTTCTTCAGTTGTGGCATTAGTTCTTTGATTTTAGCTCTTTCTTCCTTTTTAATGTATGCATTTAGAGCTATAAATTTCCCCTCAATACCGCCTTTGCTGCATCCCATAAGTTTTGATATGTTGTGTTCTCATTTTCATTCATCTCTCTATATTTAGCAATTTCTCTTGTTATTTCTTCTTTAACCCACTGACTGTTTAGCAGTGTGTTGTTTAACCTCCAGATATTTGTGAATTTTCTAAGTCTCTGATGGTTATTGACTTTTAATTGTATTCCATTGTGATCAGAGAATGTGCTTTGAATAATTTCAATCTTTTTAAATTTATTGAGGCTTGTTTTATGGCCTAGCATATGATCTATTCTGGAGAAAGTTTCATGAGCACTAGAGAAGAATGTGTATCCTGGTGATTTGTGATGTAATGTTCTGTATATGTCTGTTAATTCAAATTCATTTATCAGATTGTTTAGGTTTTCAATTTCCTTATTGGTCCTCTGTCTGGTTGATCTATTTATAGGAGAGAGTGAAGTCTCCCACAACTATTGTGGAAACATCTATTGCTTCCTTCAGTTTTGCCAATGTTTGTCTCATGTATTTTGGGGCACCTTGATTGGGTGCATAGACATTTATGATTGTTATTTCTTCTTGTTGAATTGTCCCTTTTACTAGTATAGCGTGACCTTCTTTGTTTCTTATCACATCCTTGCATTTAAAGTCTATTTTATCTGAGATTAATATTGCTATTCCTGCTTTCTTTTGGCTGTAGCTTGCATGGAATATTTTTTCCATCCTTTCGTTTTCAGTTTCTTTGTGGCCCTGTGTCTAAGATGAGTTTCTTGTAAGCAACATATTGATGGTCCATTCTGGCAATCTATGTTATTTAATTGGGGAGTTTAATCCATTCACATTCAATGTTATTACTGTGAAGGCATTTCTTGAATCAGCTATCCTATCCTTTGGTGGTTGTTTGTGAGATATATTTTTCTCCTCTCTCTGTTTATTTCCTTTAATGCACTTAAAGAGATCCTTACTAGATCTCTTTAGTTCTGAACCCTTCTCCATACCTCTCTTTCCTTTCTTTGTTTCTCTGCCAGCAGGGCTCCCTTTAGTATCTCAAGTAAGGCAGGTCTCTTGTTAGCAAATTCTCTCAGCATTTGTCTGTCTGTGAAGATTTTAAGCTCTCCCTCAAATTTGAAGGAGAGCTTTGCTGGATAAAGAATTCTTGGTTCGTAATTTTTCTCTTTCAGAATTTTAAATATGTTATACCACTGCCTTCTCACCTCCATGGTGGCCTCTGAGTAGTCACTGCTTAATCTTATGTTGTTTCCCTTGTATGTGGTGAATTGCTTCTCTCTTGCTGCTTTCAGAACTTGCTCCTTCTCTTCAGCATTTGACAATCTGATCAGAATATGTCTCGGAATGGGTTTATTTGGATTTATTCTGTTTGGAATTCGTTAGGCATCTATGATTTGCATATTTATGTTGTTTAGAAGGGTTGGGAAGTTTTCCTTGATGATTTCTTTGAATGCTCTTTGTAGACCTTTACCCTTCTCTTCCCCTTTTGGAACACCAATGATTTTTATATTTGTGCTCTTTATGTTGTCCATCATATCCCTGAGATCCATTTCGAATTTTTCAATTTTTTCTCCATTCTTTCTTTTGTACTTTCACTTTCCATTCTGCACTCTTCCAGTTCACTTATTCTTTCCTCAGCTTCCTCTAATCTAGTACTGTGTGTATCCAGAATCTTTTTAATTTGATCAAATGTTTCTTTTATTTCCATAAGATCATCTATTTTTTTTATTTACTCTTGCAAATTGTTCTTTATGCTCCCCTAGGGTCTTCTTGGTGTCCTTTATATCCTGTGCCATGATCTTGTTGTTTGTGATTACTTCTTTGATTAATTGCTGCAAGTACTGTGTCTCCTCTGATTTTTTGATTTGGATGTTTGGGTTTGGATTATCCGTATCTTCTGATGAGTCTCTTGCTCATATGTTTGAAAATTTTCTGTTGTTTTTGGCCTCTTGGCATTTGCTTATCTTGATAGGGTTCTTTTAGGACATGCAGACTTATTCGAGCAATTATCTATAATTTGTCAGAGCTACAGCTTGGTGGAGCGCACTTTCCCTGACTTACCAGCAGTTGGCACCCCTGAGCCACCTATTCCCCTCAAGCAAGTTCTCCCCAACTTTGTCTGTGCCACCAGTGGAGGTCTGAATCTTGTGAGGATCCAATCAGTGCACCAAATTTCTGTGTGTAGTTGATGCAGCCAGCCCTGAAGATGTGGGGTGTGCCCTGTGCAGTTAGGGAGGGAGGGCAGCTTTAATATTCAAATCTCCCAGCTGTTCCTGGAGACTTAAAGCTATTGCATGAGTCCAATCCTACAGCTCAGAACCCCCACAGTCTCTCTCTGCTGCAGCCCCACAAGTCCCTGGGATTGGTGTAGGGCCCTTGGGACTTCTATGCAGGACCCCACCTCCAAGCTGTGACCCCCATGGGCCTCTGCTGAGGGAAGACTGTGCAATGTCACAGGCAAGCAGAATCCCCTAGGGAAGCTCTCGGCTGCGGCATTGCACAGGCGCATTTCCAGCCCGCTGAGAAGACGGCTATACAGGGCATGGTAATTTCCCACTTCCACAGTCTTCTGCCTTCCTAGTTCTGGGACAGTTAGCTGCGGGTGTGCAAAAGGCTATCATCCACGCCAGATACTGAGGTGGGTGCCTGGGGCGTCAAAGGCACTCTCCACCATGCTTGACTGCATGGCTCTCACTGCTGGATCCACAGCCACCTTTGGGGTTTTTAAACTAATCCGTTTCCAAATGCCGACCTCCGGTTTCTCCCCACCATGGTGTGGCTGCTGTTTCCCCAGCAGCCTCACTCATTTGTTTCCGAATGCAGACCCTCAGTTTCACCAAGTGCACAGTCCCTGTGGATTTAGTGAACCTCGTCCAGCTGGTACAATGCTGGAACTGGTATTCTGGAGCACTTTCTGTCTTTTACCTAGTGTTTTTCATGGAGAAATATTTTGCTCTGTCTCTCCTAATCCACCATCTTGGATCCTCTCAACTTTATTCTATACAGTTTATTTCCAGTATATATTCATTGTGCTTTCAGTGCTCTCTGAGCTGTGGGGGGAGGGAAGGGGAGGTTTCACATATTTTCACCACTGTCCACTGATGATGAACGTGTTCCAGTTATCTATTCCTGCAAAACAAAGCATTCCAATACTTAGCGACTTAAAACAACATTGATGTATTCTTTTCCCCCAGATTCTGAGGGTTGAATGGGTGGCTCTTCTATTGACTTCACCTGGGCTCACTCATATGGTTGCTGGAGGGTCAACTGGGCTGGAAGGTCCAGAATGGCCTGATGCTCACATTTGACAGTTGGTACTGTCTGTTGCCTGCGCCCCTCTGTTTTCCTGTATGAAGCCTCTTTTCCTTCAGTCGTCTGGACTTTGAGGTCTTTACATAGAGGTCTTGGTAGCATTCCAAGAGGGCTAAGATAGAAGCTGCAAGGCCTCTTAAAGCTCAGCCTTGGAAGCCGAATTATGTCCTTCTATTGCATTCTGATGGCCAAAGCAGGTCCCAAGGCCTGCCCAAGCTTAATGGAAGAAGAAATAAACTCAATGTCTTGATGGAGAAACAGTGAAGTCACATTGGAAAGAAGTATGGGAACTGTGTGGCTATTGTAGATTATCTTCTGTAGAATGTCTTTATGATTCTGTCCCTTGTGTTGACATATATGTGGTGATTGTCCTTTCTACCCTCTAAGAAGAAGCTGGCCACTATTAACTAGGATTCTTATTGCTCAAACTAACTTAGCTGTTACTAACCTTGGGAAACAGCCTAGGTCTAAGGATGGATTAAAACATAGAAAAGGGTTGACTTGGGAAAGGTCTAAATGAGAAGGTTTTTTAAGAGTTCTGTTACATGCTGAATAAAGTTTTTAAATGAGTTTTGTTATATGCTGAATAGCTCTTATCAATGCTTTTAGTAGTAAAAGCAGACATTTATATACTTAGAATTCTCAAAAAAAATTTTTAAAACATTCAGACAGTAATGGTAACCCAGGGAAGGAAGTAGATCAGGTATTATCTTCCTCATTTAGTATGAGTTTGGGGGACACTGAAGCAGTGAGAAATTGTATAACTTGTTTGTGGCAGAGTTGTGTTCGGGTCCCAGAGCTCCTGCTTCCCAATCCACTGCCTTTTCTGTGGCTTTGAAGTAGTAGAACTCTGAAGATCCTGCTGGGAAGAGTAGAGAGTACTTAAAGGTCTCTTCATTTTCATCCATTTCTAGCTATTAAGCCCTGACCCAGGCCCAATGATTGGTTATGTAGTGGTAACACTTTGTACATATACTGTTTTTGTAATATATAGCTGATTCACTGGCACATTTGATTTTCACGGCAGCTGGGTGAAGAAACCATTACATGCTTGAGGAAAGCATAAAAGGACTTAATAAAAGAAGAGTAGCTTGCCTTGCTCTCACAGTTACTAAGTGACCCATTAGGAATAAAGTTAGGTCTTTTAATTTCTAGTCCGGTGCTCTTTGCACAGCAGGGTTGGGCTGTAAGTCTGAATGCCTTGGAAATGAACATGGTATGAATGGACATTCAGGTGTGTAGGTGTCTCTGTAAACATCGCTTTATAAACATTTATTAATATGTATTAGCGCTTGTTTGCATGACCTTGGGCTGCTTCTTCCCCACTACATTGAATGCTGTCATTCAGTTTTTCTCATTTGAATGAGAACAACTTTTTCTCTTGAGGATGATGAGTGGATTAGAGTGTAGTAATCTCCAAAGCTTCTTCCTGCTCTAGCATTAAATGGCTCAATTTATGTTTCATATTATGGTTAGTTTGAGAGGAAATGAAAGTTTTTAAAAGAGGAAAGTTCCTGTCATATAGGAACTTAGCAGAGATAGCTTTAAAGAGGAAGATGACACAACGGCTCTGGCATTTTAGGAAGTTCAGTTTTTCACTGAACAAAATTTTATGGACAAACATGGATTGTACCCTCTTGGAGCTTATAGTTGAGTAGAAGGGAGAGTCTTTAATCTGATAACTGTGATGCATTACCTTGAAGGAAATGTACAGGGAGCAGTGAAATGTCCAAATAGAGACCTGACAAGAACTGAAATGCAAAGGATAAAGAGTTAGGTGGCATGAGGAGTGGAGAGGTGGTGGGGAGAGATGGGAAAGATAAATTCAAAGGCTCCATGGTGGAAGGGACATGGTACGTTTAAGGAAGTAAAAGAGGGAACACACAGAGGTGAGAAAATGAGAGTGGTCTAAATGGGGCAGGAGGCCAAACCATACATGCATAATAGGCCATGTTAAGAATTTTGATCTTTATCCTAAAAGCAATGAGAAGCCATTGAAGTGTGTTTTCAACAGGAACAGGACATTATCAGGTTTGGATTTTTAAAAGATCATTCTAACTACTGCGTTTGGATTTAAGTGCTTGGGGTTTTGCTGAGAACAAGCGTGGATGCCTAGTTTGGTCTAATTAAAAAACCAGCATAGTTATCTAGGTTAAAGACTTTGGTATTTTAGACTAGGGTAACAGTGGCTGCCTTCATACTGAGGCTGGCCGGGGAATAGGGAAGATGGGGGCATCAAGGATGATGATGTCTTCTCTTCTGGCTGGATGGTAGAAGCCCTCACCAGAGCAGGAAAGGTTTAGGGGGAAAACATGAATTCGGTTTTGGGCTTATTGAGTTTGAGCTGTCTTTGAGATGTTCGTGTTGATACAAAGGTCTGGAAGTGGGGAAACAGGCCAGTTCTGAGGATTTAAATGTGGGAATCCCCAGGGCATGGATCGTAATTAAAGCCATTGGTATGAAAGAGCTCACCTGAGATATGTAATGAGGAAAGAGGGGATTTAAGGACTGAATCTCAAGGAATTCCAACATTTCAAGTCCAAGAAGTTGAAAAGGAGCTGACACCAAGATAGCTAAGAAACAGTTAGGACCAAAGGGACGGAAGGAAAACAAGTACAGGGTGATGATGTCCTTGTTGAGGGGAGTGGTAAGGAGTGCACAGTGCTAGTGATATCAACCAAAATGTGGATCAGGAAATGCCCATCATACGTGGATGCAAGGGAGAATGTTCTTGGCCCCCGGTGGGAGCTGTTCTGGAGGTGTGGTAAGGAAAGAAGCTGGAGGAGTTGAGGAATGCCTAGGAAGATATATGGGAAGAGGCGGGTGGTAGAGGTGTGACTTCCACAATCATCTTATTAAAGCGCAGCAATTTGGGAAATGGGATAATGCCTTTAGGAAAGAAATAATAGTCTTATTAGAAAGGTAGGGTGGGGGTTTGTGGAGGGGAATAAATTGTAATTCCTTTTCAGATGGCTAAAATGAATGCAGTCTGCTGATGACAGAGTTTTGGATTGTATTTCCAGTTTTTTTCTAACTACCAGGAGAAAATGCATCTTGTTCACTTCTGAAGCAGATCCTCTTCTTGAAATGACATTTGTGGCAGCACACGATAAGCCCCATCCATCTGTCTGGCAACTTTGGTGTCTGGCAACAGAAGCCTGTGATGTAGGATTTGAAATGAGCTTATTTCCTTTTGTGTAGTTTTGTTTTATTTTTATTTCCCCCTTTCTTCCTAACAGGCTGATGAGCCCTGAAAACACACTCCTGCAGCCCAGGGAGGAGGAAGGGGTCAAGTATGAGCGCACTTTCATGGCATCTGAATTCTTGGATTGGTTGGTTCAGGAAGGTGAGGCCACCACAAGGAAAGAGGCAGAGCAGCTTTGCCACCGGCTTATGGAGCACGGCATCATACAGCATGGTAAGTGTATTAGTCAGGTATTGCTGTTGTTACAAACAACCCTAAAATATTGTGGCTTACAACAAGACTTATTTCCTACTTGTGGATCTGCAAGTCAGCTACAGCTCTGCTTGGGTTCAGCTTTGCTTGTCTTCTCTCTGGGAGTCAAGTTCAAGTCTGTGTTCCATGCCTTCTTGTTCTTGAACCCAGCCTAAAGGTTTCAAGATAAGTTGATTTCACTGATAAGAGCAGAGCCAAAAAGGACAGGCAGATTCTTGTAGTGTCTCCAGAAACTTCTGCTTGGAATAGATGTCACATCACAACCTCCCACATGTAATTGGCCAAAACAACTCATATGGTCAAGCCCAACATCGGTGAACTTGGGTACATATGCCTCCAAAAAGATTGGTATGGAGGGGAGAATGAAAATTTGCTGAACCATGATACGAGCTACAACAATGAAGAATTAGTCAAAAGGGCCTCGTAAAGTTTGCACTTTCTTTATAGGGATGAATCATAATGAAGCAATATAAGCTATTGGTTAAAAACTGTATTCCTATTGCTGCATGGCAAATTACCCCAAAACTTGGTGGTATAAAACAACAATTAATGTTTATTATGCATTTTGTCATGCAGTTTCCATAGGTAAGGAACTTGGGATAGGTGTAGTTGGGTGGTTCTGGCTGAGTGTCTCTCATCAGATTACTGTCCAGATGTCAGACAGGCTGAATATTATTCAGCCATGAAAAGGAATGATGTTCCGATACATGCTACAACATGGGTGAAACTTGAAAACATTATGCTAAATGAAATAAACCAGACACAAAAAGTACATATTGTCTGATTCCATTTCTATGAAATATTTAGAACAGGCAAAGTTATAGAGACCAAAAGTAGGTTAGAGGCTGATGGCTGGAGGAATGGGGAGCTATTGCTTAACGGGTTCAGAATTTATATTTGGGTGATGATAAAAGTTTTGGTAATGGATGTTGGTGATGGGTGCACAATATTGTGACTATAATTAATGCCTCTGAATTGTACACTTAAAAAGGTTAAAATGGCTGATTTCATGCTATACATATACATGTTTTATTTTAACATTTTTAAAATAAAAGGTATCAGTTGGGGCCACTGTCGTACTGATTGGAGTGGCTGGGGTTTTCCACAGTGAAAGACAGGGTGTAGTTTGAAGCTGTGTGTTCCCCAGAAAAGCATGTTCTTAAAGTTAGTCCATTCCTGCAGTGTGGACCCATTGTAGGTAGGATCTTTTGGTGAGGCTACTTAAGTTAAGATGTGACCCACCTCATTCAGAGAGGGTCTTAATCCTCTTATTGGAATCCTTAATGAAATTCAAAGGTAGAGAGAAAGCCAGGAAGCAAGAAGCTGAAAGCAAGGAAGAGAAGGGAGGGACCAGCAGATGCCACCATGTGCCTTGCCATGTGCCCGTGAAGTCCAAAATCGCCAGCAGCAGGTCTTCAGGAAGAAAGCCTCATCTTGACGATGTTTTGATTTGGACTTTGTCGTGGCCTCAAAACTGCAAGTTCATGAGCTAGCAAATTCCCATTCTTAAAAGCCCAACCATTTCTTGGTATCTGCTTTGAGCAGCTTAGCAAACTAAAACAGGCAGTGTGCTTTGGCTAGAGTTGTTCTATCATCTTTGCTTCAGATGGAGAAAGTCAGGTGATACCAAGTTCTAGAAGAAAAACCAGCCTTTTATACCATAGTGTTCTGACTCATGCTGTGCCTCCTGGACTAAAGAGAAAAGGCAGAGGTTGCCACAAATTGCTTCTAAATGATTGCCAAGGAGTAATTACACTTCAGTTACAGTATAATTTTGGAACACTATAAATGTAAATGCCATAAAGTTGCAATGTAAAGGATAAAATAAAAGTGTAATTGAAATCTTCACCACAGAAGTGTGTTTTCCATTGTTTTAGGAGGATTGAATATTCCACGTATAGAAGCTGGGGATTTCAAGGAAGTTCCAGTTTCCCAACCTAGAAATTCATTGGTAAATTACGGGTCCTAACTTTGAGTTATGAAAATAGACCACAATATCTGTGTATGTTAGAGTTAATGATAAATACCAGTTAGAATCTTTAGCAAATCTCTGAATTGTTTTGCTAATATTTCATGGATTAAACACTAAAGAAAGTCAGCCTTTAAGCTTTTAGCAAAGGGTTTCTAGATAAAGTAGTTCCCTAAATTGAAACCATTAGGTGTAAAAATCAGGTACACTTGTGAAATCCTAATTAGTTTTACCTATGAATGGTGAATGATGCTCTAAAATCAAGGCAGAACTTGTTAGATGAGTAATTAACTTACATGCATATTTATTATATATAAGCATGTATATGTGTGTACTTACACAAATGTCAGTCTATATGTTGACCGTAGTGACATATTTATATAACTCTCTGATTTATTGAGGCTTACTGTGTACCAGGCACTGGACTAAATATAGGTTGTAAAATGTTGCATATTTAATGTGTACAAATGCTTCACATGTATGATTTATATATTGTATCTCATTTAATTCTCACAGCAATTCCAGAACTATTCTGTTATTATTATTACACAGTGAAGAATTTGGAAGTTCAAAGCCTATAAGATATTTTCCCAAGGTCACATAGCTAGCTGGTAGCTACTAGATACAATGCTTTTGAAAGAACTTTGCTTTGACCTGGGTGTATCTGGGTTGTAGCTGCCTAGCATGGTGGAATGAGCACAATATTTGGAGAGAGACAAACTGGATTCAGATCCCACCCACTGAGCTGAGCAACCATAGCTGAGTCTCTAAACCCTCCCATTCCTCAGATTTTTAAACTTATGAAATGAGAGTCACATTATATAGCTTAAAGAGGTAGTTTTTTGTTTGGTTGTTTGGTTGGTTGATTTGCTGTCAAACACGTTTGGTGTTTTCCTAGAAGGAGTCAACATATAGTTGTACTCATGGCTAAGGTTCACCACAGTGAAAGGATCAGCAGCAGGATCAGCAAGGGGGAAAGATACATTAGGGGGAGAGTGGAAGAATCCAGGAACAGGCTTCCTCTGTTCTCCCTTGTGGGAGAGGCTACCCAGAATTCCTTCCTTCCTTAAGCTCTGAAATGCAGTAATACATGTGCAATGTTTCTAGCCAGGGAAGCCCTCTTAAGACTCAAAAGCCCAAAGCTTTCACTACGGCTGTTCATATACGAACACTCTGCTTGTGCAATTGGTCACTACTACCAACATGCCAGACTGGCAGAAGGAAAGCAGATGTCCTCCATAAATCACATTATTTGCACAGCTGAGGCATGCTGGTGCAGCACCATGGAATGCCTCAGGTGGGCAAAACCGCCTTGTCATTTAGTAAAGTAGGGAACATTCCAAAAGCCAAGTTCCCAGATGTTCCCCAAGGGCCAGCCCCACAAGCAGGCCCTTGTATATCAGGGCTAGTATGATAACTCAGAGCTGTTGTAAGATTAACTGGAATCATGTTGGAAAAAGCTTTTAGCACAGCTCTACCTGTTATGGCCTTCCAAGTCCAGCTGTGGCACTTGAGCTGACCAACTCCAAATCACTGATAAAATTTATAGTGCTCCTGCTCTATACCAGCCACTGTTCTACTCACTTGTTTACTCATTCTTCTCAACAACTCTATGAGTTAGATATCATAATTAATCCCATTTTTCAGATGAGGTTAAGTGACTTTCTGAAGACAACAGCTAGTAAATGGTAGATTTGGAATTCAAACCAAGGCAGCCTGGCTTCAGAGCCTGCGCTTGTAACCACTAAAGGAGATCGGACGCTGATTGCAAGCCCCAGTAGACGAGGAAAAAAATTCTCAACTTTTGTTGCATCAGCTCACACATCCTGGCAGATATAGCATAAACATTGTTAGCTCATAAAACCTACACAATTCCCTTTCCCCAAACAATGACTGGATACCTTGAGATTTTTGTGAACCAGTTGTGCTCACATAAAGTATCTCTCCCAGCTATCCAGCTATGGTAAGTGGAGGGAGATGAAAACCAAATAATCACATGGATAAATTGTTCACAGCTGCAGCAGCTGACCCTGGCTAATCAGGCTACTGCTGCTGTGTTGGATGTATAATTTCCTCTTTTAAAGATTTAGTCAGAGCACTTCAACAATTTCAATACTTCATAAGGCTCTCTTTCTTTTTCTTTTGTCTTAAATATATATTTATATAACACTTTGCAGTTGTATTTATATAACACTTGTGCAGTGCACAAATCAGTTTTACGTGCATTCTTTTTTAAATCCTCCCAGCTGCCTTAGGGTAGTTGTGAATATCCCATCCTGCAGTGGGGTAGACGGAGGACCGTAGCTGAAGGATTCGCTCTGAAGGTCATAAAGAGAGAACTTAAGATCTGCTGCAAAGGAGTCTAGATGCCAGACCCAGACACTGACAGTGCTCGATCCAAGCCTGGAATAGTCTAGGAAACACAAAAAGCACTGAGGATTGGGGCTAAAGGCAAGATTGCAACTTGGCCAAGCAACCTACCCTTGCTTGCCTACTTGCCCTTCCTCTCCAAGGCTCTTCTACTCAGTTTCTCTTACTTTTTGCATTTGGTGACTTGTTGCCACTGCCACAGCCAGGAAAATGGAGATTTTTCCATTAGAATTGGGACCCTGTAGCTTAGCTTTTCTTTACCCTAAACTAGAATGAAGTGCCTTGAGGACAGGGAATTTGATTTTTTTATTTAAATCTCTGCATCCCCAGTGACATTTATATATTAGCTACTCAGTAAAAATGTGTCAAATGAATGAATGACAGTAGCTAGCACTTATTGAGGACTTGGCATTTACTGGGTACAATGCTGTGCTTCTACCAACTGGATTTCTTTAAATTGAAGGAGCCTAAATCATCATATGGTTTAAATATATGGCGTAGCTAGCAGACAGTTAAAGGAAGCATCGAAAACCCAGGCTGCCCAAAGGAGAGGAACTAGAACAGCTCTGAGGATCCAGGTACCAGGGACTAGTGAGCAAAGGACAATGCCTTCCAGCCACCTACACCCGATGAATCAGCTCTAGCCGTCTCCTCTGCATGTGCGGTTGCTCTCCCCCATTCTAATGCCCCGAGAGAGACTCGGATTGGCCAGGCCTGGTTCACGTGTGCACTTCTTGACCCTGGAAGGTCAAGACACCTTGTGACAGTCTCACCAAGCCTGCCTGCTGTGGGGGAAGGGTTGTTCCAACAAAGGAAAATGAACATTGTGTTACTCCTGTAGACTTTGTGCTGGATGGACGAAAACAACAGACAGGCTGTTCTTCTCTACCATTAGCTCATTGAATCCTCCCAAGAACTCCATGTGTTTAGTATTACTATCCCTATATTTTTAGATGAGCATATTGAGGCATTTAAAGTTGGTTTAATCATTCTTAGCTTCTAAATGTTAAACTTTGAGTAGGAAAAATAAAGCCGGTAGGATGTTTTCTCAATCTACTTTCAACATTTACTATTTCAAGCATAATCTTAGCAGCAGGTATAAGCTAATACACTTTCTCAATTTAGGTTTTCTGGCAATTTTCCCATTGTGCCCTGTGACATGCTTTTGACCTGTTTTACTTTTTATTATAGCTGAATTCAAACAGGAGGGAAAATGGGATTAGCCAGAATGCAGTTGCAATGTAAATATCAGGGACCAGGCTGTGTGGTAAAGTCAGGCACTAAGATATTGACACACAATGTGGTGTTGATTTTAGTGCGAGGAAAACAGATATGTAGCTACACAAAATCACAACTTTTCAGGAAGTATAAAGGGAATGAAAGATGTCTTGGGTAATTTTCCAGAAGTGTTGTGGGATACAGGTATGAAGAATAGAGGTTTCTTCTTCTGTGAACAGGGTCCTAACTACAAATCTTTGTTTCCCTATTTGACATTAGTATGATTTTGGTCAGTGTACAGAAAAACTGACTAGATGCAAACCACGGTTAGCTCTGAAGCTTGTGCTCCCACCCACTCCTACCCCTCCCCTGACAGCTTGTCCTTGAGTGTCCTCTGCAGTATGTGGTCCTCCATTGGCCCAAACATGCAATCACTTTTTACAAGGTGAGGAAATCTTAAAACACAGTCTTTGTGCACTTGAGATGTATTAAAAGTATGCAATCCCATATTAAGTACTCAGCCTTGCTCTGTGTGCTAATTTATTTAAGTGGGTTTAAGAGTTCACTTTTAGTGGAACATGTAGACTGGGGTCTCTGGTTTATTAGATCTTATCAGGATTTCCTAGCAGGGTGGTATCCTGCTGAGTGCCCATTCTGATATGCTCTTCCCCTGTCCTTCTGGCCTAGAAGCCCTGGTTTCTGATGTACTGATGGTCATAAACTTGACTACAGCCCTTGTGGGCAGAGATGCCTGTCTGGGACCTAGGCCACCCCTTCTGTGTGCAGTTGGGTGATTATTCTCACGGCCATTTCTCCCGAGCCACACTGCTGTCTCTCACCACTCTTCCTGTAGAAGTTCTCCCATGAGCCTCTCCTGGCTCTTGATTCTGAGCCCCTCACCACTACTCATTTTTTCCTAGCTGATACACAGTAATCTGAGTTGTCTTTTCTGTTTTGGCCTATGGTTCTTTAGAAAACCTCCTTTTTATCCTCCTCCCCTATACCCCACTCCAGCCAGGAATGAATAAACAAGCTAAAGTGTATTAATACCATGATAGGACTGGTCTGTAAAACTAACCATATGTAAACTCTATGTATGACTATGAGACAGTATTAAGTTAAAATTTAAGAAGCAACACAACATTGCACACCCCCCCACATCCTGATTATGATTGGAAAATATGTTTATTAATATTCGTAACCAATTTTGATTTAATTTGCAAGCTAATGTTTTTTTAAAAATCATTTATATATGCTATTTTTAAATTGACATAAAATTAAAGTCTCCAGCATTTTATCTAGCTTTTTCTAAAAAGCTCCCCTTTTCCAAGCCATGACATTTAGCCCAAAAAAAGAGCCAACCTGCTCACCTCTCTCCTTTCATCCAAGGAAGTTCTGACTTTTCATTTCAGCCACTCCCCACCCCTTACCCAGGCTACCGTCGGATTGAAAATTGCCAAAGCCCATGTGGGAAGGGGTGGGTGTTGGTTTTGCTACACTGTCTCACTCCTTTCTCTAAAACTCTTGACCTTTGCTGAGAGCATAACCTCAAGGGAGGATTGCCACTGGGTAGGAAGATAATGTGCTTCCTCACCAAAATGAGGGAAGTGGGGTGCAAAGGCGGGAAATGTGGGAAAACTTATATTTATGAGTCTGATTGCTAGATGGTGTGAGAAACAATATATGAAATAAATAAACAGAACTCTCGATCATTTGGTTATCAGAAACTGAGGACAAGGGTTCCTTCCATGACAAATGGCTCTCAAGGTGCTGCACCTAATCAAAAGGATGAACCTGTTTGTTGGTCCACTAGTCTATTCCTATAGAATGTCAGCCTCTAGACTAGTGCTGTTCAAGAGAGATATTGACGTGAGCCACAAATAAACTCCACATGCGTAATTTTAAATTTTCTAGTAGCCACAGTGGGTGGGTGGGGGGATTAGAAAGAAACAGATGAATTTAATCTTCATAGTGTATTTTATTGAACCCAATAGCTCCAAAATATTGTTTCCAAATGCAATCAATATAAAAAATCAATAGAATAAAAATATTTTGTTATTTTTTTACATACTAAATCTTCAAAATCCAGTGTGTGTTTTTCACTTATATTTCACCTGAATTCGGACTTGCCACATTTCAGGTGCTCAACAGCACACGTGGCTAGTGGATCCCTGTCTTGGAGAGCACAGCTCTGCACTTTTTTGAAACCAGTACAGGGCAAGGCAGTATCCTGCTGAGTGCGTATTTCATTTTTCAAGCCCTTATCTCAGTGATCTCGTTTCCCCTAAGGCTGAGATTCCTCAAAGTTCATGTCGAGGAAGCACCTTTATATTTAAATTTTGCAGTGCTGGTTTCAGATACCTAAATAAAGCTGGGTGCCAGCCATGCAAGTTCCTAGAATGGCAGCAACTTCTCCATTCCCCGGCCCAGTGATTTCACAATCATATTTTCTTTTTCCTCTGTACTTACCTTCAGTTTTAAAAAATATCTCCACCAGCCTAAAATAGTTGGCTGGCATCGTTTAGACTAGACATGATCTTGGCTTGGCAGTTCTCTTTTTGCCCAGAAAGCATTTATCCAGGATATGATCCAAAATTCAGACGTTACTCTGTTGTTCATTGTGAGGTCCTTTGAGATTTTTACTGGCAGTAGATCAGTATTATTTAATGGTGAATTAGCTTTATTTCAGCCCTGTCTTCCAGATAGCCATGGGTTCTCACATGTTTAATTTCACTTGCTTTCCATATTCCCTTAAGATAAGAGAAGTTATTGTAATTTCTCTTCCATGGATGGAAAAATTGAGGCCCAGGGACTGTGAATAACCCATTCTGTCACAGGGGCAATCAGAGCCGAGTTGCCCTGGATGCATGGCTTCTGCTTCCTGGACTTTTTGTCTCATCAGCTTCTTGGCCTCTGAGTCCAGCATAGTTTGTTACGAGGTGTGGGCTGCAGTTAAACAGACAGTGATTGTTTTAAGCCTTTCATTTAATGTCTCCAGACCTGAGTTTGGGATGATAATCAGGATTGTGTTTTGCTACAAATAACAGAAAATATGGCAATAACGGCTTAAACAGAGCGGTTCAGCCGATGCCAACACTGACACTGAGGCACGTGACATCATCAGGGAGCCAGGCTCCGTGCACCCCTCTGATCTGCCGCTTGCTGTACACCATTCGTCATGTCCGTGCTCCAGGCAGGAAGAAGATGGAGTGGCAAAAGACTAAAGGACAGGGAGAGGGGGGCATCTCCTAGCAAGGCTTTGCTTTGCATTTGGGAAGGGGTACCCATCCCAGGGATTTCCACCCACTTGCATCATGAGATTTTATCACCTGTTCACCCCTTGCTGGAAGGCAGTTGGTAAATCAAATGTTTTCAGCTGGGCACACTGCAGCCCTGAACAAAATGATGAAGGAGGAAGAAAGGGAGAACGGGTTTTGGACATTACAGCTATTAGTATCAGCCCCAGAGACAAGTGTCTTTTTCATTAAGTAACTGAGTGACTTATCTTATGAAACCTGGGCTGCCAAGGAACATCTTTCCTTCCTGTGTCTACATACAGAATTCCTTAGAGTCCTAAGCTGGGTTTAAAAGTAGGAGGGTGTCCTGATGTTAATTTCTTAGTTTTGACAAATGTACCTTGGTGATGTTAAGATTAGGGGAAGCTGGGGGAAGTGTATATGGGACTCACTATACTATGTTTGTAACTTTTCTATACATCTAAAATTATTCCAAAATATAAAGTTTATTTTTTTTAAAGTATGTGAGGTTTGCCCTGCATCTTCCATCTAACTTTTTTAAAAGAGAAGATGAGTAAAAATGCAAATAATGTAGAAATATGAAAACCATTTAAAAAAAAAAAACTACTGAATTTAACCGCTGATACCTTCCTTTTCTAAACAGTGTCTGTCTCTTCCTCCTTCAAAGGTTCAGTAACACACTGCCTAAGTCTCTTCAGTCTGTCACTGAACACCTGACAAATTACTTTATAGTAAAGCACCAACAGGTTAGTGTGGTAATCGTTCTGGAAATAGTATGAAGACGGCAGCCAGAAATGAGGCTTTGATGGATGGCCACACACTGGGGCTGCCGTGTAGGATTTTTTTTTTTCTCACTAGAGCAGTTGTAGGTTTACTGAAAAGTCATGCAGAAAGGACAGAATTCCCACCTTCTCCGCCCCTACTCATACACGAAGTTTTCCCTATTATTAACATTTTGCATTAGTGCAGTACCTTTGTTACAATTGAGGAAACAATATCACTATAATGATATTATTACTATAGGCCATAGTTAATTAGGGTTTACTGTGTTGCACAGTCCTATATTGGGTTTTTTTTTTATGGTAGCATATATTCAACCTAATCATTTCAACTACTTTCAAGTATATAATTAAATGGTGTTAAATACATTCACAATGTTGTGCAACTGTCACCACTCTCCCCAAAACTTTCCCATCACCCTAAAAAGAATCTCTGTACCATTTAAGCATAAACTCCCCACTCCCCACCCATACTTGGTAGGATTTGGTTCCAACACCACTGGTAGCAAATTGGTTCTTTGTGTTGCTAGCCCTGATGAATTTATCTGGATCAGGTAGGATGTCTCCCTTTTCCCCCAAAACTCTGGAGAGTTGCTTCCAGACTCTTCCCCTATATAGATAAAGTCTGAAAAGGTTTATACCTTGGCAAACATCCTTCTTGGGCTACTGACACCCTGGGCCTGCTCATGGAGGCACACGCAGCTGACATTTATTGAGTACCCATTGTGGACGAGGGACTCTACTAGCCTTTTGCATGGTTGTTCATTATTCCTTCCACTCATTTTATGAATAAAGAAATTGAAGTTCAGCACAGTTAAGTAACTTAATAGATAGTGAAGCTGGGCTTGAACTCTGAGGCCAGAGTAGTATTTTCTCTGCCATCACTATGTCCTTTTAATAAGCAATTCCAAAATAATAAACATAATTCTCTGGTGAAGAATTTTGTGGAGATTTTACCCAGCTGAATTGCCTCTGTAACCTGAAGACAGGACTAAATTAGGGAAGAGCAGACACTGTTTTCTTATGGTTGCAAGTCCGCCTGCCTTCTCATTTTGCATTATTATATTTTTGGATGGGAGTTTAGTGATGAGTTTAAGGGACAGGACTCTGGAGTTAATCTGTTGGTGTTTCTGTCTTGGATCATCCAGTTATGTGACCTGGGCAAGTTTACCTCATCTAAGCCCAGGTTTCATCTTCTGCAAAATGGGAATAATGATAAGAACTCACGAAGCTGCTATGAGAATTAAATGACATAAACCCACAATGTTTAATAAATGTCAGCCGATTACTTTTGTCAGTATTTTTAGCATAAACATCATCATCATCAGATGTCTTGGTGTTTAGACCGTAATATAAATTTGATGACCAGTTCCTTTTGCATAGTCTACGATGAATATATACTTGTTAAATCAGTGAACACTGAAGTGGACTGATCAAGACTTTGGATTTATGCTGACAATTCCAAAAGATCCAGAATAGAGTTTACAGATTTCTTTTTTTTTTTTTTTTTTTTGGATTATGTAACTGAGATATTCCATTTGCCAGAGAAAATAATTTTGTTTTTAGATTCTCTGCACTTGAGGTACAAAATAGTCTCTGAAAAACAATCTCGTCCCTGGAAAACAAACTTTGTTCTGTATGTTTTTATCAACAATAAAAATTCTAGCCTTTGGAACCTACTCAGCTATTATTTAATGATGCATAGGGAAGAATAAACCATAATTTGACCTTCCTTCTGTTTATTACCTTTACATTTCTGGCATTAAAATTTCTGGCAGTAAGATATGGAAGCAGTAGCAGTCTGAACAATCCCAGTGTCATGTTTAGATTGTCTTCTTTTCTGCTATGCTTACTAAAGTTATTTTGAATCTTTTTCCTTTTTAATTTTCCATCTCTTCTCCTCCCTTCAATCAATTAAATAAGTGTAATTGAGCATAACTTTGTGAATTTGAAGTGTTTTGTTTTACTAATGCCCGTTAATAGGACTTCACACCCTAAAATCAATTTCCTGCTTTCATATCCTCTTCTTAATGCTGTCAGTGCTAAAGAAGTAATTTTTTAGTCCTCTGACTCATTGTTATTATTGCTTTTTGAAGTGTTTTGTATCCTCAGCACCTAGCAATGTTCTTATGTGGAGAAGGCACTTAAAAATAATTGTTCAATGTTCTTTAATCAAGGACTCTTGCTGCTTTAGGAGAAAGAGCTCCTGCAACTACTGCTTCCTCTTAGACATGGTTTGAGATGAGCAGTTAGGGCCTTGGTCTGAAAATAGAGTTCAGGTGTTTCTTTTTTTAAATAACTTTCATATTTTTTTGCAGTTTGTACTCTGTTCATGTTTTCTACAAAATGCATAATTAAAAAGCATAATATTAATATTTCTGAAATTTTAAAAACTAAGAAACTAATTAATTACACCAGCTCCGTGGGTCTGCAAGACTGTGATCCAGCAGCAGTTTGGAGACCAGCAATGCACAGACATGTAAAACAATGTGTTTTTGTTTCCCAGGCTGCTCAAAGCAAATCCCATGAAATGGGTCAGGTTAAACAATGGGAGTTTATTTGCTTACGGTTTTGAGGCCAGGAAAATGTCCAAATCAAGGCATCAACAAGTTGATGCTTTCTTCCTGAAGACTGGCTGCCCACAGTCCTTGGCTCTTCTGCACATGGCAAAGCACATCGTGGCATCTGCTGGTCTCTCCCTTCTCTTGTGGGTTTTGTTGCTTTCAGCTTCTTACTTCCATGGCTTTCTCTCTCTCTTATATCTGAATTCATTCCATTTATAGAGGACTCCAGTAATAGGATAAGACCCTTCCTGATTGAGGTGGGTCATACCTTAACTAAAGTAGCCTCGTGAAAAGTTCCTGTTTACAATAGGTTCACTCCCAGGGATGGATTAAATTTAAGAACATGTTTTTCGGGAGTGCCTACAGCTTCAAACCACCACACACTGAGGAATCTCTGATGTTCCCACAAGAACTGGGGACTGCCAATTTAATAGGCCAAGCCCTCAATCTTGTGGCTTGCTCTTATGAAACTTATTTCTACAAAGGAGAATAAGCCTACTTATGATTATGCCTAAGAGTCACCCCAGAAAACCTCTTTTGTTGCTCAGATGTGGTCTCTCTCTGTAAGCCAACTCTGCATGTAAACTTACTGCCCTCCCCCCTACATGAGACATTACTCCTAGAGTTGTAAATCTCCATGGCAACATGGGACATGAGTCCTGGAGATGAGCCTGATCCTGTCATCATGTGAATGAGAAAGCCTTCTTGGACCAAAAAGGGGAAGTAAAATGAAACAAAATAAAGTTTCAGTGAGTGAGAGATTTCAAATATGGTCAAGTGGTAATTCTGGAGGTTATTCTAATTTATTATATAGGTATTCTTTTTTAATTTCTAGTGTATTGGAATAGTTAGAAGGAATTACCTGAAACTGTTGAGCTGTAATCCAGTAGCCTTGATTCTTGATGATGACTGTATAATGATATACCTTTTATGGTATGACTATTTGATTATGAAAACATTGCAGCTGAAACTCTATTTATCCAGTGTATGGTCAGATGAGTAAGAAAACAAAGGCAAAAAATAAATAAATAATAGGATGGGATAGGGAATATGGGATGTTTTGTGTGTCCTTTTTTATTTTTATTTTTATTTTTTGAGTAATGAATATGTTCAAAAATTTATTGTAGTGATCAATACACAACTATATGATGATAGTTTGAACCACTGATTGTACACTTTGGATGATTATCTGCTATGTAACTCTATCTCAATAAATTTGCATTAAAAATTTTAAAAACCACCACTTAATGTTAAGTCTTTGTCGTTTTTTGCAGTGAAGTTACAGCATTTTCAGGTGCAGAATCTATTTGCCTTTTGGAAATACTAAGTCTGTTGTATAGATCTGTTACCTGCTTATCCTTGAAGTTTATCTGTAATGTTAACAATGTGTGGGGGCCAAGAGGTTCTTTAATGAGGAGACAGAGGGGTCTGTAGGGTTTAAGAAAGAAAGCAAAAGACAAAGGAGCGAGTGTGGGGTAGAGTGCCATCTCTGATGGTCCAGAATGATCCTTCACCACCCTTCCTCCCCGCTGTCCCCTCAATTTGATGAAGTGGTGTGGCATGCCCACCCCTGCTGGGCAGTATAGTGATGATAATGATACTGATAATGGCAGCTAGTGATGGTCCTCTGTCTTTAAATTGACCTTAAATTTAACACCAACATGCCATTGTCATAACCTCTCCCCCGTTGTTAATATTATTTTGTTTTTCCTCCTTATGCTAGTCACTATCTTATTTCCCTCTTTTTTTACTCTAATGAATCGCTTATGTGATCCCAATGCAAGACCATCTTTTGAAAATCTGTGATGATGCTCCATCTAGGGAACAGTTAATGTCTGCACATTCTCATTCCCTGTTACCACACTGCTGGATTCAGTTCAGTTGTTTCCTGGTGCCTGCTGTTATATCATTTGCCAGCAAACATTTCAAGGCTGAATGAAAGTATGTGACCTTCCTCCCTTCTACTAGATAACCAACCTAAAATGTCTTTTAGATTCAGCTGAACTGGTAGAGCTTGAGATGATAACTTTTTATGGTCTTTAGACCATTTGTGTGAATGAAGTTGAGGCCAATTTCTCCCCCTTTTATTTCTTTTGCCTACTAAACTCACCCTAATAATTGATAAGGGAAAAAGTATCCGGATCACCCACAAAAAGAACACATATGTACTGTGATACTTTATTCTTTTGGTAGACTATGTGACATTTCCCTTAGGCTTTCTGAAATGTTAGAGTATACAGTGAATATGGTTCTGTTTTTCTTTTACTACACACCAACACCATAGTGTGTTTAGTGCTTTTAGAGCCCCCACTTTCCTAAGCAATAATGTCCCCGTGTATTTACATTGTCTCTGTTTTCTTCTTTCCCTCCTATTTTATGTCCAATTCAATACCAAGCTACCAAGCCCCTGGAGAATTCCAGCAAACCAAAGAGGAAGGCTTGGAAAGTTCCAGAAATGATAAATTAGATGAGTAAGAAAAATCATCCATTTTCAATTACAGTTGATAAGATCACTACTGGAATATTAGATACTGAATGTAGGCTTTGAACATTGCCTCTCCTAATTTTCCTCATGTTTACAGATTAATATTCTCAAGGAGCAATGAGTGAAACTAAATGTCACAACATTTATTATAATATGAAGGCCCTATAGCAATGGGATCTGAGAAATAAAGAATTGAAACTTTAAGATTCAGTGTCACTGCCAAACTGTACTCCTTGATTTTCCTTCTTTCTCTTTATTTTTCTCAAGATTGTGGTTATTTAAAGAAAAAGGAGTATGTTGTTCATATAGCAAATGGTTTCTTAATTTAATATGGAGAATGTTATGTTAAAGTGTAGAAAAGATCAACTTTTCTCTCTCTGGAATACAAAATATTCTTATTTCCTGTGACTCTACTTATGTAATTTCTGGTGATAAAAAGAAATCTTTAGCTTTCTTAACCTAGTTACCTCCTAAAACTTGTCTAATTCATTTCTTTATCTGTTTCTTTCTTTTTCTGTTGACTTCTGATATTTTACATGTCTGCCAGTGGGACAGGATATTTGCTAAACTTAATCTGGATAAAGTGGTTATGATGCCATATTTTCCATAGGTGACATGCTCATGGGAGAATGTTAAAGTGTACTTTGAAAGAAGGGCAGTAGGGACAGAGGAAATGGGTATTGTGCAGAACTTAAATGAGCAAAGACTAAAGCAAATCTTTAGAAGTCTTAGCTGAAGAACACTTAAAACACTTATTGATACCCACTCTATATCGGGTGCCATGCAGTCTCTTACTTAAATTATCCCATTTCTTCTTCACATCAAAACTATGCAAAAAGAAAAAACCCTGAGGCTTACAAATGTTTAGTAAGTTGCCTACATCTTTCAGCTGGTAAAGGTGGCAGAGCTACCCAGGATCAAAACCCAGTTTCTCTGACTTTAAGACCAGTGTTTGTCATTGACATTATTTTCTAAAAGTTATTCTGCAATAAATTTCCAACTTAATTGTTTTGTTCTTATATGAAACCATATCTCTTTTAGGAATTTTTGGTATTGATGAGTATGAAATGTTACCCTAGGATGAGCAGATAAAGATGTAATAGTCCAATCATAATGCTAAGATAGATAGCTGGGACAGTGCATGACACTTAGTAGGTTCTCAGTTTAGTGCACACATGGTTGGATGTCATGTCTGATTTATTGATGCTGCAGTTTGGCTGTCTACCTGTACTCCTTCAGCTCCTGTAGCTGTAGTCATAGATGTTACATTTAAGGTTATACTCACAAATAAAGCAGACATCTGAAACTCAATGTTCATGTCCTTAAACATTTAATGAGAGGGGAGAAAAAGGCAAAATAATTCATTGAAAACACAATATGAGTGATACATGCAATTGTCACTTCTCTATTTTGAGAGGAGAGCTTGGCTGTTCTTTTGCCAGCCTCACAGCTTGGAAGGTGAGCACATGTGGTAACCGTCATTTCGGAGAGCTTAGTTGCTCCCAAGGCATGTAAAATCCAAATTAGTCTTTGAAAATGGAAGTGGGGTATTAATTGTAATGCCTCATAAAATTGAAATCTCATAAGCCAAATGGCAATATATCAGCATAAAATGGTACTGTGTAAAAGTAATGATGATAACAATAAAACAACCACAGTGAATCCACAACAAAGCTATTAGAGCTAATAAATGAATTCAGCAACATGGAGGGTACAAGATCAACATGTAGAAATCAGTGGTGTTTATATACATTAGTAATGAACAATCTAAAGAGGAAATCAAGAAAAAAATTCCATTTACAATAGCAACTAAAAGAACCAAATATTTAGGAATAATTTAACCAAGGATGTGATGGACTTGTGCACGGAAAACTACAGATCATTGCCAAAAGAAATTAAAGAAGATCTAAATAAACAGAAGGGCATTTCATGTTCATGGATTGGAAGACTAAATGCTAAGATGTCAATTCTATCAAAAATGATTTACAGATTCAGCACAATCCTAATGAAAATTCCAACAACCTTCTTTGCAGAAATGGAAAAGCTAATCATGGGAAGAGCCCCACATAGCCAAAACCATCTTGAAAAAGAAGAACAGAGTTGGAGGACTCACACTTTCCAATTTTAAAACTTGTTATAAAGCTACAGTAATCAAAACAGACTGGCCCTGGCACAAGGACAGACATATTGACCAATGGAATAAAATTGAAAGTTCAGAAACAAACCTTCACATCATGGCCAATTGATTTTTGATGAGTGGGAAAGAATAGTCTCTTCAACAAGTGATGCTGGGAAAACTGAATATCCATATGCAAAAGAATGACAGTGGATTCCTACCTCACACCATATATGAAAATCAAATCATAATGGATCAGTGCCTAAATATAAGAAACAACACTATAAAACTCTTAGAAGAAAACAAAGGGACTTTTTGTTAAGCAATGGTTTCTCAGACCTTACATCAAAAGCATGAGCAACAAAAGAAAAAATATAAATATATGGGACTTCATCAAAATAAAAAACTTTCGAGCATCAAAGGATTTTATCATGACAATAAAAAGACATCCTAGAGAATGGGAGAATATATTTGTGAACTGCATATTTGATGAGGGTTTAATATCCAGAATACATAATGAAATCCTACAACTCAAAAACAAAATGACAAATAACCCAATTAGAAAATGGTCAAAAGAGTTGAATAGACATTTCTCCAAAGAAGATATACAGATGACCCATAAGCATGTGAAAAGATGCTCAACATTATTAGCCATTAGGGAAATGCAAATCAAAACCACAGTGAGATACTTCACACCCACTAGAATGGCTATTATAAAAAAAATAAAAACAGAAAATGACGAATGTTGGAAAGGATGTGGAGAAATAAAACACTCATTCATTGTTAGTGTGAATGTAAAATGGTGCAGCTGCTGTGGAAACAGTTTGGTGGTGCCTCACAACTGTAGAATTACTGTACGACCTGGCAATCCCACCTCTAGGTCTATTCACAAAAGAATGGAAAGCAGGGACTCAAACAGATATTTGCACATTGATGTTCACAGCAGCATTAGACACATTTACCAAAAGAAGGTTGCAACCCAAGTGTCCATCGACAGATGAATGGATAAACCAAACAAGGTATATACATACAATGGAATATTATTTGGTCATAAAAAGGATTAAAGTTCTGATGCATGGTACAACATGGATGAACCTTGAAGACATCATGTTGAGTGAAATAAACCAGACACAAAAGGACAAATATTGTTTGATCTCACTTATATAAATTAGAATATGCAAATTCATAGAGTGAAAAACTAGACTACTGCTTACGAGTTGGCCAGAGTAGGGGTATTGAGTAGGGAGTTCACGCTTAATTGGTACAGAATCTCTATTTGGGATGATGGAAACATTTTAGTAATAGATGGTGTGATGTTAGCACATGGTGAAACTAATTAAAACTACTGAATTGCATATTAGAAAGTGATTAAAGTGGGAAATTTTAGGTTCCATATATGAACTGTACAACACAAAGTGTGAACCCTAATGTAAACAATGAACTATAGTTACTCATATAATTATAATAATATTGTTTCATCAGTTGTAACAAAGGTACCACACTAATGCAAAATATTAATAATGGGGAAAACTGTGTGTGTGTGGGGGTATATGGGAACTATGTACTTTCTGCATGATTTTTCCATAAACCTACAACTTCTCTAATTAAAAAGATGAGGAAAAAACCCAATCACAATGGTCATAAATTAATAGCAGGTGCGATTTATTGAGTTCTTACAATCTGCTAGGCATTATGCTTGTTCCAGTTTGCTAGAGCTGTCGTTATGCAAAATGCCAGAAATGGTTTGGCTTTTATAAAGGGGGTTTATTTGGTTACAAATTTACAGTCCTCAGGCCATAAAAGTATCCAAACTAAGGCATCAACAAGAGGATACCGTCACTGAAGAACGGCCGATGGCATCTGTCAGCTGGGAAGGCATGTGGCTATCGTCTGCTGTTCCTTTGCTTCCAGGTTGCATTTCAAAATGGCATTCTCCAAAATGTCTCAGGGTTTTTGTTAGCTTAGCAACTCCAGATGTCCTTCTGTCTGTACCTCCAAGTGTCTCCAAGCATCAGCAAGCATCTCAGTTCCCAAGCATCTCTCCAAAAGTCTCTCTCAGCTGCTCTTAGCTCCTTCCGTCTGTGAGCTCTCCTATTAAGACTCCAGTGATTTAATTAAGACCCACCCTGAATGGGCGGGGTCCACACCCTCCATGAAAATAATTTAATCAAATGTTTCCACCTTAATCAACAGACTAATTGTCTGCCCCCACAAGATTACATTAAAGAATATGGCTTTTTGAGGGACATAATATATCCAAACTGGCACTATGCTTAATGCAGACAATCTACTGTTTCAACCAGTCCTTATTTCCCCTGATTTTGTCACTTTTTTAAAATTAAATTCAGTTTTATTGATATATATTCACATACCATACAATCATCCATGGTGTACAATCAAATGTTCATGTTACCATCATATATAAAAGTAAAAATGAACATCCAAATCATCCCCCCATCCTACCCTATTTTTTTTTAATTTTATTTTATTTTGAAATAAATTCAAAGTTATAGGGACAGTTGCAAAAACAATACAAGCCTCATACACAGAACTCCAGCATACCCTGACCCCCCTCCCCTGATACCCAATCCACCAACTTTAACATGCTGTCACACGGGTATTTCTTTCCCTCCCTCCCTCCCTCCCTCCCTTCCTTTCTATTATCCATCATCTATTGCTCTGTCTTCTGTGCTCTGTCTTCTGAACATATGAGAGCTAGCTGCACCCATCCTTGAACAAACACTATAATTCACATATACAACTCCCATGAACAAGAACATTCTTTTATGCAATCCCATTAAATGCAGCTAAGAAGTACTAGAGATTCAACAGTGATACAAAGCATACAATTCTATATTTCCTTTTTTTTTCCCCCTATTGTCTCAACTGTGTCCCTTTGAGCCTCCTGTCCTCCGTCCTCAGATTCCATCCAGGGTCATCCTTGGCATTCAATTGTCATCTATTTAGACTGCCTGTTTTTTTTTTTCAGTTGTGGAAACATATATACAGCCTAAATCTTCCCATTCCACCCCCTCCCTAGCATTCCATTAGTGGGATTAATCACATTTAGAATGTTGTAATGCTATCACCTTCCCATCATCCATTAATAGAAATTTCCCTTCACCTCAAACAGCAACCCTACACTCATTTCTTAACTCCCCATTGCCCCTTCCCCCATTTCTCTTAACCCATACTCTACTTTTCATCTCTATGGTCATATTCTCTGATAATTTCTTTGTGTTTACTGTGGGGCTTAAAATTAGACTTTTAAATCCATAACAATCTTGTTTTTCTTTGATACCAACTTAACTTCAGTAGGATACATAAACCATGCTCCTATACTCCTCCATTCCCCCACCCTTATATAGGTCTTGTCAAAACTTACATATTTTACATTGAGTTCAAAACCACTGATTTGTCATTAGAGTTTGTGTATTTTATATCATGTAGGAAGTAAACAGTGGAGTTACAATTCACAAATTATTGACTTCTATTTGTATTCCATTGTGGTCAGAGAATGTGCTTTGAGTATATCCAATTTTTTTTTAATTTATTGAGGCTTGTTTTATGTCCCAGCATATTAGTCCATTCTGCAGAAAGATCCATGATCACTAGAGAAAAATGAGTGTCTTGGTAATTTGGGATGTAAGGTTCTATATATGTCTGTTAAAATTCTCTGTATCTCTTTCTCCTTTCTTTGTTTCTCTGTTGGTAGGGCCCCGTTTAGTATCTGAAGTAGGGCAGGTCTTTTATTAGCAAAATCTCTCAGCATTTCTTTGTCTGTGAAAAATTTAAGCTCTCCCTCAAATTTGAAGGAGAGTTTTGCTGGATAAAGTATTCTTGGTTGGAAATTTTTCTCCCTCAGAATTTTAAATATGTCATGCCACTGCCTTCTCGCCTCCATGGTGGCCGCTGAGTAGTCACAACTTAGTCTTATGTTGTTTCCTTTGTATGTGGTGAAATGCTTTTCTCTTGCTGCTTTCAGAACTTGCTCCTTCTCTTCAGTATTTGAGAGTCTGATCAGAATATGTCTCGGAGTGGGTTTATTTGGATTTATTCTATTGGAGTTTGCTGGACATTTATGCTTTGTGTATTTATATTGTGTAGAAGGTTTGGGAAGTTTTCCCCAACAATTTCTTTGAATACTCTTTCTAGACCTTTACCCTTCTCTTCCCCTTCTGGGACAATGAGTCTTAAGTTTGGATGTTTTATTTTATCTATCATATCCCTGAGATCCATTTCGATTTTTTCAATTTTTTTCTCCATTCTTTCTTTTGTTCTTTCATTTTCTGTTCTGTGGACTTCTAGGACACTGAGTCATTGTTCAACTTCCTCTAATCTTGTATTATGAGTATCCAGAGTTTTTTTAATTTGGCCAACAGTTTCTTTTATTTCCATAAGATCTTCTATTTTTTTATTTACTCTTGTAATGTCTTCTTTATGCTCTTCTAGGGTCTTCTTTTTGTCCCTTATATCCTGTTCCATAGTCTTCTTCATGTCCTTTATATCCTTTGCCATGTTTTCATTCCTCGATTGTCGTTCTTTGATTAATTGTGCCAAGTACTGTGTCTCTTCTGATATTTTGGTTTGGGTCTTTGGGATTACATTCTCCATATCATCTGGTTTTATCATATGCATTAAGATTTTCTGTTGTTTTTTGGCCTCTTGCCATTTGCTTTTCTTGATAAGTTTATTTCAAGTTGGAAAAAAAATATACCAATCTAATTTTTCAGAAATAAAAGTTGGTGGCTTACACTTTCTCTAACTAACCAGCAGATGGCGTCTGTGAGTCGGCTATACCCCTCAGGTCAGTTCTCAACTTTGTTCTTGTGGTGTGTGGGGAAATGATTCTTGTGGATTTCAGTTGGTGAACTCAGTTTGGGTGTGTTGTTGGAGCCGTCTGCCCTGAATGTGGGGCGTGTGTCCCGGTGGCTAGGGAGGCAGGGCAGCTTTAATAGTCAAACATCCCAGGTGTTCCTGGAGATTCAAGGCTGTTGCAAGAGTCTAAGCCTTCATTTCAGTTCTGCCCCCGATTATCTCTGACGCTGACCCACAAACCACTGGCATTGATGTAGCGTCCCTATGTTTTCCGAGCTGGCCCCCCTTCTCAGCTGTGATCTTCCAGGACCTCTGCTGAGGGAAGGCTGTGCTACGTCACAAGTGCACGCCATCCCTCAAGGGAAGCCCCGGGCCACTGGGCCATGCAGGGGCACTCTCAGCCTGATGCAAAGATGGCTGAATCGGGCATCTCCACCCCTCCCCTCTCCTCGCACTGTTCCTCCTTCCCAGCTCAGGGACAACTGGCGCTGCTCTGGGCTGTGGGCACAGCCCCGGGCAGGAGTGTCTCCAGCCCGCCGGGGAGCAGCTGCAAGCAACGGGGTTTCTTTCTCCTTCCGGCTCTCCCCTCCACTCCCCTGGCCTTGAGGGAATCTGCAGCGGGCTATCCTCCACACCAGACACCGAGAGGCTGGCTCAGACTGCTTCTGCTGTGCTTCCACTGTGCGGTTTTCACCATCGCAAATGCAGCTGCTCCTGTTTTTTTCCCTTTTTTTTTTTTTTTTTTTTTTTAAAAGAACCAGTCCATCTCCAAATGCCAACCCCTGGCTTCCCCACACTGCAGCGTGGCCGCGGGTATTTCAGCTGGCTTACTCACTCATTTCAGAATGCAGACTCCCGTTTTCACCAAGTGTACGGCCCCTGTGGTTCTAGCAGACCTCGTCCAGCTGGTGCATCGCTGAAACCGGTATTCTGGGTCACCTTCTGGTTTTTATCTAGTATTTTTCACGGAGGTGTTATTTTGCCCTGTCTTACCTAGCTGCCATCTTAGGTTCTCACCCCCACCCTATTTTTCATTTAGTTCTTATCCCCATTTTTCTACTCATCCATCCATACACTGGATAAAGGGAGTGTGATCCGCAAGGTTTTCACAATCACACTGTCACCCCTTGTAAGCTACATAGTTATACAATTGTATTCAAGAGTCAAGGCTACTGGGTTGGAGTTTGGTAGTTTCAGGTATTTACTTCTAGCTATTCCAATACACTAAAACCTAAAAAGGTTTATATGGTACATAAGAATGTCCACCAGAGTGACCTTTCAACTCCATTTGAAATCTCTCAGCCAGTGAAACTTTATTTCATTTCATTTTGCATCCCCATTTTGGTCTAGATGTTCTCAATCCCACAATGCTGGGTCCAGATTCATCCCCAGGAGTCATATCCTACATTGCCAGGGAGATTTACACCCCTGAGACTCAGGTCTCACGTAGGGGGGAGGGCAGTGAGTTCATCTGCCAAATTGGCTTAGCTAGAGAGAGAGAGGGCCACATCTGAGCAACAAAGATGTACTCAGCGGGAGACTCAGGCACAATTATAAGCAGGTTTAGCCTCTCCTTTGCAATAACGAGCTTCATAAGGGCAGGCCCAAGATAGAGGGCTCAGCATATCAAACCAGCAGTCCTCAGTGTGTGTGAGAACATCAGCAACAATCCAGGTGAGGAAGTCCAACACTTCCGCATTTCCCCCCAGCTCCTCAGGGGAGTCCTGCATATATATTTTTATTTTCTGCCTATGATTTGGTCACTTTTAAGGTCATCTGCCCTGTTGAGGAAAGAATGTGATGAGAAAGGGTATTCTAAATTTAACCCTTGTATCTTATCTTAAGTGGTATGTTTAAACTTTTAGCTAGAGCTGTAGCTAGTAGAGGTGGGAAATGGAGGATGGAGAAAGGGTGTAAATTCAACTCTGTTCTGTAATTAAAGCCTGGTGAGGCAAATGACTAAATTGGGAGTCCAAGTCTCGCTTCAATTAAAATACTTTTAATGTGCTTTTATCTGTAATGGCATTTTGTTTGGAGTCAGAATGCTTTTCTGAGTTTATTTATACCAGAGTCAATGTTTTTGTGTGATTCACTGCACAAAGAGGAAACAGGGCATGTTAATAAATGCATACAGAGACTGTTTGGAGATTATAATTTAAGATTTACTATTACTAAAGTCAACTAAAGGATTTTCATTTAATCACCATAAACTTAGAAAGGGTTTCCAGAAGTAAATAACCTATCTAAAATTTTATTATAGTATATGGAACATACTGATGCGGTAAATTTCCATATAAATTTGACTATCCACAAGAAAGTCACTGTTGTAGATATCATATCAAAGTGTAATTGGCTTACCTCTTTGTCCAGATTGCATTAGGCGTGCATCTCCTGAATCTAAGAACAGATTATCTACCAAGAACTTGCAGAACCCTAACTGAATTCAGTGCATTTGTCTTTGTGGCCACCATCATTCATTTGGCCAAAGTGAATAGTTTATCAATATTTAAAGACTGTGGAACACCCGTATGAATCATTAGATTAAATACTGGCAGTCTTAGGGACCCACTTTTCTGAAACTCTGAAATTCATGTAACCAGAAGAGTTATTCATTAACAAATATGAATGATGGATAAACTCAGTCACAACCCTACATTGCATTTGACCTAGAAGGGATGTTATGCTGTTTATGAAATACCAAAGGGGGCTCTTAAACTAGTTGGAATTACTGATAGAGGGGTTAATATGGTTCTGAATGGGTTGTATTAGATTATTTTCCTAGTAGTTTCCAGAATTTTGAATTTCACAGTCCCCCAAAACTTTTCCAAGAATAAACATTACAAACAACAAACTTCCTTCTATTTTTACCATCCTTTTATAAAACATGGACAAGAAGAGTACCTGACACATGGTCAACCTATGAAATAGTTGTTAGTTAATAAATGGATGGATGAACAAAAAAAATGACATATTTCAGGATAAAGGAAAGTCCCTTAATGAAATATATTTAGATTTGAGAAAAACTAAATGCATTGTCCTTAATGTTCCATTTTCCCAATGGACCAGTGAACTCTTCACAGCCTACTATGGGCCCAGAGACTGGTTTGAGAACTGTTGCATAGACTGAAAACTAATGAGTTCAAAATGAACCCTGCTCTAGGCATCCTGCTTTTCCTTCTACCTACCTACCCACCATGGCTGATTCAGTTCCAGCCATTTACAAAGCACCTACTCTGAGCCAAACACATACTAGTCTAGGATTTGAGGATGCCAGAATGATTAAGACACACTCTGGGTTCTCAAGCAGCATTAAAATAGTGCAAGAAATATATGTGCTCCCTGCCAAAACATTTCTCTATGATATATCATGAAAAGAGTACACATCACCAGGAATGTGGATGACAGAAAAAAGTGAAGATTAACTCTGCAATGGACCTGGGAGTGGATGTCGGAGAAGGTGATATTTTATGATTACCTTGGAGTCTTTGCCAGTTTCTTGTGGCTTATGATATGTACAACATTGCTTCTCGGTAAATGTGCAGCCCCTGTTGCTTTGGGCTCGAAAGTCATAACTGTGCGACCTTGGACAATTACTTAACTAATTTATGACTCAATTCCTCATCTGAAAAATGAAGATAATGTCAATATCTACCTTACAGGGTAATTGTGAGAACTAAATTGTGCATTGGCATATAGCAAGTGTTTGATAAAGTGAGCTACCTGTCATTATCTTTATTGTGACTAAACTTTAACAGAGTGGACTAGAATGGCAAACAGTGGACACGCAGGCTTTTATTAAACACTGGTGAACTTAGTGGACAGCCCACCCATCACTGAAATCAAGATAAAGCTCAACATTTGACTGCTGGAAGTGGGTCTTAGGGTGATGGAAAGAGTGCTGGGTTTGAACGCCAGCAGTGCCTCTGCCAGTAACCAACTGGGGTATTGATTCACTTTCTTCATCAGTAATAGAGAGGTGCTCAGTCATTCTTTCAACTGGGGTATTGATTCACTTTCTTCATCAGTAATAGAGAGGTGCTCAGTCATTCTTTGTACCTGGAGGGATCCCTTTAACATTCTTGGTTATGTTGAACTTTTACATTTTAGTCCTTTGGATTTGACTGCTAACTTGGGTTTTTACTCTGTATGTTCCCAAATAAGCCTTTTATTTATGTACATCTATTTTTCAGTTATTGCCAACTTTTAATGAATCTTGTTTCACTCACAGGCTGAAAATAATCTCTCCTCTGTATTTCCATAGCGCTTTATGTGTCATTTCATTAAGACACTTGAAATTTTGATCTTGTACTATAGTTATAAGTGAGCACCTTTTATTTCCTATACTAGACTATTTGCTTATTTAGGGCAGGAATTTTTTACATAATTTCTCTTTGTATTCCTGGCTCCTAGAGTAGTAATTATTATTATTATTATTTTTTGCATGACTGGTATACGGATATTCATAGTATTAACGATTAAGTGAGTTGACATTTAAATACTGAGGAAAAAGGTGGAGAATGTTCCTTTCTATCAAATTTAGCATTTGCCAACTGTCTTTCATTCAACACAGACAGATAGGTAGATCAATAGATAGATAATTCCATTTTTTAAGGCATAGAAACTTTTCTGTGTTTTTCAACTTTTTACAACAAAAATACATAACTTTTTTCAGTTAGAAAATAATTTATTTTTACAAATGACACTGATTTAAAGGTGGTAGTAAATTCTTTCTCCATCCCACTCTCCATTCCATCTTTCATGTTTAAGCTCCAAGTAAATAACATGATGATCCTCATACATTGCTGGTGGGAATGTAAAATGCAGCCTCTTTGGAAAATAGTCCAGCAGTTCCTCAAGCAAACATAGAGTTTGTTTGATCCAGTAGTTCCACTCCTAGGTGTCTACCCCAGAGAAACAAAACATGTGCACCTAAAAGCTTGTACGTGGATATTTTTAGGAACACTATTCGTAATAGTCATAAAGTAGAAAGTGGACCCAAAAGTCAATCAACACATGAATCGATAAATAAAATGTGTTTTGTCCATACAAGGAGATATTATTTGGCAATAATAAGAAATAAAGTACTGATACATGCTATAATTTGGACAAACCTTGAAAAATTATGCTAAGTGAAAAAAGTCACTCACAGAGGACTGCATATTGTATGATTCTATTTCTATGACATGTCCAGAATTGGCAAATCTATGGAGACAGAAAGTAGATAAGTATTTGCCTAGAGCTAGGGGGAATGAGAGGGTTGGGGGGATGATGGCTAAGAAGTGCAGGGTTTATTTTGGGTATCGAAAATTGTTTGTGATAATGGTGTACAACTCTGAATATACTAAAATATATACTAAATATATACTAAAAATCATTGAACTCTATACTTTAAATGTGTAGATCTTATGGTATGTGAATTATATCTTAACAAAGCTGTTAAAATGCATATCTCTAAAATAATGTTTCGGCCAGTCTTGCTGAATCCAAAGCAAAAAAAAAAAAAAATCCTCTTTGTTTTCTTGAAAACTGCAGGAGTTCTGACTGCCTTTAATTTTCAGGCAGCAAGAAAAAAGCAGAAATAACAAATTAGCTGAAAAAAAAAAACAGAGAGAAATACTGGATGAAAACCCAACAATGCATATGATTACTCCTTTTTGAGACAGACCATATGCCCAATGTTTAATATTCAGATCTTTCTTTTGGCATTAGCTTTGATGTCGCTTCATATCTTGGCAATGTGTGACACTGCCCTTTTCTACTTAGTTTACAGTTTTAATTAATACTCTGTTGTTCCTAGTCTCTCAGTCCATTTAGAGGATTTTGTTGTTCTTTGTTTGTTTCCTTTTTAAAAATTAATTGATTTCTTAGAGCAGTTGTAGGTTTATAGAAAAATCATGCAGAAAGTACAGTTCTCTTCCCACTCCAAACCCACTCCAGTTTTCCTTATTTTTAACATTTTGCGTTAGTGTGATATATTTATTACAATTGATGAACCAATATTTTTATAATTATATTATTAACTATGGTCCATAGTTTACATGAGCCTCACTCTTTGTGTTCTAGAGTTCTACATGTTTTTTTTTTGGTAACATGTTTTTATTTTGGTAACATGTACACAACATAAAATTTCCCATTTTAACTACTTTCTAGTATACAATTCAATGGTGTTAATTACATTCATAATGCTGTGCAACCATCAACACCATCCATTAACAAAACTTTTCCATCAACCCAAACAGAAACTTTATGCCAGTTAAGCGTTAACTCCCCATTCCCACCCCCACCCTGGCCCCTGGTAAGCTGTAATTCTAGTTTCTGACTCTATGAATTTGTATACTCTAATTATTTCACATAAGTGAGATCATACAATATTTGCCCTTTTGTGTCTGGCTTATTTCAATCAACATGGTGTCTTCAAGGTCTCCTTTTTTGTTCCTTTTTTAGTAATTGACATAGTTAACCTATAATAAAATATACAGAGCTTACGCGTTTAGTTCAGTGCATTTTGATAATTGTATACATTCATGTATCCACTATCAAAAGAAGATATACAATATTTCTGTCACCCAGAAAGTGACAAAAAGTGGAAATTCAGTCTAATAGCCATACATTAGCAGTTTTATGTGGCATTGTATAAACTCTCCATGAAAACCTCAACAAGCACAGAGAGAGTAGTTTAGGGCCTGGACTCTGAAGCCAGATACTGTAGTTCAATTTTCACCTCTGCCATTTACTGTATCTTCTTTGGGTGACTGACTAATATCTGTGGCTTTAGTTTCCTCATCAAAAAATGGAGAACAAAGTAACAATACCTATATCTTGGACTGTTGTTATCATTAAAAGAATTAGTACATATAAAGCATTTAGAATAGGGCTGGATTCACAGAAGATGGTGTATGGGGTTATCTGTTGTTATTATTGATTTTGAATTGACAGTCTGGCATGATTACAACAATCTATGTAAGTATAGATTTTCCATAGTGTTCTGGTTTGCTAATGCTGTCCTTTTGCAAAATATCAGAAATGGATTGGCTTTTATAAAGGGGGTTTATTTGGTTACAAAGTTGCACTCTTAAGGCCAAGGTAAGACATCAACAATAGGGTACCTTCACTGGGGAAAGGCCACTGGCATCCGGAAAATCTCTGTTAGCTCAGAAGGCACGTGGCTGGCATCTGCTTGCTCCCAGGTTGCATTTCAAAATGGTGTTCTCCAGAATGTCAGCATCAGCTTTCAATGGCGATCTTCAAAATGTTTCTCTAAGCTGCAGCATGTCTGAGATCCTTCTGTTTGTGAGCTTTTATAGGGCTCTGGTGAACTAACCAAGACCCATGCTGAATGGGTGGGGCCACACCCACCTCCATGGAAATAATCCAATCAAAGGTGCTACCCACAGTTGGGTGGGTCATATCTCTATGGAAACAGCCTAATCCAAAGTTTCCAATCTAATCAACATCTGCCCCCACAAGACTGCATCAAAGATAATGGCGTTTTGGGGGACATAATGCATCCAAACTGGCATATATAGGAACTAACCATCTTTTTTCATTGGATAGCCATTCATTCATTCATTCATTCTTCAGCAATCTCAAATGCTTACATACTGTATGACTCTAGTATATAACATTCTCAAAATGAAAAAATTACAGAGCTGGAAAACAGATTAGTGGTTGACAGGAGTTAGGAACTGGGTGGCAGGCGACAATAAAGGGATAGAACAAGGGAATTCCTGTGTTGTGATGGAACAGTTCTGTGTCTTGATTGTGGCAGTAGTTACACAAATCTAATTGTATTGAGCTATATACAAATACACACACAAATGAGTGCATATGAAAACTGGAAGAACATGAATAATGTCTATAGATTGTACCAGTGTCAGTTTCTGGTTGAATATTGTACTATCATTATTTAAGTAGTATATGACTGTTGGGAGAAGCTAGGTAAAGAGTACACAGGATCTCTCTGTAGTATTTTTGCAACTTCCTGTGAGTCTATAATTATCTCAAAATAAAAAGTTAAAAAAATTAACTGAAGTCCTGCTATGAGAGAAACATCATACTGGGGGATGCACAGCTAAAGACACGATCACTGCCCCCAAAGGGTGTCGTAGAGTTGAGTGGGAAAGACAGAGAAGCAAAGGGGTATACAGTGCAGTGTGACCCAGGGTTGATGGAGGTAAACCAGGGGGCTAAGAGAACACTAGTAGAAGAGTGTAGCTCAGAGTGGGGGTGAAACCTGGGAGAGTTTCCCAGAGAAATTGGCTAGCTCATTTTAAAAGTACATGACACGTGTTAAGAATTTGGGACCACGTGTGGACTACAAGCTCATAGGACATCTACAGAACTAAATTCTTGAGACTTTTGTCCCTGTTGGATGGAGTCTTCTGGCTGCATTGCTCAATGGCCAGGATGCCCAATAGTCCTCATCTGCTGTTTCTTCTCTCCAGTGTCCAACAAGCACCCGTTTGTGGACAGCAATCTTCTCTACCAGTTCAGAATGAACTTCCGTCGGAGGCGGAGACTGATGGAGCTGCTCAATGAAAAGTCTCCCTCTTCCCAGGAAACCCATGATAGTCCTTTCTGCTTGAGGAAGCAGAGCCATGACAATCGGAAATCAGCCAATTTTATGTCAGGTAGGTCAGTTCTATTGTTTGCCACATTTGTCTTTTGAAACATGATGTAGTAATGACTCACCTTTCTGACATTCTGTTCTCCAGCGAATTTTCATTATTCATAAACAAGAAGTAGACCAAAAAAAATCAAATTATCCCTGGGTAGCAAACTTAGATGCCGTGAAATCTGTTTTTCAAAATGATATGCTTGAATCATAGGAGAATCTTTCAAGCTCCCACTCAGAGCTTATTTGCTTTTCATTTACAAATAATTCTTCCATATCATTAAATATCCACTGTTCTAAATCAAAACTTTGAAGACTTGAATATATATATGTCTCATGAATAAAGGACTTCTGTGACCATACACACTACACTGACAACAGCTAAAAGATAACTGATTATCAACCAACCTCAAGAGGTGATATAGAACAAAGAAAAGCTATGAAAAGCAAACATGAGAGTTCATAAAACACAGCGGTCTGATGTTGCATGTAAGGTCAGTCTTATTTTTACAGTTAGCACTGGTGGAAATGATGGCGATTGATGTTCGCAAAGATAAGCCCACTCATCCAGAGCTGGTTAACTTGAAGCAAGTGTCATTCTGTTTAAGAGGCTGAGGTGCTTAAAGGGACACTTTCAACTCTTGAAAACTTGGCATTGCCTCAAGAAACTGCTTGGCCTAAAGTTTGGAAGTTCTGGGCTTAACCTGAGACCCAGGGAAAAGGGAAAGTAGTGTCTTGGTTATGAATAGGGGGTGACAATACATTTACAACTCTATGTATTGAGAACTGTCTGTGCCCCAAGCACTGTGCCAAGCTTGGCTGTGTGAATTTTCTCTTTAATTCTCACTACAACTCTAAGAAGCAGGACTTTTATTATCCCCATTTTATGGGTAAAGAAACTGAGGCACGGAACAGTGGCATGACTTACCCAAGGTTACATAGCTAGATAATGGTAGTCAGAGCTGGGTCTCAAACCAAGTCTGTCCTACTGCTATTGCTTTTGTTATGCTGTCTCCTTCCCAACCCCCCAAATCCCAGATTCCCAAGACACAACCAGGCTGTAGGAGAAAATGAAGCAAGAGCTGATCTGGGAAAGTAAAAACAAACCCTCTGGCCCACTGATGAAGGCTGTGGTGAGGGTCAGGAGCCTAAGTCTCTGCTCTGCAGTCAACTTGGTCAGGCCTCAGAGGACACACCAGTTGTATATCTCATTAAGATTGCAAATGCCGTAACTATTCACTTCCTCACTAAAAGCTTTCCCTGTTTTAACTGGGTCCAGTAGACCTGAGAAAGTGATGAGAAGGATATAGTAATGGTAATCATTAATAACCAGGATTTTTTGCTTGCTTGGAGTGCGTCGTTCATTTGATCACATACCTTTCTTTCTTCCTCCCTATTGAAAGCCAGCCCACTCCATGGCAGAGAGAACCACATAGATAATTGAGGATGCCGCTCACATGCACCTTCAAAGCCTGAATATATACCCTGTATTTAAGCTCCCTCTTCCAAGGCTCTGGGTGATTAATGGTTGCATATTAAATCAGGAGGCATTTGTTATCACTACTATTTCATTAAGTGCATATAGCCAGTGCTTAATTTACATCCTAGCAGAGACTGCTCAGCATGGGCTTGTTAGTCCTTAAAATAATATATTCTGTACCTGAGTACTTCTGCATACTTCTGTAAGCCACTCCCCTCACCATCTTGTGAGATGCCATTGTTCCCACCTTTCAGATGGGGAAACTGAGGCTCAGAGAATGGAAGGAATGGTTCCAGGTTGTGCTATTAGCAAGAGGCAGAGCTGCCATGCAAATCCTTGCTCTTCTGACTCCAAGGCTAGGGTGCTTTCACTTGTCAAGTGTGACTTGCTACAACATACCTTGCAGCCAAAAGCATCTGTGCTTTAGGGAAACCGGCCAGCAGGCTGTGTGACCTTGTCTGCTTTCCTGTCCCTCACAGTCAGCCCCAGCAAGGAGATCAAGATTGCGTCTGCGGGGAGGAGAAGCAGCATGAGCAGCTGCGGCAGCAGCGGCTACTTCAGCAGCAGCCCCACGCTCAGCAGCAGCCCCCCTGTGCTCTGCAACCCCAAGTCTGGTGAGTGGATGAAAGGCCACCTCGCTCCTGACTATGACAGCGCGGTGGGGGATGGGTGGTACTTGGGCAGATGTGTAGGGTGAGTTCCCTAGGAAGCAGACTCTGAAATAGAAACAAGCATGCAGGAAATGTATTAGGACTTTCTCTTGAGTTAAACTCCTATGGAATGGAAGGGAAGGAAGTAGAAATGTGCAGAGGGAGAACCTGGGCGCTGTGCAATCTCAGTGAAGGCTGCTGCTGACCTCATGGGGAGCTCTGAAGTAGGGCTGGCTCTTCAGAGTTGCCCTGAGTTGAAGTGAGGGGAACCGGGCCTTTTTACCCCCATACTGACCAGTCATTGGAAGTGTGCTACCCCTGGAAAGAGGGCATGACCTAAAGACAGCTAAGGGTTGTCTGCCATTAGCACTTTCAGCAGCTGGGAGAAAGGGTGCCTCAGTCATGGATGGGGTCGGGGGTAGCACACATCACAGTGCCCATGACAGCAGGGGAGATAGGGCTGTTGGGATCCAGAACCCCTAAGGGAGAAGCATGGATTTAGGCAACCTAAATACTCCCTGCACTTGACCTTTGGTGCCTTACAGTTTCAGAATCCGCTCATGAACTTCCATGACCTTTATATCCCCAGAAAATAAAAATCTACACACAGCATGTTGATTAAACTGCATTCCTTGACCCCATGAGTTCTTCAGCACCGCAGGAATCCACAGCACACTTTTTCACCATGCCTTACCCACTTCTCTTCTTCACTGCTCTCCTTCCCTGGGTTAGATTGCATGGCTCGTCATTATAATTAAGCAGTCTTGAAAATACCCTCACTTCACTTGCCCATGCCCTTCTTTATCTTACTCACTCAGCAAAACCCAGAACCTAGATGAAACCAACTCTTTTCCTACACTCTCTGTACCCACACACTTGAACCAGCCTAGAGAAAAACACCCGCCATGCCCACTGGTCTCACTTCCATGACCACTAACCTCAGCTGGGCCATTATTCTGCCTGGCAGCCCTACTACTTTTTCCCTGTCCATTCACTCTCCTATTATCCTAGGTGACGATTTCATTCCTCTCCATTTTCCTCTCCCTTCCCCTCTCTCAACTGAAGATCTTCTTCCAATTTAACTGAGAAAATAGAGGTAATCTAACGAGTACTTCCACAAGCTCCCCCAAGCGTAGTTATAGTCCTACTACATACAGGCTCATATACTATGCCTTTCCTCCTTTTTATGGATGCACCATCCCTGCCTTGCCTAAGAGCATAAGATATTCACTGATCCTCTTTCTCTTGCATCAGTTTTTCCTTTTAGTTGACTCATTCTCATCAGCCTACAAGCATAGTTATATTTCCATCCTAAATTACCCGTCCCTTATCATCTGTCTTCCTCTCCAGGTACCATTGTTGTTGTATTCCCTTTCTGCTGAAATTCCTTGGAAGAAATGTTTCCTTGAAGTAAATGCTCCCATTGAGTTCTACAAAGCTAAATCCAGTGATTGATTTTTAGTCCCCCTTTTACTTGAACAATGAGCAATTGATCACTCCTTTCTTTTTGACTTGGCCTCCAAGACACCTTCTATTGCTGTGTAACAAATTACCACAAATTTAACAGCTTACAACAATAAATATTTATTATCCCACAGTTTCTGTGGGTAAGGAATCCAGGCCTGGTGCAGCTGGGTCCTCTGCTCAGGGTTTCCCAGGCTGCAATCCATGTGTTGGCCAGGCTGCATTCTCTGGGGGCTCAACTAGGGAGGGATTTGCTGTTTCCAAGCATCTTCCAATCATTACAAGTGTTCATTTCCCTGCAGCTGTATAATTCATAGCAGCTTGCTTCTGCAAAGCCAGCAGTGGAGGGTCCCTGCTGCTTTGAGTCTCTGACCTCTAGGTCTTCTTTTAAAGGGCTCACTAGGTTAGGTAAGACCCAACCAATCTCCTTTTTAACTAACTTGAAGTCAACTGATTTGAGCTTTAATTACTTCTGCAAAATCCCTTGATCTTTGCCATGTAGTGTACCATATTCAAGAGAGTGACTACTCCACAACCTTTGCCATATTCTATTGACTAGAAGCAAATCCCTGTCTGCAACCAGAGAAGGGATAATACAAAGGCATGACCCATTGGGGTCATCTTAGAATTCTGCCTGCCACACCACTCCCCTCTGATTCTCCTCTTACCTTCTGATTGCACCTTCTAGGTCTCCTCTGTTGATTCCTTTTAACCTCTCTGGCATATAATTGGTGGTGCTCCACCAGTTAAATCCTTAATCCTTTTCCTCTCTATCTATTCTTATGATCTAAGTGATCTCATCTAATCTTGAGGCTTTAAATACCACCAATAACCCCAGGGTCTGTCTCTGGCTTGGATCTCTCAGCTCCAGACACCAGTATCAACAGTGTTCTTAACATCTCTACTTGAGAGGTAAGTGGGCACTTCTAGCATTTCTAAACCCAAATCCCTTGTCTTTTTCTCTCTCCAACCTTCCCCTTCTTTAGCCTTCTCCGTCTTAATTAATGGCAAATCCATTCTTCTTGTTGATCATGTCAAAAAACATGGAGTCGTCTTTGACTCTTCTGTTTCTCTCATACCCAAATCCATCCATCAGCAAATCACAGTGGTTCTTCCTTTAGAATATATCCAGAATTTAGCCACATCTTGCCACCTTCTCTGCTATCATCCTGATCCAAGCCGTCGTCATCTCTCACTTGGGTTAATGCAATGGCCTCATACCTCTCCTCTCTGCTTCCACTGTGCCCTTCTCCCCAACCCATACAATGTCCCATGAGGTCTCATCCTCAAAACTCTTTCTCTTACCTCACGCCCATCTGCTGAGAGGTTCTGTTCCCATCTTGATATTTGACCTTGTTTGGGGAACATAAATTCATTTTCCCTTTTAAAAGCTTTCTGAAAGCAAAAGTAATAAACTCAGCCACTGTTCCCTCAACAAGAAGCACTTCACTGCCTTTAACAGAGCGGGTACTTACTAAGCCAGGAAGGGCATACATATAACTTGCAGGCACAGCCCCAGCTGCCTGATAGGTAATCCAGGCCTCCCCTACACTGCCCCTTCTTTTTCTGCTGCTCGCTTGTTCTATAACAGGGCTTTGACCTCTGAATACCACCAGGAGAGGAAAATTGGAGGCTGGTGTTTTGCCAGGTTAGACCCCTCGCCCTGGTCCTTTCTATTTCTTTGTGGGACTATAAGGTTCGTGGTATCTATGTAACTAGGTTGGGATAGTCCCTGTCCCCTGACCCACTAGCTGCTCTGGACAGCTGTGGCAGTCCCTGCTCCAGTTCTTAGTAAGCACAGGGTTGCTGGTGAAGTCTGTTATTAGTAGGTTTTCAGGCAGCAAGAAAATCTGAAATTGCCAGCTGTCTTTGCCATCTGGTGGGCAATAGCAGTGAGCTGTTGAGAACAGATATCATGGGAGGACAACATACCCCTGTCTCCTGATGCTTTTGGGCGCTTTCTTCTGCTTACAGGGCAGCTTAGCACATGAGAGACAAGATCACACAGAGTGAGAATGTGGGCACTGGCATCAGATGTCTGGGTTTGAATCTGGATTCTTCTACCCATTGGCTCTGCAACCTTGGATACTACTATTTAACTTTTCTAAGCTTCTCTCTTCTGGCTTATGAAATAGGGATGGTGATAAGAACCTAACTCATTGGTTCTTGTGAGGATAAAATGAGATAATATATTCACAGCACCTAGCATAATGCCTAGTATATGTTTAGTACTCAGAAGATTTTACTAGTGTTATTATTCAGGGCAAAAGACAGCATGAACATGAAATCCTGGGTATTAATAAGGAAACAGGTAAAGCCTGGATGTGTTGGATGTCAGCAGTATGTGGAGGTGGGGGGAAGAGTTTTGTGGTGTCAACTCTTGAAATGTGGCTGTCAGACCGTGAGGGTCAGGATTTCTCCTAACTTTGACATGTACAAATGCGTATCAGGGCTTAAAAGAAAGAAATATGAGAATTAGAAAACATGGCCTTTTTCTTTATAGAGAAATTTCAACCCACCTTTTACCCCTACCACTGGCACACTTGCTTCCCTTTACCCAGCTCCATTTCTACTTTTTCCCATAGCTCCCTAAGTTGGTTATTTATGTTTGCTCTTATTATCCATCTCTACTTACCTAGAGTATAAGTTCTGTGAGGCAGGGATCTTTGCCAGTTTTGTTCATGGATGGTCACATATAAGGCATTCAGTAAGTATTTGCTGAATGAATGAATGAATGAGTGAATGAATGAATGAATGAATGAATTGGAAGCTTTAATTCCTTGACATTGTGTCTCTCTCTCAGTGTTAAAGAGACCTGTCACTTCTGAGGAACTCCTAACTCCTGGGGCTCCGTATGCAAGGAAGACATTCACGGTAAGCTCTTAATATTTTGTTCTGCTCACCCATTCCCCTCCGACCTTATTCCCTGCCTCTCACCTGCCCCCTGCTGCTTGCTGCTTCTATTTTTCTGAGCCAGGCCAATGTGTAGCTTATGGACTGACTTGAAAACTCTTTTCTTTTCTTTCTTTCTTACTATAATTGTAATGTTGGGCTTTCTTGACCCTTAGGCACTAAAATCTGAATTACATTCATTAAAGATTAGGACTTCACATGATTTATTATTAATACAGCATTTCAGTTTCCTTTTGATGAAAAAAAGATTTCTGTTATGCTAATGTAATTACAAATTTTAATGCAAATGTTATGACTCCTTCTGAATTAAAGTTAATTCTAAAAATAATTTACAGTAGTAGGGGAGTCTTAAGGTGGAAAAAGAAAACAGGATAAATTGTCCTAACACAAAGAATTGTGCTTTGGGGATGCAGGCATGCCTTGGGTTACAAACAAGTGTTGCTCCCCTGTGAGCAACCCTTGGCGACCTGCCAGCTTTCCTGCCACCTGCCAGGGGCCACATCATTTTTCTTTAAACAGAATCCAAGTCCTGCTCTTATTGATAGTACTCACCTGCTCACCCTCCTCCTGAGCTCGTTTTCTCAGTTTCCTAACACCGACGTCCAAATTCTCTTTCAAACATTTCTCTTCCCATCAGTCCTAACTTTTGTCCCTTTACCTCAGGAAAAAATATGTTTCCACACCCATTCACACCACAAGCATTTGTGGAGGGCCATTTCATGTTACTGGCTTTGAGGAATCAAAGAAAGCCTTCAGGATCTGTCCTTGGGTACGCGTTTCCCATGCCCCTCCTCACTGCCACATTCGCTTTCTTGGACTTGAAGGTCAAAACCACTGTAATCATAGTTGGTCTATAGGAGAAAGACACAGGAAATATTTCTGTATAAGGGAAAAAGGAAAACTGTACACTTGGAAGTGATATTAGGTATCATAAACCAATAACAACAAACCCTAAAGTCAGTGAAGTGGCTAAAAGTCCTCTTGAGAATTTCCACAAAAATTTCCATCTGCTTCCCCACTTGTCCTCAGTCACCAGCATTCAAGAGACAGTTGATTGTATTTTTCAAGTATTTACTTTTGGTTTTTCAGGGCCAGCATTGCTAGTAATTGATTTTGAATGGGTTTCACCTGTGTTTCAGTTGGAGTGTGGGTTAAAGCACCTCTGGGAGCTGTCCAGGGAACAAAACTGCTAAATCTAATGGTGATTCTGTAGGAAAATGCACGCTCCAATTCCAGACAACTTTTGGATAAGAGTCTATTTGTAAATTGTGAACTTCATGTGCTTTTAAAATATTTTCTTTGAGGAGAAAAATTGTGTTTCAAGAGAGCCAGAGTCTTATTTTCCCACCGTTAGTAATTTAAATTGTTGCTTTAGACCTCGATGATGTACAAGATCATCAAGAAGGTACCATTTGGATCCAGAGGCAAAGAATCAACTTGGAATAGAAATTGAATCTGGAAAGAAATCTCAACCATATTTTTAAGATCTTCTAAACCTTCCAATTGAGTCCGATTATTAAATTGTATAGCAGTCTAAGGAAAAGGCAATCCACCAGCTATTTATTGAGTAGTGCCGTCAAGGAAGGAACTTCTTTCTGCCAGGCAGGCGTACATTTCTTGACATTTGCTGCAGAGGTACACAGACCTGTATCAACCTGTGTTTGTGATAGAAGCAAAGTGGTCAATTCCCCTGATGAGGTAGAGATGAAATGGTGGAAAGATATGACATGGCACGTTCTTAATCCTTGGCTGGTTTTCTCGCTCTGAAAAGGACAGGCAAACTGCCAGGCACTGTTTGCTGATTTCTCCTTGTGGCTTTCCTCTCTAGATTGTTGGTGATGCAGTTGGCTGGGGCTTTGTGGTGCGAGGAAGTAAGCCGTGCCACATCCAGGCCGTGGACCCCAGCGGCCCCGCAGCCGCCGCTGGGATGAAGGTACCAATGGGTCTTTTCAGTCCTGGATGCATCAGGCTGAAATGAACACGATTATTCTGTGCTCTTTTCCGTTTCAACCTTCTTTCTAAAATTCTCTCCTGCCAAACTCCTTAACCTCCCCCAGGTCTTCTCTCTCTTCGAACAGAGCAGTGTCTGAATACCTCCAGCCTTACTTCATTGTTTGGTGCCATTTGTACTTTCTCTCCCTAAGTCTCATGATCCCATTTTTATCAAGTTTCCTTTTCCTTTTATGAATGGTATTGAAATGAAGCCAAGAGCACACGATGTAGCCACCAGGAGGGCGTTTTCCTACCTTTCTGGCTGTGCCTCTTTGGTCTCCAAGCCTCTCTTGATTTTTCACAATTTTCCCCTTTACCAATATTGAGTCATTGGGACAACTGAAGAAATTGGAATATGGGCTCTGTACTTTATATCAATGTTAAATTTCTTGAGCTTGATAATTGTACTTAAGATGGTGACTTAGTGAGTGTCCTTGTTCTCAGGAAATGCATCTGAAAGTGATAAGTGTTAGAGGAGCACGATGTATGCAACCTACTCTTGAATGTTTAGAGATGGTGGCTAGTTAGATAGATAGACAGACAGACAAATAATAAATGTTGCAAAATGCTAAAAGTTGGTAAATCTGGGCATCTGAGTGAGGGAGTATATTGGAGTTCTATGTATTGTTTTCATATTATTTTTGCAACTTTCCTGTAAGTTCAAAGTTATTTCAAAATAAAAAGTTAAAAAAACCACATTATTTTGGAGGAGGGTTCTGTTTGTTTGTTTTGTGCTTAAATCTTGTATAATAACTGCTGCTTCTGTTCCATGCAAAGTACATTTCCTTGGGATTTATGGAGTATACTAGACCATAAGAAACAGCAAATAATGAGTAAAAGAAAAAAAAAGTTGTGAGATATGGAAGAAGGAGATCTGGATTGACACTTTGGGTCTGCTAGTTACTAGCTGTTTGACTTTGAACAAGTCCTGTAACAATCTCTCCCATCAAATATTTTCCCAGAGCAGTAAACCAGTACAGCATTAGGCATGGTTTGGATCTCCACCACTCTGAGTTCATCACCCACCCTCTGGAGGTGGTTTACATACTGAGAAAGAAAGATGAGCAAACAGGAACGCCTCAAGCAGAAAGGAGCGCAGATTACTGCCAGTCTGGGCAATCAACACTGGTGTGATTAGGGGCAGACTCTGGCAGGGTCTGATTTGGGCCTGCTTTAGACTGCTCATTCACGTGGGAAGGTCCAGGCTGGCCAGGTCCTGTGCCCTGGAGAAGCTCTGGAAGCCTTGTTGGCTAAGGTGGTCTGGGTGGAGGCCTTTCCTACCTTGTACTGCAGTAGGCACAGCACCAAAGAAACCCAGAGCAGGGGAGTTGGCCAGGATCATAAAGAGCGAGCATTAATATTCATGCCAAGGCTGGGTTTTTCATTTCCTGATGGAACTCTTGGCTGCAGGAAGGATTTTATATTTTGTCTCCACGGTGAACTACCTAGTATAAATCATGTTGGGCAGAGTACCTTAGTTTAGAATGTACCATCTCTCACTTTGACTTGTCTCTCATGCTTTGACTTAAAGTGTGTTTCCTTTAGGGAAAACAATGGATTTATACTGCAACTAACAGCATCATTTTGCGTAGCTAAATCTACAGTAAGTTTAATTAATTGTAGTCCATCTTTATTGATTTGCCATGCATAAATCTGCCTGAGGCATTGTCAATTGATTAATTAACTCTTTAACATATATACCCTGATAGACGGATTCCCTGATATTTTTTCCAATTTAATAAACTAATACTTCTTATGCTTCATATTCTTAGTTTCCCAGGATGCATACAATGGTTTTCATATGTTATAGAGCAACATAGAATTCACTGCAGCAGCATTTCCAAAATTGTATTACATGACTCTCTAGTCCAGGAAAATGTCCCATCCTCCAGTCCTGTGACCAGAGCATTTGAAACTGCTGCACACTTTATTCCCCCTCTCAGAAATTCACAAAGCACGTTAGCATATTAAAAGTTCTGATAAATCCTGCAGTGTAAAAAAATCCTGTTTAAATTATTTAACACAGCATCTTATTTAATGTAGCCACTTAAATGGAATCCTTATTAAGATGGTAAGATGGAGTCCTTATTATAAGAAGATGCTTTTAATCAAACTTTGTGTTGGATTGAATGAATATATATATATATATGAATGAATCTATATATGAATGAATATATTATAGTACTGTTTGTTAGTTAAATGAAAATGACAGTGAATTCCATGCCTTTCCAGGTAGTTTAGCTGTATTATATTCATTTGAAATTACTTAGTAAATTGTTTTCTCATCCAAAACAATGAATAAATTATTTCCTATGTTAACACATGTACTTGTTATAAGTAATTTCACTTACTTAAGAAGCCGTTTGTGTAATCCAATCCTGGAGGCTTGTTTCACCGACCTGTGGCATCTCTGGCTGCCCTTGGCTGGGAAACTGCAGGGCTGGGTGTGTGCGCTGTGCTGACACGGGCACCCTCCAGGAGCGAGCCCTGGGGATGGATCTGCTGACATTTCCTGCACACTGATTGGTCTGCTGGGTCTGCACAAAATGCTGGCCAGAACGCCTCCTTGTTGCATGTCTGGCTGCAAGAGCTGAACTAGGATGGTGTAAAGCGCTCTGCCTTGTCTCCAGTGTCACTGCCTGCACTGAACTCAGGGGCTCACCCCGGGACTTCGTGATTGTTCTATCCAGTGGACCTTTTAGACTTTCACTCTGGCTACCCACTTTCAGTGCTTTACTTGCCAAATATGGAGATCGTCTTGTAACTGTTCTTATGCTTACCATTTCTCTCTCTCTCTCTCTCTCTCTCTTTCTCTCTCTCTCATTTTACTTTTTTATGAATATCAGAAGGTTTTAAAGAGACAGACCCCAAACTTGAAGAGATTGGGTGCCATTTTCTCCCTATTAAGATTTCGAGATCTTTCCAAACTCAAAGGAGAGCTTGTTTGTCTGGTTTAAGATGGAACCCTTTATCCATGACTGGGGAAGACCCTCGTGCCTGCATTAAAGTTTACTTCTCTAGAGAACTCTGAGGAACTCCAGAGAAAATGTGTCCTTTGGGAGAGTGATAAGGTCTATCCCAGTTCTTTTCTGGACTGGAGTAGATAAATCTGTGACCTTTGTGCCTAAGCCGCCTAGCCTCAATGCCCTGGGGCTTCTATAGAGCTGGTTTAGGCTGTGGGAACCGGATCAGGCAACTGGGGTGCAGGATGGGACTGTACTGAGATGCATAAGGGAGGATATATAACTGTGTAGAGCAGGTGGTTCCAAACTGACTTCTGTTATAAATAGAATTGGGTTTCAGTTTATTTTGGTGAAATATTAGATTTTTATACTATCTCAAGCTTGTTTGAAAATTTTAACTCCAGTTTTTTTCTCCTCCTACCTTCCACTTACCTTCTCATCTTCATGCAGTAATAGCATGCTTGTTTGCACAAACAGATAAAAGTTTGTCAAAGTGAGCAGATGTTGTCACTGGACAATGGAGTCTCCCAAACTGCAATACCTTATTTTTAGCTTTTTTCTGAATCAAGGACCCCATAAAAAAGAGAAATGCTAACTACGCCTTTTCTAGTAATTGGAAACTAGACTTTTCTACTGTTCTTCTCTTCTGCCTAGAAGACAACAGATATAGTGTCATTAAAATTCTCACTAAAGCCAGAATCTGTGACTTTGTAGTTTCCTTATCTTAAAGATCTTTTACTTAAGAAAATAAAATTTACAAACCTCTGGCTTACAGAGGACCTTCCATTAGTACTAGAACTCTAGGATGGAACAAGAAATATGGGAATCATCACAACTTTAGTCAACACATACAATGCATTTTCACCCAGAAGTTTGTTTCCTGATTTTTCCTACTGCAAACTTTTCATGCATCCTTTAGGAACCCGATACCAATAGCTGCTGGATCATTTCAATGGAAAGGGGAAAGGAGGAAAGAAGAGAAGGAACCATCATTTCTTGACTGCCTTCTGCAGGCCTGACTCTGTACCATGCTAAGCCTTTTTGTACATGAGCCGTTCAATGGGAGTGTCTAAATACGAATATCCTGGAGGAAGAAACGATTCCAGGAAGAACGATTCTATTTCTGACTCCTTTTCTGCTACTTTGAAAAAGAAGCCAGTTCCTTCCCCAGTGCTATTCTCAGGCCATAGAATCTGATGAATATTATTAAACTGGCTTCACTTCACAACATTTAATGACATCCTCGTTTTATCACATCACATATGATTACAATTGTGCCTGTGACTGCCCCTCTCCAGTTACTCCCTCAAGTAAATCTAATTAAGTGACTCTCACACTTAAAATCCTCTAACAGCCTCCATTACAATGAGAATCAACTCCACACGTCTTGGATGGTCTGCAGAGTCCATAATCTGAGCCCTGCTCATCATCCCCTTAGCTCCTATCCTGTTTTGCTTACAGCTCCACTGTCCTATCTGCTTCTCCCAAATACCAAATTTGTCCCTGCCTAAGGCTGGATGGCTAGTTCCATTGTTGTCACTCAAGTCTCAGATTAAATGTCACTTTTTCAGAGAAGCTTTTCTTAAATACCCTACCATATTCCCCCATCTTCCTCCAGTTATAGTTTATCATATTACTCTTATTTTCTTCATAGTATTTATCAATACCTGATACTATTTATTTATACATTTATTATCTGTCTCCAGTAGCTCCATAAATGTAAAGACCTTGTTTGCCTTCTTAACTCTGTATTCTCAGCACCTACCTCAATTCCTGGCACTTGGTAGGAGCTCAAAGCAAATTTGTTGGATGACCCAGTGAATCAATGCTTCTAGAGAAAAGATAGGGGAATGCACTTATTGCACATCTGTGTTGTGTTCCACACATTTCATATGTGTCATCTCTTTATTGTTCTACTAACTCTCAAAGATGGGTGGGAAGTATTCTCCTGGTTTACAAATGAGGATCCTGGGATCCTGTGAATCACTTTCCATGCTAGATTCACACCTGATCTTTCTGCTCTGAAGTCAGTATGCTTCCTATTGTGTTATTTAAAAGATACAAACCTATGAATCAGAGCACAATATGAGATGATATAGTCCCTGCAAATTTTCAGCCCCTGGTAAAGTGTTCAAGCACACATTGCCTTTCATGTCTCCTGCAGTAAAAATTTGTATTCTATTCAAAATGCATTGTTCAAGCCATCACCTAGATTGGCTTGAAGAAGATCAAATAAATTATTTTTATTCTTGGCACTGGCCTTTCATGTAGGTCAGGACTAGACATTACAGGGTCTTCTAAGTGAAGATATGCAAAATATTTACTTTTGTTAATTTAATCAAACACTTTTCAGAACAAACCATTCAGCCTTCAGACTCGGATGGAATTTGAACAAACCTTACAAATAAGGAACAAAAGGATACCCTTGCTCTTTTCTGAAAAGTTTATTTTTTCTTATGGGAATAATTAAATGTCATGAGAAAAGAGCATTCAAGTTTTCATGAGACCCTGTGCCAGTTCTCAGAGGTATTTCAAGATTCCTGGCTCCTTTTCTTGTTTCCTGCTGTGATGAATTGATGGATGTGGCCTTGCTGAACCTCTTTCTTTGTTGGTTTCTGTACATTTTTGTATAGAAACAGTACTATATGAGTCAGAATAAGGAATTGGTGGTCGTTACATTATGTTTTTCCCCTCTCAAAAATCCCTATTTTTGATACAGAAGAAAAAATTCAAAATCCTGCTTTTTTTTAAAATCTTTCTTCTTCAAACCTATGTATTTCATGGAATTTTCCTCGTTAAGCAAGAAAGCAAGTTGGGCAAATCATCTGAAGTTCCTAATTAATTTTAGCCAAAATAGCTTGGGCACCAAAGTTGCAAATTGTGTAGTGATCATCAACCTAGATTTTTAAAAATGTATCTCATGATGTTTTAAAAGTAGTTCCTTTCCATTTTAGTTCAGAAAGTTCATGTGTGAGGGAAAAGGACTTCTTTTGTGTGCTGGGCCATGTCCCACTCTTGCAGAGTTGTGGTTTCTCACTCAGCCGAAAGTGGTAGGGTCTGTGATCCTTTGCTCTGCAACTAGCATGAATAGGAGGGGAGAGATGGCACTTTGGCCACTTTGCCTGTGGGGGATCCTGACAGCAGGAGGGGGCCTGACATTGTATTAGACTTTCATGAGATTTACTGTCTAGAGAGGGAAAGAGACTAACCAATTAATCCCAGTATTGAATGTATAAGGACAAACTGAGGTAAGGGTACTTGTATGCATGTATGTGTGTGGTTATTCCATGTAGAAGGATCCCAGAAGGGAGCTGATACATTGGAAGAGAACAATAAAAGTGACGACTAGACTGCAGTGTGAGGAGAATTTGAGAAGGGGATGGATCAATGAATTAGGGCTGTGTTTCTCAACCTGTTTTTCATTACCACCTCCCTATGGAGATTTTTTAGGCCATTTTTTCCTAATCACGCCTTCCCATGAAATTTTAATACCATGATAGACTGTGTATCTGTTTATGTACTGTATGTATTTCTGTGTTTTGCACCTAAAAAGAGTAAGATTTTTTGTACCCCAAGAAGCAATTTTTGCTTCCTTGGAGGCTAAATCATGCCCATTGAGAATGCATGAGTTAGAGGAAGGAAGCTCAAGAGCTTTTCAAAATTGTATTTTAAATTGAGCCTTCATTTTCATGCACTAAAGATTTTAGGTGTACAGTTTGATATTTTGTCAAATGTATATACCTGTGTAGCTACCAATAAAAAGACAGAACATTTCCATTACACCACAAAGTTCTCTTATGTCTCTTTCCAGCCAATCTTCTCCACCAGAGGCAACTACTATTACGATTTCTGTCACCAGAAATTAGTTTAGATTTTTAGAGTCAGACAGAATTCTGGTTCCACTCCTTATGCCTGTGTTACTTTGGCAAATTATTTAGCCTCTCTGCACCCTTTCCTTCATCTCTTCAGTGAGGGCATTTGGTGACTTCCTCACAGGGTTAGTGAAGGATTAAAGGAAGCAATGTGGGCAGAGCACCTTGTGTCAAGTCAGGCACTTTGTCCCCCCTTCCTTCCCCTCAGCATGTACGTGGGGCACGTCTCTGAGAGGCATTTACAAGCTTTATCCAGCTTGTCAAATAAGTCTGAGATTTCTTGAGTTCTTTTTTGTTTCTAACCTAATCTAGAAAGCCACTGCCAGAGGTGGATTCTGAAGACACCAGTTCCTTTCTGACTGATTTTATCTGGTTTCATCTTTGCTCACAGGAACCCTATCCCTAACACTCTCTGTTCCCTTGCTTTCAGTATTCTCCCAGAAGCATCTCTGACTTCTCCTGGGCAATCATTCTCATTCCTCTTCATCTGACCCATTACATTCCCTTTATCTTGTGGCTCATTCCCATGTTCACCAAGGCTCAAGTTTCTAGTTTGCGAGTGGCACTAGGTCGTAAGATTAAGAGCTCTGACTTACGTGTCAGACACCATGGGTTTGAGTTCCAGCTTCACCACTTCTAAAGGACCCAGGATAATTATTTTAACCCTTATCTAAGCCTTAGTTTCTTCACCTTAAAGTGAGGATTATAATAGTCATGAGTAAATGGTAGCCAATTCATGATAAGCACTCAAAAAATGTTTATAGGTGTCATTTATTGTATTGCTTATTATAATTATTATTGTATTATTCTTAGTTCTGACTGTTGCTCAATTAAGTTTATATTTACAAATACAAAACAGAAAGGAAAAAACAATAGCTGAAGGGGGGCAGAGTCTGTGTAATCACCCACCTCTGCCTTACTAGAGTCCAACTCCAATTCAATCACTCTAGTCTTAGAAATGCTAAACCTTGGTTTCTCATCAAATATAAGGTACATTGATTGTAAGCCATGTCCTGATGTCAAGGTCATTGAAATATGCATCTTAGAATCAATGAATGTTGTTATTGCCTCAAGCCCCAGCCCCGCTCAAATCAGTGGGTTTGTTTTTGCTTTCTGCTAAGCTTGTTTAATATTTAGCTGAAACTAAACATTTTTATTCCCAGCTTTGGAAAAAGTCCTCTTTTACAAAGCAAAGAAATGGCAAGTTGTGGAAACATCTTAGTATAATCCTGTGCTGCTCCTAGATTAATCTGCTGTGGGTGTTAACACTGGCTGTCTTCGTGCCGGATCCCTGGAGATAGAAAGAAAAGTGAATACCGAGAAATGGACAGGCTTGGGATCCCCTAAGGCCTCAGTAGATGAGGTTACTCTGTTGTGAGGCCAAATCCTGTGACCCCTCTGGAAAACCATGTAATCTTAAGACTGTCCCCAAATGTGAAGTCAGGGACCGCCCTAGACTGACCTATACCTGGGAGAAATTCAAAGTTCATCCAAGCAAAGCTATACCTTTCCTTCCAAAACCATACTCCTGGAATTTATCCATAACCAATCCAATCTTGGAAAGTAAAGATAAATGTGTCTTTACTATTTCCTCTGGTATGCAACTTACAGAAGATTCCATAGCTTTAGACTGTTTATTAGTTATGATTGGGTTCATTTATGAGTGACATAAAATCCTCCAAAACTAGTGCTAAGACAAGTACTTCTTTTGTCATGTAAAAACTTGAAAGAAGGCAGTCCAGAACTGATATGTGTCTCCTACCACTTTGCTCGGCTCCCGTTCCCACGGTCACTTCATGGTCTAAGGTGGCTGCCTTTTAAAGCAAAGTCTGGACTGAGGATCACCTTGTTCCCCTCTGGGCTTGAGTATCTGCACTTTATCTGACACTGGTTCAGATTTTTCTACTGGCTGAGGTCCTGTCTTTGGACTGGTCTCTCTTTGCCCTAAGACTTTGTTTTCTACCCCATTTGTCCTTGGGCCTCAAGCACAAATATACTTCTTCCATCAGTACCTCCATGGAGCCAGAGGTCAGGATCTACAGAAGACCTCCAGACTGGCAGGACCCGAGCAGGTCCTATGGCTGGTGTGGATCTTGCAGGTCTTCTGAGATCGCCTTCAAACCAGTTTGGCTTCAGGAGGTGAAGGAAGCCGTTAATAATGCTTAAAGCATAAAGCAATGGAATAAAAGCTCTGCTTTTATTCTTGGCTCTTATGTAGGATTTTGCATTGAGTAGCTTTATAAATGAAAATATATTTGGGTAAAGAGAATTTTGTCAAAAATGTGTTTGAAATTTGCCCATTTATAAATGTCTTTTGAGTTTTGAAAGTGTTATTTCCACTACCAATAATCAGAAACTTAGAACTGAAAAGATTCCTTTGGTTCTTAATATTTGGTGAGGCAAAGGGCTGGGGTGGTGGGCATGTGCCTCTTTGGCAGAATCTGATGAAAGCTGTGGCCTTCGTCCAGGAAAACAGGTGTGTGTGTGTGTGGATGTGTGTGGTGTATCACATTTTTGCACACAGCTTAATGTTGTTCATGGACCCCAAGATGAGAATCCCCCAGTCTAACCTCTTCACTTTATAGTAAGGAAAATTAAGGCCTTTTCACAAAAGTGAAATGCCTTATCCAGGGTCAAATGCGATCAGCAAGTTCTGCTCGCTTGGGACCATGTTGTTAAATGAGATTCATGTAATAGACCCTCTTCAATGCCTGGCCTGTTAAGCCCTCTATTTCTATTATTTCCATCCCTCCTCTACCCCACCCCTACCATCACAATCATTTCAGCAACTAATATGACCTGGGCTGTTTTGATTTTACACTATAATCAACTGTTTTAAATAACAACAATGACATGTGTATTACAAGTGTCAGGGGCTGCACCTTTCTCATTGTATTCCCACAACTTCCTGAAATAGAGGTGATTAAGGAATATTAGCTCTGTTTTACCCAGAAGAGAATCAAGACCCAAGTACGTTATTCAGAGCCAAGTTAAGAATAAATTTCAGATTTTCCTATGCCATGAATCCCATTTGGGGTTACTGGGCTTGACTATAATCCTCTTGTTTAAAACAAGACTTAGCAAGGACATGGAGATCCTTGAGAAAATGCCCAGGCCAGTGTTTGCCACCCCTCGCTATACATCAGAATCACCTGGAAAACTCCTAAAAAAATACCCAGAGATTTGGACTCAGTTGGTCTGGGGTGAGGCAGAGACATCAGAAGCTCTTTGAAAACTCCCCAGCTGATCTTACTGTGCAGCCGATGGTGAGAAAGACTGTCCCAGACCTCCTAGAAGACTGGTGCAGTGCTGCAGAAACCTTTATGTTGTTGAATGAAGGCCTGCACTGATTTTCGTGTCTCAAATTCAAACGGGAGGTGGTGTTCTGATTTGTTTTTGAAATATATCGTGAAGGCGTTTGGATGGTGTACTTTCAGGATTGAAGTATTTCCTTGCAGAGTATCAGTTACAAGCACATTTGGAAATTTATTAGCTCCGCTTGATGTCAAAATGTGTGTGGAGCAAAGCAAGCAAAGCAGCAGTCCCCAAATCTGAGTAAGTGTTTTTATGATCCATACTGCTCATGTCGTTATCTTAATTACATTTGATCATTACAGCTGTGCCATGTGGCATTCAGTGTAAAATGCAGTTTGCGTGGCTTGCACCCGGAGATGGAATTTGAGGATGAGGTTCCATCCCCGTTTGATGGTGAGGCTGCTGGTGAACAGCTGTGGTCTTGTACCCTGGAAGGTTCCGCTACACCCTGTTCTTTTGGAGGAGTAGAAGGTTTTTACAGAAAAGGATTCATCTGAAAGTCTGGAAATACACTCTGGCAAATTTTAATGCTAGGTGAAGGAGAACAATTTCTTATTAATTCAAATATACTTAGGGGCTTTAGTTTTAAAATATAAAATATGGATGTTTTCTCTGCTGAGAGAAAATGTTTACTTTTGTTCCCCTTCTTCAGATTTGGCAGAAGCATGTGCTGATTTATGGAAAGTTCACCGAGCACGGTTTTAAATAGGGCTTGCTTGCTGGAGTAGGGAAAGTACGATTGCCAGCAGTCTGCATTCAGAGGGCCACAGAGTCCCACTTCACCCAGGAGGGAAGGCTCCTTTGTGATGGCCACGTGTGACCAGCTGGGTAGCCCTTGTGGACCACGGGACTCTAATGACTGTGTTCCAGGATGGTGGCTGCCTGCACGGACCCACAGTGGGGTTCATGAGATCAAGTTCCCCTCCATGTAGCTAGTGTCCTCAGGACCAGGCACAGAACAGGTCTCCGTAAGCCTGGAGATTCCTGACAATCTCTTGCCTTGGCCTTAGTCTGGAAGGTGGAGAACAAACTTGCATGCCTCAGTCTCTGTGGGAGAGTCAGAAATCCATTCTCTTCCACAGTTTCTGATCTTGGAGAAATTGGAGGGAAATAACTGGAGAAAAATAGACGTTTGTATACCACTGGATGTGGTAAAATGGCCATGCCCTTCACCCATCAATTCTGTGGAAGACCCCAAAGCCACTCCCCACCCACGCTCTCTTCAGGCTCCAGGCCTGTTCCATCTCATCATGGACACCAGGGCCTGCCTATCTCAGCAACCTGGTAATATCTCCAGGTCCAAACTCATCTTTGCTTTAAACTTGCTTCTCCTGTTAACACCCCTTTCTGTCATTGCCACAGTTATTCTTCCAGGTAGCCAGGCTTGAGACCCCGAGCTCTCTCGCCTCCTCAGCAGCCTCCCCTCACCCCTCCCAGCACTGTCTGTACAGGCAGCTTCCAATTTTCCTCCTATTTTAGATCCCACAACTATAACTTCAGTTCTGGCTCTTTCATCCTCTGTCTCAAGCCAGGGTGACTTGTTCCAGTTACTCTTCTAGAAGGCCTGGTGGTGGGGCTGGGATTTCTGTGGGTTAGCAGAGCTGGCAGTTGGGGGAGAGTGAGGACAAGCTGGAAACTACTGGCACATTTTCCAACTATCTCTCACCTCAGGGGAGAGTGAGAACAAGTTGTAACTCATCAGCAGCCCTGTCTCTGTATTAGTAACTTCCTTTTTCCCCTACTCATTCCATATTCCCTGGACCCTCAGCAAGCACCTCAGTTGCTTATGGTTCTCAAACCTTCATTCTTGATTAGGTGACCTAAGCTTTCATTCCTGAAGGTTCTGGAGTGGGACCACAAGGGAAGCTGGTGAAGAAATCTATGGGAGGCTCGGGTCTCACCGCTGGTGGGGGGCCTGAGGTCCCCATTGGACAGCAGGGCTGTCAATCACAAAGGGAGCTGAATGTGGAGCAGGGGAGCGCAAGGGCAAGCTGGAAACCTCCAGTACCTCTGCATCCATCTCTCACTGCACCTAACCATGACAGCCACAAGTGATGGTTGCTACTTCACTTCCACCTTCCAGATATTATGCTTATTTCCCCTGGGGCCAACTCTAACCTGGAACTGTACAGGGAAGGGAATCTGCAAAATGTAATTCTAGTTTGGCAGAGTTGACACCACAAAGCACCAACTACTTAATTTATATTCATGTTTTTCCCCAATAGCTGCCCCATAAAATGTCCTCAGTATGAGGTTTAAGTGTTTAAGATACGAGCCCTCTCTTCAGTCTTTTCTCTCCAAACCTCTAAAAAGAACTTGTAGCAAACTCTAGTTATTTGCCCAATATGGTTTGTATAAACTCTTAGAAAAGAGACAGAAGAAATATGAGCAGGCTGGATATAACTGTCTGGAAAACTTTCTGGAAGCATTTTTGAATGCCCACAATGGAACAGTAAATTTTCCAGGGTTAGCCTATAAATTAATCACTTTCTTGCAAAAAGTCTAAGCAAAGAGTTTGGTCCTGGCTAAGATCCTGTGGTTTAGTTTTCAAAGTAAACATTCACAGATGTGGAAGCTGGTCTAGAGCATGGGACACTTAATGTAATTTAATATCTCATGTGTTCTACAGGGATGGAGGAAGGCAAAGAACCAATATTTGTTGAGTATCATTCTGGGCACTATACTAGTTGCTTAATATTTATTTTCTCCTCTGATCTTTGTAACAGCCCTATGAGCTGAATATCAGTTTTATTTTTGAAGCTGAAAGAGTTTGAGTCATAGCCTCTGGTTATGCAACTATTATATCTTGTTATTCCTTAAATGTGCTCAAATTATTTTAGTTTTCTGGTCTATGCTTCTCCATCCAGCTAATATTGGTAATATATGTTATCAACTCTTCCAGAGGTTAGGAGTTTCTCTACGAATGGAGATATTGGAGGGATACTGTTCTAGTTTGCTAATGCTGCGGAATGCAAAACATCAGAGATGAATTGGCTTTTATAAAAAGGGGGTTTATTTGGCTACACAGTTACAGTCTTAAGGCCATAAAGTATCCAAGGTAACACATCAGTAATTGGGTACCTTCACTGAAGGATGGCCAATGGTGTCCGGACAACCTCTGTTAGCTGGGAAGGCACGCGGCTGGCGTCTGCTCCAAAGTTCTGGTTTCAAAATGGCTTTCTCCCAGGACATTCCTCTCTAGCAAGCTTGCTCCTCTTCAAAATGTCACTCACAGCTGCACTGACTTTTTTTCTCTTTGAGTCAGCACGTTTATATGGCTCCACTGATCAAGGCCCATCCTGAATGGGTGGGGCCACGCCTCCATGGAAATATCCCATCAGTTATCATCTACAGCTGGGTGGGGCGCATCTCCATGCAAACAACCTAATCCAAACATTCCAACTTAATCCCCACTATTATGTCTGCCCCACAAGATTGCATCAAAGAACATGGCTTTTTCTGGGGGACATAATACATTCAAACCAGCACAGATACCCAATCTCCAAATCCATACAGTTCCCCATGACTGCTGTGCTAAGCTCCTCAAAATGATATGATATGTAAGATGATACACCGGGCCAAACCCACTTTTTATTGCTAAATGAGTCTTTATCCCAATCTTTAGACAAATGAGTGTGGAGTACTCTCTTGATCCTTTAGCACAAGTTATTTATCACAGACAGTCCTGGGTAGCTCGGTTGGCAGCCCCTTTTCCCTGGCCCGCAGCTTGCTTGGTCCTGCATGTAACTCCACGTGCTGGTAGAAAAAGGAAGGGATTCCCCCCATGGGACTAGAGCTAGCCAGCTGCCTGGCTTCCCACCCTGGTGCATGTAGCACCATGAAGCCAGCAAAGGATGTCTAAGGATGCATAGGTCAGCTCTCACCCAAAGAGAGGTTGCTCTATATCCAGGCCTATTTATAATCCTTTTCCCACCAAAACTCTACCAACTAAATGGTGCACCCATGTGTGTCTGCAAAACATACCGATGTGTGCACACACACAAATACACGTGCATTTTGTTCTTAGCCCTGATCGGAGCAGCACCACCTTGGGAGTTGGAGTGTGTGTGTGTGTGTGTGGCTTTTGGCTCCCCCTAGATGCTAGATAATATCACCATCACACTACAGACCACCCCTTATGAGTGAAATAATATATGAAAAAGTGCATTGCATTGATGAAAACAAAGTTATAATGAAATCAGTTGCCTTTGAATGAGCTTAAGGTACTACACCGTGTTTAGTAATCTATCTCATTTAAAATTTGGGGTATACTAATTTTTCATTTTATCCTAATCCAGAAAAAAAGTTGAATTACTTTCTGGGTGTTAAGTGGCTAATAAAAATTCTAAATCCAAACAACTAATTGGGTAAAATATTTTTGTGGAGGAAAGAGTTTGGGGTCAGGGAGAAAGTGTAACCTTGTAGAGCCTCTTTCCTCTTAGTCTAAGCTTTCATGGGAGTTGACCCATGGTCCTGTGGGAGTGGATATATGTGCTGAGAATCTATTTCCTATTTTGGTTAATACTAGTTCTCAATTTTGGTTAATACTAAAGAACTTAATGTTATCCACAATTGTAGTAAAATGAAAAACTTGGCTGGTCTTTGTCCCCAGTTCCTGGGAGGTAAATGCTGAATCTTTGGAATTTCCCATGGTACGGGTGCCTGGTGGGCCCGGAACCACACCTCATGGATCATGTGCTAATGAGATGACATGGTGGGGCCAGCCACACCTGTAATCATAGAGTCGGGCCTGGCCACAACAGAAAGGCCAACCCACTCCTATCATCCAACCTTTCTGACTCTAGGAGGGGCTGGGGGCTGGAGGTTGAGTTCAACCATGTGGGACTATGTAATGAGACCCCAGATCAACCTGAGACACTTACTTAGAGCTGGGAGGAGCTTCCACGATTGATAATGACATTGCTGTGCTGGGAGAGTGAACTTGCTTTTGAGACCCTCCCACACCTCACCCTACAAGTCTCCACTTTTGACTTATTTGTATCCTTTTACTATAATGAAACTATAATTGCAAGTATGGCACTTTCAATGGGTTCTGTGCAGGTGGCCTGGGCCTCTGAGCTTGCAACTGGAACCTGCAGGACAATCACATGGAGGGTGGCCCTTAACCTGTGGAGTCTGGCCTAACTCTCGGTAGTCGGAATGGGTTGGAATGGAATGGAATGGGCTGGAGGAATGGAATAGAATTCAGCTATGGCAATATTTGCAGTTGGTATCTGAAGTTGTTGAAGTTTTTGCAACCTTTATAACTACAAGCCAGTATAAGTTTTGTCTGGGGTTGTAGAAGTGAGGATTTGCCTATCCCCTATGGTATACAGGTCCCCATCCTACTAACTCCATTCCTACAGTAGTAAAGGAAGTCCACTGAGTCTGGTGGTTAATGGTGTGTGCATGTTGTTTCTCTTCAGTACTCGACACTTCTTATAACCTTGGAAAAACATCAGGTAGAGAGCGTGCTGGCTATCCTTGGTACAGACAGACCTTGGAAGTGGTCCTAGCATAATCATGAGCTGACTGTGGGAAGGTAATTACCAGTGTGGGCCAGAAATCCTCCATTCAACTTAATCTACATCTCTTAGAGAATCCCTAGGAAGGCAAATTTTTGCCCTAACCTGCTGGGAATCCAAAGTCTATGGACTGAACAAGGGTTCCCCCATCTCCCTCTCTTTTGCGTGTGTCACGATCCCCCCTACTTGACCCATCCAGCTGAGCCGAGTGAGCCAAGGTCCATCCTGGGTTTGAAACAGACCTATGGCTGATTTGGGTTGGAAGGAGGCAGATTCTGCCTGGGACCAGCAGGCACTTTGGGTTTCTCAATTTGAAACAAAAATGCTGTAGTGCTGCTTTTTTGTTGTTGTTTTAATGTGAAAGAAAGTCATTCTTACATATGGTTGGCTTTCCTTCAAGGCCAATGGTGCAGTCTGTTCTTTGGGGATACCACGTAGCCATGTAGTATGCTTAATGTGCATAAAACTCAGAAGAGGACTGTAATTCTCTGGAGAGAGAACCCTGTGTTGTCTAAGAACTGGATCTCTGCCTCCTCCCTCTGCCTCCCACCACGCCATTCACTCTCCAGCCAGTTGCATATTTTGTGGAGAGATTTATGGAGCTAATCATACAGCTGCAAATTTTCCTCCCCCTCCCCACCAAGAACAGAGTGCTTCTGTCAGGGCTGTCATGCAGCAAACACAGACAGCTCCTCACAACTTATTTATTGCTGTAGCGGCCCAAGCAGTATCCTGGCTGAATGTGAACATTTTTTTAACCTAAAGCATTCTAGAGATGCAAGGAACTCATAAAAAATCTTGACAGAGTTTATGCTTCTGTATAATATTTTGGTCGTGGACCATCAGTAAGTCCAGCTATGCTGTACAACTGCTCGGTGCTGTAGCAATTTTATTAATGTGAATACTTTGTGCATGAGAACAGAGATTCCTTAACTGAATCTGACTCCTCTGCTTACTTTTAAATTATGCTGATTGTTTACAGTGGTTCTCAGATTCTCTGTCTTGTGGGGTAATCTTGGATTAGGACAGATTCTCTCTCCTCACACTGTTTATATCATTTTTGCTCCTAATGAATTAACTCCACGACTCAATATCTATTTCTGTTTCCCAAACCAGAACCCAAGTTGGCTTTCCTGGGTGTGAATCCATGCAATCATTTGCCTTCCTTTCCACAATCTACATTCATTGGGTTGTTTGGGAAGGGAGGGATTGTGCAGGAAGAGGGAGAGAAGAGAAAAAACAGCATTTGTTTAACATTCACAGGTGTTAAACACTAGGCTTAGTACTTATCAGATCTGATCTTCATAATCAACTTGAGGAAAGTATAACTCAGAATTTATAACTTAACCCAGAGTCACACAACTGGTAAATTGCAAAGGAGGGAGTTAAAAATCATTTTTATTGAGTTATATAGAAAATGCACAAGTTATTTATGCACAGCTCAAATTATTACAAAGTGAACTACTTGTGTAACCACCACCCAGGAATTCTAACACCATAGATTAGTTGTCTTTTGAACTTGATATAAAGTAATCACGTTATAATCATGGTATTGAGTACATACCTAGGAGTGGAATTGCTGGGTCATAAGTTATGCGTACCTTCAGTTTTAGTATATATACTACCAGTTTTCTGAAATGTTTGTACAAGTTAACTCTCTCACCTGCAGCGTATGAGGGTCCCTGTAGCTCCACATTCTTATCAACACTTGATATTGTCAGTCTCTTTAATTTTAGCCATGGTGTTGGGTATGGTGTGGTGTCTTATTGTGGCTTTTATTTGCATTCCTCTGATAGCTAATGAAATGGAACATGTTTTCATATATTTATTAGCCATTGGGATAACTTCTTCTGTAAAGTTCCTGTGCAGATGTCTAGAACATTTTCTAATGGAGTGGTCTGTTTGTAGGGGTTCTTTGGTATTCTGGATATACACCTTTGTGGGTTCTATTGTTACCAAGGGTAATTATACAACTTCAATTCATATTATTATGTCTTTCCTATTAGACTCTTTAAACGCTTCATCCAGGGGTCATTACTCTTCACCCTCTCATTGCATCCTGGTGTGGCTCTAGCAGAGGAGAGGAGGTGTCTCCGTGAGAGGGACCTTCCTCCTTATCCTCCAGGATATGAAATAAACATGATTATTTGAACTCTGGTTGAAGACAAGATACCATATATCCCTACCAGGGCTGGACCAGATGTAAAGATTAAAATTTTAAAATTTTAAAGGAATAAAATTGCCCCCTTCCATCTCCCCATCATTTTCTTCCCTGAATAATGATGGTAGTGATAATGATGATCATCTGGATTCAGATGGATATTTTATAGCAATTTTTCTCAACTAAATGCTGTATCAGAATCACCTGATATGCTCAATGAAAATGCAGATTCTTCGACTTCACCCAGAGAGTCTGATTCCATGGGTCTTGGTGAAGGCCTGAGAATTCACATTTTCAACTAGCTCCCAAAGCTGGCTCATGTTTGCTTACAGTTTGAGAGTCTCTGTTTTATATTTGGGTGTGCTTTGCATTTAAGCAACTGAACGGTGAAAGTGTCTTAAATAATGTTAAATGAGTGCATAGCTGGAACTTCTAAAATGCAACTTGCCCAAAAAAGGTTTCCTCATGAATTGGTGCGATTCCTGTCCTAAGAAATATTCAAGAGAAGACAGTTGAGTTCCTTGCAGGGATTTGTAGAAGAGAATCCCATTTTTGATGGAAGGTTAATCAAGATGACCCCTGGAACACATCTGTCTTGCTAAATTCCTGATACCTGTTTTCTCTTACAGTCAAGGAAAGCCTTAAGCAGCCTCACTCCCTCTAATCCTTTCCCCTTCTAGATCAGAAAGAAAAAATACAGAGAGATAAGGCAGCATGTAATTCACAACCATGCAGCAATTTCAGGGATGCAAGTTTCTTGGTAAATGTAGATTACCACGGCAGTGGGAAGACACTTATTAATCACAGGGGTAATGTTTCTCTGCAGCCTCACTCCCACCTTGGAAGAAGCAATCGAATATTTGTGGTGGGACTCCAGCTAGGCAAGAAGAGGTGTGCAGTTGCACAATCCCACATGCACCCAGTCTGTCCGGAGGGTTCTCCTACATCTGCCAGGACTGGTGGAGGAAGAGGAATTAGAGGAAAGACAATGCAGTTGCTCTGGTTTCCTCTCAGGAGGGAGGCTGGAGTTCAGCCCCAGCATTTACTCCAACCTGGCCACACCCTGAAACTTGCCCACCTCTTCCTGTTAACTCTTTCAGGGCCATCTATGGGTTTCAGGACTTGCCTCCACTGCCTACTTGCTCAGAGACATCATTTACCATCACTATGACTTCTGAAGGTTTTGTTCTTCCTTTTCATTAAGGAGGATATCCTTCAGATTCTTCCTTTGAAAGTTAAGGCACTACCTCCCCATAGAAGATGAGTTACAGAACAGCTACATGAGCTCATGATTAATTTCTTTTCAAAGATACTGATCAAATGAGAGAATTGTGATCAAATCCTGGAAAACAGATCTGATCAAGATAAATGTAAGCAGAAGAAAAGTATATCATTACCCCTGTGGATGGGAGCTAAGTCCTCCCCATTAGCAGGTGTGATGGTTAGGTTCATATGTCAACTCGGCCAGGTGATAGATAGTACCCAGCTGTCTGGTTAAGCAAACACTGGCCTAACAATTGCCGTGAGGACATTTGTGGCTGGTAATAAACCGACAGGCTGGTTTGTTAAATCATCAGTCAGTTGACTGCAGCTGTGACTGATGACTCACCAAAGGGCTTGTCTTCCACAATGAGAGAATGCAATTGGCTGGATTTAATCCAATTAATCAGTTGAAGACTTATAAGCCAGACAGATAGAGGACCTTCACTTCTTCTTTGGCTGCTCAGGGAAGCGTTTCCTGAGGAGTTCATCGAAGTTGCTGGTTCGTTTCCTGAGGAGTTCATCGGACATCTTTCTTGGAGTTGACAGTTTGCTGACTGCTCTACAGAATTTGGACTCGTGCATACCCACAGTTGCATGAGTCACTTTTATAAATTTATAGTCATAGATATCTCTCATTGATCCTGTTTCCCAAGAGAACCCTAATTAATACAACTTGGTACTGGGAGTGGTTCTTGAGAAACAGAATCTTAAAATGGGCTTTTATAATTTGTTTTCTACCCTGATTAGACTCAAAGGCACTAATGATTCTATTTCCAATAATCAAGAGGGCACTGACAGTCCATGGCATGAGTTGGCAAAGGAGATATGCAAAATAGCACCGTTTGATTCTCCTGATCATACTCTAGTACGAAGCAAGGCTCTGGGTGACAGTGTTTTCAACACCTTCACAGAGTTTTGCAGAATTAAGAGGTATAATGATGTTGGCCGGCTGCTCTTAGATACTTTGGATACAGTTGTAAGAGAAAGGGATGAGCTAAAGTCTTCAAATCCAAAACTTAAATGCCGTATGACAGACATAAAGTTTTCTGCATGTGCCCTGAAAGAAAATCTTATTTCCTGTGCCTGCAGACTTGAGGTTTCTGAAAACCAGACGCAGACTCTCATTGTGTGAGTAGCAGATTTACAAGGTAAACTAAAATCTCAACCTCTCAGGGTGTCTGCTGTTAAAGTAAAGGCATTGACTGGAAAAGAATGGGATCCGGAAACTTGGGATGGGGACATATGGATTGATAATAAGGGCAGTGAGGACATTGGAACCCTGGATTCTGCTGAGTCATTATTAGATTTACCTGTAGAGGGCTGTCCTGAGGAAACAGCTTCCCCACCTCCAGTCTGCCCTAAGGAGCCTGCCACCCAACCCCCACCTAAAGAGATTAACCCTTCAGTGCCTGCTAATCCTGTAATCACCTCCCCTGAGGAAGCAGCCCTCACTACTCTGTATGGAGAGATTAATCCTCTTTTAAGAGATGAAAATGCAACAGAATGTCCTGAGGTAAATGGCTGGAGGGATAATTCTAACTCTTTTCATGACCCACCCCCACCACCAGTCTTTGCTTCAAGACCTATAACTAGACTAAAGTCCCAACAGGCCCCGAAGGGTGAGGTACAAAGTGTGACCCATGAAGCAGTACGCTATACTCCAAAAGAACTGTATGAGTTTTCCAACATATACAGACAGAAACCAGGGGAATATGTGTGGGAATGGATATTAAGGGTGTGGATAATGGTGGAAGGAATATAAGGTTGGATCTGGCTGAATTTACTGATATGGGCCCACTAAGCAGAGATTGTGCATTCAGTGTTGTAGCTCGAGGGGTTAAAAAGGGTGTTAACAGTTTGTTTGGGTGGTTGGCTGAAACATGGATCAAAAGGTGGCTGGCATTACCAGAGGTTGAAATGCCAGAAGCAATACCAGATTCCTAGAGGGATTGCAGAGATTAATGCCACTCTGAAGGACTTGAAGGATGCAGGGGTGGTGATTCCCACCACATCCCCATTCAACTCTCCTATTTGGCCTGTGCAGAAAACAGATGGGTCTTGGAGGATGACAGTGGATTATTGTAAGCTTAACCAGGTGGTGACTCCAATTGCAGCTGCTGTTCCAGATGTGGTATCATTGCTTAAGCAAATCAACACATCCCCTGGTACCTGGTATGCAGCTATTGATCTGGCAAATGCTTTTTTCTCAATTGCTGTCAGTAAGGACCACCAGAAACAGTTTGCATTCAGCTGGCAAGGCCAGCAGTTAACATTCACTGTGCTACCTCAGGGTTATATCAACTCTCCAGCCCTATGTCATAATATTGTCCGCAGGGATCTTGATCATTTCTCCCTCCCACAAGACATCACATTGGTCCATTATATTGATGATATCATGTTGATTGGACCGAGTGAGCAAGAAGTAGCAACTACTCTAGATTTGTTGGTAAGGTATTTGTGTGGCAGAGGATGGGAGATAAATCCAACAAAAAATACAGGGGCCTTCCACCTCAGTAAAATTTCTACATGTCCAGTGGTATGGGGCCTGTCGAGATATTCCTCCTAAGGTCAAGGATAAGCTGTTGCGTCTGGCTCCTTCTATGACCAAAAAAGAAGCCCAACACTTAGTTGGCCTCTTTGAATTTTGGAGACAACATATTCCTCATTTAGGTGTGCTACTCCAGCCCATTTACTGAGTGACCAGAAAAGCTTCTAGTTTTGAGTGGGGACCAGAACAAGATGAGGCTCTGCAACAGGTCCAGGCTGCTATGCAAGCTGCTCTACCACTTGGACTATATGATCCAGCTGACCCAATGGTGCTGGAAGTGTCAGTGGCAAATAGAGATGCTGTTTGGAGCCTTTGGCAGGCTCCTATAGGAGAATCACAATGCAGGCCCTTAGGATTTTGGAGTAAAGCCTTACCATCCTCTGCAGATAACTACTCTCCATTTGAGAAACAGCTGTTGGCCTGCTACTGGGCCTTAGTAGAGACAGAACGCTTAACCATGGGCCACCAAGTTACTACGAGACCTGAGTTACCTATCATGAGCTGGATATTGTCTGACCCATCAAGCCATAAAGTTGGGCGTGCATAGCAGCACTCCATCATAAAATGGAAATGGTATATACGAGATAGAGCTCAAGCAGGTCCTGAAGGTACAAGTTACATGAGGAAGTAGCCCAAATGCCCATGGCCCCCACTCCTTCCACCTTACCTTCTCTTTCCCAGCCCACAGCTATGGCATCTTGGGGAGTTCCTTACAATCAGTTGACTGAGAAAGAGAAAACTAGGGCCTGGTTTACAGATGGTTCTGCACGATATGCAGGCACCACCCAAAAGTGGACAGCTGCAGCCCTGCAGCCCCTTTCTGGGATGTCCCTGAAGGACAGTGGTGAGGGTAAATCCCCCCAGTGGGCAGAACTTTGAGCAGTGCACCTGGTTGTTCACTTTGCTTGGAAGGAGAGCTGGCCAGAGGTGCGTTTGTATACTGATTCCTGGGCTGTTGCTAGTGGTTTGGCTGGATAGTCAGGGACTTGGAAGGAACACGATTGGAAGATTGGTGACAAAGAAGTCTGGGGAAGGGTTATGTGGATAGACCTTTCTGAGTGGGTAAAAAAACGTGAAGATATTTGTGTCCCATGTGAATGCTCACCAGAGGGTGACTTCAGCAGAAGAAGATTTTAATAACCAAGTGGAAAAAATGATCTGTTTGGTGGATACCAATCAGCCTCTTTCCCCAGCAACCCCTGTCATTGCCCAATGGGCTCATGAACAAAGTGGTCATGTTGGTAGAGATGGAGATTATGCATGGGCTCAGCAACATGGACTTCCACTCACGAAGGCTGACCTGGCCACAGCGACTGCTGAGTGTCCAATCTGCCAGCAGCAGAGACCCACACTCAGTCCCCAATATGGCGCCATTCCCCAAGGTGATCAGCCTGCTACTTGGTGACAGGTTGATTACATTGGACCACTTCCATTATGGAAGGGGCAGTGATTTGTTCTTACTGGAATAGACACATACTCCGGATATGGGTGTGCCTTCCCTGCACGACATGCTTCTGCCAAAACTACCATCTGTAGACTTACAGAATGCCTTATCCACCATCATGGTATTCCACACAGCATTGCTTCAGACCAAGGAATCCACTTCACAGCAAATGAAGTGAGGGAATGGGCACATGCTCATGGAATTCTATGGTCTTACCATGTTTCCCATCATCCAGAGGCAGCTGGGTTGATAGAACAGTGGAATGGCCTGTTGAAGACTCAATTATGGCGCCAACTAGGTGGCAATACCTTGCAGGGCTGGGGCAGTGTTCTCCAGGAGGCTGTGTATGCTCTGAATCAGCATCCACTCTATGGTGCTGTTTCTCCCATAGCCAGGATTCATGGGTCCAGGAATCAAGGGGTGGAAACAGGAGTGGCACCACTCACTATCACTCCTAGTGATCCACTAGGTAAATTTTTGCTTGCTGTCCCTGCAAGTTTAAGCTCTGCTAGTCTACAGGTCTTGGTTCCAAAAGGAGGAGTGCTTCCACCAGGAAACTCAACAATAATCCCATTGAACTAGAAGTTAAGACTGCCACCTGGCCACTTTGGTCTTCTTATGCCTCTGAATCAACAAGCAAGGAAGGAGATTACTGTACTGGCTGGGGTGATTGATCCTGACTATCAAGGGGAAATAGCACTGCAACTACACAATGGAAGTAAAGAAGAGTTTTCCTGGAATACAGGAGATCCCCTAGGGCGTCTCTTAGTATTACCATGCCCTGTGATTAAAGTGAATGGAAAGCTGCAACAACCCAATCCAGGCAGGACTACCAAGGGCCAAGAAACTTCAGGAATTAATATTTGGGTCACCCCACCAGGCAAAGAACCACAGCCAGCTGAAGTGCTTGCTGAGGGTAAAGGGAACATGGAATGGGTAGTTGAAGAAGGTAGTGATAAATATGAACTACAGCCACCTGACCAGTTTACAGAAATGAGGACTATGATGGCATGAATAATTCCTCCTTGTTTTGTTATGATTATGTTTGTATTTGTCTGTAAAGCAAATATCTTTGCTTTGTTCTCTGTCTTATCCCCTTATCATACGGCATAACCCGTACTGTTCATTTTGCTGTATTTAAGCTAAAGGAAATCAATTTTAAGAGCTAATGTCACCCAAGGACTTGCACCCCATTCTGGAGAGATTTAGTGCATTTCCAGTTGTATGCTGCACAGCAGAGTATTGTTGGGCAAAATATATGTCTGTTATTGTTATCTTCTTAGAGATAAAGTATGGTTTTAGGTGATGTGTATAACTGCCAAGTGGACAAGGGGTGGACTGTGATAGTTAGGTTCATGTGTCAACTTGGCCAGGTGATAGATAGTACCCAACTGTCTGGTCAAGCCAACACTGGCCTAACAATTGCTGTGAGGACGTTTATGCCTGGTAATAAACCAAAAGGCTAGTTTATTAAATCATCAGTCAATTGACTGCAGCTGTGACTAATGACTCACCAAAGGGCATGTCTTCCACAATGAGAGAATGCAATTGGCTGGATTTAATCCAATTAATCAGTTGAAGAGTTATAAGCCAGACAGATAGAGGACCTTCACTTCTTCTTTGGTTGCCTAGTGAAGCGTTTCCTGAGGAGTTCATCGGACATCTTCCTTGGAGTTGACAGTTTGTTGACTGCCCTACAGAATTTGGACTCATGCATACCCACAGTTGCTTGAGTCACTTTTATAAATTTATAGTCATAGATATCACTCATTGATTCTGTTTCCCTAGAGAACCCTAACTAATACAGCAGGTAATCTATACTTAAGGTAGTGCTATTCAGAGTAGTCTGCTTGTGCCTGTGTGCTTTGTAATATAACAGAGAAATCATTTTTCCCCAGGCTGTGTGCTTCCTGTGGTTACTCATAATATGTGTTGATTTGCAGAACATAGTGTACCAAAAATGCTAATTGGAAATTCCTTCTAACTGAATACATGGCATGGTAATACCTGCACTTCTTGTAGATCATTTTGCACATTTTAGTAGCAGGACATTGAAACTGCTGGAACCACAACAGTTTTGGGGACCACTTAGGGAGAGATGACGTCTTTCCGAACAGCCTGACTCTAAAAATACTACTTCGAGTACAAGCATGATAAATGTTTTGAAAGTTGTTTTTGTTTTGGATTGGTTTGGTTTTTTGCCTTATCCAGGGAAAAAGGTTGAAATGAGTGTCTAAGATTATGTATTGTTGAGAAGTTTAAGTGACACAAAAAGCAACCCAAACTTAATAGAGTAAAAACTTTCTTTTGAAGTTGGAGGAGCTTAAATATCAGTACTAAAAATGAGTGAACCCAGACTGTTTAATTAACAGTAAAAGAGAAAAAAACTTTTGCCTTCTACTATTCTCTGCATTCCTCCAAACGTGCATGTACATATTGCACTTTATAAACTGGTATTTATGTAGGGCCATAGAATCTAGAGGCTAGATTTCAAATTCCAGACGTGACAGAGCTGTGTGACCTTAAACAAGTAATTTAACACCTCTGAGATTCAGTTTTTTAATAAGAATTTTGTTGGGGATCATGGGTTGCCAATGACAGAAACCGGCTCTAGATAACATAAGATGGAAAAACAAAAAGAATTTGTTTGGAAGGATATCAAGTAAGTAAGAGAATCAAACGGAAGTCTAGAGAACTACACTTGGTAAAGGACAAGAGCCAGGGCATGTCTGGGGATTTAAGTACTAGAGCAAATGGACTTCTCCTCCTTCATTACTCAGCTCCAGACTCAATGGTCCACAACACAGAGGCTGATTGGCCACATGATTGGTCATGTGGAGATTCAGGGGAGGAGGTCACCTCGATTGGCTTCCCATCCACATGGCCCCGTGGTAGGGAAAAGGTGATACCCAAAAAAACATCAAGTTGCTTTTAGCAAAATGGCAGTTGGATGGTCAAAACCCAACAGATTTCACCATATGGCTATTGGGAGGATTTTTAAATAAAGCATGTAAGGTATCTGAATTTGTGCCTAGAAGAGAATATGTTTTTCAATATATGACAGAATTTGTTGAGAGGTTGGCCTACTGCTTTGGAAACAATCCCACCTGTGAAATTTTTCTTCCTAAACTCAGTTGTAAGTTTTATGAAGGTAGGGACTTGTGTTATTTAAATCTTTATTTTATTGACGTTCCCCACACACTGGCTGGTACAAGATTCCTTAGCCTTCTCCTCCCATTACATCTGTGACGGAGCCTCTTCCCATGATCTTGGGATCTTGAGCTCTGGTGGCAGCACAGGTAAGGACTGTGGGATCTGAGCGATGCACAGGGCACTTGCTCCAACCCCATTCTTGTCCTCTGCTTCTCAGGAGAGAATGTGGAGATACAAGGAAATACAATTGTCATTATGCCTAGGGAAGCCTTGAGTTGGCCTGACTTTAGAATCTAAGTCAGTCATAGACTGGTATTTGAGAAATGCGTGTGTGTGTGTTTATGTGTATAAACCAAATACAAGAGATGACCTTTTTAAAATTTTTCTAAAATTAAATTCAGTTCAAGTGGCCTCTCACCAAGGTTGATGACAAATCCAATATCAGCTCATTTTGGAGCCCTTTCCCCATGCTTTTCCCCTTTGGGATTATAGACTCCTTACCCCCATCCCGGGGTCCAGGCAGTCAAATAGAGTGGACTTTGACCAGTGTTCATTATTACTGACGCCGATCCTCGCTCAGCCGCCCCTGCCGGCTGCCCCTTTCTGCCACCCCTGAATACCCTGGACTTTGGTCCTCAGCGAAGATCACTGAATGCCCAGCCTCCAAAGCACACAGCCCTCGAGGTACACAAGACCCCACTCTTTGAACCAACCCTGCAACTCTTGTTCCAGATGTGCCCACTCCTGCATCAGGCTCCTTTTCCTTTCCTTTCAGTTCTTTTTATCATTATTGTTTAATAACAGCTGTATTGAGATATATATAATTCACAACCTTAAAATTCACCAGTTTCAAGTATACAATTTAGTGGTTTTTACTATCTTCACAGAGTTGTACAACCGTCACCGCAATCAATTTTAGAACATTCCCATCATAACGGGAATTAGTAATCACTCCAATTTCCCCCCAACCTCCCCAGCCCTAGGCAACCACCATTATCTCTCTTTATGGATCTGCTTATTCTGGACATTTCATATAAATGGAATCAGGCAGTATCCAGTCTGTATTGACTAGCTTCTTTCACTTAGCATCCTGTTTTCCATATTCACCCATATTGTAGCATGTATCAGCAGTTCATTTTTACTGCCAAGTAATATTCTTTTGTATGAATACACCATATTTTATTTCCCCTTTCATAAGTTGATAGAGATTTATGTCACTTCAGCTCTTGAAGCACTCAGTCTCCTTTCAGCTGTTTCCCTCCAGTGGCTCCCCATCAGGGATCACAAACCCAAAGCCCTGTCAGCTAGGTGTACGAAAAACAGGAGGTGGTGAGGATTTGGGCAAATGAGAGACTACGTGCCCCATCTAGAAAGGGCAGCCCCTACTCAGCCCCAGCCTGCCGTTACCAAGTGGCCATCCAGACCCGGGTGAACAGATCTTTAGATTGTTCTGGAGAATATGAATTTTTATGTGACAATTTACTAATTTTTAAATGTTGCTGAACTAAAATAAACGAAGATGATGTAGACCATCAAAACACAATTGTGGGTGAGACTAATGCTGACTGTGATCCCTGAGAGATCTCTGGTTGTCACATCTGATCTCTGGGAATCTGTGAAGGGTTAACTTCAGAGTGGGCCCGTCTGGCAACTGCTGCCTTCTCATTTGGCAACACAGGTCTGTCCTGCCTTTGTAGGCAAAAAGGGCCCAGGTCTGTGCTCTGTGTGGGGGGAGTTTCTCTCTTTGGCTGCTGCAGCAGGAAAAACAAAGCACAACCTAATGTCTTCACTAAATTAGTGCTAAATTGTCCTGCAAATTGCTCGTGGCCTACTTCAAAACTGATTATGATCTGCTAGTTATGACCTCAGTTACAGTTCCTATGACCTAAACCATGGTTGAGAACTGCTGATTTTGCACAAGGTGTGCCCAGAATCCATGAGGACAGATTTGGTGAAATGGGAAAGGAGAAACAGTGGTCTCCTGTGTAAAGTGAAGCCATGGCAGTGTAGTTGGGGAGTGGAAAATACTGAGGTTTATGACAATAGTGAGTGTTTATTGAGTACATAGCACTCTGTTCGCCACTGTCCACTTTCCATTTGGTTTTTTGCCTCTGGCCATGAAGGAAGTAACTATTTTTAAAGGGAAAGGAGTTACTAGAACCTGGCATTGGTGTAGTGCTTGATATTTGCAAAAGATTTTAAACACATTATCTAAGTTGAATCTGGGAGGATAAACATTTTTACCTAACCATATCTTAGAAACAATGGCATGGAGACAGAGAGGAGAAATGGCTTGCTTGAGGTCATCCAGCTCAGTGGCCTAGCACTTAAATCCACACCTTTAGATGCCAAATCCCATGTCTTTTCTATGGATACAGAGTTGCCCTTCTAATACATTCCAATTTTGGTGTATGTAAGAAATGAGTAGGTATTTTTAGACTTAAAACAGTGGTTGAGTAATAGTGTTACTTATTCAGAGACAATAAAAGTAAATGGTGGTTTTCCAAAGCACTTCAGTATTTTCCTCATCGTGAGATTGAGTTGTCAGCCCTAAATCAGTTACTAATAATTGGGAGCATGTGCACATATTAATTACTCAGGCATTATTGTTAAAGCTTCATGACCATGAGAACAAATGTTTTGGGAGGCATCATTAATCTCAGCTAAGACTCAACCAACTTTTCTACCTTTCCCCATCTTCTCTCCCTTCTTCCCTCTTTGTTTTTCCTTCTTTTCTCCTTTTTATTTTCTTATTTGTCCAGTAAGAGACAGGATAATTTGTAAGGAGCAAGAAACTCTTCAGGCTCAATTCTAATTATGCTTTTTTGCTTATACATTCTTCATTCAACAACAAATATTCATTGCACACTTTATTAGTTTCTTATCACTGCTGTCACCAATTACCACACACAGTGGCTTAAAAGAAAACAAATCTATCTTACAGCATTGGAGGTCAGAAGGTTAAATCACGGTGTTGGCAGAGCTGGTTTCTTCTGGAGGCTTCCATGGAGAATCCATTTCCTTTTCTTTTACAGCTTCTAGAGACCACTTACTTTCCTTGGCCCATGGCCCTTTCTTTGCATCACTCCAACCTCTTTCTTCTGTTGTCACATCTCCTATTTTTGCCTTTGATTTTCTTGCCTCCCTTTTATAAGGACCCTTCTTATTACATTGGACCCACCTGGATAATCCAGGATAATCCCCTTATTTTAAGACCGGCTTATTAACAGTCATAATTCTACTTGTGACCTTAATTCCTCTTGGCCATGTAAATTAACATAGTCACAGGTTCCAAGAACTAGTGTGTGGATCTCTTTGGGGGAGGGGGTGGTATTATTCTCCCTATTGCGAGTGCCTAATTGTGCCAGGCATTGTGTGTACTCACATTCTGTTTGGTTTTGTTTTGCTAATTAGATGCATCAGACAGCTTGAGATCTGCATGTCACCACTTTTCTATTTGAGTGACATAAACAAGCCACTCATGTCAGACACACAATTGTTATTTTATGGCAGCTAAATAGAAAGTACCCAGCCTTTAATACCACCACCAACCCCAAGAGCAGTCCCTCCATTTGGGGCAGTCTGTGGGGATCATGATCAGGCCCAGCACAACATATCCAGAGTGGCTGCTCATTACTGAATGATGATTTTTATTTTATTGCAATTTTCTATCCTTTTTCAGACTTAAGTGCCTCTTGATTAGTATAAATGCTGCACTTTGTTGGTTTCATCCATTGTCGTGAGGATGGGAGGAAGGGAAATGTGTGGAATTTATCCTCTCAACTGGGACACTTGGGGAGTATTCATAATCGTGCAGGAAGGGTAGGCATAAAAGATGACTATCCTGGTAACACCAGGCCAGAGGGTCTTCATATATTATTAATATATATACTTCCTATATATGAGTGGTAACAGAATATATTGAACAATGTAGCAGAAGCTTTGTATACCTTAACACCGTTAATTCTTACCATAATCTTATAATGTAGGGATGAGGATGATGATGATGATATCATCACTATCCCTATCTAAGGGAAATGGAGCTCAGAAATTGAAATACCAAGCTTAAGCTAGTAAGTTGCTGAATTAGAATTTGAACCCAACATTAAAACATCAAAACAAATGCTTTTTCCATTATATTACATTATCTCCCAGAAAAAGTGTAGTTCCTTGGGAATTGTTGAATTGAAGTTGTCAGCTGCATAGGGTTGATTGTTTTAAGAAAAAACTTGCCTGATAGTTTTTAAAGATCTATGAAAAGCCAGGACCCTAATAGATGCTCTCTCTTCCTCTTTCCCTTAGGTTTGTCAGTTTGTCGTCTCCGTAAATGGGCTCAATGTGCTGCATGTAGACTACCGGACCGTGAGTAATCTGATTCTGACGGGCCCAAGGACAATTGTCATGGAAGTCATGGAGGAGTTAGAGTGCTGAGCAAGTGGACCTCCCAGCCCCTTTAGTGGCCTGTGGATGATCAAAGCCAGGACATCACAAAGCAAGGCAATGAGACATTCATGCAAAGGGATGGCTTTGGGCAAATGAACCTTTCTCTGTACATGCACATCTCAATTTGAGTTTCAAACACTGTTTGAATGTGGAAGAACCAGGTAATGCATCTTCAAAAAAATTATGTCAACATAGAAAACATTTGGGAAACAGAATTTTCCTATGTGGTAGAATTGCCTTACCGAATTTCTATTTGTAGTTCTCAATTTGGTTTGTGGAAATTTCTTGAAATGCTTCTCTTGCCAAAAAACCAACATGCTAAAATTCCCTTCTTGGAAATTGATAGACCAATTTTTACAGACTTAAAATGTACTCTTACCAAAAATTAACATGGAATTGTTTAATAGAGAATCTAGATTTCACCTAGCTTCAAATTAAAGAATGTGACCTGTTAGTTAGCATTTTGAAGAAGTTTCTAAAGCATTCAAGTGCTTAAAAGCCATCAAAAATTATTTTTTCTTACATCTTGCTTTTGATAGCGACTTTTAACTTCGTTTTCAGTTATGGCATTAACTTAAGAAACAAAACAAAACTCAGTGATGCTATGGGGTGGGGATGGATCAGGAGATGCTACTTTAAATTGTGTGCCCCCCTATTTTATTTTTCTGAGCCTAAATCACTTTTATCTTTAAACCAGCTATAACAGCTTTCTAGAATTAATCCTAAATGTGTTGAATGTAAAAACAGGAAAATTTGGGTATAAACATACAGCTGGAAATCAAGCTTTCTGCAGGATTTCACTTGCAAGGTATTCCTTTTTCCACTTTTGAGCCAATTATGGTCTAGAACTTGGCCCATATGTGATAAAACCTGAAACTCTAAATTGCCTTCATGGCCTGAAGTTTTACTAGCTTTCTGATGTAACATGTTGTAACAACATGTCATGCTGCTTATTGGTTAGGTTGGGAGGAGGTAGGTATTTTTCTCCCCAAATCACCAGCTTGTGTTGTAGCTTTTCAGCTCAACTTGTATACATGCTTGTTATCTTTTTTAATCTAGAAAAGGGTGCATTTGAGGCTTGGTATATAGAGGAAATTCCTCAAAGTGCCAAATTAAGGAGTCAGGGAATGTTAAATCCGTCTTAATATCGTATAATGAATTCTGAATGACCAGGTTCCTTTCTTAACACATTAACAAAGTAAAACACGTAGGCTGTACCTCAGTCATTTCTTTGTGATAGGTTATCATAGTGTATTGGTACTGGTGGAATAGACATACCATGCTAAAAAATGTTATATAAATTCAACTTTTCTGATCTGGGAAATCAGAGAATAGGATTTGAAAGTAATACAGAATGTGTAACATTAATCCTGTCCATCTACATTTGAGAAATATTGTCTCCTTGTGTGTGCATTTCTACTGTAAGATAGGTTCAGTGCTACAACATTTGACATTTATTATCTCCTTTCATCTTCACAACTCTGCAAAGTATGAGGGTGTTATCACCCTCGTTTTTCAGATGTGAAAACTAAGTCTCAGCCGGATTAACACTGGTCCCTAAGTTCACACGCTGCAAGGACCACTACGTGACATGGTCTGGATTCAAACACATGTCCGTTTAATGCTAGAGCCCAATGCCTTCCCCCTCAATTTAGGGAACTTAGATTGAGGACTTCTTGTGTGCCCGGAACTGAGCTAAGCACTTACTTGGTTTATCGTTATTGACCTGCGAGTCAATACCATCGTTATCCCCATTTTACAAATGAAGAAACTGCCTCATAAAGAGGTTAGTCAGGTGCCCAAGGTCACACATCTAGTAAGTGGGAGACCTTCCCACTCTTCTTCAAAAGTTTTTTATAACATCTTCAAAAGATGAGTCTTAAAGGCTTTCTGTTCCCAGATATTCATTAATTTATAAGAAGAAGGAACTCCTTTCCAGAAATGGTATCTTCTTGGCTGCTACTGCTACTTTCTTCTCACGTCCCAGTGCCCATTACCTTGGACCCTGGCATAACATCACTGCCACATAACTAAACTAAGCACCAGAGAAGCTTCTCTTTACTCCACACAGCCTCCTGCCCTATGAAGTTTCATTGAATCAGAGGATTTCACTGATGCCCAGCCATTGGTCAAATGTAAACTAAGGGGGGAAAAAAAAGCAACGTTCCTTCCTTCAGCTTCCACACCCTCAGTTTAAAGTCCAAATGCCAGAGGATACTAAGTACTTAGGGTCAAGAGAGAGCTTTCCTTGGCCAACCCTGCAGCCCACCCCAGCAGCTTCACACTGTAATTAGATCGGCTTCTCCTACTTTCCTAGGGGCCTTGTCTTGCTCCCTTTGGCCATCGCATGTGCAGTTTCTCTCCCTGGAATGTTCTTCCTTCTTTCTCTTTGCCTGGAATTTTTTTCTTCTTCTTCTTAACTCCTCTTAGATATTTTCTCTTCTGAAAAGCCTTTGCCAGCTTCCCAGTTCTGGGATTGATGCCATTTCTCTGCATTCCCTTGTAGCCTTGTGCCTGCTCCCCACCCCTACCCCCACATTATAGCATTATAGCACTGATGACATTTCCTTTGGAGCTGCCCCATTACATGTCTCTCTCCCCCACTACACTCTAAGCATCACTGTAAGCACTCAAAGGGACTGTATCTTGTTACCCAGGGTATCTATTTCCCTCTTCTAGCACAGTTCCTGACACAGAAAAATACATCAGCTCTCCATTGCTGCCTAACAAAATTACCCCACAACATGGCATATGGCAACACCATTTATTTGCTCTGGATTCTGTGGTTTGGCAGGGAGGGCAGAGCTCCACTGGGATGGCCGCCACTGCTGCATGTGGGGTTGGCTGGGTTCACGCATATGTTTGTGGTCAGTCAGCTGCTCGTTTCCCCTTAGCTATCCCAGGCTTCCTCATTAGGTCTATGAAATTTTTGTCAAATGAAGAGGGTAAGAGTGGAAGCCGCAAGGTCTTTGGGACTTGCTTAGAAGTGACACAGCGCCACTTCCATGGCCAAAGCAGTTCACAAGGCTAACTCAGAAGCAAGTGGTGGGGAAATAGACTTTACCTTTTGAAAAGAGGAGCTGCAAAGAATTTGTGGCCATTTTAATAGTACCATTTTCATAGTACTCTATTTGTTGCATAAAGGACCAAGGAGATACCAAGTTATTAAAAAGTTTCAGGAATCCAGATGCAAATTACTGACCAATGACTGGGTAGCAGTGTAATATTAGGTTGTGGATAAAGTCCGATGCCAAATGAGACTTCAAAGTCAGAAAATTCTGAAATGATAGTGGCTACATGGGGCCATGGAGAGTACGGTTTAGTCTTTTTATTTACTGATGAGGAAACTAAGGCATGGAAATGTCAAGTGGCATGCCCAGCCTTCTGAGGCTTCTTAGGGCCAGAACCTGGGCCAAATGCCATCCTTCTTCCTTCCAGACCCATAGTTTTTACACTATTACTGCATTCAGTGAAGTTATGATAATGCAGTGAAAATAGGCCTTTGGCTTTAGGGTATTTATAAAATGAAAGTGGTGTCATGTATCTGTGAAAGGAAGAGAGAGTTGACCTGCTTTAAAATTTTAAAATCCTGTTCTTAAATGTAACACCAAGAACTGCCCTCAGTTAGCAATAAGTAATGTTTCTAAGAGCTTTTATTTCATATGTTTGTGTGTGCCTGTCTGTAAAATCTTCAAATAGCTCAGTGTATTATGTGTATTGTGAGGTTGTACTCATTGAGAACCTCTGAAAAGGCTTTTTCTGCCCCCTTAAAAAATATTTTTGATTTTGCAGGTGTTTGTGAGATGTGTTTGTGTTTGTGATGAAGATGGAAGTAGTTTTTTTTTCCCCTACATTAGCATAGTGTGTGTTATCAGTGCAAATTTGAAAGGCACTGTTTGTTAATTCTATTATGGAGAGATAAATGAAGTTGCCTTTAGGTTTGATCCTATTATCTGATGTTTTATTATTAATCTCTGTTGATTATTATCTAAATTGATTAGGGTGCTAATTGTGAAATGGTGGGTAACATCAAAACAATTCCCATCTTGAGTAGATGAAATGTGATCAACTTCACACCGTCTTATAACAGGTGACTGTGTTGGAGTGGTAGAAATTAATATTTTAAAAGTCACAGTTTTTCACTTCAAATTGGAATCTTACATTTCCAAAAGTCATTCCTTTCAAATGTGTTGTGAAAATAATCTGCTTTCAAGACCCATTTTAAACTGATGGTATTAATTATTCCCTCTTGCTGAGTATTAATCTTATTTTGTTTTTGATTGTAAATGATCAGAAACTCCAGAACATTTTGGTTTTGCTAATTGGTTCATCTATTGATGTTTTTGATTATGGTTTTACTCATTTATGTCAGAATTTCAGGTGTAATATGTTTTTCCTCAGTTGTATACCAAAAAGGACAAATCTGCAGTGTACCAAAATGAAGTTTATCTTCAAAGTTATCATATGGTATTATAAAATGCATTAATATATGTGCTTAATATATGTTTATTTTTAAATTAGTTGAGATTTATTTGCTTCCTTTATTAAAAAATTGTAACAGAATACTGGAAATTATAGTACGAAATAGGTAGTATAGCATGAAATAAATGTGAAATTTTTTAAAACAATGACTTTAGGTTTTCAGCTTTTCCTGTCTTTTTCAAACAGATTAGCCATTTTTTTTAATCCTAAGAAACAGTTGCATTGTAAAGTTGGTCTAATAACATACCAGAGAAAACACATGGGATTCATATCTAATTCTCTACAGTAGCCAAAAGTGCCATTTGTAAAACTGCTTAATGATGGATGTTTTCTGAAGCTCTTTTGCCTGAAAAAAATGCATTAAAAATCTTTTTCTGTACTCTATTTGATTCAGAATTATTTTCTCCCTACACAGCTCAGTATTAAGGGTGTTATAGAATATTCCATATGAAAAAATACTCTGTACTTATTTACTAGTCTGGGAGAGTATTGGTTCTTTTTTTATTGTCAACCAATTAGGAAATCTGCATGTGTGGTGGGACAGTGTCAAGTACGGAGATGAATGGCTGTACAGACTACATTCAGTATTACCCAAGAGAACTTTGAAACTTTTTCTGATTTGTTCACTCTTTCGTTCTAGGAACCGTACTAAGGATGTGTTTTTTTCTGGGTACTCTGTAGAGGAACACAAAATGGGTAGACATACTTCTGGCTCCAGTTGGCCCTGTAAGAGGCTCCAGGAAGTCTTCACTGTATGGGGAGGGAGAAATATGAAATCAGTCATGGTGCGGAAGGAGGCGGTTCAATGCTAGAAACTACCTTCTAACCCAAGAATCAGAACACTGACCATAATTTACATTTAACTGTTTTCTTCTTGTCAATCCTGCCTCTCACTTTCCCTTCCCCAAGGTAACCACAATGGTGGCCATTGAGTTTACCATTCTCTTACTTCATTTGTTCTTAATAATTGTTAGGTTTAGTTTTTTGTGAACTTTATTAAAAGAACATCAAGCTTTTATGTAATCTTTTGGGGCTTTCTTGTTTTCATTCAGGATTATTATGTTACTAAGATTCATCCATATTTTTGCATGTAATTGTAATTCATTCATTTTTCAAAACTTCATAAATTTCCAGAACACAGATTATTTCTTCATTTTCCTGTCAATGGGCATTTGGACTGTCGCTGTTGTTGTCGTTGACTACTATGAACATTCTTATTCTGTTTCTTGGGTACAGGTGTAGGAATTTCTCTTAGGATACACTTAGAATTGCTGAGTCATTGAAAATGTGAATGCTCAGCTTTACAAGGTCACATCTAATTACTGTCCAAAATGGTTGCACCAAGGTACACTCCCATGAGAAATATACAAGTGGTATGTGTTCATCAGTATCTTCTCCAGTGTTTATATCTTCTCCAACACTTGGTATTGTGAGACTTAATTTTTATCAGATGAATGTCTATTTGGTCCGTGGTACTGAGGGTTCTAAACTGCTGCAAAGCTCATAAAATTTCAAGCGCAGGAAATCTAAGTAGTAGTTTGCCATTATTGCCATTATTATCATCATTATTATTACTATGCCATGTGTCTTAATTTGACAGGGCTGCTATGCCAAATACCACCCAGTGGTTGGCTTAAACAACAAGAATTTATTGCCTCACAGTTTTGGAGGCTCGATGTCTAACAGCAAGGTACTGGCAGGGCTGGCTTTCCCCCAGGGTCTCTAGCATTCAGCAATCCTCCATGAAACAGTGTTTGTCTGTCTGTCTGTCTGTCTGTCTCTCTCTCTCTCTCTCTCTCTTTCTCTCTCTCTCCCTCCCCTTGTGTCTGTTCCTCTGTTCCTCTGATTTCTGCTGGCTCTGACTTCTACTTCCATATTGAATTTCCTTTGCTTATAAAGACTTCAGCCATATGGATTAAGGCCCATCCTGATTCAGTTTTGCCACATCTAAAGAGAATCCTCAAAGATGCTCTTCACAAATGAGTCCACACCTTAACTGATAATAACGCCTTCAGAGATCCTAATCACAAATGGGTTCACACCCACAGAACTGAGAGTTAGCACTTGAACATGACTTCCTGTGGGACAGAATTCAGTCCCCAACAGTATGCTAATTATCTGTCATTTTGAAAGACCCACTCTAATGTATATGATCATTACTTTTTCTATGCATATATATATTCATCACCAAGCACGTACATTTTAATTCAGTTTTAATTGTCATAAGACTCAATAATAGAAGGGATAGAAAAATGCATATAATCAAGCCTACATTCACTTGAACACTTTAAAAGAAATCACCCATGCTGTCACTTTCACTATAAATATACTATTTTGCGTTGTCACAGTTACCAAGGAGCAAGGAGATTCACAGGTTGATAGAAAATATAGTCCTAGATTCACAGCCATGAGTTTGGAGAGAGGAAAGCTTATTTTGTATCGGATCCTTAACTTATTTGGCTACCTAGCTTTTGAAACTAAAAATTACATGCAAAATAACTTGCCAAACCTATTCTTTTCTTTAATAAATGAAATAGCTCATTTTTATTATTTCTGTTTTAACTTTTGTACATGTATATATGTAATGTAAGGTAGAAATTTCTTTTAATTCAGTTTTATTAAGAGAGATATATTCACATACCATACAAGCATCCACAGTGTACAATCATTCACAGTACCATCATATAGTTGTACATTCATCACCACAATCAATTTTTGAACGTTTTCCTTACTCCAAAAAATAAAAATAAAAATAAGAATAAGAATAAAAGTAAAAAAGAACACCTAAAGCTATTCCATGCCCCCCTGTTTTTCATTTAATTTTTGTACCCGTTTGTCTACTCCTCTGTCCATACACTGGATAAAGGGAGTGTGAGCCACAAGGTTTTCGCAGTCATACAGTCACAGCATGTAAGCTACATAGTTATACAATTGTCTTCAAGAATCAAGCTACTGAGTTGCAGTTTGACAGTTTCCAGGTACCTGTATTTCCTTCTAGCTATTCCAATATACCAAAAACTAAAAAGGGGTATCTACATAGCACATAAGACTGTCTTCCAGAGTGATCTCTTGACTCCATCTGAAATCTCTCAGCCACTGAAACTTTATTTTGTTTCATTTTGCTTCCCTCTTTTGGTTAAGAAGATTTTCTCAATCCCATGATGTCGGGTCCAGGCTCATCCCTGGGAATCATGTCCTGCGTTGCCAGGAAGATTTATACCCTGGGGAGCCATGTCCCAGATAGAGGGGAGGGCAGTGGATTTACCTGCCGAGTGGGCTTAGAGAGAGGCCACAACTGAGCAACAAAGTGGTTCTCTAGGGGAGACTCTTAGGCATAATTATAAGTAGGCTTAGCCTCTCCTTTGCAGTAACAAGCTTCATAAGGGCAAGCCCCAAGATCAAGGGCTTGGCCTACTAAATTGGTTGTTCCTAATTCTTGTGAGAATATCAGTAAAAATCCTGGTGGGGAAGTCCAACAGTTCCTCATTTTTCCCTAGTTCCTCAGAGAGGCCCGGCAAATACATTCTTATTCTCTGCCCAAATTACTTTGGGATGTATTGGGATTTCACACTAACCTGAACAAACCTACCAAATCTCACTTCTTATTCAAAGTTCCATGTAATTATGGTGTTCAAATAAACTGATTGTACAAGCCAAATTATTTAGTTTCCTACAGAAAATATAGATCCTGCACCAAATAAACATCTCTTCCCTTGGTCACATGTAGAAGTTGAAGCTTCAAAACACAATCAATATCGTCCTTTACCATTTGGCCTGATTTGCCTTAGTCCTAACCAGATCCACTTCATTCATATCTCTGATTGAAATCTGAACTCTTTTTTAGCTTTTTTAACAGTTGCCATATGGGGTAATACTGACATTCATAGCTGCCGAGCTCTAGCTCTGAGTTTCAGGTATCACATAGATACCCAGAGTACCAGAGACCAACCACCAAACCTAATCTAGAATATCCAAAATTTCCTTTAAAATAATTTCACGAAATTGCATAATGTTGTCTCTTAACTACCCTATCAGGCTCCCAGCAGTTTTGCAGCATGTTAAAAAAGAAATAGAAGTAATTAGCATTCATCTGTTGCGCCTTACATCCCCTTGGCAAACATGCTTCCTAAGGGTATATTGGAGATTTATTTTTTATTACAAAGGAGGTTCTTTTTGTGAGCACACCTTAATTGAGACCTCATTCCAGCTGTCTCTTGGGGACTGTTTCCTACATCTGGAGGTTAGGAGATTCGTGCTAGAATTATGTAGGCAAAACCACCACCCTGTGCTTCTGTTAGCACAAGCTTTCTGCGGTCAAGAGAGTGGAAGCACAGGCTGCTGCTTGACCTGTACAGTTGAGGAATGTACTGAGCAAAATAAAGGCATGCTCTGTAAAGAACCTGGCTGCAGTGTCTGGTGTTCTTAGTGCTGGAATCTGACAACTTTCTTTTTCCTTTGCATATCATTCTGCCTATATTACTTTCTCTCTTGGCCTCCTTGAACTCCATAACTTACTCTAAATGCCCTTTGTTTCCTTGGGGTTAAATATTAAACAGGTTCTGGCCTGAGATCTGAAACACCTCCATCCACAAAAGCCAGTTCATTAAAGGGACTTTATGAAGGTGACTCGTGACACCTCACAAGGACCAATCTGAATATAAAGTGCTCTGATCAGGTCACTGCTCCCAGTGGGGAGATAGTACCATGAGGAGGCTAAAGGAAGACGGAGGACACTTGTTTTTTTACCTCTGCTTTGAGAATGTGTGTGTGTAAGTGTAGCCAAGCTTTGTGAGTTGAGCCTAGATTTTAAAAGATCTGGATGTTTCTACCACCGTGAAAGGTAAAGCAGCAGAATACTTGCTCTTACCACCCTTGAACCTCAGAAATCCATGAATATGTAACCTGGGAACATTCAGGGCAGTTAATTTTTAAGCAGGGAGACTTGCAGGTGTATTATTTAACAGCAGAGAGTGAGGGATACAAGTGCAATGAACTCTACAAAAATGGAAGCCAAGATACGACAGACCAGCCGGTCTGCATTAGACAAACGAATCCCGATTTCTCAGATTTTCTTTCAGTCAATCTGAGCTTTATCAGATGTGGAAAACAATTTCTAGTGCTTTCCATGCTTGAAATAAAATAGGAGGAGATACGATACCATCTTACTTCATTAAAGTACATATTGTTTTCTTACTACACGCATATGATAACCCACTCTTTTGCTTTCCTACTTACCTGCTTTCCTTCTTCTCACATAAAAAGCTGGCTCACCAGTACTCAGTATACTCTCAACATTAATGGAGACAAACGTATGAAATTATAAAACTTTTTTTTTTAATCTGTAAGAGACTGAGAATTTTCTGGTTCACTTTGTCATTTTATAATCAGAGAAACAGAAAAATTAATAATGGCTAGTATTTATTGATTTTTAAATATATACCATTTCCTTTACTAAAAGTTTTTTTATGAGTTGTCCCATTTAGTCTTCACGACAACTCCATGAGGTAGATTCTAGTAAAATCTCCACTTTATGGGCAGGAAACCCAGGCTCTTGAGGGAGGTTAAGTCAGTGGCATGAGGTTACATACTGGTGAGGTGGTAGAGCCAGGGTTGGAACCCAGTGTCTCTGACCACTGAGTTCATGCTCTTAAACTACCAGGACATTCCATTTGCCCAAGGGCAGTGAGGTCACAAATGCACATGGGAGGAAGGAAGCATCCAGAGCAAAGACTTGCTCCTTAAAGGCACCCTCCTTTCTTATGCTTCTGTTGGGGACCACACTCAGCCTCCTGAGAAGGGATGACCCAGAACTCACTCTTTTTCCCTAGTGGCTACTATTACATCCTTGCTTTCCTCCTCCAGGCATCAGAGATTCTGTCTGCTTGGCTCTTTCTTCTCAATATCTCTACCTAACATTGGCTTCATTCTTAGAATTTCCCTTTCTCCAAAACTGGTGGTAGTGGTTATTTCTCCAGCTTCCTTCTTAGGTGCTATTCTGGACACAAACACTCAGACTCTGTGTGTGCATGCACGCATTTCATTTCCTTCCGTTCAACACACAATAACAGACGCCTCTTATTTGCTGGATCCTATAGCTATGTTAAGAGCTAATCACTACAGTGAAGCAAGGAAAAAGAAACCTGGCAAGTCTGGAGTTTTAGAGGATAAGAACCACTTCTCAATGAATCCTTATATCCCCAGGGGCTAATAAGGTACCCAGCAAACAGTAGCCTCTCAATGAATCTGTGTTAAGTGTTTACATGTGTTTGTAAAAATCCTCCCACAATTGCAATGTAATGGTCCCTGATCTTTTCTGAAATTAAGTGTGCCTAAAATGGGTGTGTCGTTCTGTTGCCTTTTTCGTCCAACTCCTGTCGTAGATGGCCATGAAAGATATTCCGCCCTTCTCTACATTTATTCCTGGAAGTGAGCTTGTGTAACTTCTTTTTTCCTCTCTCCTCCCTAAGACATCAGCAAGGACTGACTTCTCACGGAACGCAAAGGGCCTTCAATCTGGCAGCTTTCTTGGAGCTTAGAAGGAAGAAGATGGGCCTACAGCAAGGATGGAGGAGAGACAAAGGGTCCCCATCCTTTGAGAAGGACAAACATTAAGGGTCACAGACCACCATAAAAATCAAGGCAAATCTCCAGGATTCCAGGCTTCTAGAAAGAGTCTCAATGATAACAGTAGTTATTGAATGTCCATTATGTTCCAGGCACATGCTAAGTGTTTTATACATGTCATTAAGTGCTTAATTTACTTTATATACATACATGTTACCACTTTCTAATGCATCTCACAATGCTTCATGAACTCCATCTTAAACTGATCTACCACCTCCATTATGACCTCTTACACACAAAATAATTAAGTCATAAGACCAAGGTTCTGTGGTATAGCTGGATCTTGCACACACGCACATGCACTTACACACACACACACTTGAAGGAAAAAGCCTTCATTTTAATACAGACTGTGAGAGTCACTGCTGTTTTTTAATTCCCAACAATTTTTCTTTCCTGAATTTGTTGTGCTTTTCTTACATGAATTAGAAGTCAAGAAGAGTGTGTTGGAGTTTTCACTTAGAAATATGAACATATCATTCAGCGCTTGAAGACTACTCCAATATCCTAGCTAAGTTACTGATGGCAAAGATTAATCAGAAGGGAAGGGGCTGTTAACAACCCAGGACTTAGAGCCCAGAACACAGAAAACTAAATGGCTGTGCATATTTATGGTTGCTTAACACAATGCTCATATTTTCAGAGGGCTTCCTGATTTCAGCTCCCTGTTGTGTGAAGGGGGTGGAGGGAAGGCAGCAGGCACTCATCACCCTTCAGCCATGCTCAGCCACACACTGAAGTGCCCTCTCCTTACTATGTGGAAGTGGCTGCTGTTCACATCAACTACATTTTGGATGACTTTGGATGATGTAACCTCTTAATCCCAAAATGAGTAAGTCCAGAAACAAAGCATGCATTGGAGCATTTGGCAACTATGGTGGGGTCAGACAATCAGAGGTTTCCCTGAGGGCTGAGACCACCCCTTGCATGAACAGAGGCTGCCTCTCTTTTGCTTGCTGGAGTCTTCCCCCACTCCCAACCCTTGCCACCCCAAAAGGAATTCTGCAAAAAATAAAAATTGTGCTCACACAGCTTCGTATTCAATACTCTCCTTTCTTGGGGGAAACAATTCCTTCCAGTTAGTGTCTAGACTTTAGACCGTGTTCAAATAAGGCTTCCCCTTTTACGGTGACTGTGAGTCAGAGTACAAGGCTGCTTCCTTTTGATCCTTCTTGCCTTTTGCCCCCTTTAGCCACCAGCTGACCTTGCCTCTCTCTTTCCCTTTCCTTCCCCATTTTAACTGAAAATCTGTTCTTTCTCCTTATCAGCTTCTAGCAGCCCAGTACTCCTCAAATGCTGAACCATATTGCTGTGGTACAGGCTGCGATGGGGGGACATAAACACGAGTGTGAGTGAGAACTAGGTCATGAAGAAACACCGGAGAATCCACTTGGAGAGGCTGTGTCTATTGGTGGGTCCATGTAGAATGACACCCAGGAAATGGAGCCAAAAGTCATCACCTAGGCAACAGGAAGATGTATCAGAGGCAAGTCCAGGTGCTGATGTAGGACTGGAAATAATAGACAGAGTCATAAGTCAGAAGCTAGACAAGGCAAAAATGCATTAGGAAGCAAAGTTAAAGAAAGGCAGGGGGCACAAGAACTTGTCATGAGCACTATGACCCAGAACTTCCTTTTCCCACAAAACATATTTGCAACTGCATGATGTCTCTGAATTAATTTCAGTTCAAGTGAAATCACGGAATGCAAACACATATCTTTATGCCCTTATAATTGTCTGTTTGATATTAACTCTATTTAAACAGTTGTTTTGAATCCCAAATGCACTGGCTTAAAAAATGGTTTTGGTGGCTAGAAGTCCAAAATCAAGGTGTGGGCAAGGCCATGCTTCCTTGCCAAAATCTGTAGTGCTCTGGTCTGACTTGCTGCAATCCTTGGGGTTCCTTGGCTTGCATCTCTGCCTCCCATCACCTGGAAATCTCTCTCTTGTGTCTGCTCTTCCAGTTTCTGCTGACTTCTGGCTTCTGGCTCCTCTGGCTGCAACCAAATTTCCTCTCTTAATAAGGCCTCCTGCCATACAGATTAAAGCCCACCCTCATTCAATTTGGCCACATTTAATTGGGATCTTAAAAGATCTTAGTCACAAATGAGTCCACACCTTAGCTGATAAAACACCTTCCAAGGGTCCTTTTTACAAATTGGCTCATGCCCAGAGGAATGCAGAGCAAGAACATGTCTTTTTTGGGGTACATAATTCAATCTACCTCAACAAGTTTAAGGGGGAAAGAAACACATTATTGCTTTATTTAACCACATTTACAATAGGAACAATAATAACGTAATTTATCATCCTCCTGGGACACCTCTGAGAATGAAAGAGGGAGCTGTTAGCAATTAAGCAGGGAAAGCACAGGTGCAAACCAGACTGCCTTAAGCAAACTGGGATGTTTGATCATCCAAGTGTTAGGATATCAGGATAAATAAAAACATGGACTAAGGGCTGGGGATCCCTCCATCAGTTGCTTTGCTCTACTTCTCCTGTATGGGCTTTATTTGCACAGGCCTATATAGTGGGAGATACGGCTGCCAGAAGCTCCAGGCTCGAGTTCTTACAGTTTAACTACCAGAGGGGAAAGGATGTTTTTCCACCTACTCCAGTGTGACAAGTAGCCTGGCCTGGGTCACATGACTGCCTCTGGACCAATCTCTGTGGAGGGAGGGATGGAGTCCTACCCTTGGTTAGCCTGGGTTTCTGTATAACTCCTGTGCTGAGAGCATAAGAGCTCCACGAGTCAGTAGTCCCCACAGTCTGAAGCAGCATTTCCCAGGAGAGAAGGGCTGTCCTGGAGACACAACCAGAAATGCGCATTACAAGACCCTTTTACAGCGTTCCTGCCTCCATGTCCACTGGCAGTATGGAAACTGCTAAGTGTTGCATAAAACACAGCTGTCAGAATGCCGTGGCTACCTGGGTAAGGGGTCAAACCAGGAACCTGCCAACCTGGACACCCATTTGCAGTCCACTTTAACAAAGAGTCCCAGGGCAGTTTTATCCCTTGATAGTCTAGTATGTAATTGTGTTAGAGACAAGAGGCCCCAGGGCTCAGGGTATCTGTGATCACTGGCACCTCTCAAATGCAGGGATGGTGGTGCTGCTGTAGGGAGAAGGTAAGATCTGGATTCTGTGGTTCTCTCCTCTTTTGTCTTTGCCCTGAAAAACCATTGGCAGAGTCAGGACACTGGGCACCTTGAGTTTTTAAGTGGGGAATTAGGAAACAGAAAGGAAAGTGAGAGTTCCATAGAAAAGGGTTAAGAAAGAGAAGTGCTGCAGGCAGGGCTTCTCTTCTACCCCAGCTTGGCCAAACTCCCAGTTCTGCCTCTGCTGGCTTCTATTTCAGCCCCATTGTTGGAAAGCACAGCCATTTATGATGAAACTTGGAACAGAGAGAGATGCTACTTTCTGCTGTCCTGGTACTAGCCTTTTTACCTTGCAGGGGATGTCTTGATGGCTAAAACTCACCAGCGGCCAGCCTATCCCCAGCCCAGCCCTTCCCTGGGAGAAAAGGGGGTGGTTAAATGTATGGAAAGCTGAAGATTGTGGGCATGCACCCAAAGAGGTGACCCAGCCCAGCGGCAGGGAGGAGTGCAAGGCCCAGTGGAACGCGATTTCGCAATGGGCCCTTTGCCATTACCAGGAACAGTGTTTACTGGAGATTACTCTTCAATCTCAAAGTCATCTGTGCCTTCCAGAAAATTACAGTCATAACTAATCAATAACCAACCAGCTCAGCTCAAGCCCTGTTGGAGCGGATAGGGCTTTTCTCACCCTGGGTGCAGAACAGGAATGTCACACGTGCCCACCCCCTTCTTCAGAAGGAGCCAGCAAAGCTGAAAATGCTTAAAGCTACAACCATTCTTTGGAGCTCTGCCTTATAAAGTGATGATTCCACAACAGACTTTAATAGGTTGATTCCCTTCCTGGGGCAGCTCGCATCTTTAAAGAAAAGACTGAATTCCCAATCCAAAAGTGGGCCAAGATTTGAAGAAACACTCCCTAAAAAAGAATATGTGGTTACTACAGGCGTGTGAAACCCAGTGAAGGCCTCACTCCGATCTGGGATGACTCTGAAGAGCCAGGCTGATGACAGAGTGCCTGGGAGACGGGCTGAGGCCGTTGCTGGGTCCCCTTCAAGGTTCACTTGCTGTCTCTGCTCATTCATGCCTACGCTCTCTCGTGAATATTGTTTTCTGAGAGCACCCAACCCGATAATATCCTGGCACACAAATCTCCATCTCAGGGCCTGCCCTCAGATCACCTGACTCTTGGTAGCAGAAAACATAAACACAGAACAGTGCATTAATCATAACTGTACACCTTGGTGAATTTTCACAAAATGAACACATCAAATCAAGAAACATCCCGCGTGCTGCCTTCTCATCAGAAGCACGCTATACATGGGCTTCAAGGCTGCCAGAAAAGGGAAGTCGAAATGGATTCATCCACAACAGCAAAGCCAGAGACTCACGTGGGGAAAAGCAAATTGAGGTGGGGCCAAGTAAACCATGGATATAGATGAGGTCTGGTCAATACATGCAGGAAGGCTTTGGTGAATGCCAGCAAGAATCACTGGGATCCATTCAACCGATGAAGCCCTGCAAACATGAGAAATGTTATTCGTGATTGCCAGCATAGTTAGGAGAAGGCAGTGTTTCCTGGGTACTATCCAAAAAAGCAGTTAGAATGGAACAGGGGAGTTATTGTTATTCCTGCGGCTAGGCAGAGTGGCGAGATCACTAAGAGCAGGGCATGTCGGTAGAGCACGAGAGAGGCTGCACACTTTTTTCAGGCTCACTCAACCACCACACATGAGAAATAACAAGGGAAGAGTGACCTGGAACACAAAAATCATCAGTGTAGGCAGATCTGTTCCTGCAGAGCAGCCTTGGACTCTGAACAGCAGGAAGGGTCTAGAGATCTTCCAGGACTTGGCAACCTCTTTCTGCCAGTCTAGGCAGCCTTCCTGACCTCAACTCCAACAGCAGACCTGTCTTTACCTGCCCCAGGGAATTTTTAAGCTACTCTGGATCCTGATTTTTCCATCAGGTCAAACTGATGGAAAACCCCTGGGAGGGGTTCCTCATGCTGGCTCTTGGGTCCTCCAGGCTGACCCTAAAAACCAAGATCCTGTTTTGCTCTTTGCAGTCCCCCATCTGAGGACTTGTGCTCTGAGGAAGACTCTACCACTTTGCAAGGATATGTTCTCTTAAGGAAATATTTTTATTTTAGAGATGGGGTGAAGGTGGAGAGGGGAGATACTTTCCAGGAACCTCATTCAACCTGCTGATCTTGCAGGAACCTCATGCTTATTTAGTCAGTAGATAGGGAATAACAGAAAATGTACTTCTCATTTATTCATTCAGTGTTTTTTTTTTTTAATTGAGCACCTGCTATGTGGTCCATGATGTGCACCCTGGAGACACAGCAGAAAATGAGACAGACATGGTACTTTCATGGAACATTTATTCCAGTAAGTCACATAGACATTAAGCTGATAACTTCAATAAATTGTATGGTTAGGGAAGCCAGGTACCATTCTCTCAGAGGAGTTAACCCTGTTTTGTTTTATTTTTTGTTGTTGCTTAAAAGGAGGAGAAAATTGAAAAACTCTAGGTTTTACACCAGTGGTTCTCAACAGGGACTAAGTTCACCCCCAGAGGACATTTGACAATGTCTAGAGACACTTGCGGTTGTCACAACCAGAGAGTGGTGCTACTACCATCTAGTGGCAGGAGACCAGGGACACTGGTAAACATCCTACAGTGCACAGGACAGTCCTCACCACAAAGAATGATCCAGCCCCAAATGTCAAGAATGCTGAGGTGGCAAAACCCTGATCTATACCATAGGGGAATACTTCAAAATCTCTCCTAACCTTTCTACAGTGCTCAGGACAGCCACTCCACAACAAAGAATTACCTAGTCCCAAAACATCAGTAGTGCTGTATTTGAGAAGCCCTGTCCCTCACTAACTCCTGGCTCTTTCTAAGTCTAGGAGTAGAATGTTTTTTTTTTTAACCCAGTTCTTTGGTGTTATATTTACTAGCAAGAATTTAATAGCACTTAGTATGGGTGAGGCATTGTGCTAATTTGCATTCATTATCTCATTTAGTCATTAGAAAAATGTGAGATAAATAAGATTATCTTCATTCTACAAACAAGGAACAGAGGTTGAGAGAGAGTAAATAACTTCTCTGATGGTACACAGCTTATAAGTGAAAGAGTTGGGATTTGGACGCAGGTTTGACAATGCCTAGAACCACTTCATCCTACCACTTCTTGTGATAACACCATTACTTTGCATTTTTTGAGCTTTTGTGGCTTTAAAAGCACTTTCACATGACCCTCCCCAAAGCATGGGGTTATGGCAAAACATTGGCTTGAAAGTCAAATGTGGATTTGAGTTCTGGTCTGAGCTTACTGTGAGACCTTAGACCTCTTTCGGCCTCAGTATTCTCCCCTCTAAAACAAGAGCAGTGAACTAGATATTTTTTCAGGTCCCTTCCAGCTCTAATCTTTATATTGATAAACGAGCCAACAAACGTAAAGTAGAACTGCAGTCTACATCAGTGGCTATCAACCTTCCTCAATCACAACATACAGTAAGAGCTGAGCTTCATTTTAGATCATGACTCAGAACACTCACACCTAGTCCTCACACACACACATGCATACACCTGAAAAAAAGTTTCATGAAACACAGTGAAACAGTCGGATTGGCCAGGCTATGCTGCAACGATAATCACCCCCAAGATCTCGGGGGCTTAAAACAACAAAGATTTTGCATCACAGGGTGGCTGAGGATTCTGCTCTATTTTGTCCTTATTCGAGAACTCATTGATGGAGACGTCATGGAGCATCACCAGTCACAGTGGCAGAGGGAAAACCTGGAGAAGACCACATTAGAAGCCTTAAACTTCTACCCCAGGACACACATCACTTCTGCTTACAGTTCAGTGGCAAAGTCACCTGGCCACACCTAACTTAAAGGGATTGGGGAAATGCAATTCCATCATCCACCTGGGAAAATAGCCAAAAATATCTAGTGAGCAGCACAAATGACTACCACAAATACTTACACTTATCATGTGGGACTCATTGAGATTTTCTATTTTTAATTCAATTAAGTTCTACCCTATCCCATCCTGTACTATTCCATTTCATTTTCTAAAAACTAGTCACAATCCATTAAATTGATTTCATAACTCATCTAGGGGTTGCAATCCTAAATTTGAAAAATACTGGCTTATATCCCATTGAAGGGAAATAATTAATAATAAGCCCTAATTTTAGCCAATCAGAGATTATTTTACTGGTTTTACACAGGAAATGCCATAGGGTCCATATTTCTGCTCAAAGGGAAAACAAAACAAAATAGAATTTTGCATCATTTTAACACAGTTAGCAAGGTTCTCTTCACATTAAAGAAAGCAAGCCCTAATCACATTTATTGATAAAGCAGGAGTTAAGTTATTGATCTGACAGAACCAGTGCAAACTCCAAGTGACTGAACTGAGCAGGCTGCAGAATTCAGGAACAAAGAGAAGCCATCCCTAGGATAATGCAGGAGGCTGGTGCTGGCTTTAGGCAGAGTGTATCTGAGGTGAGCAAGTCCTCTTTGGTAATGCCACGAGAAGGTGTACGATTATTTTGCAGATAATTATAGCAGCATTGACATGAAAGCAATATGCGAGCAAAGAACACCATGGGACACACAGAATAGTTTCAAGAAAGCCTGGACAATTCAAGGATAAAGTGGGCCATGGCAGAAGAGGGCCAGTTCTCTTAATTATACAAACTGATAATTTTCAGCAGTTCCTGGGTGAGGAGTAACTGGTCTACTCTGTCCAAATTCCACTGCATAGTGACTGGAGTTTGAGCAATAGGATTGTCATGTTAACTGTACAGGAAAGTGTAAATTGTTCTTATTTCAGAGTATGGGTTTGGTCCAGCCCAACAAATGCTACTGTTGTTTCATAAAGTCCCAGGTTAAAGCAACTCCCTAGGAATTATTATAAATAGATATATGGAACGGACAGAACTTGCCTGATTAAAACAGGTACATTAAGACGTAGAGTAGGTAAAAACACATTTCACAGGGCCAGAGCATACAGGCCATGCTGGTTGTGTACTGCACAATCATAGGGAGCAACAGTCACACAAACCATGCGGAACGGTGCCCCCTGGAGTTGTACAGCACCAGGTCCCCCAACCAGATAAGCAGTCTCCCTTATAGAATGCATCTTATGGGACTTACCGCCCCACCCCTTCCCACCCTGGCTTTATCCAGTAAATAAAGTTCTTAGCTCAGGGTGATGGGCTAAAAAATATCAGTTGACTCTATATCCACACGAAGGACATGAGACTTTATGAAACTATGTCTTCCCCAAAGTGTCACAGTTGGTAAGAGACAAAACCAATACCTTATCTCAGACCAGTGCTTGTCTGTCCATGCCATTGTCAGGTATTGTTGTCTAGATATTTTGCTCCTTCTGGTGGAAGAGCAAAAAAAAATTGATGATCTTTGAGAAAATGCAGTAATTAGAATTCTCGAACTGGAGATACATGATTAGGACATAGGCATGTAAAGATAGAAGAAATGTCTAAATTCTCAAGGAATATGAACAGTTCAATTTCAGGGAACTTGACCTCACCCTTGAGACACCTGACTACAGGTATTAAAGATGGTGTCGCTGAGAGTTTTTGCTCTACCTGAAAAAACATGGAAGCCAGGAAAGTCCTAAAACCTGGAAGCGTCTCCCACCCAGCCTCCAGCTTGGGGTTGTCTTTGTGTTTACAGCTTCCCAGTGAGTCAGAGAACACCTGAAGACTTGCCCAACCTGTTGTCATATTGTTTACTTAGCACAAGTCTGAGCCAAGAGGCATCATTTAGGAACTGTGAGAAGAAGCAAGTGAGGTGAGAAACACTGGAAAGATTAATAGAGAGATTCCTTCCTTCTGCTGAATCCAACCCTGCCCTCTGAGTGAAAGTGAAGGGAAGAAGGGAGGCGGGAAGGGCAAATTTGGGAATTTGGGCGTTTCTATTATTGCTGTATGTACAAGAGGAGGAGAGCCACAGATCTTTCTGCAATGAGAAGTCTGGTTACAAAAATACAGGTGGGTCCATGGAGACTTTCCAGTCCTTGAAGAGATATGGCAAACTCAAATACTTAAGGACAGAAGGATAATGGAAATGTGCAAACAGGTAATAGTGAGTGGTGAGACCTGTGGTTAACTATGGAACGCATTCCCTTCCCGATGTATTCAAGTTCACAATAAAACATGATGGAACAAAAACACTGCACTAACCTAACAAAACCACTCTGCAGGCCCAATGCTCCCTCAGTCCACACAATGGTAACCTGTGGTTTAATGGGTCAGATGCTGGTACAAGCTGTACCTCCTCATCTTCTGAAGGTCATAGTCCTGGCATTCAGTGTTCCTTTCACTTGCCACTTCAGCCGTAAGTGCAGTCTTGCTCAGGTGGTTACTGGAGAACATTGTGATAATCCTTCACAATGGAAACATGAGTTGAGTGAATCACATTAATTATATTCAGGCTCGGCTATTTAGTAGGTTTGGGTTTAGAATGTACATCAGTAAATACAAAGATGGTTTTGTATTGATCAGCACTATCTGAGTATGAGGATTGTTGATTTCTAGAGTTATTTAAGTGTTTTCTCTTTAAGTAAGTTAAAGCCATTAAGCCAATAATGAAAACATAACAGTTAACATTTGCTGTCCTTCCTATGTGCCAGGCACCACATATGTTACATGGATTTTCTCATCCTCTTTCATTTAATCCTTGCAACAATCCTCTAAGGTAGGTATTGTTATTATCTTCATTTTACAGATGGGGATGCTGGGGCACAGAGAGGTTAAGCAACTTGCCTGGAGTCACACAGTATATGGCAGAGATGGGATTTAAACCCAGGTAATCTGGCCAGACTACCATCTATAAATCTAACTAGCTAACTACTATCAAATCTCTCATCCCCTCAGGACTTCCTCACCAACTTGAGCACTTGCCCAGGCCAGTGGAGGAGGTCACCTCCAGAGCCTTAGACCTGGGAGAATCCTTACTCCAACTGCCTAGCAGAAAGCGAGGTAGACAAGCACTTTTCTTTGCAGCCTTCTATGGGAACATCACTATCCCTGCTGAGGTTCCTTAGGAAAGTGATGAGGGTCTCAGAATAAAGGCCTAGCTGCATACTTACGGCCAACTAGGACATGTCAGGGAATGTCAAGGCCATGCACGGACAGGCCCATGACAGTGCTATTTGCATGAAAGTCGGGTGCACTCGAGTTGGCTGAGTTAGGACTGAGGCTGGTCCCCTGACTTAAGACTCCCAAAACAGTGAAGGGACCAATGTCCTCCCTTTGACCTCCCAGGTGCATGCCAAATATGGAAGGCACGTCTCCTGAGGAGTGAAAATATTTGGGGATACAGGATCTTGAGGCATCAGCTGGGAATTAACAAGTTGTTTTCTTGATATCAGGCCCCTGGGGAAATGGGAACATAATGGAACTATTAGTGAGTCAAATAGGAAAGGAGAGACTTTAGCCTCTCTTAGGAAAGAGGGAGGCAGAGCTGCCTTGCTTCTGACTTATTAAAGAGTTTGGCACAAGTGGGAGGACGTTTTGATATCCTCAGCTTTTAGCAGGGTATAGCTGTTGTGCTTTTTAATGTACATTCTCTCTTCCTGGCCTGGATTCCCCCTTGGCTCTCTTGTCTTGTTTTGGTTCTTTCAGGCCCTACAGATTACCTGAGTCTTTGCCATGTCTTCTGTCTAGTGCTCTGAGTCTGTCCTTCCAACCGCAGGCTCTGCCTTGGGGCGACTTCATCCTTTGTCACAGTGGGCCCCGTCCTCTCTGCTGCCTTTTAGAAACATCAGGAACTCGTGTTCCCTTCTACAGAGAGGGTCTGGGAAAGGTCAAAGTCAAGGCCTTCCTCTGCTAACCACAATGGACTACAGGTTTTCTGTGACATGGCTGCAGCTAAGGTGGGCAGGCTGAGAAGTATCTATCACTTTCTGGAGACCTAACCAAGAAGGAGAACAAAAATTTCTCTTCCCATTGGCTCTCTTCTACAGGTGTTGGGCTTTAGCATGAAGGGGGCAAATCAGGACACACACTCCTACCACTTACTGTCCTTCCCTCGCTCTATTCACCTTCTTCTTCCCACAAGGCTTCTGTTAGAAGAGATGAGTCTTTCTCTTATTTCTCTGATGCGATGGCCACCTTGAGACATGAAGCTGTGAGCCTCATGGCCTGGCCGCCAAGGGCAGTGTGCTGATTTGGCTATATTATGTCCCCCAAGAAAAAGCCATGATGTTTCCATGGGGATGTGACCCACCCAACTGTAGGTGATAACTCTGATTGAATTATTTCCTTGGAGGTGTGGCCCTGCCCACTCAGCCTGGGTCTTTATTTAATCACTGGAGTCCTATAAAAGAACTTTCAATGGCCATTGAAAGTAGACTTTTGTTAGTCCAGAGTTTGCATGGGAGAAACTAAGAGAACACACCCAGATGCCTAGAGAAGAATGTCCTGGGAGAAAGCCATTTTGAAACCAGAACTTTGGAGCAGACACCAGCCACGTGCCTTCCCAGCTGACAGAGGTTTTCCAGATGCCACTGGAGTATTACACTGATTTTCATATGAAGGTACCTGATTGTTGATGCCTTGCCTTGGACACTTTACGGCCTTAAGACTATAACTTTGTAACCAAATAAACCCTCTTTTTAAAAGCCAATCCATTTCTGGTGTTTTGCAAAATGGCAGTGCTAGCAAACCGGAACAGGCAGAAAGGATAGCTTTTCTATACTATGAACTCTACAAACTGTCCACAAGGCCTCACCTTGATATAGTAATGGGAGCTAAAGGGCCACAGCAAATCCTCTTTTCCCATCCTGGTAAAGCCTGATTTTGTTATCTTTCTGAAAAGGTCAGGTACACTTTATCTACCACCCTAAGCTTAAATTTAATAGCTCTTCCTCAGAGGTAAGAGAATGCAACAGAACATGATTCAAAGACAAAATTAAAATATACAGCTTTAATATTTGGAAAATATGTTTTTTAAACTGTCACAATGTAACCATTCCCTCAGGGCCTCCTTTATGTTGAGGATTATTAGCACATAGTTAAATTGGAAGCATATTTCTGCTCTAGAAGTTGATTCCTGTTTTACTCAAATTGAACTGTTCACCTTTAGTAACAAGATGTCGTGCACCTATTTCCTTATCTGTGTGCACAGAAAATGGAGCCCTCATCCATGGATCTTTTGGTGACAAGTCAGTCATTTTCAGAACATAGCAGGTGATCTCTAATTCAGGAAGACGACCTGAAACAACATGGGGTGGGGAAGTACCTAATGGACAGTTGGGAAACATTTACTGGGGACCTCATTTTGCCACTCTTGAGCTCTGTGACTTAAGCTAACTTAAAGAGCCTCAGATAATATCCTCTCTGGACTTTAGTTTTCTTTTAAGATAAAATGCTCTTCCCTTGAAGGTCCAGTCCAAATCTATGTATCCTTGTTAAAATGCCCCTTCAGCCTTCCACATTTATAAAGTTATGAAATGCTGCCCCCTTGTGTTTTCTCAGGCTTCATTGAGTTTTTGTTTTAAATTTTAAATAAATTCTTAACTTAAGACATAGTGACCCATTAAACTTTTGTTTTTTGATCATTCTTTTGGCTCATCCATCATCTCAACTGCTAAAATCAAGCAAGTCTACAATATCTTAGCTGCTACTGCACCGAATCAGTTAAAAATTGTTTTTACACCACCCAGAGGGGATGTAAATAAAATTGTTCACATTTTAGTGAAAAAGAAAGGCAAAAATTGTTTCTCGTTCCTAAAAGAATCGTCCCCTGACATGCAACATGGATTTGTTGGCAGTTCCCATCTCCCATTAGACTAAACATTTCTGATTCTCAGTGTAAAAAAGAAAAGAAAAAAAAACAAAGTTCCCTTCTAAATGCCAACCCCATTCCACTAAAGTGTTCATCTTTTCATTTGTAATGCTGAAGCCACTCAAATGAAAGTGGGCATCCTTGTCTTGTCCTGATCTTAAGGAAGAAGCTTTAACTCTTACCTTTGGGTATGATGTTAGCTGTAGTTTTTTCATGAATGACTTTTATTGTGTTAAAGTTCCTTTCTATTCCTAGTTTTCTGAGTGTTTTTATGACGGATTTTATCAAATGCCTTTTCTGTGTCTATTGAAGTTGGTCATGTATTTTTTTCCCCTTTATTCTATTTATGTGGAGTATTACACTGATTTTCATATGTTGAACCTCCCTTACATTCCTGGGATAAATCCCACTTGGTCAAGGTATATGATAATATGTTGTAGATTCATTTTGCTGGTACACTATTAGGGATTTTTGCTTCTATATTCATGAGGGAAATTGATATGTAATTTCCTTTTCTTGCAGTGAAATTACTAGGCTTTGATATTAGTGTAATGCTGGCCTTACAGAATCAATTAGGAAGTGTTCCCTCCTTTTGAACTCTTTGGAAGAGTTGAAGAAGTATTGGCGTTAATTCTTATTTAAATGTTTGGTAGAATTTGTCAGTGAAGCCATCTGATCCTGGACTTTTCTTTGGTGGAAGCTTTTTTATTATTGATTCAATCTCTGTACTTGTTATAGGTTTGTTAAGGTTTTCTATTTCTTCTTGGGTCAATTTAAGTAATTTATATATTTCTAGAAAATTTTCCATTTTGTCTAGACTATCTGATTTGTTGGCAAATAATTTTTTCCAGTATTCTTTTGTAATCTTTTTTATTTCTGTAAGGTCAGTAGTGATATCACCATTTTCACTTCTGACTTTAGTTATTAGCATCTTTTTTCTTTTTCCTTTTCCAGTATAGGTAAATATTTGTCAATTTTATTGATTTTTCAAAGAACTAAACTTTTATTTTGTTTATTCCCTCAATTGTTTTCCTATTGTCTGTTTTATCTATTTCCACTCTAATCCCCAAAATTTCCTCCCTTCTGCTAATTTTGGGTTTCCACCGCTCTTCTTTTTCTAGTTCCTCAAGACGTGAAATTAGGTTATTAATTTGAGATCTTTCTTCTTTTTGATATAGACCTTCAAAGCTCTAAATTTCCCTCTGAGCGCTACCTTCATTGCAACTCATAAGTTTTGGTATGTTTTGTCTTTGTTTTCATATTGTCTGTAAGTATGTTATAATTTCCATTGTAATTTCTTCCTTTACCCATTGTTTGTTTAACAGTGTGCTTTTTAATTTCCACATATTTGTAAATTTTCCAGTTTTCCCGGTTATGGATTGCTAAATTCATTCCATTGTGGTCAGAGAAGTTACTTTGCATGATTTTAATATTTTTAAATGTAAGGAGACTTCTCTTGTGCCCTAACAAATGGTCTATCATGGGAAATGATCTTTGTGCACTTGGAAAGAATTTGTATTCCGCTGTTGTTGGGTGAAGTGTTCTATATATGTCTGTTAGATATAAGTTTATTTATAATGTTTTTCAGGTCCTCTGTTTCCTTGTTGATCTTCTGTCTAGAAAGTGGTGCACTGGAATCTCCAACTATTATTGTAGAACTATTTTTCCCTTAAATTTTGTCAATGTTTGCTTCATATATTTTGGGGTCCTATTTTTAGGTGCAATGTATGTTTTAAAATTGACCCTTTCATGCATATATAGTGTCCTTCTTTGTCTCTTGTAAGAGTTTTTGACTTAAAGTCTGTTTTGTCTGACATTAATATAGCCAGCCCAGCTCTCTTTTGGTTTCTATGTGCATGAAATATTTTTTTCCATCTGTTCGCTTTCAACCTGTTTAGATTCAACTTTGGATCTAAAATGGGTCTCTTTTAAACAATATATAGTTAAGTCATGTTTCTTTACCCATTCTGCTAATCTCTACCTTTTCATTGGAAAATTTAATCCATTTAAATTTAAAGTAATTACTGATCAGATAAGACTTTTGCCATTTTGCTAACAGTTTTTTTTTGTCCTTCCTTTTCTCCATTACTGCCTTTCTGTTTAGATGAACTTTCCCATATCAACCACTCCCAAACATACTATTCAGTGGAATTAATCATAATCACTATGTTGTAGTACTCTCACCACCATCCATTACTAAAACTTTTCCATCTCCCCAAACAGAAACCCTACACCCATTATGCATCAACTACCCCTACTCTCTGTCCTTTATCCCTGACAACTGGTACTCTACTTTCTGTCTCTATGAGCTTTCATATTCTCCAATATTTTCTTTGTAGTTACCATGGGACTTAAATTTAACAGCCAAAATCTGTAACAATATTGTTTTCTTTGATACCAACTTAACTTCCATACTATACACAAACTAAGTTCCTATGCTTCTCCATCCCCTATCTTATGTAGTTTTGTCACAAATTACATCTTTATATGTATGTGTCCAAAACCACTGATTTATTATTGCATTTCATGCATTTACCTTTTTAGATCCTGTAGGAAGTAAAAAGTGGAGTTACAGGCCATAAATACAAAAGTCCTGGCATTTGTATTTACCCAAGTCACTCCCCTTACCAGATATCTTTGTTTCTTCATGTGGCTTTGATCTATTAGCTATTGTCCTTTACTTTCAACTTGCAGACTCCCTTTAGCATCTCTTGTAGGGCAAGCCTAATGATGATGAACTCAACTTTTGTTTATCTGAGAATGTCTTAATCTCGTCCTCTTTTTGAAAGACAGTTTTGCCAGATATAGAATTCTTGGTTGGTACATTTTTGTTTACAGAATTTTAAATATGTCTTCTCGTCTCTGTGGTTTCTGATGTGAAATCAGCACTTAATATTATTGAGGCTCCCATGTATGTGACACATTATTTCTCTCTTGTGGCTTTCAAAATTCTCTCTTTATCTTTGACAATCAACAGTTTGATTACAATTTGCCCTGGTGTAGCTGTATTTGGGTTTATCTTGTTTGGCGTTCATTGAGCATCTTGGATTTGTATATTTATGTCTTTCTTAAAATTGGGAAGTTTTCAGCTATTATTTCTTTGAATATTCTCTCTGCCCTTTTTCTGGGAGCACTGGCTCTTTATGATTCAGAGGATGCTGGTGGGAATTGGAAGTTGCTGCTGCCTAGAGGGTGGGAACTGAGGCCAGTATCCATGCTGGTCCCTCAAGGATCCCCCCGACTGACCTTGAACCTCAACCCTAACTTTTGGAAGAAAAGGTTTCCCCTGCCTGCTATAACCCCAGCCAGCCACATCTAAAATCCAGGGCATGTTTCCACAGTTCACACCATTTCCACAGCTGCTGCCATTTCCATAGCCACTGATGGGGCTGAAGAATGGGGGCTGGTCATGGTTCCCACTTTGCTCACAAAGGCTGGCAGCCTCTCATGTCTTCTAGAACGTCCATAGTTGTTTTTTTTTTTTTTTTTTTTTTTTAAATCTTCATTTTATTGAGATATATTCACATACCACGCAGTCATACAAAACAAATCGTACTTTCAATTGTTTACAGTACCATTACATAGTGATACATTCATCACCCAAATCAATCCCTGACACCTTCATTAGCACACACACACAAATAACAAGAACAATAATTAGAGTGAAAAGAGCAATTGAAGTAAAAAAGAACACTGGGTACCTTTGTCTGTTTGTTTCCTTCCCCTATTTTTCTACTCATCCATCCATAAACTAGACAAAGTGGAGTGTGGTCCTTATGGCTTTCCCAATCCCATTGCCACCCCTCATAAGCTACATTTTTATACAACTGTCTTCGAGATTCATGGGTTCTGGGTTGCAGTTTGATAGTTTCAGGTATCCACCACCAGCTACCCCAATTCTTTAGAACCTAAAAAGGGTTGTCTAAAGTGTGCATAAGAGTGCCCACCAGAGTGACCTCTCGGCTCCTTTTGGAATCTCTCTGCCACTGAAGCTTATTTCATTTCCTTTCACATCCCCCTTTTGGTCAAGAAGATGTACTCCGTCCCACGATGCCAGGTCTACATTCCTCCCCGGGAGTCGTATTCCATGTTGCCAGGGAGATTCACTCCCCTGGGTGTCTGATCCCATGTAGGGGGGAGGGCAGTGATTTCACCTTTCAAGTTGGCTTAGCTAGAGAGACAGGGCCACATCTGAGCAACAAAGAGGCATTCGGGAGGAGGCTCTTAGGCACAACCATAGGGAGGCCTAGCCTCTCCTTTGCAGCAACCGTCTTCCCAAGGGTAAAACCTGTGGTAGAGGGCTCAACCCATCAAACCACCAGTCCCCTATGTCTGTGGTCATGTTAGCAACCATGGAGGTGGGGTAGGCGAATACCCCTGCATTCTCCACAGGCTCCTCAAGGGGGCACTACATCTTTTTTTTTTCCTTGTTTTTCTTTTTTTTTTTAACTTTCCCTTCTTTTTTTTTTTTTTTTTTTTAATCACCATTTTATTGAGATATATTCACATACCACGCAGTCATACAAAACAAATTGTACTTTCGATTGTTTACAGTACCATTACATAGTTGTACATTCATCACCTAAATCAATCCCTGACACCTTCATTAGCACACACACAAAAATAACAAGAATAATAATTAGAGTGAAAAAGAGCAATTGAAGTAAAAAAGAACACTGGGTACCTTTGTCTGTTTGTTTCCTTCCCCTACTTTTCTACACATCCATCCATAAACTAGACAAAGGGGAGTGCGGTCCTTATGGCTTTCCCAATCCCATTGTCACCCCTCATAAGCTACATTTTTATACAACTGTCTTCGAGATTCATGGGTTCTGGGTTGTAGTTTAATAGTTTCAGGTATCCACCACCAGCTACCCCAATTCTTTAGAACCTAAAAAAGGTTGTCTAAAGTGTGCGTAAGAGTGCCCACCAGAGTGACCTCTCGGCTCCTTTTGGAATCTCTCTGCCACTGAAGCTTATTTCATTTCCTTTCACATCCCCCTTTTGGTCAAGAAGATGTTCTCCATCCCACGATGCCAGGTCTACATTCCTCCCCGGGAGTCATATTCCACGTTGCCAGGGAGAATCACTTCCCTGGGTGTCTGATCCCACGTAGGGGGGAGGGCAGTGATTTCACCTTTCAAGTTGGCTTAGCCAGAGAGAGAGGGCCACATCTGAGCAATAAAGAGGCATTCAGGAGGAGACTCTTAGGCACAAATACAGGGAGGCCTAGCCTCTCCTTTGCAGCAACCGTCTTCCCAAGGGTAAAACTTATGGTAGAGGGCTCAACCCATCAAACCACCAGTCCCCTATGTCTGTGGTCATGTTAGCAACCATGGAGGTGGGGTAGGTGAATACCCCTGCATTCTCCACAGGCTCCTCAAGGGGGCACTACATCTTTTTATTTTTTCCTTGTTTGTCTTTTTTCTTTTTTTTTTTTTTTAACGTTCCCTTCTTTTTTAAATCAACTGTATGAAAAAAAAGTTAAAAAGAAAACAAACATACAATAAAAGAACATTTCAAAGAGACCATAACAAGGGAGTAAGAAAAAGACAACTAACCTAAGATAACTGCTTAACTTCCAACATGTTCCTACTTTACCCCAAGAAAGTTACCTAATATAGCAACATTTCTGTGAACTTGCTCCTACTATATCCATCAGAAATTAACAGACCATAGTCATTCCTGGGCATCCCCAGAACGTTAAATAGCTTATCTGTTCTTCTTGGATTATTGTTCCCCCTTCCTTAATTGCTCTCTATTGCTAGTTCCCCTACATTCTACATTATAAACCATTTGTTTTACATTTTTCAAAGTTCACATTAGTGGTAGCATATAATATTTCTCTTTTTGTGCCTGGCTTATTTCACTCAGCATTATGTCTTCAAGGTTCATCCATGTTGTCATATGTTTCACGAGATCGTTCCTTCTTACTGCCGTGTAGTATTCCATCGTGTGTATATACCACATTTTATTTATCCACTCATCTGTTGAAGGACATTTGGGTTGTTTCCATCTCTTGGCAATTGTGAATAATGCTGCTATGAACATTGGCGCGCAGATATCTGTTCGTGTCACTGCTTTCCGATCTTCCGGGTATATACCGAGAAGTGCAATCGCTGGATCGAATGGTAACTCTATATCTAGTTTTCTAAGGAACTGCCAGACTGACTTCCAGAGTGGCTGAACCATTATACAGTCCCACCAACAATGAATAAGAGTTCCAATTTCTCCACATCCTCTCCAGCATTTGTAGTTTCCTGTTTGTATAATGGCAGCCATTCTAACCGGTGTTAGATGGTATCTCATTGTGGTCTTAATTTGCATCTCTCTAATAGCTAGTGAAGCTGAACATTTCTTCATGTGTTTCTTGGCCATTTGTATTTCCTCTTCAGAGAGCTGTCTTTTCATATCTTTTGCCCATTTTATAATTGGGCCGACTGTACTATTGTCATTGAGTTGTAGGATTTCTTTATATATGCAAGATATCAGTCTTTTGTCAGATACATGGTTTCCAAAAATTTTTTCCCATTGAGTTGGCTGCCTCTTTACCTTTTTGAGAAATTCCTTTGAGGTGCAGAAACTTCTAAGCTTGAGGAGTTCCCATTTATCTATTTTCTCTTTTGTTGCTTGTGCTTTGGGTGTAAAGTCTAGGAAGTGACCGCCTAATACAAGGTCTTGAAGATGTTTTCCTACATTATCCTCTAGGAGTTTTATGGTACTTTCTTTTATATTGAGATCTTTGGTCTATTTTGAGTTAATTTTTGTGTAGGGGGTGAGGTAGGGGTCCTCTTTCATTCTTTTGGATATGGACATCCAACTCTCCCAGCTCCATTTGTTGAAAAGACCAGTATGACTCAGTTCAGTGACTTTGGGGGCCTTATCAAAGATCAGTCGGCCATAGATCTGAGGGTCTATCTCCGAATTCTCAATTCGATTCCATTGATCTATATGTCTATCTTTGTGCCAGTACCATACTGTTTTGGCAACTGTGGCTTTATAATAAGCTTCAAAGTCAGGGAGTGTAAGTCCTCCCACTTCGTTTTTCTTTTTTAGAGTGTCTTTAGCAATTCGAGGCATCTTCCCTTTCCAAATAAATTTGATAACTAGCTTTTCCAAGTCTGCAAAGTAGGTTGTTGGAATTTTGATTGGGATTGCATTGAATCTGTAGATGAGTTTGGGTAGAATTGACATCTTAATGACATTTAGTCTTCCTATCCATGAACATGGAATATTTTTCCATCTTTTAAGGTACCCTTCTATTTCTTTTAGTACAGTTATGTAGTTTTCTTTGTATAGGTCTTTTACATCTTTGGTTAAGTTTATTCCTAGGTACTTGATTTTTTTAGTTGCTATTGAAAATGGTATCTTTTTCTTGAGTGTCTCTTCAGTTCGTTCATTTCTAGCATATAGAAACATTACTGACTTATGTGCATTAACCTTGTATCCCGCTACTTTGCTAAATTTGTTTATTAGCTCTAGTAGCTGTATCGTCGATTTCTCAGGGTTTTCTAGATATAAGATCATATCATCTGCAAACAATGACAGTTTTACTTCTTCTTTTCCAATTTGGATGCCTTTTATTTCTTTGTCTTGCCGGATTGCCCTGGCTAGCACTTCCAGCACAATGTTGAATAACAGTGGTGACAGCAGGCATCCTTGTCTTGTTCCTGATCTTAGAGGGAAGGCTTTCAGTCTCTCACCATTGAGTACTATGCTGGCTGTGGGTTTTTCATATATGCTCTTTATCATGTTGAGGAAGTTTCCTTCAATTCCTACCTTTTGAAGTGTTTTTATCAAAAAGGGATGTTGGATTTTGTCAAATGCTTTTTCAGCATCTATTGAGATGATCAATTGATTTTTCCCTTTTGACTTGTTAATGTGTTGTAATACATTGATTGATTTTCTTATGTTGAACCATCCTTGCATGCCTGGAATAAACCCCACTTGGTCATGGTGTATGATTTTTTTAATGTGTCTTTGGATTCGATTTGCAAGTATTTTGTTGAGGATTTTTGCATCTATATTCATTAGGGAGATTGGCCGGTAGTTTTCCTTTTTTGTAGCATCTTTGCCTGGTTTTGGTATTAGATTGATGTTAGCTCCATAAAATGAGTTAGGTAGTGTTCCATTTTCTTCAATGTTTTGAAAGAGTTTGAGTAAGATTGGTGTCAGTTCTTTCTGGAAAGTTTGGTAGAATTCCCCTGTGAAGCCATCTGGCCCTGGGCATTTATTTGTGGGAAGATTTTTGATGACTGATTGGATCTCTTTGCTTGTGATGGGTTGGTTGAGGTCTTCTATTTCTTCTCTGGTCAGTCTAGGTTGTTCATATGTTTCCAGGAAATTGTCCATTTCCTCTACATTATCCAGTTTGTTGCCATACAGTTGTTCATAGCATCCTCTTATAATTTTTTTAATTTCTTCAGGATCTGCAGTTATGTCACCTTTTTCATTCATTATTTTGTTTATACGGGTCTTCTCTCTTTTTGATTTTGTCAGTGTAGCTAGGGGCTTGTCAATCTTGTTGATCTTCTCAAAGAACCAACTTTTGGTGATATTTATCCTCTCTATTGTTTTTTTGTTCTCTATGTCATTTATTTCTGCTTTAATCCTTGTTATTTCTTTTCTTCTACTTGGTTTAGGATTGGTTTGCTGTTCATTTTCTAGCTTCTTCAGTTGATCCATTAGTTCTTTGATTTTGGCTCTTTCTTCCTTTTTAATATATGCGTTTAGTGCTATAAATTTCCCCCTTAGCACTGCTTTTGCTGCATCCCATAGGTTTTGGTATGTTGTGTTCTCATTTTCATTCGTCTCTATATATTTAGCAATTTCTCTTGCTATTTCTTCTTTAACCCACTGATTGTTTAGGAGTGTGTTGTTTAACCTCCAGGTATTTGTGAATTTTCTAAGTCTCTGATGGTTATTGACTTCTAATTGTATTCCATTGTGGTCAGAGAATGTGCTTTGAATAATTTCAATCTTTTTAAATTTATTGAGGCTTGTTTTATGTCCCAGCATATGATCTATTCTGGAGAAAGTTCCATGAGCACTAGAAAAGTATGTGTATCCTGGTGATTTGGGAAGTAATGTCCTGTATATGTCTGTTAAATCTAATTCATTTACCAGATTGTTTAGGTTTTCAATTTCCTTATTGGTCTTCTGTCTGGTTGATCTATCTATAGGAGAGAGTGATGTGTTGAAGTCTCCCACAATTATTGTGGAAACATCAATTGCTTCCTTTAGTTTTGCCAGTGTTTCTCTCATGTATTTTGTGGCACCTTGATTGGGTGCATAGACATTTACGATTGTTATTTCTTCTTGCTGAATTGCCCCTTTTATTAGTATGTAGTGGCCTTCTTTGTCTCTCAAAACATCCCTGCATTTGAAGTCTATTTTGTCTGAGATTAATATTGCTACACCTGCTTTCTTTTGGCTGTAGCTTGCATGAAATATTTTTTTCCATCCTTTCACTTTCAGTTTCTTTGTGTCCCTGTGTCTAAAATGAGTCTCTTGTATGCAACATATTGATGGTTCATTTTTTTTGATCCATTCTGCGAATCTATATCTTTTAATTGGGGAGTTTAATCCATTTACATTCAACGTTATAACCGTGAAGGCATTTCTTGAATCAGCCATCTTATCCTTTGGTTTATGTTTGTCATATTTTTCCCCTCTGTCTATTAATATCCTTTATTGTACCCATACCGAATCTCTTTAGTACTGAACCTTTCTCCAGGTCTCTCTGTCCTTTCTTTGTTTCTCTGTGTGTAGGGCTCCCTTTAGTATCTCCAGTAGGGCAGGTCTCTTGTTAGCAAATTCTCTCAGCATTTGTTTGTCTGTGAAAAATTTAAGCTCTCCCTCAAATTTGAAAGAGAGCTTTGCTGGATAAAGTATTCTTGGCTGGAAATTTTTCTCACTCAGAATTTTAAATATATCGTGCCACTGCCTTCTCGCCTCCATGGTGGCTGCTGAGTAGTCACTACTTAGTCTTATGCTGTTTCCTTTGTATGTGGTGAATTGCTTTTCTCTTGCCGCTTTCAGAACTTGCTCCTTCTCTTCTGTGTTTGACAGTGTGATCAGTATATGTCTCGGAGTGGGTTTATTTGGATTTATTCTATTTGGGGTTCGCTGAGCATTTATGATTTGTGTATTTATGTTGTTTAGAAGATTTGGGAAGTTTTCCCCAACAATTTCTTTGAATACTCTTCCTAGACCTTTACCCTTTTCTTCCCCTTCTGGGACACCAATGAGTCTTATATTTGGACGTTTCATATTATCTATCATATCCCTGAGGTCCATTTCGATTTTTTCAATTTTTTTCCCCATTCTTTCTTTTATGCTTTCATTTTCCATTCTGTCATCTTCGAGGTCACTGATTCGTTGTTCAACTTCCTCTAGTCTTGTACTATGAGTGTCCAGAATCTTTTTAATTTGGTCAACAGTTTCTTTAATTTCCATAAGATCATCCATTTTTTTATTTAGTCTTGCAATGTCTTCTTTATGCTCTTCTAGGGTCTTCTTGATTTCCTTTGTCCCCCGTACTATGGTCTCATTGTTCATCTTTACTTCTTTGAGTAGCTGCTCTAGGTGCTGTGTCTCTTCTGGTCTTTTGATTTGGGTGCTTGGGCTTGGGTTATCCATATCGTCTGGTTTTTTCATATGCTTTATAATTTTCTGTTGTTTTTGGCCTCGTGGCATTTGCTGAACTTGATAGGGTTCTTTTAGGATTTGTAGACCAATTGAAGTCCTTATCTCTAATTTATCAGATCTACAGCTTCGTGGAGTACACTTTCTCTAACTAACCAGCAGGTGGCGTCCACGATCCACCTGTTCTCCACAAGCCAGTTCTCCCCTGCTTAGCCTTTTTGGTGAGTGGGGGAGTGAGTCTTGTGGGGTCCAATTGGTGTACCAAGCTTGCGTGTGTAGTTGGTGTTGCCTGCCCTGTATATGGGGCGTGTTTCTGGGCAGTCAGGGAGGGGGGGGTGGCTCTAACAATCAAATCTCCCTGGTGATCCTAGAGTTTTAAAGCTGCTGCGATAGTCTAATCCTTCAGTTCAGTCCTGCCACAGTTTGTCTCTGCCACTGACCCACAAGTCCTTGGTATTGGCATATGGCTCCTGAGACTTGCAAGTGGGCCCCTCTTCCAGGCCGTGCACCCCGGGTCCTGTGTTGAGGGATGACTGTGCTATGTCACAGGTGAGTGCCGTCCCCCCAGGGCAGTTCTGGGCTGCTGGGCTGTGTAGGGAGGCTCCCAGTCTGCTGAAATGATGGCTGAATGGGGCTTTGTTAATTCACACTGCTCTACCTTCCCAACTCTGGGACAATCAGCTGAGGTTGCAGGGAAGGCTAATGTCCACGCCCAGTTTTGTGGTGTGTGCCTGTTATTTGAAGCACTTCTGTCACACTGGGTTGTCTGGGGCAGTTCTGGGCTATGGGGCTGGCGATGGGCAGGAGTGTTTCCTGTCCACCAGGATGATGGCTGTGAGCGGACACTCCCCTTTTCTTGGGAAGTTGTGGTGTTTAGTGAATTTTCTCAGCCACTGGATTATTGCGTTTTGTCTAAGAGCTCTCCTAGTTCTGCTCTTGACTTGACCTGCCCAAATTGTAAGTCTTTGAAGCTTTCTGTATTGGGCTTCTTAGAGTAGTTGTTTTAGAAAAAGAAAAAAGGATTAAAAAAAAAAAGAAAAAAAAAAAAGGGCCCTCCTCAGAGATCTAATGGGTTATTGAAATGCTAAGAGACAAAGCAACCAGGGCCATTAAGGAAAGGTCCACAGGGCAGAGAGATCAGCTTTTCTTCGGTATTTGCATATGAGCCTCAGAGCCTGAGCTCTGCCCTTCCCCCTTCTATGTTCACCAGAACTCCAAAAATCCTCCGCTTTTATTTTGGAGTTTTTTGTGCTGTTGTTTTCTATGCTTGTCTCCTCTCTGCTGGGCTGGCTGCTCTCAGATTCTCTGGTGTCTGGTCTCCGTCTATCTATGGTTGGAGTTTGGATCAGCAGAATGAGTTTCCGATAAGGGCTGCCACTGCAGTTCTCCCTTCTCCTTCCCGGAGCTGGCAGCCCTTCCTCCCACGGGACTGAGCCTGGCAGGAAGGGGTGCGGGTCCCCTGGCCAAAAAAACTTACAGATTTCGCTGATCTCAGCAGTTCCACGTTTTCGTGAGTGTTGTATGAAGTATGCCCAAAGTCAGATTGCTCTGTGGTGTCCAGTCCACGCAGTTCCTGGCTTTCTACCTACTTTCCTGGAGGAGTAACTAAAACACACAGCTCACCAGTCTGCCATCTTGCCCCCTATGCCCAGGTTTTATATGTTAGCCTGTTGCTATCTCCATAGTTGTTTTAAATGCCCAGTGTTGTCCACTTGTTCACCTGCTCTTCTCTAATGGGAGATCTTCAGCAAAGTGTTTAGAGATTCTCTTTTATTTTCTTTTCATAAGAAAGCCATGACTCTTTATGTTTAGAAAACATCACTGAAATGCATTTTTTGGTATCTCTGCTCCAAACATGCTGCTACTCATGATGGACTGGACCCTGCAGTCCTTTGCAACTGGTTCTCACATATCATCCATCACTGCATCTCTCCCATTCTCTCCACACCTGTGGGAATCTTAGGTTGTTGAGGGATAGAGCCTAACACTTGACTCAGAGTCTGACACATTTTTGGTATGGAAAATGTTTATTCTCATAGTAATTTATTTCCAGATGGTTCATGCCTGAGTCCTGAGTAAGCACCCAAGCTTTGGGGAGATTCTTGGGAAGAAGACAAGGAGGTGATCCAGTCATGGTGAAATGGAAACCAATTAAACTCAGAAGGAATTTGAACTCCCTTTTGGCAGGTATCCTCTGTTTTTTTCCAGGCTTGCTGCCCAAATGCATGTTCAAATCACTCTTGTAGGTGTCTGCATGACACGGGGAGTTATTGTATGGCAGAAGTGTGGGCTGGCTTAATATCAGAACAGATAGTCAGAGGATGGGGAGAAGAATGTCACTGTGTTCATAAGTGAGGCTCTATTTCTTAATGTTTCCCCAACTGTCCCCTTGGAAATTAGACTGCTCTTTCCTGGAGTTTTACCTCTACCCCTGGAGTAGAGGGCATTTAAAAAGTGCTTTTAACCCTTGAATAAAAACATATACACATTTAAAAATTTTTTTTTAAATTATAAAGACAACATATAATAATTGTAGAGAACATTAGCCTAGGAAAAAGCAAACAGAAGAAGGATTATACCAGATTGTGATGGTTCATTTCATGTGTCAGCTTGGCTAAATTTTATTGTCCAGTGGTTTTGTCAAGCACTGTCTTGCTTGTTATCATGAGAGTATAATCTATAATCTATAATCAGTTGATGGCATCTAAGCTAATTGTATCTACAATCAACAAAGGAGATTGCCTTTACCAATGTGGGACATCTCCTTTTCAAATCAGTTGGAGGTCTTAAAAGCCAGAACTGAGGATTTCAAAAGTCTAAAAGAAGATTTCAGGCACAATTTCAGCATTGAGTCTTGCCAAAATTTCCATTCAGCCAGGTATCCATGGGGAATTCAGACTAAAGACTTATTGGTTTCCAGCTTGTAGCCTACCCTGCAGAGTTCAGACATGCCAGCCCCCACAGATGTGTGACCTAATTCCTCATAATAACTTATATGTGTGTGTGTGATCCTGTCTGTATAGCCTGTTGCTACTGTTTTTCTAGAAAACCCTGATACACTTATCTCACCACCCTCAGAAAACTATAGCTTATACCTTTGTTTATATTTTTCCAGACCTACTATATGCTGATAACACATAATTTGCTTGCTTTGTTTTGTTTTCCTATTATGGTTTTTTATGCCACTTAAACTACACATATATCTATGATCATTCCTCAGAATAATTCCTAGAAGTGTGATTACTATATTTCTGAATTTACTAAATTATACAGTATGCATATTTCAAAGGTTTTCTCTCTCAGGACCAGTTCCCATGTGCATGCCTCATCCTTCCTCTCCTCCATAACCTTCACAGGCATACTGGGAGCATACTGTACTCTCAGCATTGTTGTTCTATTGTAATTGTGACTATCCATCCCCTTTTGCTGAGGAATTCTTTGATAAAAGACAGAGTCGGGTCATTCCTCCAAACGCAAATATTTTTACCCATGTGCTTTCTGATTAAAATGATTCAAGGAATGTTTTAGTTTCCTAGGTTGCTCAAGCAAATACCATGAAATGGGTTGGTTTAAACAAAGGAATTTATTCACTCATGGTTTGAGGCCAGGAAAAAAGTCCAAATCAAGACATCATCAAAGTGACGCTTTCTTCCCAAAGACTGTGGCATTATGGGGCTGGCTGCTGGCAGTTTTTGGTCCTTAACTTGTCACATGGCAAAGCACATGGTGGCCTCTCCCGGCCCCTCTGTTTCCTTTTGGTTTCCACTGAATTTCAGCTTCTTGCTTCCATGGCTTTCTCTCTGTTTGTCTGAATTTCATTCTGCTTACAAAGGACGCCAGTGATAGGATCAAGACCTATCCTGATGGAGGTGGGTCACATCTTAACTGAAGTAACGTCATCCAAAGGTCCTACTTACAATGGGTTCATATCCACAGGAATGAATTAGATTTAAGGACATGTATTTCTGGTGTATGTACAGCTTCGTTACCACCACAAGGGGCAATCTTGATAAATCTTAGATGTAAATATTATGAACTGAATTAATGGGTATTGATATATATTCCTCCAAGAGGTATCTCTAAAAGTCAACATTGCAGCAAAAAAAAAAGTTACGACATAGAAGAGGTGATTGGTTTGATAGTCATGCTATTCAAATTTCACATGAGAAACCCAACTCATTGCACTTTGAGGTATAGCACAAATTTTATTTCTTTGGTGGAAGTTTCTGCGTTAGGGTGGAATCAGAGAAGCAGAATGACTGGGATATGTTTATCTATATGTACATAGGGATTTGACCCCATACAATTGTAAGAGCTGGTTTAACAGTTTCTGTAACACCACTATCTTTGCATATGACTCTGGAGCTTGAAGTCTGTAGGGCAGAAGGGAAGATGGATATATTGTGGGAGAGAGCCAGGACGGGCTGGAACCCACAAGCCCAAACTAGAACACATCAGTTACCACCGCCTCCAATCTTAATAATATGGGTGTCCTGAAGGAGAATTTGGTACTCTTCACTACAGAGCTAAACATACTTCTGGCCCAGAAACTGGAGAAGATGAAGGAGGATCCAGGTTAAAGTGGATCCTTTTCAGGTCTAGCCACTGCCTCATACCAACTAGGTAAACCCCATGTAAGCAGCAACTTTTGCAACTACACAATGGCTGCTGCTTCATGTCTGCCCTCCAAATCTCCATAAAAATCTCTCCCATTGTCCACTCTAACAGCATACAGAGGAGGGAATTCTGGGAGATGTAACAAACCCTAACCAAGTCGACATATTGCGAAGCTACCACAGACCACCCCTTGATATTGAAATAAGGAAGAAATACTCCTATCTTTTACAGCCCTCATAATCTACAACTGGTCACGTCGGTGTAGAAGGCATTTAACTATCTTATTCCATTACTCTTTCCGTACTCCTTTGCCCTCATTCAGCATCTCAGCTGGTCCTTGCCTGGTGGGGTGACCCAAGACTTCAATCCTGAAAGGTCTGGCCATTAGCAGCCTTTTCCAAATTAGGTAGTCAATTTTCCATTGACTTTATTCACAGGACGTGGAAAAATTAGAGGCTCCCCAGGGTATCCTGCATTCCAGAAATAGTTCTCCTTATCCCCATTGTACAGAAGCAACCCGGTTTCCCTGTGATAGCAGGATCAATCACCCTAGCCAATAGAGTAATCCCCTTTTTTGCCTATTGATTCACTGATATGAGAAGCTCAAAGTGGCTGGATGGCAGTTTTAACTTTCAGTGCAGTGGCATCACTCTGTATCCCTTAATAGAAACATTCTTTCCTTTGGAATTAAGGCTCTAGACCAGCAGAATCTAAAGTTGCTGGTGGATCACTAGGGGTAATAGTGAGAGAAGGCACTTCCATTTCCAAGGCCTTATAGAACTGCACCTGTGTATCTTGGCTATGACAGAAGCACCACCATATATTGGAAACTGAAGTAGAGCATATAAGGCATCCTAGAGGACATTGCCCAACCCTGCAAGGGGTTGCTACTGAGCTTGTTTTAGTGGAACCTTTAAAAAGACATTCCTTATTTTATCAAGTCAGTTGGTCCAGGATGATAGACCACATGGTAAGATGCTAATGATGAATGAACTATCCCTTTTGGAGAAAACAAAAGTCTAGTGATAGAAGACGTGCATTAATGTAAAATTGCATCCAGAATAATTGCTACAGAAAAGCTGATATGAGGGCTTCTAATGAGAGTATTTGACCAGATTTGGAGAATTGGAGAGGTTTTCCCTGGGAAAGTGATGCTTGCCTGACAGCTGAAGAACAAGTCGGCATTAAGTAGGTGAAGAATAAAAGGAAGAATGCTCCAGATAAGGTAAAAAAGACGCCACTAGTAGGAGTGAGTCTGAGGAGCTAATAAAACATGAAGACTGGAGCTTGCTCAGTGTGGGAGGGCATGGGGTGAGATGAGTTGGTGAGTGGAAAGCTGGATACAGGTCTGCTATGCCAGATCTTTTAAGTTTTATTAGAAGGTTTGACTTTTTTCTAAGAGCAATCAGAAGCCACTGAAGATCCTAAGCAGAGGGCAATCTGGTTGGATTAACATTTTGAAAAGATCACTTTGACTTCAATATGGAGAACATATTGGTGGAGAAAGCAAGAGTAGGGAATGCTGGAAGGTCTTGGTGATAAATAGGACCATGGAAGTCAAGAGAGATTGAGGTGTCAAGGATGACACCCAGGTTTCTGACTGACCTAAATGGTAGGTGGTGCTGTTCCCTGAGGGAAGGAATGCTAAAAGAGGTCTGAGGTGAGAGGGAAATCAAGAATGTTGTTTTGGACAAATTGAGTTTCAAATATTTTGTAAACAGAAGCCCTTAATTTTAATATAATTTAAATCACTGATTTTTTTTCCTTTAGGGTTTGCCCGTATCTTATTTGAGAAATAAAAAGACACTCTCTCATACTGACTTCTAAAATTATCATTTTTTTGTTGTTGTTTTTGTCTTTAATCTACCTGGGACTAATTTTTTGGTATAATGTGAGATGGTGATTAAATTTTATGAAGATTTCTTCGAATTTCTTTACTAAACACACATACAGTGCTTTTTTGTGTGCTGGGCATCTTTCTGAGAGTTACAAATAACTCAATTAAATTGCTTAAACATACTTTAGGGTAGGAAACATCCATATCCCTATTTTACAGATGAAAGAGCATAATTCTGACAGGTAAGTAACTTGCCCAGGGTCACAGAGGTGAGGATTCTTTCCCAGACACTTTTATCTCCAGAAGCCATGCTATTAGTTCCTAATGATTAGTCAATTGTTCCCCCGTTTCCTACTGAATTGCAATGTGAGTTCTTTTATAAATCAAGCTTCCATTAGACATGGTCTTTTTTTATGTGTCCTATTATCTACTTTTCTGTCTTTGTGCCAATACAACAACTTTTTATTGTGTAAATATCTTTTTCCCGTCAAAGTTTGACTAATAGATTCAGCCTAAGTCAACTATTACTATGATGGTTGTAAAACGGGGATTTTCCATCAATCCTTCTACCCATTAGTTGGTATTCTACACAACGAAAACTTTTCCTTTGCATCCATCTATCATTGTCTCTCTCTCTCTCATCATCTATCTATCTAATTTCTCTATCTAAAATTACTATTTATTGCTAGACCCATGTTTTAAATGTTTTATTCAATGAATTATAATCCATCATGATCATCATTTCTTTTGATGCTCAAATTATCCTAGACTTGACCAGTGGAACCACTTCAAACTGGCTTTATGTCCTTTGGACATGACCTCATCAATTTTTTAGTATATACTTTCAGGATACTTTCTGGATCAGGAGGTATTTTCCTTTTGTTGGTCCTGGAATCAGCTACTTCTCCAAAATGGTTCCTTTTAAAGGGGAAGGGGATCTAGAAATCAAGCTCTGGGCAGTACTGGGAAGTCATTGCTTCTATGCTCCTTCCTTCATTCTGCCACAGGTTTCTTCCTTGGTTTCCCCTATTCTACGTTTGTATCTCTCTCTTTCACAGTGAGAAACATAGTTCCCCAAAACATCAACCCACTTCATCATTTTCTCAATCACACAACGCACATCAAATAGCTTCAGAATTGCCACATCAATACCACTATCAATAACAAACCCACAAAATAGAATTCAAGATTAATGGGGCATTATAATGTTTGACTTTTCATTTCTGGCATACTCAAAATGCTGTCCTCAAGATTCATTCATCTAGTTGTGTGTCTCACAGCTTCATTCCTTCTTGCAGCTGCTAAATATTCTATTGTAAGCATACATCACAGTTCACCATTCTGTTCATCAGTCGATGTACTCTTAGGCCACCTCCATCCATTGCTAATCATTTGAGTACTGCCACCATAAACACCAATGTGTAAATGTCCATTTGTGTACCTGCTCTCAGATCTTACAAGTATATACCCCATAATGTGGTTGCAGGACCTCATGGCCCCCACATACTTAACTTCTTGTGGAACCACCACACTGTCCTCCAGATAGGCTACAACATTCTACTTCCCCACCAACAGTAAATAGGTACATTCCTCTCTCCATGCTTTCTGCAGCACTTGTATCCCTCTGTTTATATTTTTCCCTGCAATTTTTTAGATATTTATTCACATATTGTACAATCATCCACAGTGTACAATCAGTTGTTCACAGTATCATCATATAATTGTTCATCCATCACCACAATCAGCACTTGAACATATCCATTACTTCTAAAAAAAAATTTAAGAATAATAAAAACGATAAAAAAATTAAAATACCATACAATACAATATAATAATAAGATCAGACAACACCACCACTACCAAGAGTCCCATACCCCTCCCTTTTATCCCCCTCTCATAGACATTTAATTTTGGTTTATTGCCTTTGTTACATTTAATGGAAGCATATTACAATGTTACTGTTAGCCATAGACTCCAGTTTGCTTTGATTATATTTTTCCCCAATACCATCCCTTTTTTCAATACCTTGCAAGGTTGATATTCGTTTGTTCTCCCACATGTGACAACATTTTTATGTTTGTACATATAATCACCATCATTGACCACTCTAGGTTTCACTAAGTTATACACTCCTCATCTTTAACATCTATCTTTCCTTCTGGGATCATACTTGCCCCTAGTGCTCCTCTTTCAACTTTACTCACAGATATCTTTGTTCAGTGTACTTCCAATATTGTGCTACCATCACACAGTATTATGCTATCCATCTCTGGATCTATACAATCAATCCTGTTGAACATTCTATACTCCTTCAGCATCAAATGCCCACTCTACCCTCTTTCTATCTCCTTAAAACCTGTGTTCTCAGGTTTGATTCTCAAAGTTTGCTCATTAATGTTAGTTCATGTTATTGAGACCATACAGTATTTGTCCTTTTGTTTCTGGCTAACTTTGCTCAACATAACATCCTAAAGGTTCATCCACATTACTATATGTTCTGTGACTTTGTTCTGTTTTACAGTTGCATAATAGTCCATCATGCGTATATACCACAGTTTGTTTATCCACTGTCCATTGTTGGACATTTGGGCTGTTTTCATCTCTTGGCAATCATAAATAATGCTGCTTTAAACATCAGTTTACAAATATCAGTTCGTATCTTAGCTTTCTGTTCCCCTGAGTATATACCTAGTAATCGAATGACTGGATCATATGGCAATTCTATACTTAGCTTCCTGAGGAACCGCCACACTGCCTTCCAGAGTGGCTGCACCATTCTACATCCCCACCAACAGTGAATAAGTGTGCCTCTTTCTCCACATCCTCTCCAGCACTTGTAATTTTCTGTTTTATTGATAATAGCTATTCTAGCAGGTATAAGATGATATCTCATTGTGGTTTTGATTTGCATTTCCCTAATAGCCAGTGAAGTTGAGCATCTTTTCATATGTTTTAGAGCCATTCGTATTTTCTCTTCAAAAAAGTGTCTATCCATGTCTTTTGCCCATTTTTTAATTGGCTTGTTCATTTTTTTGTTGTTGAGTTGTAGGATGTCTTTATATATTCTGAATATTAAACCCTTATCTTATATGTGGCTTTCAAATATTGTCTCCTATTGCGTAGGATGCCTTTTTACTTTTCTGACAAAGTCCTTTGATGTACAAAAGTGTTTAATTTTGAGATCTCATTTATCTATTTTTTCTTTCATTGCTTGTGCTTTAGGTGTAAGGTCTAGGAAACAGTCTCCTATCACAAGATCTTTAAGAATTTCCCTACATTTTCTTCTAAAAGTCTTATGGTCCTAGTGCTAATGTTTAGATCTTTGATCCATTTCGAGTTAATTTTTGAATAAGGTGTGAGATAGGAGTCCTCATTCATTCTTTGGATATGGATTTCCAGTTCTCCAAACACCATCTATTGAAGAGGCTGCTCTGTCCCAGTTGCTTTGGCTTGATTGCCTTATCAAAGGTCAATTGTCTGTAGATGAGAGGGTCTATTTCTGATCACTCAATTCAATTCCATTGTCAGTATATCTATCTTTATGCCAGTAATATGCTGTTTTGACCACTGTGGCTTTGTATTATGCTTTAAAATCAGGTAGTATGTGACCTCTCACTTTGTTCCTCTTTCTCAAGATATTTTTGGCTATTCAGGGCAACCTGCCATTCCAAAAAAATTTTATTATTGGTTTTTCTATTTCTGCAAAGTAAGTTGTTGAGATTTTATTTGATATTGCATTGAATCTATAAATCAGTTTAGGTAGAATTGACATCTAACTACAGTTAGTCTTCCAATCCAGGAACATTTTTTTAGGTCCTGTTTGATTTCTTTTAGCAGTTTTCTCTGTATAGATCTTTTGTGGCCTTGGTTAAGTTTATTCCTAAATACTTGATTCTTTTGGCTGCTGTTGTAAATGAGATTTTGTTCTTGATTTCCTCTTCTTATTGCTCATTACTTGTGCATAGGAACACTACTGATTTTTGCATGTTGATCTTGTAGCCTGCCACTTTGCTATATTCATTGATTAGCTCTAGTAGCTTTGCTGTAGATTTTTCTGGATTTTCTACATATAGGATCATGTCATCTGCAAAGTTTTACTTCTTCCTCTCCAGTTTTGATGCCTTGTATTTCTTTTTCTTGCCTAATTGCTCTAGCTAGAACTCCCAGCACAATGTTGAATAACAATGGTGACAGTGGGCATCCCTGTCTTGTTCCTGATCTTATATCCCACTGAATATAATGTTAGCTGTGGGTTTTTCATATATTGCCTTTATCATATTGAGAAAGTTTCCTCATATTCCTATCCTTTGAAGTGTTTTCATCAAGAACGGATGTTAAATTTTGTCAAATGCCTTTTCTGCATTGATCGAGATGATCATGTGGTTCTTCTGCTTTGATTTATTGATGTGGTGTATTACATTAATTGATTTTCTTGTGTTGAACCAGCCTTGCATACTTGGAATAAATCCCACATGGTCATGGTGCATAATTCTTTTAATGTCCTGCTGGACTTGATATGCGAGTACTTTGTTGAGGATTTTTGCATCTATATTCATTAAAGAGATTGGTATATAATTTTCTATTTTTGTAGTATCTTTGTCTGACTTTGGTATTAGGGTGATGTTGGCTTCATAGAATGAGTTAGGTAGCTTTCCTTTCTCTTCAGTTCTTTTGAAGAGTTTGAGCAGGATTTATATTAATTCTTTCTTGAATGCTTGGTAGAATTCACATGTAAAGCCATCTGGTCCTGGGCTTTTCTGTTTTGGGAACTTTGTATTACTAACTCTGCCTCTTTACTTGCGATTGGCTTCTTAAGGTCATCTATTTCTTCTCAAGTTAAGGTTGGTTGCTCATGCTTTTCTAGGAAGTTGTCCATTTTGTCTAAGTTGTCTAGTTTATTAACATAAAATTGCTCATAGTATCCTCTTGTTATCTCCTTTATTTCTGCAGGGTCAGTAGTTATGCCCCCTTTCCTTTCCCATTTCTAATTGTGTTTATTTGCATCCTCTCTCACTCTCTCTCTCTCTCTCTCTCTCTCTCTCTCTCTCTCTCTCTCTCTCATTTTTCTTTTGTTACCTAAGGGTCCATTGGTTTTATTAATTTTCTCAAAGAACCAACTTCTGGTTTTCTTGATTCTCTCTGTTGTTTTCCTGTTCTCAATTTCATTTATTTCTGCTCTAATCTGTGTTATTTCTTTCCTTCTATTTGCGTTGGGGTTAGATTGCTGTTCTTTCTCTAGTTCCTCCAGGTGAACAGTTAATTCCTTATTTTTTTCTTTCTTCTCTTTTAATATAGGCTTTTAAGGCAATAAATTTCCCTCTCAGCACTGCCTTTGCTACATTCCATAAGTTTTGATATGTTGTGTTTTCATTTTCGTTACCCTCAAGGTATTTACTAATTTTCCTTGTAATTTCTTCCTTTACCCACTGGTTGTCTAAGAGTGTGTTATTTAGCCTCCATATATTTGTGAATTTTCTAAAGTTCTGCCTGTTATTGATTTCCAGCTTCATTCCATTATGATCTCAGAAGGTGTTTTGTATAATATCAATTTTTTAAAATGTGTTGAGACTTGCTTTCTGACCCAACATGTGGTCTATCCTAGAGAATGATCCATGAGCACTTGAGAAGAATGTATATCCTGCTGTTGTGAGGTGCAGAGTTCCATAAATGTCTGCCAAGTCTAGTTCATTTATTGTACCAATTCAAATCTGTGTTTCCTTATTACTCCTCTGCTAGATGTTCTATCCATTGATGAGAGTGGTGTATTGAAGTCTCCAGCTATTACTGTAGAGGTATCTACTTCTTCTTTCAGTGTTGTCCATGTTTGCCTCATGTATTTTGGAAAGCTCTGGCTTGGTGCATACATATTTATGATTGTTATGTTTTCTTGGTGAATTTTGCCTTTTATTAATATATAGCATCCTTCTTTGTCTCTGTTAATTGTTTTACATTGAAGTCTAGCTTTTCTGATGTTAATATAGCTGCTCCAACTTTTTTCTGGTTGTTTTTGCATGAAATATATTTTTCCTACCTTTCATTTTCTGCCTATTTTTGTTCTTTTGTCTAAAGTTAGTTTCTTGTAGACAGCATATAGATGGGTCTTGTTTTTTAATCCATTCTGCCAGTCTATGTCTTTTTATTGGGGATTTAATCCATCAACTTTTAGTGTTATTACTGTAAGTGCAGTACTTTCTTCTACCATTTTGTCTTTTGGTTTTTATGTGTCATATCTTATTTTTGTCTCTCTCCTTTTACCCTTCCTGATAGTCTTCATTTCTATACTCTTCTCCAAACCTCTCTCTCCTGTCTTTTTCTATCAGTCTGTAGAGTCCCTTTAGTATTTCTTGAAGCACAGGTCTCTTTTCACAAAATCTCTCAGTGTCTGTTTGTCTGAAAATATTTTTCAGACATGAGGGACAGCCTCATTTTTGAAATATAGTGTGCCAGTTTGAATATATTGTGTCCCCCAAATACCATTATCTTTGATGTAATCTTGTGTGGGCGGACCTATCAGTGTTGATTTGATTTTAATTCTTTGAGTGTTTCTTTGGAATGCGCCCCACCCAGCTGTGGGTGATGACTCTGATTAGGTAATTTCCATGGAGGTGTTACTTCACCCATTCAGGGTGGGTCTAAGTTGATCAGTGGAGCCATATAAATGAGCTGATGGGCAGAGGCAACTCAGTGCAGCTGTGAGTGATGTTTTGAAGAGGAGCTATAGCCAAGAGGGACACTTTGAAGAAAGCACAGGAGCTGTAGATGAGAGACGGTTTGAAGATGGCCGTTGAAAGCAGACTCTTGCTTCAGAGAAGCTAAGAGAGGACAAATATCCCAAGTGCAACGAAGAGTGACATTTTTGAGGAACTGCAGCCTAGAGAAGAACGTCCTGGGAGAAAGCCATTTTGAAACCAAAACTTTGGAGCAGACGCCAGCCACGTGCCTTCCCAGCTAACAGAGGTTTTCCAGACACCATTGGCCATCCTCCAGTGAAGGTACCTGATTGCTGATGTGTTACCTTGGACACTTTATGGCCTTAAGACTGTAACTGTGTAACCAAATAAACCCCCTTTTATAAAAGCCAATCCATTTCTGGTGTTTTGCATTCTGGCAGCATTAGCAAACTAGAACATATAGTTTTACCAGATATAGAATTCTTAGTTTGCAGTTTTTCTCTTTCAGTGTCTTAAATATATCATACCTCTGCCTTCTCACCTCCTTGGTTTCTGTGGAGAAATGTGTACATAGTCTTAATGAGCTTCCCTTGTATGTGATAGAACACTTTTCTCTTGCTGCTTTCAGAATTCTCTCTTTGTCTTTGACATTAAACAATCTGATCAATAAGTGTCTTGGAATAGGACTATTGGAATCTATTCTGCTTGAGGTACACTGAACTTCTTAAATCTGTAATTTTCTGTCTTTCATAAGACTTGGGAAATTTTCAGTTATTATTTCTTCTATCATTATTTCTGCCCCCTTTCCCTTCTCTTCTCCTTTTGGGACACCGACACACATATATTCATGTGCTTCATTTTGTCATTCAATTCCCTCAGACTCTGCTCAAATTTTTCCATTCTTTTCCCTATCTATTCCTTTTTGTGTAAGATTTCAGATGACCTGTCTTCTCCTTCACTTATCCTTTCTTCTCCTCTTCAAATATGGTGTTGTAAGTCTCCATTGTGTTTCATATCTTCTATTGTGCCTTTCATTCCCATAAGTTCTGCCATTTGTTTTTTCAAACTTTTGAGTTCCTCCTTATGTTCACCCAATTTCTTCTTTATATCCTTCATCTCTTTTGCCATATCTTCCCTCAGTTCATTGATTTGATTTTTGAATTGATTTAGATTTGTTTGATTATTAATTAGTTGTTTCAATTCCTGTATCTCAGTTGAAGTGTTGGTTTGTTCCTTAGGCTGGTCCAAATTTTTGTGTTTCCTAGTATGGCTCATTATTTTTAGCTGTCTAGGCATCTGATTTTCCTGAGTGGTTTATTCTGGAGTTCATTTTCTCTCTTTTACCTAGGGTTTTCTTGTTGGTTGGCTTTGTTCTCTATCTGTTCTTTGGCATGCAGTTCAACTTATTCTAGACCTCTAACCTAGCTTCTGTTTAGTTGGTCAGAATTTTTCACCCCTTGTTTCTCTGGTTATTGCCCTGCCTTTATGTAACTTTTTGTGAGAGGGTCTCCCCAGATATGATTGACTCCAATCATATTTTTCCAGTCCGGAGAGGCCCAGGTCTCAGGAATAGGGTATGACATTTTCCTGGGAATGAGACCCCAAAGGTTGTCAGACACTCCTATGAAGCCTCTAGACTGTGCTTTTCCTATCCTGTCCAGTAAGTGGCACTTGTCAGCCTGCAGCTCCCTACCTGTGTAAAGAGGTGTCACAGATGCCTTTAATTCTCTGCAGACCCTGTCCTTGCCAGGGGCATAGCTGACTCAAGCTGGTTTCTGTTTTCCAGTTCCTGGGGTCTGAATTCTCTGATGAGGGCTGCCACTTGAGCTGTACCCCACCTGTCTTTTCTTGGGGAAGTTATGCCCTTTAAGGGATTGTCTCCCCCACTAGACTCATTGCTTTTTCTCTCAGACCTATCTTAGTTCCACTCTTGCCTGGATCCTGGGGCCAACTGCAAATATCTGAGGCTGTCTGTAATGAGCTAATTAGACTAGTTATAGAAGAAGAAGAAGGAGAAGGAGAAGGAGAAGAAGAATTAGAAGAGAGGGGGGAGAAAAGAAAGAAAACTCTTTTCAAGGCCTTTCCCCAGTCCCCAAGTTTTGTCAGCCCTGATATGGGCTATTTAAAGATCAACCCTTTAGGCTGTTATCTCTTTCACCTGAATAGTTATTCTGAGACAACTTTAATTCTGCCCTTGCCTGGGGCAATGCTGAATCAGGAGCTCAAATGGGCTCTTGAAAAGTAAGAAGATAAAGAGTTGGAGAGAAAGAAGGGGGAAAAAAAAAGCCTTTTCAGAGCTGGACCCCAGCTTCTTGGGTTTGGAAGCCAGAGTCCAATTTGGTACCCATCTCCATGTGCCCCTTTTTCTTGGAGCCCAGCCCTTTTCCAGTATTCTGAACACCTCCAACTCCAAAAGTCTCTTTTTGTTTTTGTTGTTGATGTTAGCCCTTCTTCCTCTCTGCCAGATGGATTCTAGCTGGCCCCTTTGGTGCCAGCTCCTGGTTTATCTGTGCTTGGAGCTTTTATTCAGCAGTCAGAATTTGTTAATTAATTCTGCAGTTGGTGGTAGGTTGAGCCCCCCTCCTTGCTCCCAGCACAGATTGTTTCTTTTTCCCTTGGGGAACCATCTCCAAGACAGTCTTTTGCTGTGATCTCAGCCATTCCATCCATTCTACATTTGTGTACAATGTGTGACAAGTCACAGAAGTCCCTGAAGTGGCTGTTCCATACAACTCCTGGCTATTTACCAGTTGCCGTAGAGAACTAACTAGATTCTATCTTCACCACTCCGCCATCTTGCCCCACCTCTTGATTTAATTTTGTACTTTGATTTTCCAAAAACAATAAGAAATTTATGATATCAAAACTATAATAAAGATATATTCAGAGAAGTCACACTCCTCCCTATTCTTTATTCCAACCCACCACTTGTGGGTAAGCAATAGCTTAACTTCTAGCTATCCTTCCTGTTTTTTGTTTTTTTTTTGTTTTTTTGGTAAAAGAAAATAGGTAAGCAGAAACACACACACACATCCCTATTGTTATTTCCCCATCTTTGTTATACAAAGGTAACATTACTGTATATATACTGTTTTGTATTTTGCATTTTTAAATTTGAAAATAAATCCTGGAAATCAATCCATATCAGTTTATAGAGCTCTTCCCCAATCTTTTTGTAAAGATGTATAGTAGTCCATTGTATGAATGTAGTATAATTTACACAACCAATCTCCTACATAGAGTATTTGACTTGTTTTTAATATTTTGTGATAACAAATAACATCTCAATAAATCACCTTGTGTGTATTTATTTTCATACTGCTTGAAGGGTAATTTCAGGGCAAATTCCTAGAAGTGGGGTTGTGTGATTAAACAGTAAATGCCTTGTGCCGGTTTGAACTTATTATGTCCCCCAAAATGCCATTATCTTTGATGTAATCTTGTGTGGGCAGATATATCAGTGTTGATTGGATTGTAATTCTTTGAGTGTTTCCGTGGAGATGCATCCCACCTAACTGAGGGTGATGACTCCAATTAGATAATTTCCATGGAGGTGTGACCCCACCCATTCAGGGTGGGTCTGAATTAGTTCACTGGAACACTATATAAGCTCAGACAGAAGAGGTGAGCTTGCCACAGCCAAGAGGGACACTTTGAAGAATGCACAGGAGCAGAGAGGGGAACTGCAGTTTACACAGACACTTTGGAGATGGCCTTTGAAAGCAGACTTTTGCTCCGGAGAAGCTAAGAGAGGAAAAACGCCCCAAGAGCAACTGAAAGTGACATTGTGGAGAGAAGCTGAAGCCTAGAGAGGAATGTCCTGTGAGAAAGCCATTTTGAAACCAGAACTCTGGAGCAGACGCCAGCCATGTGTCTTCCCAGCTAACAGGAGGTTTTCCAGACACCATTGGCCATCCTCCAGTGAAGGCACCCAATTGTTGATGACTTACTTTGGATGCTTCATGGCCTTAAGACTGTAAATTTGTAACCAAATAAATCCCATTTATAAAAGCCAGTGCATTTCTGGTGTTTTGCATTCCGGCAGCATTAGCAAACTAGAACATGCCTATCAAGTTTTATTAGATATTTGCCAATTTCTCCTCCATAGAAATTGCACATACCCATCAGCAATGCATAAGACTGCCTGTTATCCCATAGCTTTGCTAATAGAGTATGTCTTCACACATTAATTTTTGCCACTCTGATATGCAAAAATGGTATTTTCCTTTTAATTTGAATTTAACTATGAATGCAGTTGAAGATCTTTTTATGAGTGTAAGGACATTTTTATATCTTTTTAAGGAGAGATTGTTTAGCATCTTTTGCCCATTTATCTATCAGGTTTTGATCATTTTTATCTTGATGTTTAATAGTTCTTTATATTTTAAGGATATTAGCTTTTATCTGCAATGTATGTTGAAAAAACCTCATCTCCCAGTTTGTCATTTATCTTTTGACTTTGCTTATGGAGTTCTGTGCCATGCAAAATTTCTTTTAAGTTTTATTTTTCTTTAGTTGAATTAATGAATCTTTTCTTATATTGGCTTAGGATATTTAGAGACACTTAGAAAGCTTTTCCTCATAAGATTGTAATGAAATTCATCTATGTTTTTTTCTAGTACTTTGTAGCAGTTTGGATGTATACATATATCCCCCATAAAAAGCCACGATCTTTAATCTAATCTTGTGGGATATTGGTATTAGGTTGTTTCCATGGAGATGTGACTCACTGAACTGTAGATGAACTTTTTGAATAGATTATTTCCATGGAGGCATGTCCCGCCCATTCAGTGTGAGTCTTGATTAGTTTACTGGAGTCCTTTTAAAAATGCTGGCACAGGCCCAGAGGTTGGCTGGCTTAGCTCAGGGACTCTTGGAGTTGTGGACCCCTGACATTGGCTGACACTTAGACATTTTGGAGAACGCCATTTTGAAACACAACCTGGGAGCAAGCAGACACCAGCCACTTGCCTTCCCAGCTAACAGAGGCTTTCTGGATGGCAACGGCCTTTCTCCAGTGAAGGTATACTCATGTTTATGCCTTGGTTTTGACACTTTTATAGCTGTAAAACTGTAACTTTGTAACTTAATGAATCCCCTTTATAAAAGCCAATCCATTTCTGCATAAACCAGAATTAGCAAACTGGAACATACTTGTATTGCTCTATTTTCATAATTGGGTCTCTGATCCATTTGGGTTTTTTTTTTTTTTTCTTGTGAATACTGTGTAATAGGAATACATTTCTCCTAAATGACTTTCCAGTTTTCCTAGCACCTTTTACTAATAATCTATATTTTACCATAATCTATATTTCCAATAGAAAACACTGTTTCTAGTCTAGTCCACTGATTTGTTCCTCTATTCATGAGCTAGCACATCAAGTTTTGTAATTATACAGTACATCTGACATTTCTGATAGCACCTCCTATCTTTTCCACTCTTGATGGAGGAGACTGACCCTTTTCTCTGTGAGTGTTTCCCTGGCTATTCTTGCGTGTTTATTTTTACATATGAATTTTGGTATCAATGTGTCTCATTTTAAAGTGAAAGCTTTTTTGGCATTTTATGGGGGGCTTTATTAAATGTATAAATTAACTTACAGAGAACTGATATCTTTATGATATTGAGTCATTCTATCCAAAAACAAGTGGTGTCTGTTCATTTGTTTAAGTCTACTCTCAGGTCTTTCAGGAGGGTCTTAAAATTTTCCTCATGTAGATTTTGCAAATTTCTGAAGTTTATTTCTAAGTATTTTATCTTTTCTGATTGCTGTTGGAAATGAGATTCTCTGTTCCATTATTTCTTCAAATTATTTTTGTGTACATGAAGGATATTGATTTTAATATGTTAATTCTATATCCTGCTATCTTTCTGATTTTTAAAATTGTATCTTTTTTATTATTTATTCCCTAGATCAACTGAGGTTTAAATTTTTAAACATTAGGGTTTTCTTTTCTGGAAACTATTTGTTTTCCAAATCCACTTAGGCATCTTTGTAACCTATTGTCCTTACTCAAATTTCCAATTTCACCTTTGATTTTTTAAAACCTTTTAAACATAATTTATTTTTATATTATATGTCTATTAATTTCATTATCTAAAGCATTGGTAGATCTGCTTCTATTGTCCATTCACTTTATTTCTTTTGGCTGTTGCTCATGATCTCTTGTTTCTTTATGTGTTTTGTGTAAGTTTGGCCATGTATTCATATACCTTGTAATTTTGTGGAATGCTTTGAGGCCTGTATTTAATGAGAATTCCTCCAAAGAGGACTGAGTTTGCTTTTGCTAGGTATTCAGGGCCAATATCAACCTAGGATCAATTTAAAATAATTTTTGGGCTTAAGGCTTTTTAATCCACACAGATAGTATGAATTCAGGCCACAAATCTGGATGAGGGCTATCATAAGGCTACAAATTTTCAGGAGAAATCTCTTCTCACCCATTCACCCAGATCCAAGATCAACAACAACAACTTGACTGTCTGCTTCTGAGAGTGGGTTTATTCTTGGCTCTCCCTTTCATTGAAGGTGCAGTCCTTTGGGTTTCCGGCTTTATGTGGGGGTCTCCTGGAAGAAGTCTTCATTGGGAGGCCCCCTAAGCTTGAGCTTGAAAGGCTGTCAAAACAGATCAGTCACCATGATTTGGCAGATGCCCCAGGGCAAATGCATGCTTGAATGCTTGCTCGTGTCTCCTGACTCCTGCCTTTTAAAACAAGTTTGGCTTCTGGGAACTTTTTACTTTCTTATTAGCTTGGCAATACATTTAAGAAGGTTTTATTTAAATATGTTTTGTAGCTTTTTGGCTGTTTTCAGTGGAAAAGTTGCTAAGAGTACTCGGGCTATCATCTAATAAGTTGATTTCTAAAACATCAAATACATTTAAAATTAACTGAAATTTTATTCTAGATATCAATTTAGAAACATGGAAAAATGGTGTTGGTATAGTAGTCAATGAGAACAAAGAATTACAAAATTGTAAAAAGTATGATCCCATCATTATAAGGTATTCACATAGACCATTATATGCAGAGGAAATAGACTAGAACAAATATGTTAACAGTGGCTGTTTCAAGGAATTTGAATTATGGGTGATTTTACTTTTTTCTTTTCCTCTTTCCATTTATAATTTTTCTATAATGAACATGAATTACTTGGCTAAAAAATGATTTTAAAAATCATATAAGTCTGAAATGAAGCATTTAATATTGGTGCTAGTGTTTTCCAAAGCCATTTGAGTATGTTTTACAATTTAACAGCTTTGACTTAAAGTCTTTTTTGATATATAAAACCAAGTATATTTTTGGCTTCCAGGCAAAATAAATTGAGTATAGCTTGTATCTTTTGTAGAGCGATTTGGTTTCTAGGAGTGAAAGGCCTTCTCCAATATTAAGGGTATCACTGGAAAAGTAGTAGAAGAGTGATGTTCTCCTTCACTGGAGCCTTCCAAAACTTTGAGGGTAGTTTGAGGGGTTGAAATGGCTTAGATGATGTCTTGTCTGGAAGCAGAAAACACAAGAGTTCATCTCCCAAACACTTTCCAGCAGATGATTTCATTATTTTGTAGGAGTGTCCCCTGGCTGGAATGATTTCTCATTTTTTTCCCACTACCTCATTATAGGAAACATAACTACCTCCAGATGAAGAATCTCACAGCTTTCAACTCATTTAGAGACTCTTTCGTTAATGGGTTTTTCTAGAATTGATCAGGGGAGTATACAGACAGAAATTTAGTGTGGAAACCAATGAACCATGGCCTCTAAGGAGATGATTAACAGGACTTTTTTTGGCAAATGTGTCAGAAAATGCCACTCCAACAAGACTAGTTGTATGTAGAAGCAGCTGCTGTAGTACAAATGAAAAAAACTGGAAAAACAAAAAGAATACACTTGGGACTCCAGAAAAATTCCACTTGCATATATCATAAAATTATAAAAAAAAAAAAAAAGGAAAGACTGTATAAGGTCATCCAAATCAATTGCTTTCTTTCAGAGAGCCCCACAGACTTGGTGATGACCAATAGTGGTTTTAATAGTGACGTTCAGTTGCGTAAATGTGTAAGCTATATTGATAATATATAAAGAGAATTGCTTTCTGAAACATAATCCAGCTTTATTAGAATTTCACACACTAATCCTCAGAATTATTTGCTTTCCCTCTATATGTTTGGGTTTTAGTACTAAAAGTTCTTATAGTGTTGCAAACAAATACAAATTGCATAGCAGTAGTAAATCAACGATGTGACATTTACTCATTTCAAAGATCAGACTGATAAATTTATTTGATTATTGATTTGAAGTCTCCTAGATGAAAAGGCATTTTTGTCCTGTAAGAAAAGATTTTCAAATCTTGTTCAATTCTATCATCACAGCCTGTCATGAATTATTTTATTATCACAAGTGCTGACAGATCAGACTTGGCAAGTCCACCTCACAGGAGGTTTGGAATGAGCTGAAAGTTTGTCAGCCTTTCTCCCATAGTTTACACCTGGGTCCCTATGCAGGCTTCCTCTAGGCAAGCAATATATCTAACCCTTTACGGTCCTGGATCCTTCTCTGGTTTTCAAAGGGAAGTGTTTAATGGAAGTGTTTAAAAGTGTTTACAGTGTTTCAAACAGTGTTCGAAATATCAGGTGAAGTAACATTCCAAGTTGAACCCCATCCACTTTGATTGAAGTGAAAAAAAGGTACATATTACCAATTAGTCAGAAGAACATATCTTTTCCTCATTATTGTCTGAATATTTAGGATTCTTTTTTGTGCAAATATTTATAGTTTATTCCAGGGATTTTTTTTCCTTTGTAATTTCATAAGACTGAATTTTACATGCACACATATATAATAGGAACTTGGTATTAAAAAAGACCTGAAATAAAAAAAAGTAGAGGATACAAAGTAGTATCTGGCACAGTAAATAATAGCAAACAGTGAGAAGTTACTGTGTGCCTGACACTCTTCCAAGAGCTTTAATGGTTTAAATAAGGGGATGGACTGTTTCATTTTTGTGGTCACAACAAGCCCTTGAAGCAGGTTCTGTTACCATTCCCATTTTACAGATTAGGAAGCTGAGGAACAAAGAGGTTGAGTGACTTGTCTGAAGTTATTAGTGGTGTCAGAACTCGGTGCCAGAATCCATGCTCTGAACCACTATATGATGTCACCTCCCGGGAAGCAGACATTCTACCTGGGCAGGTAAGAAAGAACACATCAGTCAGAGCTGACAGCAATAGAATAGATCTCTCAAAGTAATATATGATTTTTTTATTTTGAGAAATAGACAATAATTACTGTAAGAGCTCAAAGGAGGGAAAGACAAATTCTACCCAGGATGGATTTGAGCAAGAATTTGAAGGAAGGTCAGGATCTGTTTTGGTGGCTAGGAGTGAGAAAAGTATTCAGATGGCACAGCATCAGACAAAGGGCAGAATGAAGAAAATGCATATGCCGTTCAGAGGACAGGAATAATACTAAGAGTCAATTTTAGGAAGTGCTTACTAAGTAATAGAAGAGCTTTTTATACCTTATTAAATTAAAATCTCCTGAACATGATAAGCAGTAGCTATTGGTACCACTGTAGGATGTGAATAAGGCAACTCGTCCAGCTCTGTCTGGCATTAGAGCTTATACTCTTAATTTGCACTATACAGTTTGTCTAAGAAATAAGTGGACATAGACAGGAAAGTTAGGTTGAAGCAGACTTGGAAGTACTTTATTTCTAAGATAACTTGTTGACAGTTTACCCTTTTTATTATGATGCAGCATTGAAGGGTTCAGACCAAGTGAGGGATGTGTGTGAAACGAATTTGCTCTCCCTAGCTACATACTTCATGATCATTCTAAGTACATTTCTTATATCCATCCACGCCTTCATACTGCTACCTTCAGAGCACATCAAGTTTTGTTATGGTTTGTTTGTATCATCAGACTATAAACTCCACAAGTCCCGAGAACCTGTTTTATTTACCACTGTACACTCAGAGCCCAGCAGTACCTGCCACTCAGGAAATATTTGTTGAATGAATGCATGAGGTGGCATATCCTAAATAGCACAGCCAATGTCACCCAGCCTGTGTGGGCAGGCACCTGGAGTTGAACACAAACTCTGAACAATTGTGGTGCTCTACGGGAAAGTTGTGGTTTGCTCATTCATTCATTCAGTGAACATGAATTGGGCTGATAATGCATGTTAAGCCCTGTGTTAGATGCTAAGGAAACAGGTAAAGTGGTTACCAACCCTGAGAAGAACACAATCTGGACAGCCTTAAAGAAACACTGTCCTGGAGGGGCAGGGACACCACCGGCTGACTAGTCCTCAGTTCGATTTCACTGGAGCCTCTGAACTGAGGCCGCTGCAGGGGAGACACGAGTTCGGTTGGGTGGCCCAGGGTGGATTTTCAGAAGAGCTCATCTGAGGGTTTGGGATCAGAATAGTGACAAATCTGAGAACGAGTTTCATCACGTAATTAACATTTCAAAGGATGTTGATAAGAAGAAATATCAACTTGAACCACAACCTACATGGACAACAGGGCTAATAAGAAAGAAAAAAGTTTGGCGAGGCTGTTTGCTAAAGCGGTGTAGTGTAATTTCTAACACTGCAGGCCCAAATGAGGTTCTGTCTCTACCTTCTCTGCCTTTCTGCTCTCCCCTTTCTCCCTGTGAGAGAGCAGACTTCCATGGTCTTTTCTCTGCCTCCTGTTTCCCACATTTTCTCCTCTCCTCTCCCTCCCTGTCTTCCTCTGTGCCACTCTCATTTCCATGGAAAATCTAAAATGTATTCAGTGAAGTCCTTCAGGCCTTCTTCAAATTTTCCCAAGGCTGATAGTTGAAATGTCACCTTGGAGCATCTTTCCTCTAGTTTAAAGTTTTGCTCCTGTTGATAATATTTTAAACTATTTTTTTCAGGCTTGGAAGGTGTCTATTATCTGGAAGTGTTTTCTGTCTGTGGTTCTCAGAAGAAGGCTCACCAGAGGCCTGAGGCTAGCCTTGGAGGAATCAGTACTCCACTCTGTATGGGGACAACAGCAAGAAGAGCCAGAATAAGCCCCTTTAGCAGCCCAGCTTGTCCATTTGGTAACAGGTTTACTAGGCTCTTTGGGGATGTTTATTATTATGGCTTCCTCAGAAAATTCAATTCTCCTCAAAATACAGGAAAGTATAGGCAACACGAATTTAAGTTGACTAAAACAACATGAATGAGGGAGCTAGATAAGCGCAGAGTTAAGGATATTGGCGGTGGTGACACAGTGACCTTGGGTTTGAGTTCCAGCTCTTCCACTTACTAACTTCCTGGTGATCTCCTCCCTCTGCCTCAGTCCCCTTCTCTGGAAATGGGGAGTTTAACCGTCCCGCCTCATAGGTCTTTGAGATGCTTCTTGGCTGAGAGAGCAGCTTGAATAGACGGGATCTGTCCTGCCCCCAATCCTCTCAAAATACATGATGGGGGTGTCAAGAGGGAGACATCAGGCAACACAGTTTTGGAGACTAGAAAAGAAATGGGAACCGATATAGCAGACCAGAAAAAGCCGGATCCTAACTAGCAGTGTGTGAAGCTGACAACCCAATGTACACCGCAGAATCTTCACAAGGTGGTGCCAGTACCACTGGGATAAAGGTTGGTGCTGAAATAAGGAGGATCTGGTGGAAGTTTGAGGAGTTAGGTCCCTAATTCCCCTGCTCGTCTCCACACTCCTATATCCTGGTGGAACACTGGGGGGATTATCCTTTGTAAAGGATCAAACCTAGAGTCTTAGGCTTGGAGATCAACCTGCACAGTGGAGAATACAAGTGTGGTTCTGGAAACACAGGGACTAAGAGGCCCTCTGCACACCAAGTGCTGAACGCAGAGTCCCGTCATCCCTTTGTCAGCACCCACACAATGACAGCCAAACTGCGCCCTCCAGGCAGGGGACTGGAAGGGTGTGCTTGGGGGATCAGCCAGGACGGGAGGGAAGATGAAAGACCCTGATGCTGAGGTCTTCTCAGCAAAGGGCCTGCTGAGTCATTCGCAGTGCAAAGCCAGAAAGCCCTGTCCATACTGGCAACTTTCAGTTTTTAAGTCTCCCACTCTATGTTTATATTCCTTTTACCCACCCACCCCCAGCTTTTTATTTTGGAAAATTAAAACCTACAGAAAAGTTGAAAGATTAGTGTAAAGGATACCTATATTCTCTTCACCTGAATTCACTGATTATCATTTTCCACATTTGCTTTCTCCCCCCACCTCTACACACACACATACACACACACACACACACACACACACAGGCACACATTTTTTTTTTTTTGAGCCATGTGATACCTGCTCATAGTTAATAATCAGCAGGCCACTAAGGAATAGCAGAAATCCAAGTAAAGCCTCTAACATAGAATATGGAGTTCAGAACAAAAAACCAAAGCCTTTTGGAAGACATGGAATCTATGCAGAGAAGAAAAGTTAAGAAAAAAATCTTTCACTAATATCTTCAAAGAGAAGAGAGAACCTATTGTGCCTATGAAATAAGAATATCATGCTATTTAAAAATAACATTCAAAGAACACCACCCAAAAAAAGAATTCTTAGAAATTAAAATAGGGTAGGAGAAAATAAAAACTAAATAAAAAAATTTTAAGATAAAGCAACAAAATCTCTTAGAAGGTAGAGCAAAATGACAAAGGGAAAGGAAACAGAACAAAAAAGAATGATGATTTACGCATCATTCTTGGAAGTCTTGCAGGTCCACTGTCTGAAAAATAGGAGTTCCAGAAATGGAGAATAGTGAAATGAATGGTAGACTTCCGTTACTAAGATGATTAAAAAGAATTTTCCAGAAATGAAAGGCATTAATTTCCAAATTGGGAGGGTCGATGGAGTACCTAGCACAATGGATAAAGGTGGACACACATCAAAGCACATCATTGTCAAGTTGCAGAACATAGCGAAGAAAAGACCTTACAAGCTCCCAGGGAGAACAAGTAGGGAGGGAGTCAGTTCACTCAGAAAGGATGGAAATTCAGAACGGCTTCTTGATCATGATAGCAATGCTGGAAGCAAGAAATCAGGGGAGCAATCCCTTCAAAATTTTGAAGGAAAATTATTTCTAAGCTAGAATTCTATGTCCAGCCAAACTATTAATTAAATGTGAGGGTAAAATACATACAAAGTCCCTGAAATTCATCTCCCTCTTTCTTGTGCCTACCTAGGAAGAATACTCAATGGTCCTTCTTCAAAATGAGGACGTAAAATGAGACATAGGAAGACATGCAGATCCTGTGCAGATCTCTAGCACAGGAGAGAAGTAGCGAGGCCTCTGGAATAAAAATTGTGCTCCAGGAGTAAAGGGGAACCACTCAGATTGAAGCAATCTGACTCAAGAACCAGGCATGTTGAGGGCTGTCATCACAATGCCTGATGCTGTCAAACCATCTTTATAACACATAAAATTCAGGAAGACCTATACAACCCAAACAAGGGAATATACCAACAAAGAAGAAAACATGATATGCAGGCAACAGGGAATCCAATCTTGGAGAAAGGCAGAGGAAATTCCAAGTATGGTAACAAAGCAAAAGCCAGATGACAGCTGAGCAATGGGCCTAAAGAAAAAACTTCCCCAGAATAGGAAGGATGTCTTAAAAAAATATATTATCTGCTATAAGTGACCTTGTGGAAAATGTACAGAGATGCAATTGGAAATAATAGAAATAATTGGTAAACAGGAAAAGAAAATTAGGAAAATTCAAAAGTAAGGCAATTATTAATTTCAGGAAAAAACTAATAATAAGAAAGGGAACAATCATATTACACTTTGTTGCCTTTATATGAATAATGTTTGCATAGCATATGAATGTAAATGCTGAATAGGGATTTAACAAAAAATTGCAATCTAATATTGGGAAGATAGAAGATGAGAAGATAGCATAAGAGAGCTATTCCCTCTTCTATGGTAATAGAAAATAGGTGATGTTTAAAATTAATTTAAAAGCCCGTAGCAACACAAGCATATTATTTAGAAATAAGGAAATTTGAAAATGCCAGGAAAAACATGAAAACTGCTAAAAGAGTCAAAGTGGTTACTTCTGGAGAACAAGACAATGTTTTTAAACAAGTTTTTAGTATTGCTTGATTTTTAAAATTTTATATATGAATTACTTTAATAACAATTTTAAATATTGAAATAATCCATGTGAACTCTTCCAGCATGTTGGTAACTAAAAGATTTTCAGTAAAGAATCCTTTTGTTATGATATTATTATTAACAGAAAGAATCTTGGCTTATGGGTCAGATGATGTTGAGTGTATTCATAACTGCCATTGACTTTTTCTGGGTATTTGGACAGGGTATTTAATTCACTGAGCCTCCAGTTTCTTCATTTGTGAAGGGAAGGGGTTGTGTATGCGTATGTATGTATAGATATATATAAAATCTTAGGCCTGCTCCAGCCCTATTATACTATGAATAGAACCTTTTATGTAACATGCATACACTGACAGAGTGCTGTCACACATGAAAAACTAGGCTGCTTTTAAGGTTGTGACTTTGATCTGGGCCATGGAGCCGAGAAGATGAGGAATGTCTTAATCACAAGTTCAAGTACATGAAAGGCTATTGTGAGAAGGGGGGTACTCGAGCACCACAAAGGCCAGAATTCAACAATATGATTTTAACCTCTGGAATGATCCTTACCTTGCAGAGCTGATGTATTAATAAAAAAGTTCGATGTAGTTGAATGCACTTTGTAAAGGAATCCTGTACGTGCCTGGAAGGTATTGCCAGTATTGTTTATTAAGGGAACAGCACACTATAGTGGGGAAAGCTCTGAATTCTGGGGTTGATTTTGCTATTAACATTTGGGGTAAGCTTGGACAAGCTCTCTCACATCCTTTGTCCCAGCTTCAGGATTGGTAAATGAAGGTTGACTTGGTCAGGGTTCTTTGGTTAACTGGGAAAGAAAGAAGATCAGGCAAAAACGGAGTAGCTCATGGAACTGGGACAAAAGCTGAGTAACTTGGCTTCAGGAAGGATAGGAGCCAGAGATGATCTGGATATCTGGGCAGGGCTGATACCCAAGAGATTGAACAATGAGAATGGCAAAGGTATAGCCCAATCAGAATGGACGCCGGTAGCCACACCTGAGTAAAGATCTAGAGGCCCTCAGCTGAACCAAGAGTTAACTCCTTAGTTGCTGAATCAAAGAGATAGTGGTCCCAGAAAGGGGATGGTACAGAGGGAATTCAAGGGGGCATGGGACTACAGCTATTTACCAACTGGCACATAGACATTTAAATATTTTAACAACCAGTGCAACTGTATTGGTGTGTTCCTGCTGGATGTTAGAGCTGGATCTGGGTATACGGAGCTATTTCCTTCAAGCCTCATTGTTAGGATGAGTCAAGATGAAAATGCAGCAAACATATTTTCTGCCCTTGTGTCTCACCACTTAATACATACATTTGAAGGAGAAGGTATCTGGTTGGCCTAGTTTACAGCTTATGCCCATCTTTGGCTAGAGGAAAAGAGTGCATCCTGAATTGCAGTCCCACCGCGACCTCACTCAATGCAGTAGAGGTAATTTCCCAAAGGAACTTGGAGGTCTGTTACCGCAGGGTTAGATACAAAGCATTTAACACGTGTTTTGCCAGGGACACCAATCGGTTAGAAAGGACAGTGGCCCTTGACTGTGGAGCAGAGTAGTGAAAGTCCCCTGCTGTGCTGGGGGTTAATCCTCTGTGCCGTTGCAAGATCATGGCAAATACTGGGAGTCTTAGGAGTGAGAACGGGGTAGTCAGAAGGGTGGAGTAGGCATAGGAGCAGGGAGCTTGGGTCATGGTTATTGCACATTATTGTCAGCTGGTGCCTGCCTACTAGCTGAGTATGGATCTTCTGCTACTAAAAAAGGGGGGAATGGATGCTGGGCTGGGGAAAATCACAACTGGCTGTTACAGGGGAGTTGGAGTAGAACCGTAAACAACTCATTAAGCTGAAAACCATGACTTACTACAGAGCACATTAGGATGTCTGATGGAACTTTTGGTATTTGCCTGATAAGGGGATGGGGTGGGCACTACTGAAATTTGGTCACTGGGGCCAGGAATGATAAGTACTCTACAATGTCTGGGGCAGTCAAGCATAATAAGGAACTCTAACCCCTCCCTCAAAATGCCAACAGCACCTCTGTTGAGAAATATTAAAAGAATTTTCCAGAAGGGGCAGCTAAAAGGAGCATAGCCATATGCAATGGGAAGAATGGGAAGAGTCCCATTTGGAGGGATACAAGGACTTTTAAAGTCTACCAATACTGCATCAAAGCATGAGGACTTGGAATAAAGGCTAATTACTAGCTGCCATTATTAATTTTTTACTATGGGTCAGATCTATGGATGCATTTTCTTATTTAATCTGCATGACAATCCTCTGAGATATGACTAAGCACCCCCTTCGTACAGATAAGGATATAGGCTTAGAGAGGTAAAATAACCTCCCCAAAGTTGCAAGCAGGAGGCAGAGCCAGGGTTTCAACTCAGGCTTATCTGATTCTGGAGTCTTCCTCCAGTTTTCAGAGGACTGAGGGGAAAGGGGAAACAAAGTTGTGCAAGTTCTTAGAGAGAGATGCTCAACACTACAGTCAGGTCACAAACTCAGGACTGTGGAACTCTGGAATCAATTTCTGAGGGAGTGGAATTTTTTGGTTATCTTTGGAAAGGCCCCCGATATTCATATGTTTTGATTGAGAAGAGAGGCCTTTACTGGGATCTTCAGGTCTTGTTTCTATGATTCAGTTCTCAGAGCTCTACCCAGACTCCAAGGGGCTGACTTTAAGATAAACATTGAGTAAACACGCTCTGTAAGGAATGGAAATTCACACGTAACTTCAATTAAATGAAGACTGATTGAAACCAGCTACCCTGATTCACCATTTAAAGTGAAATGCAAGCACTCAAAAAATTAAAAAAGATGAAGGAAGAATGTTAGAATTTTTAAAAGTAAGACTAATTTTATATGATTACAAAAGCAACACACATTTATCCCACAGGATTTTAATTGAACAAATATTATGTTTGTCTATCTGTGGTATATGGAGTTTTGTACACATATTTCACATTTTAAAATCACCAGGAAAGCCTCCGTCTCCACTTTTCTATATTTCTATCATTGGTGCGTCTTTCCCCCCATGCCTAAAATTATGTGCCAACTTTCAGCTACCTCCTCCAAGGGAAATACAAGAAAAACTTATAGTAGATTCCGAAAACAGAGGACAGACTATGAGGGTGTTAGGAATTTGAATGGAGGACATTAGAAAGGAAATTTAACCAAAGCGGCAGGTGTCTTCAGGAATAAATGCTGCATTTGAGGAATTCTGGTCTCAGCGCTTCCATCTAGATAGGGTAGAGGATCTTTTCAGTTCCAGCCCTGTTCCCGACCCACCCGCGTAGACTCCAGGTGGCGCTCGCACCCTTCTCACTACTGTTTCTGCGTTTGGAGCCCCTGGACTTGGAGCCAGTCTCCTAAAAAGCTGCGCTGGTCGCCTGACCCCAAATGATTGCTTTTAGTGAAGTGCATAATCAAAACGGCGCCTTGCTGCGGCCGCGCGGTGTGGCTGAACTGGGGCCAGTCCGGAAGGAGACCAATGGACGCGGGGTCGGAGCCGGCCCTTTGCACGCAGCCACCGCAGCACCAGCCGGAAAGCTCAGAGCATGGGCAAGGGGCTGCAAACACACGCCAGTGCGGGGAAAGCAGAGCAGATGGCTAAGGGCAGTTTTGGACGATTACCAAGTCGGAAGGACCCCTTGGAAGGTTTCAAACGTCACGGGCCCTCCTTCAGCTGGGCATGATGGAAGCAGGTGCGGGGGCTCTCTAAGAGGACCACCTGCCCTCTCCCTTTTCTCCAACACTCCTTTGTTGGTGGTGAAATGTCTTTTTTTTTTTTTTTTTAACAAGGCTATCACGTATTTTCTCACAAAATTAGGGTCTTGGTAACATCTTGCAAAGTCTGAGCACCGCTGCTTTGGCAACTTTTGGTCCTTGATTCGGAAGAGGAAGGGAGAGGAGCGGGGGACCGACCTAAGCAGACCTTTGCAGTGAGTGCCAGCCCCCGGAGCGCAGGCCCCTTGACGCGGGAAGGCAAGGCCAGTCCTTGGGGCTGGGCACACAGCACCTGCGAGCCGCAGGGCTCGAGACCTCCCAAAGCCGCTGCGGGGCCTGGCTTAGGAGCGCCCCCCTAGCCTCGGTCGGAGTGGAGGGGTGAAAGCAGCTCTCTCCTGGCGCTTCACACTCGGCTGCCGCGTGCACCTGGGGTGGCCGCCAGGTCTGGGAGGGCGCTTGGGCAGCGCCGGGCGGGGTCCCCAGCATCTCCCGTGGGCGGGGGTGAGGCAGAAGGGGAGGAGAGAAAGTGGGGAACGTTAGAAAGTTAGGCCTGCCTCTCGCCCCCCTCCCGCCCCCCGCGGCCACCTTCCGCTCTATAATTGGCTGCTCGAGGGCCTTCCTTTCCTCTTATCAGATCCCGGGCGCACAGCGGGAGGGAAGCGCTGGCTAGGAGGAGGCAGCTCCGGGAGGCAGGGAGAAGGAGCGGGAGCGGGAGAGGGAGAGGGAGAGCAGCTAATTAAAAAGGGCAACCGTAGGGACGCGAGCCGGAGTAGCCGTAGGCCGCCAAGAGCCAACTCGCCGCGGAGCTTGGATCTAACCAAGGCGCCGAGGGTTCCCCAACCTAGGCTGGAATCTTGCCTTGCACAGGTCAGTTCCAGTTTCTCTCTTCCCCGGCTGTCCTTTGAAAAGTCTGTTCGTGAGGAAGGAAAAGTGGAGAGGGTTAGCCACCTGCAGATGTAATGCATTACCTCGGAGCTTCTCTGCACGCACAGCTAGGAGGACCCGGGGACGTTGGGGTGGGATGGGGTGGTGGAGGTCTTTGCGGAGGTCTCTGGACAAGGAGGATGGAGACAGTGGAGTGCCTTGTGTTGCTCCCCTGCGCATGGGACCTCCCCTTTTCTCAGGTGCTTGGGTGCTTTGGACATGTGGCGGGAAGGAGTCGGGTTTCGTTGCGGGAAAGTGGCGGCTCCAGCATTTCCAGGCAGAAGGGGCTTTGCTAAAGGCGACAATCTGCTGGGAAAGAGGCTTAGAGGTTTGTTTTGGCGGGCGTTACATGTATAGAAAGCACACTGTTTTTATTCAGATTTTATTGCTGTGACTTGGGAGAGCAACTGATGGAGATCATGGGGGACGAGGCTGGGGACCCGGCGCTAGACGAACCGGGGAGCAACCAGGCAAAGCGCATTGATGGAGGATGTTGGCCGCAGCCTCTCCTCCACATCTCTGCGCCAGGAAACCGGGATGCTTCGCGCGTTTTGCTTTGGTATCCAAGTCGCAAAGGGAGGTTATGGCCTTGAGATGCACAACCAGGCTGTAATGTTGGATGGTCCTCTCCGCCCTGACTTTTCCACACCTCGCATCCCCACCTCGCACCCCCTCTGTTATCCCTCTGGATCCTTCTCTGCTTCAAGCCTCCTGGAGCAGAGATGCATCTAGCCCAGCTGGGCTTTGGCGCGCAGTGCGCACAGGCGGGACAGGATTAGGGCCCGGCCAGGAGGAACCCGCGTGGGGCCGCTGGAGTGGCCTCAATCCCAGGCCAGCGCCTGGACGCCGCCAGCGAGCCCGGGAACACAGGCGCTTGTATCTTGGCGCTGGGTTTTTGGATCCTCTGTGGGAAGCACTTCCTGTGGCGTGCTAGCTCAGGGTTGCCTGTGGATCGCCCCCTTTGCTTAGATTTGGGCAGGCTTTGGATCCTCTCTTAGGGTCCAAATGGAGTTTTTGGATTTTCCCGGAAATGGTTTCTGGAGCTGTTAGTGAGAGTCGGGATTCCGAGAGCCCCAATTCCTTTCCAAGTTTTGGAGAATCTGCTGCTGGCAGTATCTGAAGGGGGGTGAGAGAGCAGGGACAAGAGAAATAGGAGTGTAACTTTGGTAGCTCTGTGGGGAGCAGAAATGAAAATGAATTTTCCTGAAACCCAGCTCTTAAAAGCCCTGGGACCCCCCCCCCCCCAATGGAGGGCGGGGAGGACCTCCTAGTAGCAGCATGTGATGAAGAGGCTCTGTTCAAATCCAATTCTGGACCCAGGGAACTCACTGGTAAATTTAGAATGGATGAATGGATGAATAGCATTGAGATTCTTGGTTATTCAGAAGACCAAGTTGGGTGGATTTTCCCTGAACCTGGACCCCATGGCTTGGTCCCAGAGGATACCTTATACTTTTCTTTTTTTTTTTTTTTTAAACAGCTTTATTGAGATATAATTCACACACCCATTTAAAGTGTACACGTCAATAAGTTTTAGTACATTCAGAGAGTTGTGCAACCATCATCACGATTTTAGAGTATTTTCATCACCCTCAAAAGAAACTGTACATATTAGTAGTCACACCCTATTCCTTCTCTCCAGCCCTGGCAACCACTGACCTGCCTTCTATCTCTGTGGATTTGCCTGTTCTGAACATTTCTTAGTTTCCTGTAGATGGAATCATAGAGTGTGTGGTCATTTGTGCCTGGCTTCTTTCACTTAGCATTATGTTTTCAAGGTTTGTCCTGGATGTGCAGGATACCTTTTTTTTTTTTTTTTTTAAACCCTCTTGCTAAATGCTGGGTGGCCTCTCCTTCTGCCTGGGGATCCCTGAATCAGGATCAACCCGAACCTCCACTGCAGCCATGACCTCCTGGGGGTCCCTTTGAGAGGAAAGAGCCACACTGCGGTGAGGCCTCTCAGTAATTCCTTGGGCAGGATTCATTGGAATTAATCAGAATTCCTGGAGCAGTTTTGGATAGGCTTCAGTATTAATGGGAGGAGCCCTTTGGCTCTTTTCCTGCTGCTAAAGGTCCAGCTGAGGATTCCAGACAGCTTTCAGGGCCTTCCACACATGTCTTGGTTTCCAGAATCAGCCCGGGCTGGCCTTTAGAATGAGCAGAACAAACCAGTGGATTTCAGAAGCAATGGGGCAAAGCCCTCAGCCTACCACAAAGGGACCTTGGGATGTGCTCTCTTTGGATCTTAAATACTTTCAAGTGTCACCTAGTAAAATGCAAAGAATTTATGCATATTTTTAGCTGACATTCTCCACAGTTATGTGATTCCAGAGTCACATTTGCAGCCACTTTTATCTGAACTCATCCAAATGACTGCTGTTTTCCTGGCCTGTGGTGTGCAATTTAAGATTCCTTTGAAGGATGAGTGAGCCTTCCTGAATTGCTGCAGGCTGGAAAGGTGTTCTTTGAGAACCACTGAGCTAACAAATGATCTGGGATTATGACAGTTGGTTGAGAATAGGTTCGTTGGTAAATGAGACAGATGTTTGGGGGTTGGCAGAGGGGAAGGAGGAGAACAGACAGAGAGGAATGGGGGTGAGGGAAAAAGAAAGTTTAAAGAAAAGTGACAAAAACAAACTTCCTTCTTGGCAGATTTGCCCTCGGATAGCGCTGGATGTCAAGAAAACAATTGTTCTCCTCTTGCTTCTTGTATAAGCACATGAGAAGTGGCAGGGCTCCAGTTACTCTTCTCTATACACTAAGCTTTGATTGTGAACCCAGTCCCACCCTGTTCCGGAGGGAATGAGGGGTGTGAGTGTGTGTGGTGGGGGTCCTGGCATAGTTTTTAGAACCTATTGGGTACCTGCCCTTTTCCTTTTCAGAATCACACTTAAGTCTCCCAGTTACTTGGGGAAGTAAATATTATTCCTCTTTTAGAGATAAGATCACATGAGCTTCAGGAAAAGAAATTACCTTGGCTGGGATCACAAACTCAGTGAGTGACAGAAGCAGGATTAAGGAATGTCTACAGTACACAGATTTGAATCCAAATCTCATTGGACACTGTCACAACTGCTTCTTTGATGGTGGGGTAGGGGAGGTGATAACCTGGACAGGATGTTGTAAACTGAGGCCACACAATCTAGTAGATGAAACAGAGAATGGTTGGTTGACAGCTATGGGTGAAATCTCAGCTTGCTCTTTTGTGCCTCTAGACATGTTCCTTAGCCCCTCTGCATCTCAGTCTTCTTATCTAGAAAATGGGTTTGGCAATACTTACTGGATTGTTTTAAGATCTAAGATAAGTTAGCCCATCTGATCCTTTTTCCTGCTTCTCCTTCCTCCTTCTTCCCACTTTTTTCTTCTTCTCACCACCCCCTTCCTCCTTTTACCCCTCCTCTGCTCCATTTTTTGAGGTGATGGTGTGAGTAGAAAGGAGAGTCTATGGGGAATCTGACAGCTGAGTATATTCTAAGTTAGAACTTATAGCTGACTTCACACTTCCTCAAGGTGATTTTTATATCAACTGTTTCATGCTTTCCTGCCAATAGGCCTTTGGTGGAACTACACTGGCAGGGGTCCCTAACTTTGAATTTTAGGGAGCAATGTTTGGTCTCTTTCCCCTCAGCAATTACCTGCGTTGCTTATGAAAATTGTCTAGAGGAAGGCTGGGCTTTGTTAAGTCAGCCAAAATGTCTTAGGATATTTCTATAACCAAAAAGGGCCACTGGGGGCCCTTTATTGACTAAATATCTGGATCTAGGTGGCTTTTTATCTTGGCTTTTCAAAGAGGAGCAAATGGTCTGTCTAAACCAATATTCTACTGCAGGTATTTTTCTTCCTTCCTTTCTCCACTTCCCAGGTCTGCCCCCTGCCAGTGCTGGCACTGTGCTGAGTACTCAGAATACAGAAGTAGGCATGTAGGTAGGTAGAAATGCAAATAGCCAATTACAATACAGTGTTAAGTGCTACAGAATGGAAAACAAAGATTGCTACTGTAGGAATCACAGGAGGAGCATCGAACCCAGACTGGGAGAATCAGGGAAGCCTTCCAAAAGGAAGAGATATCTAAGTTGAGGCATGCAGCGCTCCTTTTTACTGCTTGTAGACATAGATTTTAGTTAAAAATAATACCTCCATTTCCTCAAAGAGCAGCTCTACATCAGTAGAGAGAGAGAGAAAGAGAGAGAGAGAGAGAAGCCAGATGATGGGACATTCCTGAGTCAAGAAGCTGTCACTCCAATTTGCCTTCTATCAAACAGAACTTACAGCATCTAGTTTAAGACTGTTTGACCAACTGCATTTCTGAGGCTGATTTCCGGTTAAATCCCTTACATGTGAGTCATTCACAGGCCTGATGTTAACCTACACAGGATATTTCTGTGAATTAGAAAAAGTCTTCTTGGGGGGGCCTGTGGTTTGGTGAATGGACTATGCAACTAGGAAAAGACAACAGCATCCTTTCCTCCAGATGACATAGCTTTGCACTGGGGCACACAACTTGGAGAGCAGAGTGCCTGCTGATTTTAAGCCTTATTCATCCCCTAGGTCAAGTGCAGAGAGTGCAGCGCTTCAGCTGTGCAACTGCACACATCAGCCTCCATCCTTCAGCAGCATTAAATCAATATATATTTGTTCATTGTCTAGTATGCATGTTGAAAATTTTTGATCATGGATTAAACTACCCACTGAGGTGTCTTTTGGTACAGTTGTGATGAGATGAGTACCATTGGAAGGCCTGCTTGCTGATGGATCTAGGGCAGTGCTACTCAGTGTGGTCCACTGATTGGTGCCCATCCACAAAGTACTTGTTGCTTGTCCCTGAGGTTATAGATAAGGAAATTACACCATGATGTGGTCCATGATGTCATGAAGCACACAGTAAGTTCAGCTGAGATTTTTTTTCATAATACTCTTCCATGCAATGCATTGCTTTACATTCTGGCATAAGCTCCTTGTCTCATTGTGGACCAATAACAAATGGTTCACTGACTAGCTACTTTGAATAGCACAGCTCTTGGATTATTTGGCCAGGGAGGTGATCTTGGATCCTTTCTGCCTTTTATGCTATTTTCTTTTCTCTCTTCTCTCCCCCCCTCTTTTTTTTGTCCCTTCTGCTTTCTCATCCTTTTCTTTATTATTTTCTCTTCTACTCTCCTCTTCTTACAATTTTGTTTGTCTTCTTTTCTTTAATATTTCTCTTTTAAACAAAAATCACTGTGAATTGATTCAGCTTTCAATCTTTTAAAAGCAAAATGAGGGGAGCCCAAATTTACATGATAAAAAGGATGGAAAACAATCCCAAAATTAGAGGAAATTAAAAGAATGTATTCATATATTACTTATAAAATTAAAATTAATTTTAAAAAAAGAAAGTGATGGACACTTTAAAAATAATCGAGTTTGAGAAGAGAAAGGAGAAAATAAATCTAAGTAAAATTATAGATATGAAATGAGCATCTATATTCTTGAATATATACTATAAGCCAGGTACAGGGCTAGTGCTAGAGATATAATGATAAATAAGATCTAGTTTCTGCCATCAAGGAGCTTACAGTCTAGAGAGGAGATAACCTTTAGTCTTGGGCTAGCCAGAGATTTTAATTCTATCAATAGCTCTTCTAGAGTATCCAGATTAGTCCTGAAGATTTTTTTGAAAATCTGCAGAAAATGTTAAGGATAATTAGAGATTTGGGCTATTTCTGGATTACCTTTACCATATATGTGTATACATGTATATGTGTGTTTTTCAAGGAATTTTTTCATTTAATCTGAATTGTCAGATTTGTTGACATAAATTTGTTAATGGCTTTTCTTTTTTATCTTTTCATTTTAAATCTGTGATATTTATAATGATATCCTTTCTTTTATTCCTGGTATTGTTAATTGTGCTTTCCCTTCTTTGGTCCTTGATCACTTTTTCTAAGGGTTTTTCAAATTTATTAATATTTTCACAGAAGTAACCTTTGTTGATTTTCACTTATGTTAGTTTTATATTTCTTTGATTTTTTTCCTGTTATCTTTATTAACCCTTTACTTCAACTTAATTTGGGTTTAATTTTCTCTTAATTTTCTAGCTTCTTTGATGGGAAAATTGGATTATTGATTTAAATATTTTGTGTTTTTTTATGTAAACATTTAAACCTATAAGTTTCCTTTTAATTCTTTAGCTGCATCCTGCAAATTTTGACATATCATTTTGTTTTCATTCTCTTCCAAGTATTTTCTAAATTTTGTTCTGTTATCTTCTTTGACCCACAGATTATTTAGAAGCATGGTGTTTTATTTCCAAATATTTTGAGTTTAAAAAGATATTTTATTATTATTGATTGCTAATTAATTTTGTTATTGTCATAGAACATACTCTGCAAGTTTTCATCTTTTGAAATTTATTGAGTCTTATTTTATGACCTATTTTGCTAAACTTTCATAGACCCTTAAAACTGTACATTCTGCAGTTATTGGGTGTAGGGTTCAATGAATATCATTAGTTGATAGAGTTGCTTGCATCGTCTATATGCTTACATCTTGTCTAGTTGTTCCATCAATTCCTGAGAGGACCTAGACAACCAATTGACTGTAAAGTTCTCCTTTTATAAAATGGATATTAAGATATAAAAAATGTAGAATTGGAAAGGATCTTTGAGGTCATTTAGTCCAGATCCCCCTTCGCCAAATTCAGGAATCCCTTCTATGACATCTCTTATGGGTAAATCTTTTTTTTTTTTTTTTTTTTTTTTTTTTTTAATTTATTGAGGCTTGTTTTATGTCTCAGCATATGGTCCGTTCTGGGGAAAGATCCGTGATCACTGGAGAAAAATGAGTGTCCTGGTGATTTGGGATGTAAGGTTCTACATACGTTTGTTAAAATTCTCTGTATCTCTTTCTCCTTTCTTTGTTGCTCTGTTGGTAGGGCTCCTTTAGTATCTGAAGTAGGGCAGGTCTTTTATTGGCAAACTCTCTCAGCATTTGTTTGTCTGTGAAAAATTTAAGCTCTCCCTCAAATTTGAAGAAGAGTTTTGCTGGATAAAGCATTCTTGGTTGGAAATTTTTCTCTTTCAGAGTTTTAAACATGTCATGCCACTGCCTTCTCGCCTCCATGTGGCTGCTGAGTAGTCACAACTTAGTCTTATGTTGTTTCCTTTGTATGTGGTGAATTGCTTTTCTCTTGCTGCTTTCAGAACTTGCTCCTTCTCTTCAGTATTTGAGAGTCTGATCAGAATATGTCTTGGAGTGGGTTTTTTTGGATTTATTCTATTTGGAGTTCGTTGGGCATTTATGCTTTGTGTATTTATATTGTGTAGAAGGTTTGGGAAGTTTTCCCAACAATTTCTTTGAATACTCTTTCTAGACCTTTACCCTTCTCTTCCCCTTCTGGGACACCAATGAGTGTTAAATTTGGATGTTTTATTTTATCTATCGTATCCCTGAGATCCTTTTTGATTTTTTCAATTTTTTTCTCCATTCTTTCTTTTGTTCTTTCATTTTCTGTTCTGTGGACCTCTAGGACACTGAGTCGTTGTTCAGCTTCCTCTAATTTTATATTATGAGTATCCAGAGTCTTTTTAATTTGGCCAACAATTTATTTCCATAAGATCTTCTATTTTTTATTTACTCTTGCAGTTTCTTCTTTATGCTCTTCTGGGGTCTTCTTTATGTTCCTTTTATCCTGTTCCATGGTCTTCTTCGTGTCTTTTATATCTTGTGCCATGTTTCCATTCCTCAATTGTGATTGTTTGATTAATTGTGCCAAGTACTGTGTCTCTTCTGATATTTTGATTTGGGTGTTTGGGATCAGGTTCTCCATATCATCTGGTTTTTATCATATGCATTAAGATTTTCTGTTGTTTTTGGCCTCTTGGCATTTGCTTTGCTTGATAGGATTAGATTTTATGCTGTGATCTCGGGCATTCCTCCCAATTCAGGTTGGTGTATGATGAGTGGATGGTCACGTCTGTCCCCCTGCAGTTATTCCGGATTATTTACTAGTTGTTTCTGTTTTTTTTTAGTTGTTCCAGGGGACTACTTAGCTTCCACTCCTCTCTATGCCACCATCTTAGATCTATGGGTAAATCTTAAAAAGAGATTCTGCCCTTGAACTTCTAGTAAAAGAGAAGCAGTTCTAACAGGGAACTCTTTACTTGAGTTCTATTTTCAGAAACTGCACAAAAATAAAAAAATTATCTTTCACATGAAAGCTCCTCAAATATTTGAAGACATGTGTAATATGTATGTGATTCTTATTTTTCCTAGGCTAAAGATGTGCTTAAACATCCCTATTTCTTTCAGACCTTCTTTGCATGAACTAGTCAACTAGAACGGCTAAGTCTTTTTCTTATGAATTGCTCTTAAGTCTCTCACGTCTTCATATGGGTGATTATTTTGAACCCGTAGAGAGCTATCATCTGAAAAATGATAAAAATGGATAAGAATGTATTTTCAAATGCCTTAAAACTTGCCCCGTGAGTGCTAATTTGCTTTCCTCTAGTTCATATCTTTGTTTTATTTAGTCTCATTTGTACAATTAAGTCTAACTGGGAGCAAAGGCTTTAGTGAGTACAAGCACTAAATTGTACTTAGTGTCACCCACATAAATAATTGTTGACTTTGTCATTATCTGGGTTTTTGGTTGTTTCTTAAACCTTTTTCCAAGTTAGTCTCAAATATGATGGAGGAGACAAAACTTCTTGGTTCTCCTTCCTCCTTTAACATCTACCAAGTAAAAAATTAGTTGTTTTCATTCCCCTTTTCTTTGAGTTCTTTCAGCATGTTATGCATTGTACTAACATGCTCCTAGCTAGAACTTTTTGAGAGCTCTCTGCATTCTAGATACTTTATCTATATGATCATTCTACAAGGTAGATATTATCCTGTCCATTTTATTGGTAAAGAAATTGAATCTTAAAGTCTTTAAGCCAGTTAGTCAAGGACCAAATTCGCAGCTGAGCTGTTTTCTTGCCTATGTCTTCTATTCATACCACAACCTGTGCTAACTCTCTGTTCTATTTTATACCTCATTGAGCTTTGCAATACAGTTATTTGCAGTCTTCCTCTTCAGTTAAATTGTAAGCTCCCTAAGGCCAGGGATCACATGGTGTGAAGTTTTATATCTTTCTTAGTACCAAGAACAGTGTTTTGATTATATAGTAGTATTCTTAAAAAATGATTGTTATGATGAAAATTCCAGTAGTATAAATAATCTATCTCATGGCCTAGGCTGGATATCTGGTATGCCATATGACTAACAACAATTTTGTTTAAATTTATGGTTGTTTTTGTAAGTTATCACCAATTGAATAAAGCATTATCCAAGGTTTTGGTGTATATTTGTATCTCAGACTGAACAAGTACGTGTGCGTGTGTGTGTGTGTATGAGTGATTTAGAAAAACTTTAGAATAAATATTTCAAGGAATTTTGATAAACTGGCTGATGTTAGGCTGGGAGTTAAGTGATTGCCTGTATGTGCAATTTAGTGCTTGTACTCAGGGCCTTTGCTCCCTGGTAGACTTAATTGTACAAATAAGATTAAATAAAACAAACATATGAAATAGAGAAAAGCAAATTAGCACTCATGGGGCAAGTTTTAAATTACTGATTGCAAAATTATAACAGTATTTTGAGAAAATCTGTACTAAACATTACCAACTTTCTCAAATTTTGATTTATACCTTCTGAACTTAGAGCTAAGAAGCCATTTTTAGCATAATGGTTTTCAACCAAAAAGCTGAGGCAGAGTTATTTGTTGTTTTGTGCAGACTTTTGGGCAAAGTTTCAACAAACTAGACTTTGACATTTTGGTAAATGTTAAAATATCTCATGGCACTTTAATACGAATAAGGACTTCTCTTGCCCCTCTTTTACTGTCCAAAAATTTGGGGACTTGGCAGAAAACCTTGGGAAAACTAAAACTCTACTTCTCCCAACATGGTATTAGTCATTCTAATTTTTAAAAGACAACAAAAAGGAAGTGTTTAAAGATAGGCAATGGCTACATTTTTTTTTTCTGAATAAATAATAGTTTTCAAAAAAGAGTTGCCGAGACGAGCATAGCATCGATTGATTGACCGATTGATTTAAGTTAAAGTGCATGGAGCTCAGATTAACTTCCAATGTTAAACGTTTGTTATTGCTTCAAAACATCTGGATACAGGAACTGCAGTGCCCTGATGAGAACAGAGAAAGGCTGTATGGTTTGACTGTGGTTTGTCAAAGGGCGCTTTTCTCCTTTGCTAAAATAGTATTATGTTATAAATGATAAATGTTTCCTGATCTTGAAATGCATGCTGAAAAGACAAATGTGGCCTGTTTCTTTACCTCTTCTCATTCTTGTGTTGTAATGTTTGGGAAAGAAAATCTTAGAAAGAATAATTCATCTGAGGTGACAGAGTGATTCAGTTGCTGTATTTTTCTTTTAGCCTGGTGGGCAGGTAACAGGGTGACTGGCGGATTTACTGGTGTCCTGGTGTGACAGAGCTGAAGCCTGCGTCCTTCATTTCAGATACCCTGTCTTCTTGCCTTCTGTCTGCCTAACCCATACAATCTTGTTTTACTTGCCCCTGTGAGTTAGGGTCTTATGTATGCCCCAGAGTTTTTCCTCCTATGTTTCATCAAAATTTACCCACCATATGTCCCATTTCCTTTGGGTCATGATAAATGGTTGGTTTGCTAATCTGTAATAAATTAATCCAGGCTAAGGAGCTATATAGATAATAGTCACTAATGTGTTGCCTGTTCTTTTAGAAAAAGGATTTAATGAATTGCCAATTCCATTTGGAATTTTAAGGAGTTTCCAGAATGTGAGTGTTATACTTCAAAGCAAATATTCTTTAACAATTAGATTTTGGAACTGTGGCAGGATGGTAGGAGAAGATATTTTTTGAACCCCTAAAACTCTGGGGCATTCATAAGACCCTAACTCACAGGGGCAAGTAAAACAAGATTGTATGGGTTAGGTAGACAGAAGGCAAGAAGACAGGGTATCTGAAATGAAGGGCGCAGGCTTCAGCTCTGTCACACCAGGACACCAGTAAATCTGCCAGTCACCCTGTTACCTGCCCACCAGGCTAAAAGAAATTTTATTAATTTTCATTATAGGATCTTAACTTGACTGTTTATCATAGCATATAGCCCCTTAATTGGCAATACAAAAGAGTTGCACTCTAGACTGTCATCAGATATTATAAAAAGCCTGGTTGCCAAAAATTTTTAAATGAAAAATTGCTCAAAGGATATGCAATCTATTTATTCCTCCGAATATGTTATATTACTCTGGAATAAAGCCAGAGTATCAGCAATTTATGTGCATAGGTCATATTGCTTTGAAGGTGCATAGAATTAGGCTTCGTTACATTCACTGAAATAATTCTTGGGTTAAAAAAGAAATTAAAACTTACATAATGCCGTCAAAGGATATTCTGAGCCAAATTAATGGCATTAAATAAAGAATAAATTTACATTAATTAAGTATTCAATAAAACAAACAGAACAGAAAATGAAAGAAAGAAGTAGAAAAGCAAAAGAAAGCAATTACTAATAAATCTAGAAATAAACGAGAAAACAAAAAGTAATATTGATAAGTTAAAAAAAACCCTTGTTCTTAAAAAAAAAACCCCGCAAACTGAACAGATCTATAGCTTATCTAATCAAAAGAGAAGAGAGAAGTTGGAAACACAGCAATTTATTACTAATAATAGAGCTAGAACCAGGAAAGAGAAAGCTTAAGTTGAGAGATCACTGAGTACAACTCTGTGCTAAAATTTTGAAAATCAAAACCAAAAGAATAATTTTATGGGAAAACATCCAAACCAGAACCAAGAATTTTGAAACCTAAGTAGATCTACATACAACAACAACAACAAAAAAATGCAGGAATTAGCTTCAAAAGGAGAAATAGGCTCATGTGTGTTTCCCACTAAAGTTATTCATAGACTTTCATAGAACAGGTCATTCTCATGCCACTTAAACTATTACAAAACAATGAAAAAATGGAAAGATTTAAAATTTATTTTATGAATTTAGAATAATCATGACAAAAATCCTCTAAAGAAACTATAATATAATTTTGGTTATTAATAAATAATTAGCTAAACAAATTCATCAGTTTACTAAAACAATAATATACCATGAACAGGTAGGATTTGTTTCTGTATTGCAAGGATTAATTAATGCCAGAAACCATCAAACAATTAATTACATTAAAAGGTTAAGAGAAAAAAAATTAACATCTTGACAGATGAAAAGTCACAAAGATGAAATTTAGCATCCATTCTTAATAGAAAAATACTCTTAGTAAACTAATAAGTGAAGAATTTTTTTTAACATGAAAAAGAAAATGTATCTGAGTCCAATTGCCAGGAATACAATTAATGGTGAAATAGTTGAGGCATTCTTAGAAAATAATTGTTTTGGGATTCCTGACCTATACAATTTTAAGAAAACTCATTACTTGCAAATAATGGGATTATCAACCTGGAAAATTCAAGAGATTCAACTGAAAAAATATAGAACTGGATAAGAGTTCAGAAAGATGGTCTATTACAAAATAAATAAATAAAAATCAGTATCTTCTCAATATTAAAAAAATAGTCTATTAGATAACATTGAGTTGAAAGATTCTGTTCACAATTGGAACCAAAACAACAACAACAAAGATAACCAGAAACAAACCTTGGGGTGGAAAAGGTCATTTTCCATGACATTGACTCAGAAGCTATAAAGAAAATTATCAATTTAGACTTCTTAACTTCAAAAGAACATTCTTGACAATAAACAGACTGGGAAAAATCCTGCAATACAGAGGTTAAAATGAATAATATATAAAGAGTTCTTATAAATCAATGAGAAAAAATACAAATAGGCAACAAACACAAAATGTTGTATTTTACTGCTAATTTAAAAATTAAATTAAGATGATGTGATAAATCAGCATATGTTCCAAGTAATTATCCTTTGATAGTAGGAATGATGCAACATGGTACTCATATAAAATGCTGATGGAAATGGAAATTACTGTAATTTTCTACAGGTTATCATGTACATATGTTTCAAAAACCTTAAAAACATGCCCCTTGTTTTACCTAACAGTTCCACATTTGTGAATTTACCTAAAGAAAATCAAGGTCATTTATTCAAGGAGACGCAAGTAAGGATTAAGTGTGGTATTATTTGTAATAGGGAAATTTGGAAACAATCTGAGTTTCCAAGTAAGAATAGATGATCAATTGTCATACTGTTGTACATATTGAAATTTAAAGTCATCCAAAAATGTTCACACTTCAGTAAGTGAAAAATAGATAAAATAGTGTATATTCTTTGCCATGCTTTCTTGTATTGTCTGTTTCCACTTTCCAATTAAAATTCATTATTTTTGCAATTAGAACAAAAAGAAAGATATTTGAAAATGAGAAGAAAGTAATATAAAGTGTGATGTCGTGGGAACATTTTCCTACCATGCTGGTCATGAAGTCTGCGTAGGTTGAAGCTTTGACTCTAGCTTTGTGGCTTGGGCAGCTCCTCCATGTCTCATTGTCTTCATTTGTAAATTGATGTATTAATCATGTCTTCTTCAAAGCGTTGCTGTGAAGGTTAAATGAGTGTATATCTGGAAAGTTCTTAGAATAGCCTTAACAAATATTAAGCGCTCAATCAATTTTATTGTGACTAGAATGAACATTTTTGGATGAACCATGGAAGAATTCTCCCTTCCTTCCTCCTTCCCTTCTTCCATTCCTTTTTTCCTTCTCCTGTTTCCATTTCTCTCTTTTTCTTGTAACTCCCTTTTCATAGACATCTAAAATAAAAACTTGAAAGACTTTTAGATACACGTTTTAGGAAAAAAGAGCCACGAGAAAAGGTCGAAAAAGTGGAGATTATCCAGTTCAGTGAAGAGAAAGCAAAGCAATTTAATAACGCAAAATTGTTTTTAAGTTCTCTTTGATCACTAGTAGAAAGGCTCTACATCTGCGCTTTGTAGGAAATATAAAGAAATATAAAGAAATAGTAGAACTTTTTTTTTTTAATATACATCTCTCTTTTTATTGCCTTTTTTTTTATTAAATTCAGTTTTATTGAAATACATTCACACACCATACAGTCATTCATGGTATACAATCCACTGACCACAGTATGGTAACATAGTTATGCGTTCATCACCACAATCTATCTCTGAACATTTTCCTTACATCAGAAAGAACCAGAACAAGAATAAAAAACAAAAGTGAAAAAAAGAACATCCAAATCATCCCCCCATCCCACCCCACCTGTCCTTTAGTTTTTGTCCCCATTTCTCCACTCATCCATACACTAGATAAAGGTGGTGTGATCCACAAGGTCTTCACAATCACAATGTCACCCCTTGTAATCTACATTATTATATAATTGTCTTCAGGAGTCCAGGCTGCTGGGTTGGAGTTTGGTAGTTTCAGGTTTTTACTTCTAGCTATTCCAATACATTAAAACCTAAGAGGTGTTATCTATATAGTGCATAAGAGTGTCCACCAGAGTGACCTCTCGACTCCATTTGAAATCTCTCAGCCACTGAAACTATTTTGTCTCATTTTGCATCCCCCTTTTGGTCAAGAAGATACTCTCAGTCCCACGATGCCGGGTCCACATTCATCCCCGGGAGTCATATTCTGCATTGCCAGGGAGATTTGCAACCCTGGGAGTTGGGTCCCACGTAAGGGGGAGGGCAGCGAGTTCACCTGTCGAGATGGCTCAGTTAGAGAGAGAGAGGGCCACATCTGAGCAACAAAGAGGTACTCAGGGGGAGACTCTTAGGCACAATTACATGCAAGTTTAGACTCTCCTTTGTGGCTAACGAGCTTCATAAGGGCAAGTCCCATGATCGAGGGCTCAGCACATCAAACCACCAGTCCCAATGTTTGTGACAACATCAACACCAGTCCAAATGAGGATGTCCAACACATCCGCACCTTCTCTCAGATCCTCAGGGCTGAGGAGGGGGAGGCTGTAAATATATTTTTTATTATCTGCCCAAATTACTCTGGGATGTGTCACTAAGAAATAGTAGAACTTTTAACTTTATGTGCTAAAGATGGAAGAAGAACATTACTGACAAGGAGATTTCGATTGACTAATTGTAATGCTCAATTCGGGTAAACTTCTGGAATTTCTCCATTAGGGAATTTATGCCCCTACAAAAGTGTCACAAAGTACGTTCTGAACTTCTCTCCCAAGTATTTCAAAGCATTCTCACTGTTTTCACAAATCTTTCTTTTATCGGTTTGTATTTTAGAGTGCTTTTGGGAATTAATTACTTCCTGACATTACTAATCCATGTTGGCTTATTTGCCTGTCCTAGATAACTATGTACACTGCACTTTCAGCCTTCTGAAAATTTCCTGTGCTTTCTGTTTTCAGGCCTGCTGCTATACTCCATGTAAAAAGCAGGAAATAAAATCAAGATTTTTCAGTGAAAGATGCGGTTCTGGCTGTTTCCAGTTTTTTTGGCCATTGTATATTTCTGCACCATTGTCCAGGGTCAAGGTAATTGAAAACTTTAAGACAATCATTAGGATCTGGGAGTCTAGCTGATGTGTTGGTACTGGTTATTATTTTCATTTTATTTATCATAATATTGCTTCATTGGTCAATTGTGTTTCTAGCAAGGTTATACATTGGCTTTTACCCAGTTTCACTAATTGCTTTGCAATGCAAAATGTGCCACAATTTTGGTGTGGGTTATAACCTCACCAGTGACTGAGCATAGTGACAATTGGTTAAATAGCTCATTCTTAACTTGCTTCTGAAAAGGCTAAGAAAATTTAAGCCATGAAAATAAAATTTGCATGTTAAAAAATCAGTTCTAATAAAAAGCTGTAATGTATACGTGTGTATCCTAATCATGATTTGTTTCTTAAACATAGCGTCTACAAAATATTTCTGTCACTTTGTACCAAGGCCTAAATTTTGCTCTTTTCCTTAAAAGTTGAGCAAATAGTCTAACGGTGACTAAGGGTCCAACAGGAGCTGGTGATATGCTACCTTAAGCATTTCTAATGATTTCTGGCTTTGTTTTAATTGAACTTAGTTTTTGAAATCTGCTCTTTATATTTCTGGGATCTGTACTTTAGTTTTTATTTCCACTCATTTTTATAAAGTAAGTCAGAGGCTGGCAAACTACCACTCATGGGCCAAATATGGCCTGCTGCTTGTTTTTACAAATAAAGTTTTATTGGAACATAGCCATGCTTATTTGTTTAAGAATTGTCTGATTGTCTGTGGCTGCTTTCACTCAAGTGGCAGACTTAAGTAGTTGTGACAAGTACTGTTTGGTCCACAAAGCCTAAAATATTTGTTATCTGCCCCGTTTCAGAAAAGATTTGGTAAACCTGAGGTAAGTGCATAGTATACACAAGTGCACAAAATGATGTTGCTAGAAAAACAGTAATATTGCAGAGACTGAGCTGTTGGTGCTGAAATACTCATTCATCAGCTAAGCATGGAATTCTAAATGTGGTAAACAAGATGGGTATAGGAGTGTCCGGATTGCTAATGCTGCCATTATGTAAAAATACCAGGAATGGATTGGCTTTTATAAAAGGGGTTTATTTGGTTACAAATTTACAGTCCTAAGGCCATAAAAGTGTCCAAATTAAGGCATCAACAAGAGGATACCTCCACTGAAGAATGACCGATGGTGTCCAGAACACCTCTGTCAGCTGGGAAGGCACGTGGCTGGCATCTGCTGGTCCTTTGCTCCGGGTTGCATTGCTTTCAGCTTCTGATTCCAGAGGCTTTCTCTCTAAGCATCTGGGAGTCCTCTCTTAGCTTCTCAGGGGCAAACTTTGGGCTTCATCTCTTAGCTTAACATCTCCAAACATCCTTCTGTCTGCATCTCCAAGCATCTCTAAGCGACACTTCTCTGTCGGCTCCCAAGCATCTCTTAAAGGACTCCAGTGATCTAATTAAGACCCATATTCACACCTCCATGGAAATATCTAATCAAAATTTCTCATCTACAGTTGGGTGAGTCACATCTCCATGGAAACAACCCAATCAAAAGATTAATAAATCTGCCCCCACAAGATTGCATTAAAGAACATGGCTCCAAACCAGCACAGAGTGTAAATGTCTAATGTTTGAAATTGAGGGTTGTACAAAAGTCAAATGCATGAATTTTGCACCACTCACTGCTTCCTCCAAGTGAGGCACACCTGTTTGGAAAAGAATGTAACTTGTCCCTTTGCATGTTCAGATAGCCTTTATAACACTTGGGGTTAATGACCATATTTCCAACTTCTTCATGCCACTCTTGGGGCAGTTTGGCAGACAAATACAGCCCTCTATATTTATATCTATGATAGAGTGCCTTCAGCCATGGCAATTAAAGGAGTGACAATGGGAATCTTAGACAGTCACCCTTCAAACTCCAGGACACAAATACAGGTCCTTAGGTCCAAAGGATAGGCACATTGCTAAACCCTCCAGTGTTGCCATCCCTATCATTTGTGGAGTACTGGATCATACAGAACTCTCCCTGGATATTTTCAGGGATGCTGGATGCCATCTACCAGATATACATTGTTAAGCAATTGCATTTTAAAGCAACACTTTTGGGGCACACACTGTGTGTCAAGTACAGGATACAAAGCTGAATAAGACTTTATCCTCTGCATCCAAGCAGCTTACCCTTCCCTAGAGAGATGGAACTATAAGCAGATGAACTGCAGTATAAATTTATGTGGAGGATTGTGGCAAGAGACACAGATGGAAAGATATGTTGGGACCAGATTATAGAAGATCAAATAACTCTGGTTTTAAGAAAGGCACGGATAAAAGTAATGATGATACTCATGTTTGTGATTCATCAGTGTTTGGGGAATAGAGATAAAGAGAGACCATAAGAAGACTCTATTAAATAAACAGTCCAGGAAACAGGTATTGAGGGCCTGAAAGAGACCGTGGAGACAGAGAGAAGAGAATGAATACAAAAAACATTTAAGAAGTAGAAGAGATAGGACTTGTTTTCTGATTAAATGTGGATGGAGGTGAAAGAAAAGGAAACTTCAAAGAGGATCTGGGATTTCTTGCTGGAGACCTGAAAAGATGGGGCCTTTAATTTCAATCCCTCTTCAAGATCCAGCTTCAATTTTACCTTCCTGTGACATTCCCAACTCCCTAGCAAAGGCAGTGGCTTCCCAACACTCTGCGTTAACATTGTTGACATTGAATCTAAATTTTTGCATTTTAATTCTTTGTTTACCTAAATTGAGTGAAGGCCTTGGTTCTCTCTTTAGTGCCTGGATCTCCAGTACAGAACAATGCCTCAGTCATGGTAGACCTTTAAAAATAGATTAATGAGAGAGAGAATAAAAAATGAAGCAATGATTTGAAGCTGAAGATAATGAGTTTGGTACTAGAGAAACATATGGAGCTCGAGGTGCTTGTGGGACTTCAGGAGTAGGTGTCTAGCAGGCATTTGGTGACCTGGAGCTTAGGAGAAAGCTACCAGGGCAGGAGACTACACCTGAGTTGAATTATATATTGTATCTGGGAATAAGGTTAAAGCAACTTTTGAAGCCCTAGAGGTAGGATTAGGAAGAGATATCCCAAAAGAGAGAAGTGAGGATGAAATCTGGCAAAACATCAACAGTTAAAAGGTTGCTAGGAAGAAAAAGGACTGATTCCAAGTATCCATAAGGGAATTATAAGGAAAGTAAGGGATGTGTAGTGGCTTAGAAGGGAAGACTGGAGAAGCTTTCAGGAAGGAAGTTGATGGCCATATGCTGTAGGAAATCCTACTAAGGAAAGCCCTAGATGTTGCTGGCTTTGGTGTTCAGGAAGGTACGTGAGACCTTTAAGAAACCTCATCTTATTTCCATCATGTCATCCTTGGTATTCACCATTTATTTACATGTTTGATTTTGAATGAAGAAAAACAAAGATTATGAATTGCTTTGTTTGACTTATTTTCTGCTTGTGAAGTTCTTGTGGGTTAGCCACTTTTGACACTTACTTGCAAAGCCATATGTGAATGTGTTTGATACGCGGTAAAGTACTTTGCAAATGGCAGGTGTGTTGAATGCTAGCTGACATTAGTCACTCTCAAACCTCAAATTCTTGTGTGTATCTTTAGAGTCATATTTATGAACAAAATGAAAAAAAAAACCTTCTAAGATCAGTATAGTATGCAGAATAATGATCTACAAAGATGCCCACACCCTGACCCTCAGAATCTCCAATATTAGGTTACATGGCAGAAATGAGGGAAGGTAACAGATGGAAAATAGGGACTGTATCCTTGATTATCTGGGTGGTCCAATGGAATCACAGGGGTCCTTAAGTATGGAATAGGGAGACAGAAGAGTCAGCATCAGACTGAGATGATGTAGGAAAGACTCACCTGGCTATTGCTGGCTTTGGAGATGGAAGAGGGCCACAAGGCAAGGAAAGCAGGCAGCCTCCAGAAGCTGACAAAAGTAAGAAAATGGATTCTTCCCTATGGCCTCCAGAAAGGAACACAGCCTGCCAGTATATTCCGTATTTTATCCTAGTGAGACCTGTGTCAGACTGCTGACCTACAGAACCATAAAATAATTACTTTGTTTTCCTTTAAGCCACTGAGTTTGTGGTAATTTCTTACAGTGGCAATAGGGAACTAGTATTAATTAGTAAAATTCATACAGATAATTAACTTTCCCCCTTAAATTGTTAATCAATAGCATATGCTTTGCCACATAGTTTTTCCGTGTAATTCCTTGTGAAAAACTTTCCCTCTCCACAGATTTTGAGCCCACATTGGCTCAAGGAATTGTTTTTGCCTGGATTATTCCAGTATCTTCAAGACAAGTTGTTAAAGGAGCTGGAACACAGAAAAAGTAAGGTTGTGTTGGCTGTAGCGATGAAATGTGTATAGCAATGACAGAAAGATGGCACCAACACTTTCTCAGAATTTCACAGTAAAAATTTACTTGGTGCTAACAATGTTTGTTTTGGAAGTTTATAAGAAGGAACCACTGAAGGTAAAGTAACTATCATTAAAAACCCGAAAGTATATAAAATTGGAGACTACTTTGCATGGGGCTAGATTTAATGTTATAAAGGCCTCTGTGTTAACACAGCCACGCTTTTTTTTTTTTTCTGTTTTTTGTAGTCAAACATATTTGGAAGTTGAGACCATTTTCCCGACTGCTAATTTCAGCATCTTTATAATGAATCATGAAATTATAAGATAGTAGGTTCTAAGCAAGATAAAAATAACCCTCTGGCATATCTGATTGTAAATTTCTCTCAAAATATGATTGTGCCTATTTATAGAACGTCTTGGCAATGTATTTACTGGAGAAATCACTGAGATGAAAAGCTAAGCTTTTTAAAAGCATTTGGAAAAATAGGCCAAAAGCTTCTCTTCTATTGAAAGGCTTTTTAATTTAATGAATATAATACGCCACTCAACTATGATTTTTTCAACATGGCACTATAAACTATGTTTTACACGGCAAACACTCTCTGTGACCCATACTGCTGCCTCTGTATCACTCAGGAAGTTTTGGTGCATTTAACAGAAACTTTATCAGGCCAACTTAAGCAAAAGAGAATGCTCTGGAAGGTAATGCAGTAGCTCATATAATCAAAGTAAAAGATAAATAATCAAGCTTTGAAGTAGAAATCTGGGAACTCCCCTGGGATCCAGTTTGCAGGAACTGATGACCATTTTCTTTAGGGCATGACATTGGAATGAGAGCACTGCAGCTCTTTTCCATCCTTCCATCACTAGACTCAAGTTTCAGATTCTTGGGAGAGTCTGCCTGACCCAGTTTGAGTCATTTTTCCACCCCTTAGCCAGGAGGATGGCTGATTGATAGTGCAGCAAGGCTCCATGCGGGGAGGAGGAAAACCAGAGCACTGGTACCCAAGGAAGGGGGCAGGCGATATGGCAGTGGAGAACAGACAACTATCATAGTGTCCCTGTGTCAAAAGTAATGTTTTCAGAAATTAATGAGAGTATTTCATTAGAAATCTTTGCATTGGTTGTCATTTGTCATAATAGCAATATTTCAGCTGAGTTAAAATGAAAGAAAGAAAAAAGAAAGAAAAAGAAAGAACAGAAAAAGAAAGAACAGAAAGTCCTTTAATAAATAGTCAGATGATGAAATAGAATTTCTTAAGTACTTGATAACAGTGAGGCTTCAGTGGAATTACATCAAAATTCCTCTTCTACCTATGTGCATCTGCTGAAATATTGCAGCGAAATTCTTTGGGTTTAGAGAAAATCTTCCCTGTTAAAAAAAAAAACAACAACACAACACAACATGGCAAAATCCTGTGCTTTCATAAACAAACCAAACTCTGCAGTGAGAGAAGAAGTAAAAAAATCGAACCCTTCTGTGCCTTCGTCCTCAGTTCCTTTTGGTAAGAAGTTCATCTATTCACAAGTATTATATTTGGCCCAAAGCTCACACTGGGAGCCTGATTTCACCATGGTAAAGGATGGGTTGTTCTGGGTTCTTGGTGTGTGCCAGAAATCAAATTTTACCCTTGCTTTTTAAAATTTAATTTCATTTTCTGAAAACAAGTTTTATTTAAATAAGAATTTGAATACATTACATAACATTAAAACTGAAGGCGGGAGAAAAAACCCAAACCAGTTTTGTTGCTTCACACTGCATTGGGCACAGTTAGTCACATGACCAATACACAGTTTGAAATTTGTTCCCTTGTCAGAAGTTTAACTCCGATAGAAGGTTGGCCTCACATTCTGGTGGCTCTTCGTTTGGACAACCCTTAGCTAGGATATTATATCTGGTCAAAAAGAACAAGGACCTTAGTGGCAAGCCAGATGTCCTATTGCCTCATTAGAGGAATGGGGCCTCTCTAAGCTCTGCCCACCTGGTCAGCTTGGAGACATCAGGAGATCTTTCTTTTGCTTCCGAAAGGCTCCCTTTTTGGGGTACCGCTGTTGGGATGCCTTACCCCATCTTTTCTCAGGTTCACTGAGGGCTGGTCAGGTGGTGGTATCCTCTTGGGTCAGGGAACTCTGCAGAGGGAGGGCCAAGGAGGTTCTGGCCAAACATAGCGGTCTGTGATCCTGGGGCTCTGGCTGTGGCCGTAGCATCACGTTATTGCTTTGTTTCAGACTGGACACTGCCAGGCACTTACTGCTTGATCTCTGTTTAAATGACGGACTTCAAGACTTTCAAGTTAAAAGCCGACCTCGAGTGGTTACATTATACAAGGTGGGAAGGTTTTAAACTTGTGACAAGGGACAGAAGGGAAATTTTCTACTCATTGCAAGGAAATCCTCACTTAAGCTTCATTGAGCCACAAGCACTTAAAGCCCGTGAACCTTCAGCTGGTGGTCCTTTGACAGTCCAGTCTCTGCAGGGAACTGGCATATGTTCTTGTGCTGTTCACCCTGTGGCTGAATCACTTTTCTGTATGCTGGATGCTCAGTTACAGTATCATTGCAGGCAAATTTCTTAACTGCCTTCACTAGTTTCTTTTACTGTAATCATCAGTGATACCTTGGATGGTGGTAAAGGTCTTCTTCCATTTCTCTGTTGAATTCTTGTATGGATATCATCCTCAGTCCCAGCAGGAAGCAGGTCATCACCGTTACTTCCATCAGCAAAGCGGTCGAAAGGGTGGAGGTTCTGGATGGGGGGGCGTAACGATTCGAGCCCTTTTCCTCTGTGGAAACTGCCTGGGGAAGGCAGCAGCGGAAGAAGGCGGGTGGGGAGTGGGGGGCACAACGACAATGATGGAGCTTCGGGCAGCAAAAGGACTCTAGGGGTGACTGCTGAGTCCTGATTCAGTGACTGAGGCCCATACATTGACTTTTGAGTCAAGTTCATACAAGAGTTTATAATTATTACTGTAACTTAAATATATTTGTAAAAGCACTTCCTTTGCGCTTGCAAAGGAAGGATCGCAAAGTCTGCTATTAAATATACACAAATTTTTCTTCCATGAGATAAGAGCAATTATTTCTTCACTGCCCTTTTAGCATTTCTGTCAGTCTTGCTGCCTTTGCTTTGGCACATGTCCTAGTGCCTTTCGTTTGGGAAAAAAAGAGCTAACTTTGAAGTCCACAACTGTGACCTTGTGCTCCTTTCTTTCTTAACTAGCTTTTCTTCTTTTCAGGGTTTTCCACCCAGAGACAAAAACAGAAAGGAGATGTGAGCTTGTGTCTAACCAAGATTTTCTTTTAACGATTGTGGGAGTATTTATGTTTATATGGGTAATAGATGTGGTCTGTGGATTAAAGGTATTGCTTTTTGTCAGCACTTGTAATGGGACTGTAGACATACGAATCATTTCTAAAGTATTCAAAGAATATTGATGGATTTGGTTGTTGTATTTCCTTCACATTATTTCCTTGAGTAATTCAAAGGAAAGAAAGCAGATGCTTCTTTGGGTTCTAGAGCATGACCACTGTTGTTATGATTACTTTCTGCTGGAAGTGTAGAAGGTTAGATAGTCACTCAAGAGATGTTGAGGGCTGTAGATTCAGACAACATTTAAAGAACAGCAGCATGGACAGAGAAGCTCTAAAGATTGCTAATCTTTAAACTAGGAATCTTGAATGTTAACTTCTTTGCTCGCCTTGAGATGGCAGTACACGTGGGGTGCTAACAGAATTGTTTGACCTTTTTGGAGCTGCCTAAAGGCAGCCTCCATCCTGCTGTCTTACTACATTTCCATTTGATGGTTCCCAGGCATGACAGCTTCCTTTCATCAGAGCATTCACGCCAGCTCCACAAGCTTCATCAATGATGTCTTCCAGCCCTCTGACTTGGTTTGGCTCAGAAACTTGGATTTATTGTTTAAAAACATTTAATCGTTATTTTAAATTTTCTCCCATTAGTAATAAGGCCCTATCTAGAAATGAAATTTCTTTCCGAGTTGCAGAATAAGCAAAATAGTAACTAATTGTAATTTCTCTGTTCATCCAAATGTTAGGTTTGGCCACCTTCCTCTTCTTTTTGGAAAAAGGTGTTTTTGCCATAAATCTGTATTTTTCCATTGAACAGAGCAATGTAAACCCTTTCTTCCATTCATGTCAAATCGCAAATGGCAAGCTGATATTTTGTTTTGCATGGCTGGCGTTCTGCATTGTAAAGAACTCTAGGAAGAGACTGTGTCCTTCAGTCTTTACTGATTTCAGTTAAGTGGATAAATAATAAAGGAGTAAATTATTTTTTCATCTAGCTCCATGAAGGGTGACTTCTAATATGGATCTCCTAAAGAAGCAGAGCATTCCATTTGGGGTCACAGAGTGTGGAATCTGTGCATCTCACCAGTATGTGACGTTGGGCAATCCCTTCGCTCCTCCTTGGTACCATTATCTATAAAATTGAGATAGTAATGCATTTTTGTGAAGATTAAATGAACTGTTGAGATCAGCCATTTAATGAAGTAAGGGAAAAGGGAAGAAACATCTACTGACCCCTTTTATAATGTGTAATATCCATGATCCTGTTTAAAGTTGTCACCTATCCTATGCAGAAAATATTGCCATCATGTTTTCAAAAAATAAGGAAACTCAGGTTTTGGGGGAAACAATAATTTTCCCAAGATGATTTATCTAAAGTGGCAGAACTGGGAATCAAATTAATGTCCAAATCCCATACTATGCTACCTACCCATTTAGAGGCATGTTTGTTTCTTCTCCCATCGTTTCCTATAGTGAGGAAGGCTGGGCATAAAAGTGGGTTGAGCTAACTTTTCTGCATTACCTTTTCTTTTTTGATAAACTAATTTAGAAAACTTCTTGCTAAGTGTTTTTCTTTTGAAGTTCTTAAATATTTACATAGGGTTCCAAGAATGTGTTTTGAAGTCTGAATGACTTACAAAAAAGGAATATGAAGCTACCCAGTTGTTATGAACTCTTAGAAAAAATTCTGAGATTGTGGGCTGATTCATGACCATATGCTATGTATTTTTCTGCCAGGGATAAATCAGCTAGATTTGAAGAATGGATCAAAGTTCATGAAACATTATTACTATTTATTTGGTCCTGAGTGCTTTTACAATCTCTTTCTTTATATGTTTTTAAATGAAGATCACATTACCATACGATATTCATAATAGCCTTCTCAATTTATCACCTCATCAAAAGACATTGGATCGGCAAAATGAAAAACCTTGAGGCAAAAAACAGGTCCCAGTATATTGTAAAAGCTCAAATACTCTTAGAAGAAAAATTCATACTTGTAACATAATGTATTAGTCATCGTTCCCTAGGGAAACAGAACCAAGAGGAGATATCTGTAAATACTGTGAGATTTTATAAAAGTGTCTCATGCAACTGTGGGGATGCATGAGTCCAAATTCCGTTGGACAGGCTGCAAGCTGGCAGCTTCGATGAATTCCCCAGGAGAAGCTGGCTGGCTGAAGTAGAGATGAAAGTTCTCTCTTCTGACTGCTGAAGCCATCCCTTCACCTTCTAAAACTTTCCATTGATTGGATTAAACTTCTCTCATTGCTGAAGACACTCTTAGTTGATTTTAGATGTAATCAGCCGTAGATGCAATCAACTTACTGATGATTTAAGTCCACAAAATGTCCTCACAGTAGCAGTTATGCCAGTGCTTGCTTGACCAGACAACTGGGCACCATTACCTGGCCAAGTTGACACATGAACCTAACCATCGCACATAATGAAAGCATTTTACAAGACTGGCTTCAGTTCCTAAGCTACAGTATTGAATTCTAATGCTGTGTTAGAACACTAAGTTCTTTCTATAAGGTCAGTACTATTTGATGAATGAGTGTCTCTTGGGTAAGAAACATGCCTTTCAAGTTTGCGTTGTTTTGTAAATTTACTGATTTCATTAATGGGGCTGTAGAAATAACATATTTTGAGGTTGGTGAGGTCTCATGTATTTTGTTTCTATCACTTTGACTTTTTGATTTAAGAAACGTAAGCTTGTGATTCAACATTGAAATATATATATATATTTTTCCTTTTCAGTGGCTCCACCTACAAGGTTAAGATATAATGTATTATCTCATGACAGTATACAGATTTCATGGAAGGCTCCAAGAGGGAAATTTGGGGGATACAAACTTCTTGTGACTCCAGCTTCAGGTAAAAACAATCTACTGTGTTTCCTAGATCATTTGCAATGTTTTACACATAGATAATTAAAAATATGTAGTACCAAGTACTGCTTTAAAATCATTTTTTTTTTTAAATTTAATCTTTTGAGCTTGAAATCTTACCCTCTAATCAAGGAAATAATGTTCTCCAAGGGCTCACCATAATTCTCTTCAGTCCACATTTCCAGGTTATCAAAAATTCTCACAACCTCTCTTTAGACACAGGGTGAATATTTTTAGTCCATTGACACTCAAAAAATACAATACACCTGGATGTCCAACAGTTATGATTGGTTGAATGTGAAAGTTGATTGTAAAAGACTGTAAATTATGATTAATTAACATGATGGAATCTTATTCAACTATTAAACATTAAAATGATAAAATGAAGTAGACTGAAAATTTGTGGAAAATTATTAAGGCAGGCAAAGTGGAAAGTTGAACAAATGTATTGATTAAGAAGATGAAATAGGTATGTAAAATTTTTAAAAAATTTATTATACAAATACAATAAACTAAAACAGTACTAAACATGCAGCAGAATTGCCATTTCTACATGGGTGTCATGGAGATGAAGATGAGCTCAGCAACTAGACTAGTTGAGTTCAAAAGCTGATTCTGTCAATTACAAGCAGTGTGACTCAGGCAAGTTATTTAATTGCTCAGGGCCTCCGTTTCCTCTTCTATAATTTGGAGAAATAATAGTGGTTGTGAGGCTTGCAATTCAAAGTGTGATCTGTAGACCGGCAGCTTCTGCATCACATAAAGCTTGGTAGAAATGCAGAATATTTGGACTCAACCTGACCTACTGAATCAGTGTCTGAATTTTAACAAGACCCCCCAGGTAATGTGTATGCATATTAAATGTGAGAAACACTGGTTGTGAGGTTTAAGTGAATTAATACATGTAAAGCACTTATAACAGGGACTGCCACATAGTAAGTGTTCAGTAAATCATACCTATGATTGTTATAAAGATGTCCTTTAGCTCAGGTCTCATTTCTTCTCTGAAGATCCATTTTCACGTAGTAGATGGTAAGTAACTTAATAATAGCATATTTGCATATAATTTAAAATTATATAAATGTAATATTTTTCTCTATATTGATAATAAAAATGGATATATGGAACTGGACTCCTTTCTGTTGGAGACCTTTTCCCAACTTGTTTAATGAGGCAGACAGATGCTTTGTTGTCTATAAATGCAGATATTTTACCCAACAGTGGATTTAAAATCTCAAGCAAAACAAGTTGATAAAACATCTAGCTTCTTGCTTAGTTTCTAAGAAGGAATAATCACTTTCTTTTATTAACAAATTTAAACATGGATTCATTAGAATGACATCTTGGTTGAACAACACTAGATGCCAATGTCTTCTGTGGGGCCTAGAGAAGTGTCACTAGTGGAAAGCAATCTTTTATTCTCAAGCCTGTTCAGTATTCATTTTGGAGGTTGACTGAACTTTGGAATAATTATGACTTTTTAAAATATGTTTTTTTTTCCTTTAAAATGAAGCCTAATGGGAATTTTTAATTTAAGAGATTCTTGAACATTCATTATGACTCTGAAGGTCAAAATGCAGATTGCTAATTTGTGGTACCTCTGAGAAATCCCCATGTCTGATTTTGTAGGATAATTTTTTTCTTCTATGTAATCAGGAATTTAAGATTTCCCTGATTAATTGCTGATAATAACAATCTATAAATAATCCAAGCAGGTGTAATTGAGAAATTATGGAATCTTAGATGTAACCGTGTGGCATCTGAATCAAGCCTCAACATGATTTTAAATCCCCTCTACAGCAGCACATCCAAAAAGTAGACTTCCAGTTCTGGCTTAAACACCTCCGGTGACAAAATAAGGATTGGGAATGAAAGCACATTATCTCTTGACATCTTGATGAATGTAGTTGGTGTTTTTTTAACTAATATGTCCTTATTGCTATGTCCCAAGACAATCAGACATTTTTGACACCCTAATTTCTGCTTGATCAAATAGTAAATTACCAGCTTTTCACCACAAAATGTTTGTAGAGATTCTGGCAATGTGAGACAGTCCAAACGCTGTTTATGTCCGTCTTTCCCTAAGATGTTCCAGATATTCTGCAGGATGCTACTGGCTATTATGGAACCAAATGGTTTAATGGTCAAATAAATATGATAAATGCTGGTTTAAACAGAGCTTAAAGCTTTTTTATGCAGTATTCTCAAAGACTTTAATAAAATAATATACCCTATGCTTCTCCAAGAGGGACTCTTGGGAAACACACTTTTAGAAATACCACATTATGAAAGGTTTGTTTGGTACACTTTTCAGTAGATGAGTTTTAAATGATAGAAGTTTGTGAAGCCAGCTTTAATAAGTTGGATATAAATGCATTTAAGGAAACAGGTTTTGGCAAGAAAAAGGCTCTGTTTTCCCCTCTAGTAGCTGGTGACATTGATAATAGCAGCATCAAATTACAGACTTAACATCATTAACTTTATTAGAATATGATTAAAATACATTGTACTTGTTGTATTATGTTTAATTTGGCACATTTGAGACCCTTTTACTGTTACTGTCAGAGGGCCAGAAGTTTTAAATAAATTTCCCTCTTCTCAGACACAGATATGGCTGCCAGAAATTAAAGAAAGATATGTCTGGAATTCTGCATAAAAGTTGGTTATTTAATCAACAGAGTTCATAGGAAAGCCTTAGATGTCAATCTGATTTGATGGAGAGATATTGGGGTTTTGAAATCTTTTCATGAACTAAGCTAACTTTTAAGTAGCTGGGCAATGAATGGTTCCTTCAGCATTGTGGTCAGATTTAAGATATATGAATTGCTCAGACTTAAGGATGCTTTAGCTTACTTCAGAAAGGCCGTAGGAAAAATTCCAGCATGGATAATTATATTCAGCCTGTCCATATCTTCCACTTCACTTTTAAGTGGAATTCTTTCCTTAAAGAGTATATCCGACATTGGCAGCCCATAGGCTTCCGATCTTGTACTGTGGCTTTCCCTATCGTATGAAAGCAATAGTATGAAATGTTTCTAATGAATGTGTTTTGTAGACTTTAGACAATCGTTTAAGTTTTCTAATGCAAAAAGAGTACACTGGAAAATGAGAATAAAAACTATAGTAAAATGAATTGCTATGAATTTGTGCATCATTATATGTATTTTTTAATGTTTCAGTTTTTAAAAATCTTGATTGCTGATTGATAAAAGTTCTTAACATATGCTGTTAATTGAATTTCTTAGAACTAATTTATCTTCCTGTTTCATTATAGGTGGAAAAACCAACCAACTGAATCTCCAGAACACTGCAACTAAAGCCATTATTCAAGGTCTTATACCTGACCAGAATTATACAGTTCAAATTATTGCATACCATAAAGACAAAGAAAGCAAGCCAGCCCAAGGCCAGTTCAGAAGTATGTATTTACAGGTCTTTTATGTGCTGCCATGGAACTTTGTCTCAGCATTGAGTTTAAGTCTGTCGTATATGTTGTAAGGGGCTAAAATCCTAGATTCTTTAGGTTTGAAGAGATCTTAAAAGACATTTAGTTCAACCTCCCATGAGTTTCCTTTATCTCGAATGTTCTCCTTCCCTTCCGCATTTTACTGGACTCCTACTTACCAAATGCTCTCTCTGACACTGTCTCCCAAACCTTACTCAGACTTCTCTCCTACATGCTTTCTGAGCATCAGAACTTCCCTTCTTTCTGTACATATGACATTGTGTCTAATTGTCTGTTTACATTTCTGTGTCCCCAGAACTCTCAAAGTTTGTGAGGACAGGGGCTTGCTTCATTTTATTTCTAATTATATCACAACTGCACATCATGTGCTCAATAAATACCTTCTGAATGATTGAATGGATGAAGCTTGCATCTCCTCCATAGTATCCCTAGTCTCTACTAAAACAACCTACACAATTAAAATTTAATTCCTCCCAACATCCAGTCGATTGACATATGAAGTGCTTCTTATGTGCCATGGCGCACAACAAGCAGATTTGTAAACAAACACAACAAACACAACATGGTAAGTTTTAGAGAGAAAGATACACAGGGCTCAGTAAAGGTGCCCTCTCTTCTTCAATAATGGCCGGGAAGAGAGTGGACAGGGAAAGACTTCATATTTGAGCCAGTTCTCAAGTAGCAAGATGGGCAGACAGAGGCGGGATTGGCCATGCAGTGGATCTCCAAAGCAGGGGAGAAAGCTCCGAGGTAGCCCAATTCATGTCTTCATTTCCATTAGAAATCGTTCCCTTATACTGAGTTTAAAAGTTGTCCACAGAGGTCCTGATTCCTTTGCTTCTCAGCCAACATTCATTTATTCATTTGTTCAATTCATTCATTCATTCATTCATTCAGCAAATATGTACTGTAAGTCTGCTAAGTGTCAGGCTCTGTTCTAGGCATTGGGCACATGACATTAACCAGAAGAGCACAAACTCTTGTCCCTGTGGACCTTACATCTAAGTGGCCACATAGACTACACCAATATCCTATTTCTGGAGGTGGCCTTTCAAATCTGGAATACAAAGTTTTTGAATTGTCAATGTGAAAAGAAGTGGCCTGTACTGGTTAACTTTCTATGCTACTTCATTTTTACAATAGACTCTTCATTAAAAAGACAAATTACTATTATAGACAATTTTAAACATAATAAAAAGATAAACAGAATAGTATAATGAGCCCCCATGTATCCATCATCTGGCTTCAACAATTAACCACTCCTAGTCAGTCTTATTTCGTCTATACTCCCACACCCCTCTCCAATATTATTTTGAAGCAAATTTTAGAAAATCATTTTTCAAATAGACTTTTTCTTATTTTAAACAACAGCTTTTAAAATTCTGCATTGGGATTAATCTACAAATTTGGAAGGTCATGGGTTCTGGAATTCTGTGTGCAATTGTCCCTCTGAATTTTCTATTCTCTCGCCTCTCCATTTTTTCTTCCTCTCCTGAGTAATGTTCTGTGAGACATGTTTTGTAACTTTTAAAATTTTTAATAAAAAAACTTTGTTAATTTGCTACCTCTTGAAACTTCTGAACAAAGACATTTGGTAAATTCACCTGTCAGCAGAACTCACAGATGTTTTAAATGTTACATTCTTTGGAGATTTACAATGTCTGGAAGCTCTGGAAAAGTTTTATGTTATTTTCAGTATAAATCAGCTTTCCGTCCCATTGTATTGGCTGCATTTCAGTTTCTGACCTCCAGCTTACCTACATGAGTGAACAAAATAAGTTTTCTTCAAGTCTGCAAGAAGCAGTAAAAGGGATGAGAAATGGTTCATTTTACTTTTGTCTGAAGGTATCACAGTTGATTATTTCAGATATCCCACTGACTGAGAAGCATAAGGAAATAGAGACAGCCAAATAAAGCTTTCCCAATAGCTACTTACTCAAAACCCTTAAAAGGAACTGTAGTTGTGTTTAGCTTGCTGAGCTCTGCTGAAATAATCTTAGTGAAACAGTCTAACTGGTTAGTTAGATAAATTATATGTAAGCATATTATTATTTTTTTAGCTATGTTATTTTTATTGGCAGGATAGAAGGATTAGTTTTGTCCAAATAACTGCTTGTAAAAATGAAATTAAAATAACTTTGGATGCCTTCCTTTTCCATTTTGCATTTCGGTTACATTTTTGCTCTTTGGGAAATGGAATGGAGCCTGGTCTCTCCTCCCCAGAAACTTCCAAGGTTAAATCTGGGAAAATGGTGATCAAAACACAGCCCTGGGCATATAGGTTTGCAGTTAGTGCAGGGACTTAGATTCTCCATGAGTCCATCTTCTGACTCTCGGGAAGCACAAGAAATAGTCTTTGGATTTTGAAGGCAGAAAGGCATCTCTGGTCTGCTGGGTATGATTCCAGATCTGCCACTAGTGTGTGCCTTTGGGCAAGTAACTCAACCACTTCCAACCTCAGTTTCCTCATTGGTAAATGGGGGTGATGCTATGTACTTATTGTTGGGTGGGTTAACTGACCTCAGCACATGGCAGGGGCCTGGTAGTTACTGTGATGAATGCCACCCTGCTCATGACAGTCTGTTTTCCAACTGATTTTGTCCCCTACATGAGGGGGATGGCAGCTTGGTGTGACATACTTCTCCGTATCTGAGACCTGATAGCCCAATTTCCAAAGTGGCTGTCATTTTTAACCTTGTTTATCTATACACTGGTGTCATGGTTTGCCTAGTTGGGCAAACTTTCTTTCCAGCCACCATTTTTCCTCTTTGGAATGACATTTTATTAATTGCTGCCTGCAAAATCCTGCCCATATTTCAAAACCTGGCTCAGATGTCACCTTTCCAATGAAGTTTCCCCAAGTCCCTGCCTCTGGAATTATTCTTTTCCATCTATTTCTATCTCTAGCACTGGTCAGCACAATTTTCCTTGCAGCAAAGGTTTAGGCTTACCTTCTTTTACAGAATGTTAGCAGTTTGAGGGCACAGCCTATGTGTGGGTGGGGTTGAAGTTGTAGATTTGGAAATTATCCATAGAAGGGTGAAAATTAAAATTGTGGATGATAAAATTATAGGTGGGTGTACAGAGATGCACGTCAACTTTAGTAGGTGATCTTGTTTCAGAAATGGAAGTAGAAAAAGGATCCAAAACTGAGAGTATGAAGAAGTGGTTACAGGAATAGGAGAAAAGCCAATATAATGCCTTCATAAAAACAGAAAAAGAGGAGCACTAAAAGGAGGGGTAGTCCAAAGTGCCAATGCTTATAAAGAAGTCAGGGAATGAGGTCTGAAAAAAATGAATTTAGAAAATTAGGAGGTCAGTGGAATAGCAGGATCAGGGCATCTTGTATTATTCATTTATTTATTTTTAATCTTGGAATTTAATCTCTAGTTACCAGAAAACCAAGGAAGGTTTCTACATGAAGGAGTAATAAAATTAGAGTAACATGACCTTGGCAGACAGTGAGACTCAAACTTTTTTAGCAAAGGGACTGAAGCCAGTGGAAGGAAAAAGGAGGAGATTTTTAGACAGGATGAGTAGAGCAATATCCTGGAGAAGGCAGGAGGGAATTGTTGCTTTTTTCACACCTACGACCTCCAATAAATTTGCTGATTTGCATGAAGTGAATGTAGAAATTAAATGAAATATATTACCATAGAATCACTTCTGTATTTTCACAAGGTATTTTATTTGTGCAGAATCAATGCCAGTTGGCAGTGGTCTGCACTGCCTCAGACAGCTTAAGGTGCCAAGCCATGGTAGGAAAAGTGCTGTAGAGTTTTCAGTGGAAAATGCAATGGGACGTTAAGCTAGTGGTGTAGGCTGATATGAGTGGATTAAAGGAAGAAAGGTAAGTTTGGTCTCTGAATATTTCCTAATGAAAGTCACAAAGGAACAATCCCATTTATTAACAGGGAAATACCTTTTGAAAGTTTGAAAGGAAATCAGGATGGGGTTCTCCGCCTTCTATCGCAGATATAGTAGATCCAAATGGCTAAGATCTTTCTATAGCAGGGTCAAACTCATAGGTTAGATCCTAGATTTATGAAGATCTGACTCAAATCCTGTGCTACCACTTACTGTTTTTGTGAGATAAGCTTTCGTTACTTATTATTCTTGTCCTTAGTTCCCTCATATATGAAATGAGGATACTTACGCCGACTTTGCAGCGATTATGAAGGATTGAATCTATGTGATGTGTGTGCCCATAGTGAGTCCTTGACCAAAGTAATTCCTTAAGTGCTTTCCACACCTTCCCATGACAAGGTCAGAAAAAGTAGCAGTTCCAGTCTTTGGAAAAGAAGCCGTACTGCGGAGCTAATTTCTACTTAATACTTTCAGGCCTTGCAGGGGTTTTCCTAACACTCGTTGAATATTCTCTTCTATACCTGAATGTAACATGTTGCTGTTTTTTTATTTTTATTTCCAGTTCAAGATTTAGAAAAAAGAAAAGATCCAAAGCCCAGAGTCAAAGTTGTGGACAGAGGAAATGGGAGTAAACCAACTTCACCAGAAGAAGGTCAGATTTTTTAATTGATGAGGTTTTTGGAGGTTGGGTTGTTTTCATTGCACAGGCACTAGAGGCATACATAGCTGCCAGTCCTATCAAAAGAGTGCAGATATTTCCACTCCTTCCTTCCCCACATGTGACAACTGTCAACACTTTGGTGTGGAATTTCCAGTCATCTTTCTGTAAATATACAAATAAGCACAGCCTGTCATGCCATGTTTTTTTCACTTTGAGAACTTGCCATGTCACTACACAGATAGGCTGGTGGTAAAATGCATGAACTCTCCCATTTGCCTGCCTGAATTCAAAGCCTGCCTTTGCTACTTTTAAGCTTGGGTGATCTTATACCAGCTATCGAAATTTTTTATGTCTCTATTTCCTCATCCATAAAATGTGGATAATAGGAATTACTTCATCTGGTTCTTTGGGATTAAATGTGTTGACTTGTAAAATACTTAGACTACTGGGTACCACTTGATAATGTTAACTGTTATTGTTACTCTACCTTATTCCTTCTTTTAATAGCCAGAGAGTTAGTATCCTATGGTAGAGACTACCATAATTCATTAACTATTCCCCGATTGATGCACTTTTAGGTGTTAATTTCTAATTTTCACTATTGCCAACGTGTTGCAACAAACATTTATAAGGTGAAATTGCAGAGTTAGAAGATATGCAAATTTTATAGTTTTGATAGTCTGCCAAATTGGCTTAAATATTTTTCATTAATTTATACTTCTGCCAACAATGTGTAACTGTGCTTATTTCCATACATTCTTTCCAACATTTGAAATCCTCACTATTTTAAAAGTTGTCCCAATAATATCTTGTTACTTTAATTTACATTTTTCTGATTACCAGTGAGGTTGAGGAGTTTTTCATATCTTTAGTGGTCATTTGTATTTTTTCGTGTCTTTAGTCCATTTATTCTGTTTTTTTTTTTTCATTTTTCTGTGAATATATAGAAACTCTAAATATTTTGGATATTAAACTGTTTTCTATTTTATTGTTATATTATTGGAAATCTGTTCATCTAGTGTGTCATTTGCCTTGCAACTTTATTCATACTTCTTGAGAATTTTTAATAAAAATAATTTTTTATTAAAAATATCACTTAACTTTTATGAATTTTTGTCTTGTGATTTTCTTAGATTATAAAACATTTTCCTAATAATTTATTAAATTAAAATAATTTATTTCCTATTTCTATTATTATATTTTATTACTAAATATGTCAGAATACATAAAGGTATAAAAATAGTATATTTAAGATCTCTGTCCAGTTTAAGAAAACATACAGTTGAAGCTTTCTATGTATTCCCATATATTCTCTTCCCTCCCTTCTGGGAGGCAGCCACTAGCTTGAATTCAGTGTTTATCATTCCAATATGTGTCTTTATCATTTTATTTCAGATATAAAAATCTATTTAATATTCCTATATGCATATATTTATATATATTATTAACCATATGTAATTATATATTTATACTTTAAATTTTATACACTTTTTTAAGTATCTTTTTTTAATCTTCATTTTATTGAGATATATTCACATACCATGCAGTCATACAAAACAAATCGTACATTCGATTGTTCACAGTACCATTACATAGTTGTACATTCATCACCCAAATCAATCCCTGACACCTTCATTACCACACACACAAAAATAACAAGAATAATAATTAAAGTGAAAAAGAGCAATTAAAATAAAAAAGAACACTGGGTGCCTTTGTCTGTTTGTTTGTTTGTTTCCTTCCCCCATTTTTCTACTCATCCATCCATAAACTAGACAAAGGGGAGTGTGGTCCTTATGGCTTTCCCAATCCCATTGTCACCCCTCATAAGCTACATTTTTATACAATTGTCTTCAAGATTTATGGGTTCTGGGTTGTAGTTTGATAGTTTCATGTATCCACCACCAGCTACCCCAATTCATTAGAACCTAAAAAGGGTTGTCTAAAGTGTGCGTAAGAGTGCCCACCAGAGTGACCTCTCGGCTCGTTTTGGAATCTCTCTGCCACTGAAGCTTATTTCATTTCCTTTCACATCCCCCTTTTGGTCAAGAAGATGTTCTCCGTCCCACGATGCCAGGTCTACATTCCTCCCCGGGAGTCATATTCCACGTTGCCAGGGAGATTCACTCCCCTGAGTGTCAGATCCCATGTAGAGGGGAGGGCAGTGATTTCACCTTTCAAGTTGGCTTAGCTAGAGAGAGAGGGCCACATCTGAGCAACAAAGAGGCATTCGGGAGGAGGCTCTTAGGCACAATTATAGGGAGGCCTAGCCTCTCCTTTGCAGCAACAGTCTTCCCAAGGGCAAGTCCTGTGGTAGAGGGCTCAGCCCATCAAACCACCAGTCCCCTATGTCTGTGAGCACATTAGCATCTGTCGAGGTGGAGCAGCCCAATACCCCTGCATTCTCCTCAAGGGGGCTCTGCATATTTTTTCCCTTTTTTTTTTTTTTAAACGTTTTTTTTTCAATCAACTGTATAAAAAATAAAACAAATAAAAAATTTTTAAAAAACATACAATAAAAGAACATTTCAAAGAGATCGTAACAAGGGAGTAAGAAAAAGACAACTAACCTAAGATATCTACTTTACTTCCAACATGTTCCTATTCTACCCCAAGAAAGTAACCTAATATAGCAACATTTCTGTGAACTTGTTCCTACTATACCCATCAGAAATTAACATATATGCATATATTTATATATACATTATTAACCATATATAATTATATATTTATACTTTAAATTTTATATATGTTTTGTCATAATATATGTACACTTTTGCAGCTTGCCATTTTTATTCAATATTAGATTTTTTTTTAATGGAAAATGAGCAGCTGTCTTCTTTCACCTTTCAGGTAAGTGGCTTCAGGTGTTCCAGAATTTTTTTTTAATTAGAGAAGTTGTAAGTTTACAGAAAAATCATGTAGAAAGTACAGAGTTCCCATATACCCACCCTCACACACACACACACACACACACACACACAGAGTTTTTCCTATTATGAACTCTTTACATTTGCACTAGGGTAGTACCCTTGTTACAATTAATGAACAATGTTATTATAATTACACTATTAACTATAGTCCATGGTTTATAGGGTTCGCTGTGTTGTATAGTTCCATGTTTTGTTAAATTTTTTTTCTGGTAACATATATACAACAATATTAGATTTTTTTTTGAGTTATCCATTTTGATTTATGTAGAGCCAATTTATTTATCTTCTTTGCTATGTGGAATAGCATTCCACTGGATAAATATAACTCAATGTATTTAACCTTTCTACTCTTGATATTTCCAGTATTTTGCTATTACAAGTTTCCTATAAACATTCTTGTTTATGTCTCCTTCTGTGCATGTGGTAGCGTTTCTCTAATGTATATACCAAGGGACCATGTTTTCAGTTGTAATATATCCCTATCTTCAACCTTGCCAATCCTTTATATCCTTGTCATAGCAAGAGGCAATTATGTCATTGAGTTCTATTATTTGCGATTTTAACTTGGATCATTTGGTTAAGATGAAGTCTGCTAGGTATATTTTCCCATTATAATTAGTAAGTAGTTTGTGGGGAGATATTTTAAAACTATATAAATATTCCATTCCTCGTTAAAACTTCATCCCCTTGTTTTAGTATCCATTGATTCTTGTCTGAGTCAGTTACTACTATGATGCTTCTCAAATGGTAATTTTTGTAACTTCTTCATCCATTCTAACATTTATTAGTTGACATTTTACCATAAGAAAGGTCTTTTCCTTTTGCCACAATTATCTATTTATGTCAGTGTGAACTCATGGATTTTTATTTAATGTGATGGATCATATTCCATTACCATCATTATTTGATGCACAAATTGTCCCAGATTTTCTCTGTGGGATGATTTCAAGCTGGGTTCCATGTCATTTTAATATATTTCATCATTTGTTAAGCCTTTCCTTAATTTCTGGCACAAGTCTTATATTCCAGGCTTTGTATTTTTTTCCTGCATCGCCCTGAAATCAACCATTTCTTCAAAGAGTCCTGATTTCTTTATGTGGAGAATGGTATTTAGGAACCAAGATGTGGCACTAGGTGTGCTTATTGCTTCTGGGGTGTCATTGCTACTAGGCCCTCTAAGCTGAGAGAGGGAGAGGGAGAGGGGGAGGGAAGAAACACTAATATACATAATACTTATAGGGTTCACCCTAGCCTCCCCTCTTTCCATTTTTATTACTCTCTTTTCAAGACAGTGAGAAACTTAACTCCCAGTATCCTCAATATATCTCTTTATATGTTCAGACACAGAAAGTCATTTCAGAATTGCTACTCTATATATAATGCAAAAAATGAGTCTATTAACTAGAGTTCAGTGTGTGCCTTTAGTCTGTGTACTCAATAAAATATCTGTCTTCAAAAGGATCTTGGGTTAGTTCTTTTCTTCCCATTCACTGCAATCTTGCAATGCATTGAAATAAGTTAGGTTAATTTGTGAGTATGTAATATTTTAATGTAGTTCCAAAAGTAAAGAATTATACAGAAGACTGATACTCGAAAGAAGTACCAGTTCCCCTCATTCCTTCCACCCAGTTTTACTCACAGTTTCAATCCTTCTAAGTAACCAAACTCATTGGTTTCTGGCTTATTTTTGCTGTATTTTTTTTTGTAAAAGCAAATTTGTTAATATTTGATAATATTTTCATGGAGGATTTTACATATAAATTCTCAGATGAGTTCGACTTGACATTTGTTGAGGCACAGTGCTTCAAGAACGGCACACAAGACCAAATCTGTCTTCCATCTTTGGATTAGAATTTGGCTTCAGAATTTGTGAGTATAGCTAGATATTCCTAAACTTTTCTAATACTCTATTCTGTTCGGCGGCACATCTTTCTCTTGTCCTTCCAAAACCTCGGATTAAGTGGGCAAATCAGAAAAGTCCATGGAAAGGGAAGGTTGATAATGACATGTGTCCTGATAAACACTAATGAACATGTGGGGAAGCTACAGCCACTCAGCAAGCCATTTGCTTACTCACTAAACACAAGGTAAAGGAGGGACCATCCCTGAGCCCACTTTCAGGCAGGAGTTATCTGAAGGATTTTAGGGTAGTGATGAGCTGGGTTAAGGTAAGAACTTTCTGGAGGTTTCTGGAAAAAAGGTAAGGCCCTCTTTTAGGTGAGGATTCCCATGAGATGTACACAGTAGCCGTAAGGACCCCGTGAGGGTACTGGCTGTGTGGGAGAATTGTCTTTAGAATTAAGCTATAAACAAGTGTGCTAATTCCAGCTAGAGTTAGGGCTCTTAGGAGGTTGGGGGCATTAGTGATGCCTGCAGCAAAGGGAATTCTATTTTCATTGGACTCTTTTTGTCCCTGGAGACAAAAGGCCTTCCCTACCCAGTCCTCAATACCCCTCTCCCATGGTGTGGTTGTTGCATGATTCATATTAAACTATGCTGCTCTTTGTTGTCCCTACGATCTAGAAATTTTTTTGTACAAGAGTCTACATTGAGAGTGGCTCAGATACAATCAGACATATTTCACATATTTTAGAATTTTAGCTGAAATACAAAAAGCTAAGATCCTTAACAGAAGTTGCGGTGCAGTTAGTTACTTGTTTTCAATCTGCTGTACATGTTTCTTCAATAATCTAAAACAAACTCACCAGCAAAAGCGGTATTTGCCTTTGAGCATAATATTGGTACATTTGCATCAATGGCTATTTCTCCTTTGTTGTCCAGCTTTCTCTAGTTATTTTTTGGTGTTTTTACAAGAATGCAGTGCCTGAGTGAGAAAGATTATGAGACAGCTAGGAAAAGTAGTATTGGATTTCCTATTTTTGCATAATGATTTTTTTTAATTGAGATCACTTGCCCTCTTTGTGCTTCTTTTTTTGTGAGTGTGTGGAACTTTTTTTTTCCAGTTCTCTGCAGCGAGCACATAAGGATAGGGTCCCCATGTTCTCACTTCCTGGGGCGGGATGGGGTTGGGGGGATGATCTTAAATTATTCTTCCAGGGGTCAACAAACTATGACCTGCAGGCCAAGTCCAGTTCTCTGTCTGCTTTTTAAAATAAGGTTTGTTTTGGAACACAGCCACACTCATTTTGTGACAACCATATCATTTATGGTTGCTTTCCCACAATATCAAAGTTAAATGGTTGCAACAGAGATTGTATGGCCCACAAAAACCAACATATTTACTATCTTGTCCTTTACAGAAAAAGTTAGGCAATTGTTTAAAACATTTGAAAGTGTTGTAACAGTCTCTCTCTGAACTAAGTAATGAATTGCTATACTGAAGACAGCTAGTCTGTCTTGCTATTTCCAATGAGAATTGCTTAGGGTATGCTCTGCACAGGATCTTCCCACATTTGGTTTATTTTTTTTCCTAAACAGGAAAACTGCCAAAAAATTAGTTGTGAGATTGAGTTAATATGTGTATAGTGCTTGAGAACATAGAAAATGCTTCAAAAGTATTGGCTATTAATATTAGAATGTATAGTTTACAAGATTTAGTATAATGATAGACCAATCTTTTATGTTATTCATTGAAGAAAGAAGGCAGAGAAGATGTTTGGTAATTACTCCCTAGAGCTGGGCCCTGAGTTAGGCACTGGGGATTGGATGGTGAGCATTGTAGGTAGGACTCCACCCTCTTGGACTTACATAGTCAAGCAGGTTCCCAAAACGTGTACCCAATATCTTCTCTTGGAGAAGAGACAGTTCTGAATTAAGTCTGGTCATTATGTTGATCATAGCCAGGGCACATGATTATTCTCAAGGTGGATTTTCACCAACTGCTTATTTCCCATTAATCCTTTTATGGTTCTTGGCTCACAGAGAGTTAAGAGATCAGTTGGAATTGTACCACCTTTTCCACTAGCTATTTTGGTCCTAGGACTGTGTGCTCAGTTAGACAAGAGTGGGATTAGCGGGGATTTTAATTTAGATCAGAAGATCAGTTTAGGCATAGGGGAATAGGGAGATATTGTGTTAATGCTTGATCCTGACTCTTGAGGGGGGAGGGATTGGGCTCCGCCATACTCTGGGCATCAGGATTAGGTTGTGGGCTGGAATTCATGCCCTAAAGGGCTTATTTGGAAGGGTGCTTGCCCTATAGCTTATTCTCTATATGTGTTTCTTCTCTTCCTCCTTCTGTTCTTCTTGTTCCCACTCCTTATTCTCATTATTATTCTAATCATCATCATCTGGACATCTCGCGTGGTGTTCCTGCAGCAACACTAGGCTTTTGACTGGAAAATCTCTTTCCATCAGCACAGAGAGAATACACGGAAGCCCCTCTGTCAATGCTTGTGCCCTGAGGAGGGAAAAGGTCTCCCCAAGAATTCATAACCATGTGTCAGTGCCATGTCAGGCTTAACATTCGAATTTACCCTCCTCACATGCTCTGGGAAACTCCCATTCAAGATATTAATAAAAAAATTGCTCAGAGCTGGTAAGGCCAAGGGGTTGCCTGGCAGAAGCAAATTCAAAATCACTTTCGTAGCAAACATGCTCAGGTCAAATTGTAAGGATTGCCACAGATAAAGCCGTGGCAAGGGAGAGTTCATAATCCAAAATTTCAAAACCCAGAAGGAAACTATGTACCATGAATAAGAGTCTGAATACACAATAAAGTGATGATCTCAGAGTCCCAAAAATTTCAATTATGGAATGATTATATAATGACTATAAAATAAACAACAATATTATTAAAGTCTTAGAAATATTGAAAACGAGAAGCGAAGAAAGAAACATGACTAAGAGAATAGGTAGATCTGAAGTGGGACCACATAGAACATAAAGAGTTCTGAAGTGAATATGTAAAAAGAAAGCCCTACCCAGAAAAATGTTACTGAAAACTCTAGAACACCAAAGACAAAGATAAGATTTGAAAAGACAAAAGAGGAACAAGTAGGAAGAAAAAGACTTATGAACTTAATTCTAAATGATGGAGACCTAACTACATGCAATTGTATTTTCTTTAATTCTTTAGAGAATTGAATAAAGCCAGTTTTAAAGAGTGATGTTAATTGACTTATTTGAAGCATGGCAGATACCATGACAACAGAGAGAAAAGAAGACAGGATTCCTTTCCACTGGGAATACTGGTAGTCCATAACATAATTTAAATGTCTTCACCTAAATGTTAGAAGAGATTTGATATTTAAAAAATTTGGAATTTGCACTGTTCACTTACATGTTCTCATTGAAATACTGTTTTTAGTTCTCAAAATCTGAGAATTTTTTTTTTTTCTCATTTCTTTTTTTCTGTAGACTTAGTTTCCCTTTACATTTATGGCCTACTTTTTCTAAAAGTAAGTTCTAGCTGGCTTATTAGTCAGGAGTCTTGTGGCTTCGATTAAAAGAAAGACACTCGAAGTAGTTAAAGCACAAAAGGGAATGTACCGGCTCATATATTTGAAGGTGTCTTGACCTGTATCAGTTCCTCTCTTCCCCTCCATCTCTTAGCTCTGCTTTCTCTGGGATACTTTATTTACAGGTAGGCCCTCCTCTGGGAGTAATGAAGGACCCCAAGAGAACCAAAATTACAGGATAGTAAGCAACCCTTATCACATATGCAGAAAATGTTTTTTTCATGTTAATTTCAGAAAAAATCTCAAAGGGAGATTTTCTTTCTTCTAAGATCCTTGTATGTTTCTTTTTAAATTCAATTTTATTGAGATATATTCACATACTGTACAGTCACCCTCGGTGTACAATTAATTGTTCACAGCACCATTATATAGTTGTGCATTCATCACCACATTCAGTTCTTGAACATTTTCATTACCATACACAGAAAAGAATAAGAATAAAAGTTAAAGTGGAAAAGAACACTCAAAACATCCCATCCCCTCCTGCCTCCCTATTATTCATTTATTTTTTGTCCTCATTTTTCTATTCATCTGTCCATACACTGTATAAAGGGATTGGGAGCCATAAAGTTTTCATAATCACACAGTCACACAGTGTAAGCTATATAGTTATACAATCGTCTCCAAGAATCAAGGCTTCTGGGTTGCAGTTCAACAGTTTCAGGTATTTCCTTCTAGCTATTCCAATTACACTAAAAACTAAAAAGGGATATCTATATAATGCATAAGAGTAACCTCCAGAGTGACCTCTCAACTCTATTTGAGATCTCTCAGCCACTGAAACTTTATTTTGTTTCATTTACTTCCCCGTTTTGGTCCAAGAAGGGTTTCTCAATCCCTTGATGCCAGGGCCAAGCTCATCACCACAAGTTATGTCCCATGTTGCCAGGGAGTTCCACACCCCTGGGAGTCACATCCCATGTAGTGGGGAGGGCAGTGCGTTTACCTGCAGAGTTGGCTTAGAGAGAGAGGCCACATCTGAGAAACAAATGAGGTTCTCTGGGGGTGACTCTTCGGCACCATTTTCAGTAGGCTTAGCCTCTCCCTTGTAGTAACAAACTTCATAAGGGCAAGCCCCAAGATCGAGGGCTTGGCCTTCTAATTTGGTAGCCCCCAATGCTTGTGAGACTATCGTTAATTCCCCAGGTGGGGCAATTTAATATTTCCACATTTTCCCACAGTCCTTCAGGGGGGCTCTGCAAGTACATCTTCATTCTCTGCCAGAATTGTTCTGGGATGTATTGGGGCTTCACACTAACCTGCACAATCCAACCAGACCTCACTCCCCATTCAGTGCTCCATATAATTATGTTGTTTGAATAAACTGACCATACAAGTCAAATTATATAATGTGTTACAAAAAATATAGATCTTGCGCCTAATAAACATCTCTTCCTTTGGTCCCACACAGAAGCTGAAACTTCAAAAACACTGTCAATATCGCCCTTTACCCGTCAGTCTTTTACCTTAGTCCTAACCAAGTCCATTTCGTTCGTATCTCTAATTGAGGTCTGATCTCTTTTTTCAGACTCTGTAACATTTGCTGTATGGTCAAAGGGAGTTTTGATTGGCTCAGCATGATTTGTATGCTTGTTCCTGAACCAACTGCTGTAAGCAAGGGAATGCAACAATCTGATTGGCCACACCAAGGGCCCCAAGGGTGAGATCAGCCCTAACTGAAATGCTGGATTGAGAATGGAATTGGGCACACACATTAAGTCAACTACAGGAATTATAAAGTGTTTTATGATTCTCTTTAGATTATCTCCAAAATGTGCACTATTAAGATGAACTTGCTTCTGTACTGCATGGCAGAACTGTAAAATTTCAGGATCAAATTAAAAGTAAAGGTTCAACTGTAGAGAACATAATTTGTCCACAAAGATCACCTTAATAATGATACATTAAGTTGTTCCTCATTTATGGAAAAAGCAATCATTTTAAAAACAAAAATCACTGGTTTAGCACATGCATTCTCAATGGGGCAATATTGCCCCCAAAGGGGCAAAAGTTGGTTCTTGGAGGGAAGAGGATGAGAAAACTGACTCTTATTATGTATGAAACATAGATTTAAATACAGTATGTAAAGAGAGTGGGTATATCTGCAGTATTAAAATTTCATGGAAATGATGATTAGGAAAAAATATCAAAAATGGCCCCTTAAATGGGAGTAAGGGTGAAAAAAAGGTTCCAAAACACTGTTTAACAGTGTGTAACAGAAAGAAAATGTGTAAAAGCAAGTGTGTCTGATGTGGTGTTAGCCTTCTTCCCCCTTACTTCTGCCTTCGGAGCAGCCCATAATACTTTGTAGAAACAGAGCAACCGCAAGGGTGATCTGTCAAGTTCAAGGCATTAGATACATTTGAGCATCTCTGAGTAACCATGCTGGGAGAAGGAATCAGCAAATAATATGAGTGACTTTCTAGGCCAAGGATTAAGGGATAAACAATAATATTTTATGAGGCTATTTTTTACTTCCCATAATTGAAATTTTTCTTTTCTTTCTTTTTCTTCATTACTTATTGGGGTCGGTATGGCTCAGTATTCAGCCCACAAGTTTGGTTGTAAAATATCTCTAGGAATAAAATCTTCCTTCACTTCCTAACTAGCTATGCAACCTTGGGTGTATTAACCTCTCTCAGCCTCAGTTTCCTCATTTGTAAAATGGGTGGAGTAGTCATGGTGACCATGCAGGGTTGTTGTGTGAATTGAATGCTATGATGTATATATCACAACTGGTACATAGCAGGCACTTAAGAAATACCAGTTTTCATCCCTTTTCCCTTTCCATTTTGTATGTCTTCTTTTCTAAAAGGAAATATTAGCATACAGAACCCAGCAAAGTGCCTTATATTATAGATCCTTGATAGCTATTTGTTGAATATTTGGATTTGGTTTGTCTTGCTTCAGACCCAAGGAGAGACATTCAAAATTTCTTTTAGAAGATTAAGAAAGATTGTCTTTATTGAAGATTTGATTGAAAAAAAAAGAGCAGAAAGAAAGTAGATTTCTGCTTTTTCCTTCATGAAAAGCATTATGATTTATGTTTTCATAAATTTTTTTTAATGAAATAGAATTAGTCATTCAAAAAATAATCATAGAACACCTGCAAAGTATACTATACCTGCACATAAAATTAGGTTTCCTTTAGGGTAAGGGTATGGGATTCTCCTAGCAATGGATCTCCTGTTTTCTCCTAGCCCCTCTCCCACCCTTGGTAAGATGTTTTTAAAGGATTTTTTTGATACGTTTTCCTATGACTTTGTGCAAATTTTATCATTCATAACCTGCAAATTCAGCAGTAAGAAATCTTACTGCTGTCTGAAATGTTTTCAGATATCCTCATTTTGAAAATAATTTGTAAGTTATTTTTTAAAAATCAGGTGTTTTATATTTATGATCACTACTATAGATTTTGGCCAAGTCTTTGTCTCTTAGGAATACATGTTTGATGGGTACCTTCCTTCTTTTCTACACATTGTCTCATAACATCTTGTCTCTCCACCTGCAGGGCTGACTGTTGATGTCAAATTGAGCAGGTGTTTCTGCCTTAGAAGTTGCAAAATATCAGGATCTGTTTGTTATTGATGAGTTGGAGTAACAAGGAAGATTGAGTTGTTGCATTTTACTGAAAACAATCTGAACAATCAAAGTAAACGTATAGCCAAAGCACATAGTACTATATTCAGATCTTAAAAAAAAATGTGAAAGTGACTTACTGGGGTGGATCCTGAAGTTGAGCAAAATTTATTTTTAAATAGACATGGTCAGATCAAATAGCCTATTTTAGTTGAGTATTAACTTCTGAAAATCAGAAAATAACCAGGTAATTGTATAAATAAAATTTTAAAGCAAATATATACAAATATCTAAGAGGAACACTTACATTGCAAAGCAAGTAAAGCCTGTTTAAAATACCATGCAGTCTGGTAGGTGGAGCTTGGAGAGGATTAACAAGAGGATATGAGGGGGACAGAAATGAGTCAAAAGTCTCGGAGTTGGGAATGCTGTTGGGAGAAGCAAGAGTTACTGGATTTCTGTTGGGAAGAAGTGAGGAATAAATATGGGCAGGTCAAGTGGGGCTGAATTATGGAGGGCTTTGAAAAGCACAATGAATAGTTCAGGCTTAATTTGGTAGGTAGGGGAGGGAAGAAAGAACCTTAAAACTTGAAGTTGGAAGGCACTTTGAGGGTCAAGCAATTCAATCAGTTGAGAGGATGTTGGCATCACCTCAGCCATCCCATCAAGTGTTGACCAGCATCTGCTTTCATTGACAGAGATCTCACTGCTTCCCAAGGCAGCGGTCTTTGGACTGCTGAAAGTTCTTTCTTGAAATGAGTTTAAATCTGTCTCCTTGTACAGTCCTCCCACCAGCTGGTTCTCATGGGCAAACAGACCATTCCTAATCCCCCTTCTGTATGGCAGCCCTTTAAATATCTGAAGACAGCCGTCATGTCTTCCCCTAGTTCCTGATGGTTTATGAGCGGAAGAGAAATGTCATGAATGTGGTGTTTACAAGATTGTCAGTTACTGTTGAGATGCAGGACTCTGAGTGACAGCTGAAATGTGCTTTTGGCTGTTGCACAGGGATTGGGTTTCATGTGCCTGTAAATTGTCATGGTATTATTCATCCCAGGTTGGATGTAGGACAAGTGAGTATAAATTTAATTCTATGCCAACTACCTTTAATTCCAATACTTCCCTTCCCTTCCATTCCCTCCCCTTCCTGTCCTCTTTCCCTCCCTTCCTCCCTCCTTCCTTCCCTCCTTCCTTCCCTCCTTCCTTCCCTTTCTCTCTTTCTTTCCCTCCCATCCTCCTTTCCTCCCTCCCTCCCTTCCCTTTCTTTCTTCCTTCCTTTCTTTGTCCATATGTTCCTTCAGCTATTTGAGCATATTTAGGATCATTTTTTAAAAATTCTTTGTCTGGTATGTCCCAGATCTGATCCTACTCATTGATCGTTTCTAATGCTTAAATCTCCTTTGCATGGGTGTTTCTTTGTATGTTTTGTAATCTTTTTTTGAAACGAGGACATTTTGATATTTTAATGTGTTATCATTGGAATGTAGACTCTGAGTTATCTGCTCCTTAAGCTTATATCCAGCTGATGTTATGACACAGCTTTCCTTGTATGACAGGAGCTTACTAAAGGAGGAGGAGGAAGAGGAGGGGGAGGGGAAGAGGGAGGAGGAGGAGGAGGAGGAGGGGGAGGAAAACACTTTTCTTCACAGTCTTTGCAGATTGGCCTGTGGGAGTGCTGTCCTTCAGTTTAGCCACACAGTGAGATTAGAGAACACACTGAGGCAAAGTGTAGGGACTCTCTAGGCTTTTCTGCCCATGCCCCTCATCCCAGCCCTGTGCGTGGTTCTAGGAATTCTCTTTTACATGGATATGAATCTCCTCGATTCCCTAAGTCACAGTGTTTCCTTGTGGCCAACACAGCACTATAGGTCCCACACCTGGCACACCTTTGCCCCAGGCTGCTGCAATCTGACTATTCTACAGAATTCTGTGGAAGAGCTCTGTGAGCCACTTCTGGGCAAGTTCTGAGAGGGGAAGCCTGTGACAGCCTGTACTGGTTCAGTCTTTCAGGCTGCCACCAGGCAGATTGACATAGACATACATGCTCCTGGTTTGTGTTCAAAGGTTACTCTGCTCCCTCCAGAACCTGGGCCAGGGGCATGCCCTGGGAGTGCAGGCTGGCTCTGCAGGCTGGCAAGGCTATTGAACAGCCTCCTCTTTTTTTTTTTTTCACTCTATCTTTTTTAAATGTAATTTTATTGAGATATATTCACATGTCATAAATCATCCGAAGTGTACAATCAGTTGTTCACAGTATCATCATACAGATGTGAATTCATTACTACAATCAATTTTTGAACATTTTCATTACTCCAAAAAATAAAAAGTGAAAAAAAAAAACCCACAAACCCAAAACATATCATAATCTCCCCCCTCCCTTATTCATTTACTTTTTGTCTCCATTTTTCTACTCATCTGTCCATACACTGGATAAAGGGAGTGGGAGCTATAAGGTTTTCACAATCACATGATCACACCATGTAAGCTATATAGTTATATGATTGTCTTAGAAAATCAAGGCTAGTGAGTTGCAGTTCAACAGTTTTAGGTATTTCCTTCTAGCTATTCCAATACACTAAAAACTAAAAAGGGATATTTATATAATGCTTAAGAATAACCTCCAGAGTGACCTCTCAACTCCATTTGAAATCTGTCAGCCACTGAAACTTTATTTTGTTTCATTTCTCTTCCCTTTTCTGGTCCAGAAGGCATTCTCAATCCTATGATGCTGAGTCCAGGCACATTCCCGGGAGTCATGTCCCATGTTGCCAGGGAGAATTTATACCCTTGGGAGTCATGTCCCATGTAGAGGGAAGGGCAGTGAGTTTACTTGCAGAGTTGGCTTAGAGAGAGAGGCCACATCTGAGCATCAAAAGAGGTTCTCTGGGGGTGACTCTTAGGCACCATTTTAAGTAGGCTTAGCCTTTCCTTTGCAGTGACAAGCTTCATAAGGGCAAGCCCCAAGATCAAGGGCTCAGCCTACTAAATGGTAGTCCTCCATGCTTGCAAGAAGATCAGGAATTCTCCAGGTAGGTATGTTTAATATTTCCAATTTTTCCTGAGTCCCTCGAGGGGGCTTTGCAAATACATTTTTATTCTCTGCCCAAATTTCTGGGATGTATCAGGGCTTCACATTAACCTGTACAAACCAACCAGATCTCACCCCCTATTCAAGGTTCCATGTAATTATGGTGTTTGAATAAACTGACCATACAAGATAAATTATATAGTGTGCTACAGAAAATATAGATTTTGCAACAAATAAACATCTCTTCCTTTGGTCTCACATAGAAGTTGAAGTTTTAAAACACTATCAATATCATCCTTTACTCTTTAGTGTGATTTACCTTAGTCCCACCAAGTCCATTTTGTTCATATCTCTAATTGAGGTCTGATCTCTTTTTCAGCTTTTTTAATAGTTGCTGTATGGGGTAATGCTGACATTCATATATGCTGAACTCTGGCTCTGAGTCTCAGGTGTCACACAGATACCTGAAGTTACAGGGACCAACTAGGTTATACACAAACAGCTCAGCATCTCAGAATTTAGAAATAACCATTACAACTCATGAATAGATGTGGCTGATGTAAGAGCTTACAATCTAGGCAACCTTTACAATAAACCTTCCTATGATAAGCTGTGCTCTCAGATTCAATTCTCAGAGTTTTCACATTATAGTCAGTCCACATTAGTGAGGCAATATCAAGTTTATCTTTTCGATTCTGACTTATTTCACTCAACATACTGTCCTCAGCGTTCATTCACCTAATTGCATACCTCACAACTTCATTCCTTCTTGCTGCTGCTCAGTATTCCATTGTATGTATATACCACAGTTCACCATTCCGTTTACCAGTCTGTATACCTTTAGGCCACCTCCATCCATTGAAAATCGTGAATACTTCTGCCATAAACACTAGTGTGCAAATGTCCATTCGTGTTCCTGCTCTCAGTTTTTCCAAGTATATACTGAATAACAGGGTTGCAGGACCGTATGGCAACCCCATTCTTAGCTTCCTGTGAAACCACCACACTGCCTTCCAAATGGGCTGCACCATTCTACTTTCCTACCAGCAGTGAATAGGTACATCACTCTCTCCACATTTTCTCCAACACTTGTATCCCTCTGTTTATTTTTAAAGCAGTTTTATTCACAACCTATTCAATCCATCCTAAGGAAACAATCAATGATTCCTGGTATAATCACATAGTTATGCATTCACCACCACAAGCTATATGAGGATATTTCCATTTCTTCTGCAAAGAAAGAAGAAGAGGAGAAAAAAAATGAATAACAAAAAAATAAAAGATAGAAGGAAAATAAAATACAATGAAAAGATTAGACAACAACAACATCAAGAATCCCATACCACTCCCATATATCCCTCTGTTTAGATATTTAGCCTTGGTATATTACCTTTGTTACAATTAATGGAAGCATCTTACAATGTTACTATTAACTATAGTCTCTAGTTTGCATTGATTGTATTTGCTCCCCTATCCATCCAATTTTCAATGCATTGTTGATATTCATTTGTTCTCCCTCATGTAGAAACATTCTTATTTTTGCACATTTAATCACCATCATTGACCACTCTAGGCTTTGCTAAATTATACAATCCCAGTCTTCATCTTCCATCTTTTCTTCTAGTGACATACATGTTCCTAGCCTTCCTCTTTCAACTGTACTCACACTCATCTTTGTTCAGAGTACTTACAATATTCTGCTACCATCACACAGTGTTGTGATATCCATTTCTGGATCTATATAATCAATCCTGTTGAACCTTAAGCACTCTTTCAGCATAAAATACCCAATCTCTAACTTCTTTCTATCCCCTGATAACCTGTGTTCTCAACCTTAACTCTCAAAGTTTGCTCATCAATGTTCGTTCTATTAGTGAGATCATACATTATTTGTCCTTTTGTTTCTGGCTAATTTCACTCAGCATAATGTCTACAGTCTACCATTTTGTCTTTTGGATTTTATATGTTGTATTTTAATTTATTTTTCTTTTCCTCTCTCTTTTCACCCTTACTGATAGTCTTCATTAATACATTCTTCTCCAAGTCTTTCTCTCCTTGGTTTTCCTATCTGCCTGTAGTGTTCCCTTTATTATTTCTTGTAGAGCAGGTATCTTGTTCACAGACTCTCTCAGTGTCTGTTTGTCTGAAGATATTTTAAACTCTTTCTCATTTTTGAAGGACAATTTTGCCAGATATAGAATTCCTGGTTGGTAGTTTTTCTCTTTCAGTATCTTAGATATATCATACCACTGCCTTCTCGCCTCCATGCTTTCTACTGAGAAATCTGCACATATAGTCTTATCGAGCTTCCCTTGTATGTGATGGATCACTTTTCTCTTGCTGCTTTCAGAATTCTCTGTCTTTGACATTTGATCATCTGATTATCAAGTATCTTGGTGTTCTATTTGGATCTATTGTGTTTGGGGTATGCTGTGCTTCTTGGATCTGTAATTTTATGTCTTTCATAAGAGATGGGAAATTTTCAGTGATTACTTCCTCCATTATTCTTTCTGTCCCCTTTCCCTTCTCTTCTCTTTCTGGGACACCCATGGCATGTATATTCATGTGCTTCATGTTTTCCTTCACTTCCCTGAGATGCTGCTCATATTTTTCCATTCTTTTCCCTACCTGTTCTTTTGTGTGAAGGATTTCCAAGGTCCTGTCCTCTAATTCATGAATACTTTCTTCTACCTCTTCAAATCTGTTGTTGTATGTCTCCATTGTGTTTTTCATCTCTTCTATTGTACCTTTCATTCCTATAAGTTCCACCATTAGTTTTTCAAGCTTATGAATTCTTCTTTATGATCATCCAGTGTCTTCTTTGTATCCTTTATCTCTTTTGCCACATTTTCCTTCAGCTTGTTGATTCGATTTAGAAGATTTGTTTGAAAATCTTTAATTAGTTGTTTCAACCCCTGTATCTCACTTGAAGTGTAAGTTTGATCCTTTGACTGGGCCATATCTTCATTATTCCTTGTGTGAATTGTAATTTTTATTGTCTAGGCATCTGGTTTCCTTAATAACCCAAATAAGATTTTCCCAGACCAGACGGGCCCAGGTCTCAGGAGGAGGATGTAATCAGTATCAGGCTTCCCTGAGGTGAGACCTAGAAGGTTGTAAGACTTCCCTGTGAGTCCTCTAGACTCTGTACTTTTCCCATCCTGCCCAGCAGGTGGTGCTATTCAGCCCACAGCTCCCCACTGGTGTAAAGAGGTGCAGTACCTCTAATCCTCAGCAGACCCTGTCCCTGCCAGGGGCCAAGGGTGACTCAGAAGCCAAGGTTTAGCTGTTTCTGTTTTTTGTTTCTTTTGCCCTAGGGCCTAGGGTCTGAATTCTCTGAGGGAGGGCAGGCACTTGAGCTGTCCCCCCCACCCCTTTTCTTAAGGAAGACAAGCACTTTATGGAATTATCTCCTTCACTTGACTTCTTCCTTTGTCTCTCTAACTATCTTAACTTCATCCTTGCCTGGGTCAAGGCTGACAATTGAAAATGCCTGAGGCTTTCTCTAATGTACTACTTAGAATGAGAGAAAAAAAGAAAAAAGAAAGAAATCCCTTTTTCAGAGCCAGTCCCCAGCCCCCCAGTTTCCCTGGTCAACTGGAGTTGGTACCCAGTTCTGTGTGCTCCTTTTCTTTGGACACAGCCCTTTTCCAGTATTCTGAGCTCAGCCAACTCTCAAAGCCTGTTTTAATTAATTAATTAATTAATTAATTTTTCCATTAGTCCTGCCTCCCCTCTGATGGGAGAGACCTCAGAGTTCCTTTCCTGCCAGCTCTGGGTTTATCTGTGCTCGTTGCTTGTATTCGGTAGTCCAAATTTGTTAATTAAAACTGTGATTGGAGCTTGGTTGTGCTACCTTCCCTTGCTCCCAGCAGAGATTGCTTCTTTTTCTCACAGGTAAGTGTCCCAATCAGCCTGCAGTGCTGGTGGGGGAGGGGCACCAGCTCTGCAGTTGGATAGCTTTACTTACAGTTCTTATGCTGCAATCTCAGCCCTGCCACCCATTCTAGACTGATGTATGATGTGTGTCCAGTCATGGATGTCCCTCAGACTATTGTTCCAGACTATTTACTAGTTGTTCCTGGCTATTTACTAGTTGCTCTAGAGGACTAACTAATTCCACACCTCCCTATGCCACCACTGTGGCCTGCCTCAATCCTCCTGTTTTTTGAGTTGCCTTTTTCTTGGCACTTGCCCTGTTACTGCAGTCCTTTAACTGTTTCCTGGAGCTTTGAAACAGATGTTTCTGCCAGTTCTACTTGATGTTCTGAGCTTCTGTAGGAGGATGGAACCCTGGAGCATGTTACTCAGCCCTCTTGAAGTGACTTTACCATCTTAAACAGGGGTCCTTCCTCCCTTCCGTCCTTTCTAATACTTCTATTCTGTGATAGGAGTAGAACAGCACAATAGAGGAAAGACTCAGTCTTTGGAGTCAGTCTTGGATTTGGATTCCAGCTTTACCACTTTCTCAGGGTGAGATGCTGGACAAGTTATTTGGCCTTACATAGAATAACCTACCTTATAGGATTATTATTAGGCTCAGAGGGAAAAGATATGTACGAAGCTTCTGAGGAAAGCAGTCACTAAGTGGTAGGTCTTTTTATTATTATGAAAACAAAGCAATGAAAAGTGTCTGCCAAAGTCAGTTAATAAACAACTATATAGTATATTGCTAAGAAGTAAAAAGTCCTATGAAGAAAAATAAAGCAGATTAAGGGGAGAGAGTGATGGGAATTGCTATTTTAGATAGGGTAGTCATATGTCAGAGATGTTTTGGAATTTACATCTCCTCCGATAGTGGACTAAATGAATTTTTAAACGCTAAATTCTCTGATTAATGTGAACTCCAAATACAACTGAAATTGAAGCCCTGCTCTGCATCTTCTAGGTTGACAGCTTCTGACATTATCTCCTAGGACAGGTGACAAGTGACTCTCTGTGTTGTGTTCTGAGAGAACATCTTCAGTGGTGGTGACAGCATAGAAAAGGTATATTGGGCCAAATATTTAGAAGATCCGACATCTGGTCCTGGCTCTGTCAACAACTGCTAAGCCAGTCACTTGTCTTCCATGAGTGTCAACTTTGCTTTCTGAAAAAACAGGGATAATAATGGCACCTCAGGGGAATATTGTGAGAATCATAATGTGCCAATATATTGAAAACCCCTTTTAAAACCTTTGAGCTTTTGGCAAATGTAGCATGATGTTAACTGTAAACAAAATTTCTTTAGTGATATGGCTAAAGCCAGTCTCTGCTTAGTAACAGCAAATTTCTGAGAGTTCTGTTGCACCAAATTTTTAGGAATTTTCTTGTGCTCTTGGTTTGGAAGCTTGAACTTGACCTCACAGGAGGCTTAAGTGAAAAATTGTTCTGTGACCACAGTTTTCCTTCAAATGTCTTGGCTAATGAATGGCCTAGTTAGTTATTTTGCTAGTGGCAAAAAATAATTCAAAGCCACTAAATAAATACTCAACCAATTGTGGTGAAAATATCATTGTGAGGTTTCTGGCTATATATTAAGACAGTGTGTAAAGAGAAATAGTACACACTCCCCTTTCATTCAGCTTAGCCTACAGCTCTGGGAAAATATCAAGGAAGACAGGCAGTATTGATGTAATCTCTGTGATCCCTAAATAACTACAGTCCACTTTCCAGTGTGGTTGTGTGGCCAGGCAGGAGGAGAGACAGCACGTAACTGAGCCATCAAGGTTTATTTTTCTAGTGCCCTGCTGGAGGATGAATTGTGTAAAAAGAGAAGTTTCTTTTTAATAAAGTAATTCAATTTAGTTCACATTTATTGACATGCTCTATACCAAGAGTTCAGCCAAAGAGGCTGAAAAGATAAGATATGAAATTCTCTGCCCCCTCAAAGAGCTCACAGTCTAGTTGAGAAGAGAGAATGGAAGCAAATCATAATGTCCCAATGTGATAAGTACAGAAAATCTTGTACAAATGCAGAGGCAGTAAAGAGGGGCATGTAATGAGTTCCATCTGAGGACTACAGAAGAGTTTCATGGAGTGGGGGAAGTATGACATAGGTTTTGAAGACTGAATAGGAGTTTACCTGGTGGAGAAAGGCTTCCTGTGTCAGTCCTCCCTTTTCCACTTGCATTAATTTGGTTGGTGAACACCTTTCTCCATGATTTCATTGTAAGCATTTGCACTCTTGTAAAATGTATGAGTGATCCATTCCTATGCTTCCTCATCAGCATTTAGTGTTGTCATTTTTTATTTTAGCCATCTGATAGATGTATAGTGATATTATATCATGGTTTTAACTTGTACTTCCCTGATGTCTAATGATGTTGAACATCTTTTTATGTGCTCATTTTCCATCTGTATATCATCTTTTACCCATTTTCTGACAGTAAGTTTTTTTTTTTTACTACTGAATTTCAAGAGTTCTTTATGCATTCTAGATATGAATCCCTTGTTTGATACGTGGTTTGCAAATATTTTCTCCAAGTCTATAATTTGTTTTTTCATTCGCCTATGAGGTTTGCAGAGTAAAAGCTTTAAATTTTGATGAGATCCAATTTATCAATTTTTCCTTTTATGGGCTGTGTTAAGAACTCTTTGCCTAGCCCTAGATTCCAAAGAGTTTCTGCTTTTTTTGCCTAAAAGTTTTATATTGTATCATTTTACATTTAAGTCCATGATCCATTTTAAGTTAATTTTGGTATAAGGTGTGAAGATTAAGTGAAGGTTCATTTTTTGGGGTCCATGTTTGTCCATTTGTTCCAGTAACATTTGTTGAAGTCTATCTTTTCAACAATTGCTTTTGCACATTTGTCTGAAATCAGTTGAGCATATTTGTGTGGGTCTATTTTTTTGTTTGTTTGTTTGTTTTTAATATCTACAAGCCAACACTGAACTTACTTTATTCAAGAATAAAACAATGTACAAAAAAGTATGCTTATATTATAAAAATATGCCAATTCTTTCTTCCAGGCACTGAGGAGACATCATTTTAAACAAAATCAAGGCAAACTTGCTCTCTATAATGACACTTCTATAACTTAATTAAAAAAATGAAAGCTAATATACTCACAAAGTATTTTTAAAAGACCACTGATAATGCTGCTTTATGCTCACTGGCACCAATTCATGCTCACATCATGGAAAAGTACCTCTTTTATAGAATACAGATCACTGTTTTAACAGAATACATGTGATTAGTTAAATGTTTAGGTTTTCCGACTTAACAGTTGTTAACATGTATTTGAGCAAAGTATTAATAGCGTAATGAATTTTGAGAAGGAAAATCCTTTTTATATAATAAGTTTTCATTTAAAAAGAAGATATATTGCTTTGGTGAAAAATGACCTCCCAAGATTTACAATCCAATTTATGAATGGGGGAAAGCTGCATCCCCCTCTACCATTTCACACTCAAATATCTTCAATCCTCCCTAAAAACATATGCCCAAGTTTATATTGTCTCTTTTCTGTTGTCATTTTCTTCTTTCTTGCATTGATTGGCACTTTCCCAGGAGCCCTTAACAGGTGCTGTTGTATACAGTGTGGCTGCTGTGCTGGTACAGTTAGTAGCAGCTGCAGAACAGTTACAGGCTGAAGAGTCCAGCCTTTGGCTTAGCATGGAGACAACACTCCAAATCTCATGGGAATATTTGGTACTTGGAGAAAGAGAAAGGATAGCAGAATGGAAATAATAAAATAAAACCATGAGTTGGGAAAAAGAGACCATTGCTCCAGGAGTTATGTGAGAAGTTCAAAAAGTTGTACTAATTTTAAAAATCAAAATAAAAGTAAACTAAATAGCATCAACACTGACAATGCCAATAGAATGCAGCCTGTCCTTTTAAGAGCTTGTACACAGCACTGTCACTGGCAGGATATGATTCTGGCTGGGCAGAATGACCTGAGTACTCAGGCAAATCCCAGAGTACAATGGCCACACAGTGAATTAGTGACAACAAATGAATCCAATTTTAGGAGTTACTGAACAAACTACAAAATACCTGTTTTGGTTATTAAGTATGTGACTCCTAAGATCCAAATGTTTTTTTGTAGACCAATTCTCTCTCTGTGTGGTTCTGACACCTCTGAGGTGTTAAAATTGCAGAAATACAAGGAATGAGTAATCTGGAGCCCTGCTATACTGGGTAAGTTGATTTCGAAAGAACTGGGGGAGAAATGCTTTCATGTTTTGCCTACATAAAAACTAACATTTGTTCAGTTACTTGTTTTACAATATCCTGGGACTAAGGTGAGGAGAATAGGATAAAAGAAAGCAGAAGAGAAAATGATTGCTGTTTCTTTAGTCAATTACCTAGTTCCTTACAGCTTTCTAAGTTCTCAACTAAGCCCACTTTGCACATGAAATATTAATCCTGTCAAATGTACTTAGATATGGCTGAACTACACATACAATCTAAGCCAACTTAAGCATTTTAATGAGGACACAATCACCAGCTGTGGTTATAGGGAAGGAGAAACACAGAAATATTTGAACTGGTATAATATTAAGAGACAGCACAATTTGTGAAAGGATGAACATATTTTGGAACCTGAGCAAAGGCTTACCAATACTATAAAAAGTGACCAACCAGGTTGTTTACAGTGGCAATGATTCAGCCAGGTCAGTGTGTTGTTCTTGGAAACTTCCATGGCCCCCAAAATATTCAGGACACAGAAAGTCCAACACCTCTGGAGGTCTACAGTTAGTAACAGAGGCCTGAAGTTCAACACTGCCACTGCAAACAACTGGATACCATAATATTAAATAAAAATAAAAAGAATGAGTACACAAAGACATTAAACAGCTAATAAGATGACGCTATTCAGAATCAGACTGGATGAGAGTATTACCACACCTGTCCAGAATCACAGGTCCTTGCTCTCAAAATAAATGTAAAGAACATTTACAACAGAATAAAGCTTTATGAATGCAAGTTTTTCTTTTATTGCAATTCTAATCAAACAGACCAAAAGTCATACTTCTAAAATAATTAAACTAGTTACTTTTCTGTAAAACTGATGTTACTTGGTACCACAGCTAAACTTTAATAGCAGTATCATCAGCCCATGGCAGCAAAGAAATTTTAATTTCTTGTCCCTCATGGTCTCCCACACAAAGCAACTTCATAAAGCATGCAGATGTCTACTCTGCTGAAGTTTCAAATGAAAAAAAAATGATCATTGTGCTTGTGGGTCTCACACCTTCCAAAATATACATAAATGGTGACAAGTGAACAAATAGTAGATCTTTGCTTACCAATAAAATCATATAAGGTGAAGGGTGGGTGGTGGAGAGAGAAGTGTTTAAAATGAAAAAAAAATTTCAAATGATGCTAGCATTCACAAAAAAGGTCATGCTAAGATCAGATCCGTATCAACTCAAAAACTAAAAATTAAGCCCTAATCCAAAGGACTCTGTCCATGGGTCCAAATGCATGCATGCCAGATGAAGAGAATGCAGTATTCATCTGACAATAGCTTCTTCAGAGCAGAACAGTAATGTCTCACTGGAGTAATCAGAAGAGGGTGAATAAGATGCCATCACACTTCTTTTCCACTGAAAGCAGATGACTGATATTCTCCACCACCACATCTCTGAATAGCATTTTCTGGAATGCATCCAGCAGAGCCCACTCTTCCTGGGTGAAGTCTATAACTACATCTTTCAAGTTCACTAACTCTTGGTGCTGAATTTGAATCATGTTGCAGGGGATCCCACCAGTGCAATTCACATGCACGCAGCCCAAGTACACCAAGAGCCCTGGGCGCCTCCTCCGTGGGTTCCGCGCCAGTGAAGCCTGTGTGGGTCTATTTTTGGGTTTTCTATTCTATTTCATTGATCTATGTGTTTATACATCCAACAATACCATACTGTATTGATTACTGTAAGTATATAGTAGTCCTTAATATTGGGTAGAATGACTCCTCTCACTTAATTCTATTTGTTGTCATTGTTTTAGCTATTCTAGGGCCTGTGCCTTTCCATAGAAATTTTAGAACGAGCTTGTTTAAAAAAAAAAACAAAAACAAAAAACTCTTTCTTGGATTTTGACAGAGATTCACATTAAACTTATACATCAATTTGGGGATAATTGACATCTTCACTATGTTGAGTCTTCCAGTATAATGAAAATTGTATGTCTTCATTTATTTAGGTTTTCTTTGATTTCTTTCACCAATTTTGTAATCTTTAGCATACAGAATCTATATATGTTTTGTTAATCTTATACTTATGTATTTCATTATCTTTGGAGCAATTATAAATGGCATTAAACATTAATTTTTGCCAATTGAATGAGTACAAATTGTGTCTCACTGTGATCTTGATTTTTATTTCCATGATCACCAAGATGTTAAATACCTCTTCATTCATTTATTGGCCAGAAATACTTCCTATTTTCTAAAATGTCTATTCATTGCTCATTGTATATTCTTGATACTATTTTATTTTTTGTTTTTTTTATTTTGTGCATATCTTCCCCCAGTTGTAACTTGGCCTTTTATTTTCCTAAGGTACCTTTTGATGATTAATTTTAAAAATTTTAATATCATTAAGTTTATCAATCTTTTCATTTATAGTCAATTAGTTTTGTATCTTATTTCAGGACTGTATAGAATTTATATGTCTAACTCTCAATGACTTGAATGAGCTAAATAAACAAAGCATTTTTTGATCGGAAATCAATTTTAAAACAGAAAATACTGGTTTCCATATTCCTCTTCTAAATAAGCAGAGAGAAATTGTTCCCGTTCTAAGACTCTATCTACATTGTGTCCAAACAATTAATTAAAAAGTAAAATAATATCCCCAATAATTTTGAAAGAGAAAGAAAACTGCTTTCCCTTTGAGGTAAGTGTTCCCCAAGAAAACCGAGAGAAATGGATTCTTGAAGCTTCGTCAGACTTCAGTTTGCCCTGGTTATGTCCAAAAAGCAAATTAAATTCTATACAAGACTCCTTGCAGTATTGTTTTAGAATTTTTTCAGTGTGGTATAGTAGGGCTGCCTCCAAAGTTGATGCTGGCTTTGTGTTTGGTTATTAAAGAAAGGGGATTTGGTGCCAAAAAATGTAATATATAACCTTGGATTGAGCTGTACCGTTCCACTTCCATAATGAGGATCTTAGTATTTCATTGGCAAATACATTTTTCCCCATCTGGTAAAAGGATCTAGGTATTCCATGCATGTTATGTCTGGAAAAAAAAATTAAGATCCTTTTAGGAAAATATGGCCTGGGAGGTACAGAAACACATATATTAAATTGCCTACCTTAACCATAGGAGTTTTGTTTCTACAGGCAAAAATATATTCAATTTACTTATGCAGTCTTCTGTATTTATGTTTTCATTATATGGAATATAATTCAAATATTGTTTTATTGTCATTTTAATATTAAAAAACTAAATAGGTATCTTCTGGCTAGCAAGAAGTTGCAATGGACGGAAAGACACACACATTCACACACACACTTCATGATCTCTAGCCCTCAACTGTGAGTGTAGTAGAATTTTGGGCAGTGCTACTTCAGCCACTGGGCATCTTTTTGGGCATCTTTTTGGGGTTCTCATCCTGAGACCTAAGTCAACCATTTAGAAAATCAATTACTTAAATGATTTTAAGGGGAATCCAGTTGTCACATAGATGCGATATGCAAAAGATCTTGAATTTGAGGAAACACTTAGGCCCTTTTTCAGTTTTCATCTACTACAGACCCTTCCTACTTTGGCAAAGATCTGTGTACTTTTCTTAGATTAACACTATGGACCTGACTTTTCCTTGATTTAGGAAGCACATATTTCTCTTCTCCAATCATTTCCTCTGGCATAGACTTATCAGAATATGAGAGCTACTTCTCTGCTTCGTGGAGATCTTTCCGTCTCCACATCTGGCCCATTCTAGTGTTGCAAAGACCTTTCCTGGGAGGAACCTGCAGGCTAAACCCAAAGCTGGATGATTTTGCAGGTTTACGACTTTCTAGAATGCACAGACGGCTTGAGTTACCAGGATGGTGTGAACCTGCCAGTATCTTGCTTTTTCCAGAACAGCTGGCTCTGTGGCCCACCTTTACCACAATTTTCTCCCAGTAAAAATGCATTTAAGAGAAGGGTTGTAAAATTATGACTGCTTTAATGAGAACTTTATTGTATTCTCGGCACTCAATTATCCGAATGACATTAAATAGATTTAACTATTTTAAAAATCCAAACAATAACTTGTGCTTTTCTGGTTTGCGCTTTTACAGAAGTGAAATTTGTTTGTAAAACTCCAGCTATTGCTGATATTGTAATCCTGGTCGATGGTTCATGGAGTATTGGAAGATTCAACTTCCGACTGGTTCGACTTTTCTTGGAAAATCTGGTGACAGCCTTCAATGTGGGCTTGGAGAAGACACGAATTGGTACATATTCTGCTATTAATAACAGCAGTCAGCTTTCAATGTAAAACTACTTGGAAGCTTTATAAGGGATTTTAAAAACTATTTACAAGTGACTTTCAGAACTACAGGGTCAATTGTACTGATGGTCCCAAAAGGACATGCTTGGATCAATAAATATTTAGTCCTTCTAATTTTTGCTATGACACTGTCATTTACTTAATCATTGGACAAATTTTAATTTTCTGAAAAGTCAAAATCTTCTCTACCTTATAATAATAAATAGTAAAAGTTACAGTTGGTCTAAGAAATTATCCTGTGAGAGTTTTCTTTTTATCGAAAACAAACAGCTGAATCCAGTGACATGTTGAACTAGGAAAATTGGAAATAGTTTTGTAGTACAAAATAATCTTTGCCAAATTAATTCTAGCCAAGATAAAAAGCAAAAAAAAAAGTTGTAAATCTTTCAGAAATATATTCACTTTATTATATAAAGTCCCATAACTTAACTTTTTTAAAAAGAACTTTCTCCCTTTAAAAAAGTGATTGTAGCTACATGTATACAACTCAAAATTTTCAGTCGTAACCACTTTCAAGTGTGTAATTCAGTGGTATCAATTACATTCATAATATTTTGCTACCTTCACCAACATCCATTAACCAAACTTTTTCATCCCCTCAAATAGAAGCTCTGCATCCATGAAGCATTAACTCCTCATTCCCCTTACCTCCAGGCCCCTGGTAACCTATAATTTACAACTGTCCCTATGAATTTGCTTATTTATGTATTTCATATAAGTTAGTTAAACAATATTTGTCTTTTTGTGCCTGGCTTATTTCACTCAATATAATGTCTTCAAGATTCATCCGTATGGCAGCATATACAGAACTTCATTCCTTTTCACGGCTGAATAACGTTCCACTGTGTGTATACACCCCATTTTATTTATCCATTCATCCACCGATAGACACTTGGGTTGCTTCTTACCTTTTGGCAATTGTGAATAATGCTGCTGTGAACATTGGTGTGCCACGATCTGTTCAAATCCCTGCTTTCAATTGCTGGGTCATATGATAATTCTTTTTCTAACTTTCTGAGGAACCGCTAAACTGTTTTCCACAGTAGCAGCAAACATTTTACAATCCCACCAACAATGTAGCAGAATTCCAATTTCTCAGCATCCTTAGCAACACCTGTTTGTGTATTTATTTTCTTTAATAATAGCCAACCTGTTGGATTTGAAGTGGTATCTCATTGTGGTTTTGAATTGTATTTCCTTGATGACCAATGAGGTTGAGCATCTTTTCATGTGTTTAGTCATAGCTTAATGTTTAAATAGCCATTAAGGAAAATCATTTCTTTGAGGAATAAATAAATAAATCTAGACCTTAAATCTATAAGCACAGTCACTCTTTTTTTTTTTTTTTTTAAATGCCAAATACCTAATTGAGTGCTCACTTGTAAATGGCTAGAAAATATGTATCCTTCCTGCCTCCACAAATATCTAAAGTAATTCCTTCGACTGAGGTCAGGAATTCTTTTTGAAAGTGCATAGCCAGGGAGAGAAAAATATGTTTCAAAGAATATGTACTTCATCAGTCTAGTTTCTTGAATAGTTCGCGAGATTTTTGAGTAATCCATCCTTTCTGGGTGGGCTTTCTTGTCTTTCTTTTCCAGGTCTTGCACAGTATAGTGGTGACCCCAGAATAGAATGGCATTTGAATGCCTTTAGCACAAAAGATGAGGTGATTGAAGCCGTCCGAAACTTACCATACAAGGGGGGAAACACACTAACAGGTATGCTCTTTTCAATCCACGTTCTTAACGGCGTGTCTTGCTAAGGAATAATTTTATTACTTAATTTTGCTGCACTGTAATATAATTTTTTTAAATGAAACTAGCACTTAAAATTCTTAGATTTCTCTTTTCTCAAAACTCAGAATTAAAATTAAAACGAAACGTCACTTTCCTTCTGTCATGTGAGTTTAGTGTTCCAGGAAGAGCTCGATTGGGCTAGAAGAAATCAGAGCAGTCCCTGCCCCTGACAACCTCCGGCAGCTGTCGTAAGATTTGTGGGTTCATATCCTCTCTTTTTACCTCGTTTCCAGCCACCCTACCATTCAAATGAAAACAAATTTCTATCTTATTTTCAAAGAAGGTGTTTTCTATTATTCTGCAATTAGTGTTAATCATGAAAATGTTTGAGGGTATTTGGCTCACCAGTATTTTTGATAAGTAAGGAGTGTAAGAACAGTTAGATTATAATTATCCAAGGCACAACCACAGAGGGTTTGCATGGTTTTTTTTTTTTTTTGGCATTAAAAAAATTTTTTTAATTGAGATTGTTCACATACCATAAAATTATCCAAAGATCCAAAGTGTACAATCAATTGCCCATGGTACCATCATACCACTGTGAATCCATCACCACAATTTTTTTTTTCAATTTTTAGAACATTTTCGTTACTCCAGAAAAGAAATAAAGACAAAAAAAGGAGACTTGAATCCTCCCATACCACTAATCACCCCCCCTCCATTGTTGATTCATAGTTTTGGTATAATACATTTGTTACTGTTGATGAAAGAATGCTAAAATACTATTAACTGTAGTATATAGTTTGCAATAGGTATATACTTTTTTCCTATATGCCCCTCTATTATTAACTTCTAGTTATAGTGTCATATGTTTGTTCTAGTTCATGCAAGAGATTTCTAATATTTGTACAGTTAATCATGGACATTGTCCACCACAAGATTCACTGTTTTATACATTCCCATCTTTTAACCTCCACCTTTCCTTCTGGTGACATACATGACTCTGAGTTTCCCCTTTCCACCACCTTCATACACCATTCAGCACTGTTAGTTATTTTCACAACGTTGCATGAGTTATAACCTTAGTAAATGCTATTTCCTTTCAAAGGCACACAATATAAGTGCTCAGGTTAAATAATACAGATGCTGTTACTATTTTTTTTAAAAACCACTGAAATCCTGATAATTGCTTTGCCAATTTGAGGCATAATCAGGTGGATTTTTTTCTTAATACAGCAAAAAATTGCTGAAACAAATCCTATAACAATATTGCAGCATTTCTTATTTTTACTGCATGAAAAGTGTCACACTCAAAAGGCAGGAGTTCAAATATCATTTTAGATCTCCCCCCACCATCCCTAAATAAGAGCGCACGTGCAAGAGAGAGAGAGAGAGAGAGAGAGGGAGCAGTTTTGGTTCTTTAGATTACCATGAACAAATTTAAAATTGTAATGATGATATTATAGGACAGTCACTCTTGTATGGATATTCTTACTACATTCCAAATTATAAAGGTTTAGATTTTCTTGTGCGTATAAGATCTGTAATGTCTCTTGGACATGAATTCAATGTTTTTTATAGATGCTAGTTTCTGAGATAATGCAATATTAAGTTATTTTTATTCTATTCTTGTGGATTTTAGTTTTTATCAAATCTATTGAAGAAAAACTCATAAATTGAAGGTTCACATCTAATAAAGCTCTTTTAGCTCAAGAAGCTGCCTGTCTTGTGGTTACATCGTGCAGAATTTGGTAGACTTTTATTAGAGATGGCTGGCTTATGTATATTTTTCCTTTTTTGCCCTTCAGGTCTTGCCTTGAACTACATTTTTGAAAATAGCTTTAAACCAGAAGCAGGAGCAAGGAGTGGAGTATCCAAAATTGGCATTTTAATCACAGATGGAAAATCCCAAGATGATATTATTCCACCATCCAGAAACCTTCGTGAGTCTGGTGTTGAGCTGTTTGCAATAGGTATGTACAATTTATGGCTCTTTGTCAACGAGGAACATAGAAGCACAACCACTCAAAAGAGTATGTAATGCAAAGAGCACTTCATTGAAAGCCAGGAGAACTGGGAACTCCTTGATCTTGGCACCACTACCAGCTATAGGATCTTCCTTACATTAAGGATGGAAGTGATAGTAACTATAACATATCCCATCATGTATCTCTAGGTAAGATGCTTCACCTAAAATGTTGTGAAGAGCATAAAGCAGCATGCGAAGGTTATATATATGTTTTCTTACCTTTTAATTATTCAGAACTATCTCTTTAGGATCACTTTATAGCTGTCTGGTATAGGCAGTTTAGGGAGTCTCTGGTAGTTGAGGGAGAAACCAACTTATTATTTTGCAGCATTTTGAAGAAAACACCAAGTTATAGATAGTGGCATACATTCAGGATAAGTGAAAATATTTAGATGGTGAGATTTTGAACTTGTTTAAAATGTTTACATTTTCCTTGGCATTAAAGTCTATTTAGTAGAGGTCAACATATTTCTCAGCAAAAAAAAAAAAACCCTGATTGCCAAGCAGCACTGAAATACAAATCAGAATGTCATGGCAAATTTTTTAAAAGACATTTAAAATTACTAATGGTCTATTTTATTATGTTTTACATTTTTAACTCTCCTATTTGTTATCATTATTTAGTACAATTAAAATGCGTCTCTCTCCATTTACCAAGAATATGGTGTTCTGGTTTGCTAATGCTGCAGTTTTGCAAAACACCAGAAATGGATTGGTTTTTATAAAAGGGGGTTTATTTGGTTACAAAGTTACAGTCTTAAGGCCATAAAGTGTCCAAGGTAAGGCATCAACAATAGGATACTTCACTGGAGAAAGGCCATTTTGGCCTCTGGAAAACCTCTGTTAGCTAGTGTCTGCTTGCTCCCAGGTTGTGTTTCAAAATGGCTTTCTCCAGAATTGTAGTGTCTGCTTCCAATGGCCGTCTTCAAAATGTCTGTCTCAGCTGAGCTCCAAGCTCCTTCTATCTGAGCACTTTTGGCTCCAGTGGTTTAGTTAAGGCCCACACTGAATGGGTGGGGCCACGCCTCCAGGGAAACATTCAATCAGAGGTTACACCCTAAATCAAAGGTATCACTCACAGTTGGGTGGGTCACATCTCCATGGAAACAACCTAATCCCAATATCTCATGAGACTGGATTAAAAGATCATGGCTTTTTCTTGGGGGACATAATATATCCAAACTCGCACATACAGATTAATCATCCATTTGCAAACTGTCTTTGAGATGTTTCTTCTATCAGAAGAGAATTCTATCATGGAGTTATGTACTAGTTGGAGAGGCACACCAGGTGTCAATATAAAAAGGTACAGTCTTAACTAAAAGATTAATCTTACTAAATTGAAATATCCTGAGAAGGAGCCTGTGAATCTGTATTTTATCAATGTACCCAGATGATTTTTGCAGTCCAGGGTTGAGAACTACTGGTAAACCCACTGGAATATCTCTTCTATGTGTATTGTTCAAATTTCTCTCCCTGTTAGAGAAAGATCCTAAAAATTTCCCAGTTTATATTTTTTATTTCATAAGAGCATGTTTCTAATCAGTCATTTTATTGGAACTTATTCCCTACTGGAATTTATTCCCTACTGGTTTCTACCCAAGTACTGTATGAGAATAGTTCCAGAAGCAAGAAGAGGTGGCTATAGAAATAACATTTTCCCCTCCCTTTCCTTTTCCTTACATCTGCAGCATCTCTAGACAGTGAGTCCTGGAGGGCAAGGGTGTGTCTCCTTCATTTTTCATTCCTAGTATCTAACTCAGTGCCTGACACTTAATAAGTTTCCAATAAATGTTCAATAATTTAATGTGTCTAGAGGATTTCTAAGACAATATAACCTTAACGTGAAAAATTAAAATGCTTCTGAAAGATACGCATAAGAAAAGTGTATTGTTATTCAAAGAAATGAAGTGCATTATACTATAGTAAAGTCCATTTTAAAATACTGCTAATAAAGGCTACATGTTCCCTTCACAGAAGAAAGAGCAAAAGAAATTCAGGGGAAAAAACTTAAGAATGTATTGTGTTCAAGCTTTTTTTTTTTTTTTCTTTCAAGCTTTTGTTTTTGTTAGCTGTTACCTTATTATTTTGTATGCATATGGAGGGAGGGTGTTATATCTTGGTAATGTACTGGAGCTGTCTCCTAGCAGTTCTCAAGAGCCATTTTTTGAGCCGTCTCTTCCCAAGTCCATGTTCCGTGGCCTCACATTGGGATAGTTTAAAATCAGCCATAGTGGGGGTATTTATACCACAGGAATTGGCAAACATTACAAGCCAAAGCAGAAAACCGATTGTCAAACATTTGCCAGCACGCCACAGGAAGACCCGTGGACAATATAATACACGGTTTTAATCATGTGGCAACTTCAGGCCCAAAGATGAATGTCAAGTTGGTCCTAGGAACTGATTCAAATTTGACTGGTATTAATATTTGTCACTCTGAAGTTTCATAGAGAAAAAAAGATCCTCTGAGCTACTCCTAGATTTAAAACTCAAAATGTGCTTTATGGAAAGTCTCATTTCAGAAGCATTTGTTTATTTGCTGTGTGCCAAGCATTGTGCTGGGTATTGTAACACAAAATGAGCACGGCAAAATCCTTAAAACACAAATCCCTTCAAATTCACAGCAATCATTTCCTCTCTTTTCCATGCAGTTTTCAACAGTCAAATTATTTCATTTGGCAAGGGGGAGAGAGACAAATTTGGCAAAGTGGAGAGAGACAGACTATTTCCTAGAATAGGCTTATGTGAATCCAAATTTATGGTTAGTTTTAACTGGATGCCATGAAAAGCATCATTGCATATTGCTTCAGCACACACTGAATGTTACATTCTTACTGTCTTTGCAGATCAAAATGTGCACTTTAGAAGCTATTGTAAAAGTCCTTTAGGCAAGAAATGCCACAGATATATTATGTCTTTGTTCAACAAAGAAAATCCCTGCAGAGGACTTAAACTAATGGATTAATTTATGTGCATGCTTTTTAAAAATTTAAATTGATTTATATTGGTTTAGCTTTATTCTATGTCCAATCTCTTGATTTTGTGTTTTACATAAGACATATATAAATAAACAAACATCTTTGTTGGCTAAAAGACTAAGTTAAAAGAAAAAATGAGTTTTCTAAAACATTTATTGTTTTCTAAGCCACTGATATATTTTATTCTTGCTTAAGACCAATGGAAGAACTTATCATTTAGATGCATATTTATTAAGCTTTAGTGTGAAATTTAAAATATTAAAAGATGAATTTATTGAAAACAGAATATTTCTTTCAGAATGCTGGGCTGCCTTCTTTTTTTTTCCCGTTTTTTGAAATTGTGAACTTTAGCATGTATACATAACAGTTATAACTTTCAATGTATGATTTCACAAGTAGTTAGCAAATCTCAAAAATGTCATGGCCCATAATTCCACAACTTCCATTATTGTAAAATACAACATTCCATTATTGTAAAATATAACATACATACAGAAAAGTGTCATCTCTCAATGTGCTGCTCAACAGGCAGTCACATAGGCAATCTAAAAAATTGTTATGGGCTACAGTTCCACAATTTCAGTTCTTTCCACACTATGCAATACAAGTTATATACAGAAAGGTGAAGACTTTGAAGGCACAATTCAAGGAGCAGCTATAGAGCAAATCCAAAGGATGCTATAGGCTACAGTTCCACAATGTCATTTACCTCCTTCCAGCCCTTCCAACACCTCAGCATCCAAAAATATATACATAATTATATACAGTTTCAGTAATCATAGGCCTCTGTTCAATATTATCTTGTTTGTTGCTACTCCTTCCTCTCTCTTAATTTCTTTCTCCATCTTCGGGGGTGTCTAGGCAGTGAGCACCCTAATTTGTTCATATTAAAAGGGGTTGTCGACAATATGGGGAAAGGGGCCACATCTGATAGTTGATCTTAAAGAGCTGTTGCTCCTGGTTTTAGGACTTGTCTGGCATAGGAACAAGGGCCACCTTCTTAATTCTTGTGTTCACCCTCCATTCACTGGTGTTGTTAATAATAAATGGATAAGTTTTTAAGAAAAACTTCAAGAGAATTCATCCAGATGTGATTTGAACTTTTTCTCTGGAAATTATTTGGAAATCAGCAGGGTTTATGATCTTATAACCACATAAAGAAAATTGCTCAGATACAGCCAATACTTTATTATTCAGTATGTTGGAGGTTGGAAAATAAATTAATTTTCATAGCCAGGCATCTAAGAAGTAATTCTACCCCAGGTAATTGCTCTTCTTTGATTCAGTAGTTCCTGTTTCAACATCCTTGGGTCAAGGAAATGAAAGGGATTAACAAAGAAATCCTTCTTGTTTGCTGAAGCCTTAGGAAGAGAAATCTAAACTTGCGCCTGTGTACCCCAGACCTGTGCTTCCCCTTTTGTGTCTCTCATTTCCCTGGTAAATATTGTCTCATTTTAGTGTCTGTCTTCTGAGAGGCATTTAGGATGTAACACTTAAAAGCACAGGACTTTGGATAGACTGCTTGGGCAGAATCCCAGCTGTCAATTTACTGGCTTGGTGTCCCTGAGCAAGTTAATTAGCCTTTGTTTGCATCAGTTTTCTCATCGTAAAATGGAGGCAACAATAGTGCAAACTCATAAGGTCATTGGGTGGAATAAATATGCTAATAGATGTAAAAACTTACTACAGTGCTTGGAACATAGCAAATACACTAAAGTGTTAGCTCCCACTGCTAAGAGAGTCTGGAAGTTGCCTGGGGCCAAGGTTTTTCCGACTTACTTTATTCCCTGCTGTATTCCAAACACCCAAGGTTGTGCTTGACCTGTAGTGGAATTCAATAAAGACTATGAAAACCAGAGTTTCCCTGTTTGTATTAGCAAAATTGCAGTGGTTACTAGATGGGAAATTGTATTTGAGTATGTAAAAAAATTTTTTTTTCCCAAGGTTTTTCTTTGGCTTAATGCTAGAAACACACACACACAAACACAAATACTTGTGTGTGTGTGTGTATATATATGTGTGTGTGTGTGTATATATTCACATATAGGTATATACATCTCTATATAATTTTTATTCTAGGAGTATCTCAATTTAAGTATACTTATTTTGTAGAAATATAAACCTAAACCTTTTGTAGTTTAGAATACTGGCTTAATTACTATTGCTTCTGCAATATTCATGCAAGACAGAAATTTGTTTCATCAAGTCATCTTCCTCTCAAGAATCACGGAACAAAATTAAGGTGTAATCATTTAAAAGTGATCGTAATGGTGACTTTAAAGTAGCAGATGTTTTGATTTGCAGTGGAGACTGACTGGCTCTGGTCAGGCCCACTGCAGTTGCTCTATCAAATGGGGTATAAATGACATGGGATCCTTCCTGTCATCCCCAATGCAAGGGGTGAAAAATGCGGATGTGAATGAGCTGCAGGAGATTGCCTCTGAACCCGACAGCACTCATGTGTACAACGTCGCCGAATTTGACCTGATGCACACTGTTGTGGAGAGTCTAACAAGGACCGTCTGCTCCAGAGTAGAAGAACAGGACAAGGAAATCAAAGGTAAAACCAAACACGGAAAGCATGGTTCAGTGGATGGTGATGTTACCCTACATTAAGTCTATCGTGGATTATGAAAATTCTTGGTGTTTTCATGTTGGCTTTCTAAATGGAGTCCTTTATTCCCCTAATACCTGAATCACCAAAGTAGAAAAGGGAGTATAAAGGCAGGCTTTGTAGTGGCGAGGGAGGGATATGTTGGCCACTAGATGGTTTTCTCCATGTTTTCACATTTACAGCATCATGGTTTGTTATTTTTAATTAAGCTTTTACTTTTGAGACAATTGTACATTCACATACAGTTGTAAAAAATAATTTAGAAAGATACCATATATCCTAAAGTAGTTTTCTCTCTGGCAACATCTGGCAAAACTATAGAATATCGCAATCAAGATATAGACATTAATACAGTCAAGATACAGAACATTTCCATCGCCACAAGGTTGCCTCATGTGGCCCTTTTATCACCACACCTACGTCCCTCCTATCCCTACTCTCTCCCTAACCCCTGGCAACTACCTATCTGTTCACCTTTTCTGAAATAGTTTTCATTTCAATAACATTAAATAAATGGAATCATGCAGTATGTAATCTTTTGAGATTGGCTTTTTTCCTGCATGGTAATTTCTTGGAGATTCATCCCAGTTGTGTGTGTTTCAATATTTTGTACTTTCTTTATTGCTGTGTAGTAGTCCATGATATGGTTGTGTCATGGTTTGTTTAAACATTCACCCATTGAAGGACATCTGTATTGTTTCCAGTTTTTGGCTATTACAAATAAAGCTGCTATGAATATTTGTGTACCGGTTTTTGCATGAAGATAAATTGTCATTTCTCTGGTATGATGCCCAAAAGGGCAGTTGATGGATTGTATGGTAGTTGCATGCTAAGATTTTTGAGAAACTGCCAAACTGTTTTTATGTTCTCACTAGCAATTTATGAGCGGTCCAGTTTCTATGCATTGTTGCCAACATTTTTTGTTGTCACTATTTTTATTTCAGCCATTCTAATAGGTATAAAATAGTATCATATTGCAGTTTTATTTGCATTTCCCTGATGGCTAATGAATTTGACATCTTTTGCACGTGTTTATTTGCCATGTGTATACCCTCTTCAGTGGAATGTCTGTTCATGGTTTTGCCCATTTTCCAATACTTATTGCATTTTTGTTGTTGTTATGGTTACACATGACTTTGAGGTCCTTTTTCCCCTGTTGTTCCAATTGGGAATTTCTATTGTTCTGTCTGTCTTCACGTTCACTGATTCTTTCCTCTATCCTCTCCGTTCTGCTTTTGAACCCATCAGTTGAATTTTTTATTTAAATTATTGCATTTTTCATTTCTAAGATTTCTATTTGGCACTCCTTCATAGGTTCTTTTTCTTTGCTGAGACTTCTATTTCCTTCTGAGACTGTCTGTTTTTCTCTTTTGTTTCAAATGTGTTTGTATTTGCTCACTGAAGCATTTTTATGATGGCTGTACCTTCTGATTTAGCTAGCTTCCTCTGACACTACTCTGGCAGGGGAAGGGGGGTGTGCATTGCATCATTTCTGCCAGTTGGGAGCAGAAGTCCAATTTTTGCATTTGGTGTCCTTTGACACCCCTGGGTAGGAGATCCTCATTACTGCAGGGTGGAGATGGGAGTTCTGGATACTCACTAAGCCTCCAGTGATACTGCCCAATTGGAGAGGCAGGAGTGCCTCATTGCTACTCCCCATGTGGCCTCCACTGATGCTGCTTTGAGGGTAGAGAATGTCCTGACTCTCCACTAGACCTCCTATGACAACACCCCGGGGGGAAGGGTACCTCCTTAATACTGGTGGGGTTGGGGGTCCAGGCTCTTCATGTGGTCTAAACTGATATCATGGGGGGGTGGGGCACAGGGGAGATTTATTATCACCTGGCAGGAATGAAAGTCTCTCTTCCCTACTTGGCTTTCTTTCATACCACCCTGTCCAAGGTGGGAGATGGTGGGTGTTGAGGCACCTTGTTACAGCCAGGCAAAGATAGACGTGTTGGCTCTCCATTCATCCTTTGTTGCCATGGTTGGGGAGGTGGGTCCATAGTTTTTTCTGTTGTGTTTGGCTGGAGTAGAAAGTTACTGCATACAAGTTTTCTGTCTTGCTAGTTGCCCCTTTTCTGGCCCTGTGGCTTGAGAGAGCAGGCTTTTGTTGGGGCTTCCTTTGTCTGCATTCATTGGTGTTTCCGAGTTGCTGGCTTCTTCAGCTCCACAGCTGGGATATGTGAGGCAAAAAGAACACCCAAGGAACTCACCATCATTTTGTTCCTTTGGTCTTGATGTCCCTAGTCCATTTGCCTTCTTCTCTCCACTTTTCATTATCTTCTGATATGTATTTCAGAATTTTTAGTTGTACATAGTGGAAAGACTATGAAAAATATCTACTTCATCTCCCTGGAAATGGAAGCCATCATGGAATTTTAAGGACCCTCTTGTCCTTCACGATACCATTGATCTCCAGGTGGCTTGTGGCTTACAGGAATATGATCAGAGACCAAGGCTGTATCCACATGACCTCTGTTCTAGTTTGCTAATGCTGCGGAATGCGAAACACCAGAGATGGATTGGCTTTTATAAAAAGGGGGTTTATTTGGCTACATAGTTACAGTCCCAAGGCCATAAGGTGTCCAAGGTAACACATCAGTAACTGGGTACCTTCACTGGAGGATGGCCAATGGCGTCCGGAAAACCTCTGTTAGCTGGGAAGGCACGTGGCTGGCGTCTGCTCCAAAGTTCTGGTTTCAAAATGGCTTTCTCCCAGGACGTTCCTCTCTAGCAAGCTTGCGCCTCTTCAAAACGTCACTCACAGCTGCACTGAGTTCCTTCTCTTTGAGTCAGCTCATTTATATGGTTCCATTGATCAAGGCCCACTCTGAATGGGTGGGGCCACGCCTCCATGGACATATCCCATCAGTTATCATCTATAGTTGGGTGGGGTGCATCTCCATGCAAACAACCTAATCCAAACTTTCCAACTTAATCCCCACTATTATGTCTGCCCAACAAGATTGCATCAAAGAATATGGCTTTTTCTGGGGGACATAATACATTCAAACCGGCACAACCTCCTTTAAGAGATCAGTGTTATTTCCTTCCTCTCTTTTATCCAGGAGCATTAAGGGGTTCTATTTGCCTGCATATCCTTGTTTCTCCATCATTCTCCTTCCCTGGACCAGATCTCTTGGGACTGGGCTGGGCAGCCAAGCAATAAAATCCTGAACAAATTTCCCTGAGCTTCAGAGTGATAATTCTTTAGAGACCAGCTTTCCCCAGAGAAAACTTTGCATGTGGTTGATGATAATGCACATCTGTCCAAAATCTTTATAGAATCATTTGCTTTAACGTGCATATAATACACATGAAGTGCTCAGTGTCTTGCTCATGGTGAGCATCCAGTATATGATAATTCATTTTTCTTCTTTTTTCACTTTTTAGATATTGCCTGTTTTTTGCAAAAAAAGTCCTCAGTATAGAGTCTGTATACTCTATGATGCTTAAAAACACAGGTTTTGCTGTCAAGATGCCTGGATATCAGTCTCAGCTCTGCTGTTTAGTAATTATGAGACCTTGGGCAAGAAAGTAACTAACTTTATCATGTCTTGGTTTTCTCACATGCAAAGTGGGAATAATAAAAGTAACTACTGAGAGTTAAATGAGATGATATTTCTCTAGAACTTAGAAGAGTATCTTTAGAAACATACATGCTCAATTAATGTTGGTTTGTCTTATAGCAATGTCATTAACATAAGGAAGTTTCTTGAAATCAGGGACTATGTCTTATTTAAGTTTGTAGCCTCAGAACCCAACATAGTACCTGGTAGCTAACAGATACTTTAATGTTCAAATGGACAAATGCAGGAATGAATAATTAAATCAACTTATCTAGAGATGACAGCTTTAGGAATAGCACAATATCAACAGTTACTTCTGAATAATGAAATTTTCTGGGTTCATAAGAAATAAGTTAGGGAAAGAGGTTTATTTTATGTGTTTCTTTAATTTAGCCTCAGCTCTTGCCACCATTGGGCCGCCTACAGAGTTGATTATTTCGGAAGTTACAGCCAGAAGCTTTATGGTCAACTGGACTCATGCTCCAGGGGAAGTGGAAAACTACAGAGTTGTGTATTATCCTGCCAGGGGTGGGAAACCAGAAGAGGTAATAAGATTTTCAAACCATTCTTTAGGATCTCTCAAGGCTTCTAGAGTAGTGAGAATAAGAGAAAAATCATATATATATATATATATATATATATATATATATATATATATCTTATGTATATAATAAAGACATTATTCATCCACAAATATTGTTAATGATTTGATGGAAATACGTTTCCATGTGTCCATATTGTTCTCCCATCTCTCTGGGATAGGCTATTTATACCTCTTCTCACCCCTCCATCAAATACCCTCAAAACTAGTCTGGGTCTCCAAATTTAATACAAATTGTTTTGCCTTTTTTTTTTTTTTTTTTTCCTTTTTAACATTAATGAGCTCTAAATTCAGAGTTATCAGGCCAGGGTCCCCTTTTGCTATTCATGCATCCTTTCTACTTTGGGAGAAGGTTTGAACTTTCTGCCTGAATGAAATCTGTGTGTTCCAAGTTATGGGGTCTTAAAGTTTAGTTCTCCAAGGTTTGGAATTTTTCCTGGATATTTGTGGAGAATAGTACAATGGAGAAGTCATAGCAGAGCAGTTGTGGCCAACACAGGAGAGAACGCCCATTGTCAGATGATTGGATCCCTCTCATTTCCTCCCTTTGATTAACAGCTTCACAGGGACTATGCTAGAATTTGATGGACTCTCCCTTTCTTTTTGTTGCTCTAACCTCTGACTGACCACAGCTGTTTCACAATTTTCTTCTGTATGACTTATGGTTAATTTTTTTAAGTGTTAGAGAAGTAGATCACAGAGTTTTAAATCATCTGGACTAAAAAAAAACAAAAAACAAAAAAATCAGAGTGCTTCCAATGAGTCTAATTTTTTCATGACTAGTAAGTCTTTAAAATGCTTTCCAAAGCTTCACAAAAAAATCACACGCCTACTGTTACTAAGTGGATGGAAATAGAATAATAATTAGCTTGGGAATGATGCAGTTTCCGCTAGATATTAATTAAGGAACTTTTGGACTTTCCATAAAAGACACATAACTTCAAGGAGAATTGATGCCATGGTGGAAAAGAGGTTGTGTCACGAGTAAGAAAATATTTAATGAAATATTCTTGCTTGAGATGTTTTTGCTCCTTGATTTCAATTCTTCATGTGTGATATTCCATAGTTATTCCTTGACCTGTTCTTTAAACAGGTGGTGGTGGATGGAAGTGTATCTTCTACGGTGCTGAAAAACTTGATGTCTTTGACTGAATATCAGATAGCAGTCTTTGCAATATATGCCCACACTGCCAGTGAAGCCCTCCGGGGAACTGAAACTACACGTATGTTTTAAATTATACCCAATTCTAACTCTGCACAGCCTTGTCTAGGGGCCTTTCCTAAATTAGAATTGTATGTGAGTTGCACTGATAGACATGTTGAATCAAATTCATAGGAAATAGTTGCAATGCTATATGTAATACACTTCCATGCGATCACTGGAGTTTTTCAGGTGTTACATATAGGGAGAGATGTTATAAAATTCTGGTATGCTTAGTAGAAAGCAGTCTCTATGGTAAAAGGTGCAAAATACATTCATTTATTTATTAAATAATTAGTGCATGCCTATTATGAACCAAACACTGAGCCTGAATTTGTCCATATAAGTAGTGTAGGAGTTCTGTATCTCCTGCCCAGTAGAATACCAGTTTGTTCAAAATATGTTGGATCTATCTTCAAGGTTCATATCATTGTAATTAAAACAAGTTTTTGAATGCAAATAATTCCTTACATGGGCATGCTCATGATAACACAGATAATGCATGCACAACACACACATGCGAGTACACACATACTCAGAGAATCATGGGAAGACATAATCTTAAACATCATGATCACCAACTCATTTAATCATTCCAAACGTTAATCGAGTTACTGCGATGTGCTAGGCAGTAGGCAAAATTAAAGCCCTACCCTTGGTAAAACAATAACAATGAAGCAACACCAATAAAAGGAAACATTTCTTGAATGCTTGACTTGTGCCAGGTACTATGATAATAGCTCTCTGTACATTGTTGGATATAACCCTGGCAACAATCTGTGAAGCTGGTGTTAATACCCCCAGTTTGCAGAGATATTTTAGACACAATTCTAATCCTCAACAATGTTTTAGTCTAGTAGGAGGGGATACAAACTAAGGACATGCAAACACTTGAGTGCAATAAAGTGCTATAGGCACTCCAAAAGAACTGTGTTCAGGAAGCTTCAGGTATAAACAGAGACCCAAATTTATGATATCCTGGTTAGAAAAGTAGGCAGGGCCAGATTATGGAGGGCCTTGGAGTATATCTAGAAACTGTGATCTTTCATGTTTTTCAATGGTATCCTTTAAGCCAGGAACTTGAATTGATTCTTAATCCCTTCCCCCCTGCTACCTAAATCTGGCCAATCTTATTTCCAGTTCATTTTCCCATACCCTATTGCTCCTTAGTCTTGTCAAACTATCTCTGATTGGATGTGTCAATGAGTATTTCTTCATTCACACATTTATTCATTCAATCACCCATTCCGTCATTTATTAAATGATCCAATAGCCGTTTTTTAAGGCTGCTACTTACCAGACCCTGTGCTTAGTGTTGGGCATAAAATGATGGGTAGAATAGTCTCCTTGTCCTTGAATGGCTACCAGAGAAGTGTGCCCAGCACTGCAGCAGGATATAAGAAAATAGAAGATGTTGTTCCTTTTAACCAAACGTTCACTATGTCCTCCCTCCAGAAGGGTCTTACACGGTTTATGTGAACAGATATACGGATACAAGTTATCTGAGAAATATGTCATGTTCACCTTACAGAAACTAATACTTAGATTCCTGGAAGGGTGTGAGCACGTGTATAAATGGCTGAACGTTTTTAAAATCTCCCCTTGCAGTTGCATTACCCATGGTTTCTGACCTTGAGCTTTATGATGTGACTGAGAGCAGCCTGCGGGTCCGGTGGAACCCTGTGGCTGGGGCGTCCGGATACCTGGTCCTCTATGCGCCTCTCACCGAGGGCCTGGCAGGGGATGAGAAAGAGGTAAGCCGCCCCTGCCTCCTCGAGTCCCAGAATCCTTCACTTCCTTCAAGTGCTTTCACTGTAAACATTTATTGTATAAAATAAAGAAAATTCAGACTTGTAGTCCTACCACCTAGAAATAGCCACTGTTAACACTTGGTTAACAGGTATTTTCAATGCATTTAAAAAATGTTTTTAACTTTATTTATTGAAAAATTAAAACAAACAACAAAAAAACCCCACATTTGAGACAAAACAAAGCAAAGGATTAAGAAAAACAAATAACCTAAAATAACAGCTTTGCTTCCAACATGTTCCTACCATACCCCAAGAAAATGAATAAACCATATCCAAACAAAGAAATAAGAAAAATAAATAATCTAAAGTAACTACATTGCTTCCAACATGTTTCTACCATGCCTCAAGAAAATTAACAAACCATACTCAAAGGTATAAGAAGAACCAAATAACCTAAAATAACTACTCAATGCATTTTTAATATGCAATTGGAGTTATTACTCTACATAGCATTTCGTAACCTTCTATTTCATTTAATTTATTCTAAATAAACTTCCATGTTATTAAATAATATTATGTGGTCATTTTTAATGTCCACATAGTATTCTGTTGTTGGGTTGTACCAAGACAGATTTAATTAATCCCATGTTATTGGGCATTTAGATAATTTGCTGTATAAATAATGCTCTTGTGAACATTCTTGAACACATACCTTTGCACAGTTGTCTGATTATTTCTTTAGGATAGATGCCTAGAAATTGAGTTTTTCTTCAAATAGTATGTAAATTATTAAGATTTGTATTAGGTGTTACCAAATGGCTCTAGAAAAATTTTATATAATTGCTGTATATGGTTCATGAATGATTTCCCCCCCTATATACACTAAGTTAAATTTTTTTTTACTGATTTGGGAGGCAGACAAATGTGTCTCATTGATTTGAATTTTTGCATTTATTTAATTCAAATAATAAATCTTTAACTTTCAAGTGATTTGTTTTAGTCCTCATTTTTAATTTCTAGGGGGCAGTTTCTATAATGCAGACATTCCAGAAATAAAGAGGAAGGGCCCATGACTTGGGAATTCTGAGTGCTAAACCAAACCAGGCAGGTGGAGGAGATAAGCAAGGTAGTCCTGGAACTGTTTTCTTATATTGTAAAAAAAACCTGCCTTTTGATGACAGAAATCTTTAGGCCCCCAAATATGGTTAATCTGAAGATTAAGAACAGAGCATTGGCAATATGTGTCTCTTCTATTTCCAAAGTTAAGACAGTTTTTGCCCATTTGGATTTAATGTTGATCTGAATTATTTTGGCCAAACAGACTTCCAAATGGTGCCAGAAAGAGGCTCAACCTCACTAAGAAATAGAGAAATAAAAGAAATGCCAGTCACATCCAACGGACTAGCAAAACATTATTTTAAAGTCTGATAATACCACATATTGGTGAGCATGTGGAAAAAGAATTGGTCACATTCTACTGGAAAACACGTAAACTGGGACAGCCACTTGAGAGAACTTATGATGTCTTTTCAAATTGAAGATTATATCATTTTTTAGTTTATATCATAGGGAAATGTGCTGAAGGATTTTTTAATGCAGGTACTTCGTCAGATCAAAATATTTAAAATAACTAACATGTCCATTGAAAAGGGAATGGAAAAATATATTTTTATAACAGAATATCATAAAGGAATTGATGTCATTTCTGTCCTTGTGTATCAATAAAGATCAATATTGACATATAATATTGAAAGAAGATAATTATAAAAAGGTTGCAGTGATAATGTCCATTTAAGTACATTGTTAAAACATACAGAACACAAGTATATATAATTTACAGAATCATCCATATGTATATACAAGTACAAAAAAATGGATACATGCACATCAACATCAAAGTAGAAGTGGTGAACAGTAAGAATGAGAAAATGTCTGTATTATTTTTGGATATATTACCTTTTTAAAAAAAAATGATCTGCAGTCAATATGGTAAAATGTTAATTTATTAAATCTGAGTGGTGGATACATCAGGGTTATTATATTCTTTTATGTGCTTTTATGTATTGAGGTATTTCAAAATTTTTAATTGAAAAATATCAATTGTACGACTGGCAAATGTGGAGATTTGTTATTTTTGTCCCAAAAGATAAATAAAACTAACCTGTGACACATGGTACCACTGAGAATGTTGGCTAGTTTGAGTGATTACAAGGGTCAGAAAGTCATCCCAGAATTAAAAAGCACGTTGCCAAGCTGGGTGTCAAATTGGTTTGTCTCTTCTGAATACTAGAAGGGACTTGCTATCCAACTGGACAGACCTTCTTATTGAATGGGACAGCAAAACTGACTCAGCTCCATCAGGCTTGAAGCGGAAACCGGGCGTCCAGCCAGGGGACTGGTTAGAATTAGCCGAGTGGTGACAGATGCCCACATGGCCCTGCCTCCAGCATGCCGGCCGGGAGCTTGCACTCTTTTTCTAGAAGACATTTCTGATTCAAGTCCACCCACACTGTTCTGGGGACCATATACTTGACTCTGTTATTATGGCGGCAATTGCCTTTTGTCCAGATGTAGAGTTATCCTAAGACAGCATGCAAGGGTAGGTTCAGCTTTATATGGTTCCATGGTATCTGTTCTTAATATGAGTTGACACAAGACAGTGAAAAAAATTATGACTAAAGCCTGTTTGATGAAGGGACTGTGAGGACACACAGTGTCTCGCCTTCCATGAAGTTGCACCTTTATTCAGTTCCACTGTGCAGCGTTACTCACACGCATTGGCAGATGATCTGATAACAGTGTGTTCTTTTCAGATGAAAATTGGAGAGACCCACACAGACATTGAATTGAGTGACTTGTTGCCCAATACGGAATACACAGTGACGGTTTATGCCATGTTTGGAGAAGAGGCCAGTGATCCTGTTACAGGACAAGAAACAACATGTGAGCAAATACAGTCATTCAGATGAAATGTTGTGATAAAAGCCCAAATAAATATTGGGTTGTTAATTGGAAATACTGGTTTAGGTTGAAGCCTCTTAACAACAGACTGTAACTTTTTTTTACATTTAGAGCATGTAAATGTACATCTTCTAGTCTTGTATTATTATGAGAGATATGGAACTTTAGCATCGTCTCAATCATTCCACTGTCTTTTTCTAAATCTAAATGCTAGAAGAGAATATAGAGGAAAGAGCATGGGCTTTGGAATCAGAGCTGCCAAGACTGAAATCCAGCTCTGTCATATTTTAGCTAAAGGATAACAGGCAATTTATGTAACTTTTAAAAATCTATAAAAGGAGGAACAATAACCTTACATCTTAGGGTTGGTGTGAAGTTAAATTGCAGTAGTACGTGTGAACGCCGTTATCACCTAATCAGTACTTTTTTCCCACTTCTTATATCAACGTTTCCAAACTTTTTTCTAAAAATCTTTACTGTCCTTCTTATTAGAGGTCATTACTATTACAATTAGTTTTTTTTTAATTGAGTCTATGTACAAAATTCATATTTTTATGAAATGTATGTTTATTTTGTTTTTTCTTTTGGCAGACATATGTAGACAAAGTACTATCATGGCATACTAATGATGCTTGCCATGTAGCATTAAAAATATGGTTCTACTCATGGCTTATTGAAATATAAAAAGGTGCAGGGAGAGTTGGGGTCTTATCTGGCCTCTTTACCACCCTGAGCCTACGGGGTAGTAAATAGTGCAATTTCTGCAGTGTCTTTGTTTCTAAGACTCTACTTGGGAAAATGTACATAGAAGTTTAAAGACAAGGAAAGAAACTCTCCCCACACCCATCCTTTGTTAGTGGAGGCTGTGCTGCTGTCACTACTAGTCAGAGAAAGACCAGGGTAATAAAAACAACAAACAAAAAAACTGAGAGAGCCCCAGGCAAAAGAGGAAAATAAATAATTCATGCCAGAAAGCATCTAACATTCACTTGAATTTTGAGAACTTGTCGGTTTGAAAGAAGTGTAATTTTCCAACTTCTCATCTCTCTTTGACTCAGATTGCTCACAGCTTTATTATTATTTTTTTTAAATGTACATAACTCTTTCCCAGCATTAGTAGTTGATTAAAAAAAGATGTTCTGGGTACTTCTTCCTGAGATTGGCATTTTTATGCATGGAGAAAACTCAACAGTATTATTCCAAATTTAACTGAACTTCAGAAAATTTAGAGCCAAGCATGCAAAACATAAAAATAATTATTTTGCTGTTCTCTCTCCTATACTTTTTTCTCTAGCCCTTTATTGTCAAGGAATCAGTGTGTTTGGAATTAATGAAAAAATTGGTCTTTGGCATTAGGCCTTTGGTTAATGAAGAAAATTGGGCCATCGTGCTTTGTGGCTATAGCTGTTAATTGTCTTGATTTACCTTCAAGGTTTTTGATCTTCTGGCTCTAACAGAACTATTTGAGCTTGTGTTTCATGTATGGCATGTGTGTGCAAGTGTGTGTGTGTGTGAGAGAGAGAGCAAGAGAGGGAGGGAGAGAAGGAGGGTGACAGAGAAGGAGGGTGACAGGGTGTGTGGGAGAGAATGTGCAAACTGGTTAGCATCACAGACTCTGGAATAAATTGCCTGGATTAAACTAACTGTTCTCTGCTCCTATTAACTGCATAAACTTGGCCAAGTTACCTAATCTCTCTGAGCCTCAATTTCCTCATCTATATAATGGGAATAATTGTAGTTTTAACCTTGAAGACTAATGTAAGGATTTAATGAGTTAACATGTCATGTGTCAGGCACATGGAAAATACTCAGTGGATGTTAACAGATATTATTAATATTATTAATAACAGATATTAATAACAGATATTATTATTAATTAATTAATTAATGTTAACAGATACTATTAATGTGCAATGACTTGAGATACTTTCAAAGTTTACTGGTAATTTTTAGTCTGTTGAATCAGAAGGGGGTCCTTGAAGAAATATCCAATGGCTAAAGAATTGATAGTTAGGAATCTGCAGAAATACCAACACCTCTTTAAATATGTTTGAAGCAATAATAAAGCATTTATTTAATCTCACAAAACCCTTGTGATTTATCCAACAAATATTTTTTGAGTTCTTGCTATGTTGAGGATAAAGCTGGGAACAAAATTAAACCAAATTCCCCAATCTGCTGAGATTACAATATACTAGGGGAAAGAGACAGTAAACCAATAAAGATGCAATGAAAACAAAAGCAAGGAAAGGAGATAGTGTTGGCATGGAAGAATTATTTTAAATTAGGCGATCATGGAAAGCCTCACCAAGTAGGTCAGATATGTTTGGAAATCTTAAAGAGGTGAGGAAACCAACCATTCAGATATCTGTGGGGAAGAGGCTTCAAGGCTGAGGGATAGAAGTGCAGTGGCCTTACGTTTGAGCACACTTGGCCAGTTCCAGGACCAGAAAGGATGCCAGCGAGTGGCGTGAGCAAAGAAGAGAGGGATAGGAGAAGGGGTCACTGAGATGCCAGAGGGCCAGGTATGAGGAGTCTTGCACACAACTGTAAGACTGTGGGTTGACTCTGAGGGATTTGGGAAGCCATTTGGAGGGTTTTGTGCAGAGAATAAAAGGATCTGATTTGCATTTTTTTAAAAGGGTCACTTTAGCTGCTCACTTGAGAAGAGCTACATTGAGGGGAAATGGAAGCAGAGAGATCAGCTGGGAGGTCACTTTAAAGTCCAGGGCAATAGGTGATAGTGCCTTTTCCCAAGATGGCAGCAGTGGGGGTGAAGAGAAGCAGTCAGATTCTGGATATAGATTGAAGGAATTGAAGATAGACTAGAAATAGGCTGTGAGAGAAGGGAGAAGCCAGGTGGACTCCAAGGTTTTCTTCCTGAGCGATGGAAGAATAGTTTCCACTTACTCAAAGGGAAAGAGTGAAGGGAGAGCAGATAAGAGAGGGAGGTGGCTAAGACTTGATTTCGAGTGTCCTGGCTTTTGATCCAATGGTTTTGTCATTTACATCAGGCCATAATAATAGCACTTATTAGAGAAAAAAGACATGGAAAATTTACCTACATCTTGTTTATTTCAAAGCATGTTTAACTTATTACTACTATTCACTCTGTACAAAGGGACTATTTTTTCTCTTAAGGAGAGCACATTATTGAATTTTTGTGAGACAATTCACTGGTTATTTTAGGGTTAGAGATTATTCTCCGGGAGATTATTTTTCATGTGTAAGTAGTTCAGAAGTTGGGATGTTGTTTCTTGACTTTTTACATATGTGTCATTAAAATTTTTTTTTCTTTTCCATTGCTGCAAAGTACCTTTAAGTCCACCAAGAAACCTGAGAATCTCCAATATTGGCTCGAACAGTGCTCGATTAAGTTGGGATCCAACTTCAAGTAACGTCATTGGTTATCGAATTTTATATAACAACGAAGATGAGACTGAAATCAATGAGGCAAGTTGTGGAACATGAAATATATTATGTGGGTAGTTGTGTGTTAGTTATCTATTGCTGCATAACCAATCATCCCAAAACCATGATAATGGTTTAAAACCATGATAATCATTTATCTCTCATAGTTACCATGGATCAGGAATTGGGGCCACTCATAAGGTGTAGCCAGATAGTGGCAAGAGCTGGAGCCATCTTGACAGGCTCTTTACTCACACATCTGGTGCCTGGTCTGGGAAGACTGGTGCAACTTGGGGTGGGAGCAACTTTCTCAATCTCTAGGAAGACTCTTCCCATGATGTCTCCAGCATGGCAGCTAAAGGGGTGCTGGACTTTTTACATGTTGACCCAGGAGTCCCAAAACATGTATCCAAAGAGAGACTTCCAGATGAAAGCCCTATCACTTTTAATGACCTGGACTCAGAAGTCACCTAATATCACCTTGACCATCCTCCATTGCTAGGTGAGGGTAGGAGAGGTGACAAGGCCTTGCCTGGATTCAGGGTGGGGAGGAGCACAGATCCCACCTCTGGTAGAAGGCTTGTTATTCACATTATAAGAGGGGCCTGTGGGCTGTGAGATAAATATTAATATGGTCATCTTTGGAAAATACAGTCTTCCACACTGGGACAGAATTGGGGAAGTGTGTATCTTTGTAAAAATATTAAACTAGAAGTGACGTCAGTGTTATCTAGGTTATTTCTCTGTTTTGGGGCAAGTTGGCATCTGAAAGACACTAGGTGAGCTTAGATGAGATTAAACTGGAAAATGAATATTCCAGTTTTCTGTAGGAATATATTTTCAAATCATGGAAATTATGAAAACCAATGAAGACATAGTATCTTTCACACAGCAACAATATTTTTGAAATTATTTTCCTGGAAATATGTTTTAATAAGAGAGATAAAATGATTTTAATTTTTTTCTTATTTTGGTCCAAGAAGCTAACAAAAAGAGGGAAGTATGTGGACTTGCATCATTTTTATTTTCTGATCGAACAAAGCAAATACTTTCATATAGAAAGACAAAGTTTTTCCTACAACTACATTCAAGCAGTATTTTACGGAATGCTCCCTCATATAGGACATTGGGTGACAGATGGACAATATCTGCATACGGTAGAAATACTGTTCTAATGGACACATCTTTCATTAACCTTCATAAATCCTGAAAGTAAATGTTTTTGATGAGGCTGGGATAATTTAGACTAGATGCTTTGTTTCTGAAGATAGGAGCCTGGAATAGTAAAAATTTTTGTCACTGTCTTGGTCTACCAGAGCTGCTATGACAAATAACCACACACTGGTTTTGTTTAACCAACTAGAATTTATTGGTATCTGATTTTAAAGGCCAGAATTCCTAAACAAGTCCTCAGCAAAACCATACTTTCTCTTGGAGTCTGTAGCCTGTTGGTGATGGTTTGCCACAATTCTTGGGATTCTTTGACTTTCATCTCTGCCTCCATCACCTGGCAATGTCTTTGGTCTCCTCCTGTGGCTTTCTCTGACGTCTGGCCTCTGCGTCTTCTGACTTCTTCCAGTTTCTGGTTTCTACTGATTAACTTCTGAATTTCCTCTCTTCATAAGGCTTCCAGTCATATGGTTTAAGACCAATCCTGATTCAATTTGGCCACAACTTAATTCATAAAAACATCTTCAGAAGGTCCTATTTACAAATGGGTTCACACCCACAAGAATGATGATTAAGATCACAAACATGTCTTTTGTTGGATTACAAGATTCAATCCACCACAGTCACCAATAATAAATTGACTAGTTTCCCAAGGGTGCAAATTCAACTGGTGGATAATGTAAATGAGTAAAATGGGTTATTCCACATGTAGAAATAGTCACATCTGCAAAGAAATACATTCTCTCCTGTTTTTCTTGAAACATGATGCTAATTTAGCTATATTTTGTATTCTCACTTTTGGGACATGGATAGAAAAGAAATTCTCTACTCTAAGACAGCAATTCAAGACTGATAATGACAGTGGACGCTTGGCTTCAGTGCCAGGAATGCCAGGGCATGGTGGGAACTGGTGTGCTGGGGAGTGCGTGTCCACCCAAGAGGCAGCTGGAATCAGTGCCTGCAGGTGGCTGGGGCAGAGAGAGCCAGGCTCGGGGCTGCCAGATCTTTTAACTCTTGAAGAGATGCCAGGGATTTCTATTTTTAAGTGAAACTTAACAATTTAAAAATGTTGGCTTGTTAAACAGTCAAAGTAACACAACTATATTCACCTATAAATATTTGTTCACTGTAGAGCAACCTTCTTTGATAATAACTTTTAATAACACAACCTTTCTTATATGTATATTTGTTCTATTTATAAATATAGTCATATAATGTGATAAATTATGTTTATGAGGCTATTCTGACTGGTTATGGTATTTTGAGCTATCTACCTTTACAAAATATGGCCCCAGACCAGGATACCTATTGATAACATTTGGGTGCTTTTTGTAGTTTTTTTCCCATCTTGGAAACATCTTTAGCACTAGCTATTTCTAAGTGTATTGGAAATGCAGACACTTACCAAACTCTGTTTGGCAAAACTGAACTTAAAATATGAGTAAATGGGCTATGGGTTAAGGTCTGAGAAAATTTTCTTTGGATAAAATGCAAAAATGATGCATGAATTTTATAACATCCATTTTGACTAGTTTGTGTCCGTGTGTGTGTGTATTTTCTTACTTCTTAATACTTAACCATGGACTTGTGAGTTGAGTTGCTGGATAAGTGTCTTTCATTTAAGTGAAGTAGAACTTTACTTAATTTGGGAATATGTGATATTAAGGGTGACTATTCCTACTAGATTTTGCTTTACTTTTAAGTAATTTAAGCTTCCATTTATAGATAATGCAACAATTGGGTTTTTAGGATATTTGACTCTAAAACATTCTGGAATGAATTTTAGAATGTCCCACCTAAAATCTCCTTAGGAAATAACTTGTGATTGACTGTAAAAAGCTTTTAAAATTAATATTTAATTAATATTTCTCTGCTTCACTTCCTTCCGTCCTCCCTCTCTCTCTCCCACCTTCTCTTTCTTTTCCTCTTCCTCTGCTTCCTCCTCTTCCTTTCCCTCTCTGTCCTTTTTCTGTCTTAGCCCTTACCTTCACTTTTTGGAGACCAAGGAAGAAGAATAAAACAGGACATTTAAACAATTGTGTGCATTGATGTGGGTGATGGTGGTGGTGGTGGTGGTGGTGACGGCAGCTAACACCTGTTCAGTGCTTATCGTGAGACAGGTACTCTTCTGAGCACTTTACAGACACCTCATGCAGTCCTTACAGAACCAGATGCTGTCAAAGCCTAACTTGCCATACTAAGGACAGGCTCCATCTTGATAGCCTACACTGAAAGGATCTGGGAGAAATGTGTAAACATGATGGTGAATTAACTGCTGCCATGTGAGTTTTATAAATGCAAAGGCTGCAATTCTGAAATCAAAGAGACAAGCCCAGTCCCAACAGCGATGACTCAGCCACAGAGCCCAGAGCAGGCCCAGGTCCCTCATTCCTCATTGAGGACACTTTCCTCGCCCCTCCCCAAGTTAGGCTCTCATTAAGTTTAGCTAGATGGTTCCAATAATTATTCTCAAAATAGTTGCATAACCATGAGATCATGGTTATTTTTAATCATTTCCTCAGATTCCTCTCCCACATTAAAAATGCTACAAAATAAACTCAGTTCCAGAAATATTTTTAAACATAATTAGACTTTTGATATAAATATGTGATAACTAAAGGTTTTCATTTGAGGAAATAAAAAAATCAATAATATAAAAGATAGTCTATTTGGTGCCAAATGGAATGCTTTAATGAATAAACTGGATCTTTTAGAAAGATTATATGGTGGTTTGAAGCTGTATGTATTCCAGAAAAACATGTTCTTAAATCTCATCCATTCCTTGGGTGTGAACCCAATGTAAGTAGGGCCTTTGGATGAGGCAGCTTCAATTAAGGTGTGACCCACCTTGATCAGGATGGATCTTAATCCTCTTTATAAGTGGAATGAAATTTAGACACACCGAGAAAAAGCCATGGGAAACAAGAGGCTGAAATGGAACCCAGAAAGGAAGGAAAGGACCAGGAGGTGCTGCCATGTGCCTTGCCCTTGCCATGTGACAGAGGAGCCAAGGATCACCAGCAGCCAGCCCCAGAACACCATAGTATTCTGGTAGAAAGCATCGCCTTGATGATGCCTTGATTTGGATATTTTCCCAGCTTCAAAACCGTGAGCAAATAAATTCCCATTGTTTACCCCAACCCATTTCATGATATTTGCTTGAGTAGTTTAGAAAACTAAAACAGAGTGTGTGTGTGTGTGTATATATACATAAAATTTCCACTTTTAGTCTCTTGTCATACCTATAAAATATTGATTTTAATTGTTTTTGTGTTCAAATTTTGACATCTTTGCAACATTCCTGTTTGTCACAGATTTGAGATTTAGATATGAGGTCAAGGCCTAACTTTGCATCCCAGGCTAGTTAGTTAAGTTCTTTGGGTCTCAGTTTCCTAATTTATAAAATGGTTATAAAAAGTACCTAAGGTTTTGGGTGGGTTGGGGGACTAAACAAAACAAAGAATATAAAGTCTCTGACACATTTGTATTGCTTAATATGATTAAACAAGAGATAGCAATATACAAATATATGTCTTGACCTTAGATTTTAAATATGAATTTGTCTTTTCTGTAAGTTTGAGTAATGAAGACATACAGTAAATAGTGTTTAAAAGCATGGGAGATAGAGTCTGAAACACTTGCTTTTAAGTTCTAGGATTAACTCTATCCCTTTAGCAAGTTCCTTAACTTTTTGGAGTCTCATTATTCCCAGTCTTCAAATTGGAAGTTGCATTCATTTCTCAGCTGCTAAAATAAATACCATACAATGGGTTGACTTAATAACGAGAATTTACTGGCTCAGAATTTCGAAGGCTGGAAGGCTTGCTTTCTCCTGGGGTCGTTATCTTCTGGCTGGTAATCTTTGGGGTTCCCTGTCTTTTTCATCAGTGGCAATGCACATGGTGGTGTTTTCTTTTTCTTATGGGTTAGTTGACTTCCAGCTTCAAGCTGCTCCCCAGGGCTTCCTTTCCGTGCCCAATTTCCTTTGCTTATAAAGACTTCAGCCATATTGGATTAAGGCCCACCCTCATTTAGTTTGGGCACACTTTAACTAATAACATCTTCAAAGGTCCTATTTATGAATGGGTTCACACCCACAGGACCAGGGGTTGGGACCTGAACATTGCCTTTTGTGGGGGACATGATTCAATCCCCAACAGGGTTAGTAATTAGCTGCCTGTATAGGATTGTGGTAAAGAATGAATTAATGCATATAAAGCAATCATAATGTCCAGGCCAGAGTAAACACTAAATGCTAAGAATTATCTGTAAAATTGTCAGGCCCTGATTTCGAAGAAGATAATAAATTATTTCAGGGTAACCAACACCCCAAAACACAGTAGCTTAAAATAACAGCCCATGGTTATGCAACTAGGACAGCTCATCTCTACTCTATGTGGTGGCAGCTGGGGAGATGCTTGCAATCATCTGGAAGCTTGACTGGGCTGGAACTTCCTAGATGACTTCACTTCCATGTCTGGCACCTTAGCTGGGGCGGCCAGAAAGGCTGGGGTTGGCTGGAAAGACGGGTTGGCTGGGCCTCTCTCTCCAGAAGTGCAGTTCAGGCTTCAAAAGGGTGAAAATGGAAGCTTCTCTCCTCAGGGTTGGCACTCGTGTTTTGACCTGCAGTTGGATAGAGTTGTATATGGTTCTGGGGCCAGCCCTTATTTTAGATGAGCCCTTTCTTATTCCTTTAAAAATGACTCTTTGGTGCTTCTACCTTCATTTTCATTCTTGTTCTATTCACTGAAAAAAAAAATGCAATTCACCAGACAGTGGTGAATAGTGAAATCAGGTTCTGCCCTCAAGGGGCTCACAGTTTATGCAGATGATAGACATTAAACAAGTACACAAAGAAATAAAATACTTTCAGGCTGTGATTGGTGCTAGGGAAGAGACAAACAAGGGGCAGTGTTGGAGAAGAACCCTACTGAGACAGGTGGAGAGAGAAAACCCCCCTGAGGAGGTGGAATTTAAGTGTAGTTGCAACACATGAGGAAGACCTGATTTTGAAAAGAGCCAGTGAAAGAGAATCCTAGACAAAATGCATGGCATGTGCAAAGGCCCTGCGGTGGGAAAAATGTGGACCTGACAGAAGGCCAGTTTGACTCAAGAGCAGTGTGCCCTTAGGAATGTGTGGTATAGAGAAGGCACAGTGTCCAGATTATGCAAGACTAAGGGGTCATGGCAGGAAGCTTGGTTTTGATTTGGAGGACAATGGAAAGCTAATGAAAGTTTTAGGTAGGGAAGGGATGCACTGTATATTTTTATACAGGTGCCTTGACTGCCATGAGCAAATACGTACAGTGGGCATAGTCACCTTCCCTATAACCTCAGGTTTTATCAAGATTCATCATCAGTAGTAATTGTAAAAACAGATCTCATCGATATTACTGCAAAATGTCCCTTGAAAACATTTTAAGCAGGATCTTTCATGGCACAGTCTTCTCTTGGGTAAACTCATTCATCTCTTCAATTTTCCAGAATATCACCAGAGCTACGGCCTCTTATTGTAAGTACCTACACATAGGGTTTTTGTGAGGACAAAAGGAGCAGATGTATGTAAATGGCTTAGGAGGGGCATCATTTATGTGGACTACAGTATGTCCCCTGGACTATGCAGCCTTAAACCAGACATTTCAGTTACGTTCATAGATTTGCCAAGTAGACAAAGCTGTCTAATCTTTCTCTGACCCTGAGGATGACTTTTGTCTTCTCAGACCCTGCCCTCATCTCCTCTTTATGGTTCCTTTCTCAGAATCTGTTCTTAGTTGTCCAGTTTCCTTTCTTGTCCTACCCTTTCCTAACTCCCTTCATCCTATCCTCAGGACTTATCCCGTGTGTGTCCTACAGAGGTTGGTAGGTATTTTTCCCAAAGATACCTTCCTATGGAAGATAAAGGGATATTTCAAATATTGTCTATATTCTTGAATACCCATATATTCTGATTCTTCCCTTTCATTTTTGCTCCCCTATGTGACTCTTATCAGAGTTATTAGCTTAGCAGTGAAGCTGAAAACTGGCTGTTCCTTGCAGATCGGTCCAGAAACGTTACATTTGTTTATGTTAGCCTCATTGCCTGCACTTTAGTTGTCTGCACTTTAGTTTCCATATCCTTAATGAGTGAAAATAATGTTGATTGCAAAGTTCTCCTGAGAATTAATTAACAGGAATCTATTTAAGGGTATAAGATTAGACATGTGTATGTATAAAGTTGACTAGTTCCATAATTGAATGATTTTTTTTGCCATATTTCTAGCTCTGTTGCCAGCCAAGTGAGTTATAGACAATAAAATGATTTCTGTTTCCAGCATTTTGAATATAGCTATTATTTGTTCTCTCTTTTGCAGGTTGAAGTCGATCCTGTTACTACATTCCCTCTGAAAGGCTTGACACCCCTCACAGAGTATGATGTTGCCATCTTCTCCATCTATGATGAAGGGCAGTCAGAGCCTCTGACTGGCACGTTTATCACAGGTAAGCTTTATCATGGTTTTGAAAAGTTCCCAAGAATAACTATATAGAAACCAGAACACAGAGCAGCCTCTTCAATTGTGATTTTGAAGAGACTGCATTTTAATTTTTATTTCTTTTATATACTTATAATTAGAAGAGAAAAATTAGGTGACCAATATGTGTACTGGCTAATTATTTTCTATTGAAGCAAGGGAAAGAGAAAATAGCATGTAAATTCAAAAGGTCTCAGTTAAAATCAAACACTGTTTTCTTCTTAATCTCACGTCTGTTTCTTTTATTCTGTCTATGTAAAATTTTTTTCATACTTCTTTCATTCGTTTGAGTGTTAATATTAAGTTGACCTTTCAAAATTGCTGATGTCTAACAGTTATTGACCTATAAAAATGACAGTTTCATATTACTTAACCCAATACATGAGCCTATAACCAATTTTGCATTTTAATGGGGCCCGAAAAATTAATGCAACAATATGGATTTTTAAAAATACTAAAATTAAATGTAATGTTTGAATGCATTTATTGTTACTTTTTATGTACCTTATAGTGGCCCAATAAATATAATTATTTTTTTGCCTCTTGGTGGTAACAATTCTATTGTTGCTTTCTGAACTTATTTTTTATAATGCAATTTTATTGAAATATACTCACACCATATACTCCATCCAAAGTATACAATCAGTAGCTCACAGTATCATCACAAAGTTGTGCATTCATTACCACAATCAGTTTTAGAACATTTTCATTACTCTAAAATAAAGAATATATATATATATAACAGAACACCCAAACCATCCCATACCCCTTATCCCCCCCTATTGTTTATTTATTTTTTGTCTTTATTGCTCATCTGCCCATACACTGGTAAAGGGAGTATCAGTCACTGGGTTTTCACTATCACACAGTCACACAATAAAAGCTAAATGGTTATACAATCATCATCAAGAATCAAGTCTACTGGATTACCGTCCAACAGATTCAGATATTTCTTTCTAGCTAGTCTAATACACCAGAAACTAAAAAGGAATATCTATATAATACATAAGAATAACCTCCAGATTGACCTCTTCACTCTATTTGAGATCTCTCAGCCACTGAAACTTTATTTTGCTTCATTTCTCTTCCCCCTTTTGGTCAAGAAGGCTTTCTCAATCCCATGATGACAGGTCCAGGCTCATCCCTGGGAGTCATGTTCCACGTTGCCAGGGAGATTTACACACCTGGGAGTCATGTCCCATGTAGGAGGGAGGGCAGTGAGTTTATTTGCGGAGTTGGCTGACAGAGGCCACATCTGAGCAACAAAAAGTTGTTCTCTGGGGTGTCTCTTAGGCAGAATTATTAGTTGGCTTAGCTTCTCCTTTGCAGAAATAAGTTTCATAAGGACAAGCCCCAAGATCGAGGGTTTGACTTATTAAATTGGGATTCCCTAATGCTTGCAGGAATATGAGGAATTCCCCAGGTGAGGAAGTTTAATATTTCCATATTTCCTCCCAGTCCCTCAAGGGGACTTTGCAAATACTTTTTTACTTTCTGCCCAAAGTACTCTGGGTGCACTGGATATCATATTAACCTGTACAGAATGATAAGATCTCATTCCCCATTCTAGGTTCCATACGACAATGTTGTTTAAATAAACTGACCACACAGATTAATTAGAAAGCATGCTACAGAGAATATAAATTTTGTACCAAATAAACATCTCTTAAATAACAGTCAAAAAGGAATACACGTGACTGCTGAAAGAGCTTATGGCCTACGAACCTTTACAACAAGCCTCGTTGAACACTCCACACTCCTGCATAGTCAATTGCCCAATCTATGTCCATGTCCTGAACTTATTTTTTGATGCTGTATTGAGGAGGTGAGAAAGTAATATGGAGAGAGATGAGAAAGAAGCTGGATTGAGAAATAATCTTCACAGAAAAGAAGTTCAGTAATTTCAGCAAATCTCCCAAGCGCTAACTGTAATAGGAATTCTCATGGAATCTTGTAAAAAATTTGTACAACCCTTGATTTCAGGTAATAAAAACCAACAATATGATAATTCATTCTAGATGTAGTTGGATGTTAGGCATGTTATCCTTCTTTGGTACATCCCAGAAGTGTGTGAACTGTGAAAGAGTGGACGTGCTGATAAATTATATTTAGCTTCTAATGGTAGCCATTTGCACAAATTAAAGGGACGAATGTTCTCTTCTAGGATTTAATTTATTACCTGGGGATTGATTAGGCACTAAAGCGCATAGACCCCAAAGAGATGTTTTTCAAGCCTCTAGGACATCATTTTGTTAATTTCGTCAAAAGACTGGTAAGGTTGTCTTTGAAAGGCAATGGATATAATATATTTATTTTTCCTATAATTAATGAAAAGAGCCAAATAGAGACCAAGCATTCTGGAAATTTCTGGAAAACTTTAAAAATCTGTTATTTCCACAATTTTCCTGAATTATGTTGTTGTTTTAAATGCTGGAATCGCAAACATAAGTCCACACACGACTGATAAGCATTACTTTCACTTCCTCCACGTGCTTTCCTAAAGCAAAAATTCCTGAAAGAGTCTTCTCTCCATATGGCTCCTAGGAGCTGCTTGAGTTTTGGCTTCCTTGTGGCTTCCTTGCCTTTCCACTTCCCTAACAAAATCCCCTTCATTGGATTACAGAGGATGTCCCAGCCCAGCAGTACTTGGAAATTGATGAGGTGACGACGGAGAGTTTTAGAGTGACCTGGCATCCCCTCTCGGCTGATGAAGGGCAGCACAAGTTGATGTGGATTCCAGTCTATGGTGGGAAGACTGAAGAGGTGAGTTGTCGAGATAGCTTGAAATTTAATCCAGAGAATTTTATCTGGAGGTAAATACATGCCACTGCATTTGAGCTGGTCTTCACTTTAACATAGATTGAGAATCCTGAAAATAATGCATATTTTGCATAGCATGAATATTTTATAAATTGTCAAATCATATTATTTTTTTCCAAGATTAAAATGCATTATTCCTAGCAGTTAAGTTACATATCTTACGTATTTTCAGATTCTTTGACTTTCATAAGTGACATTTAATAAAACTTCAAATTGCTACTTTGGCAAGTAAATCTGTTTGCTTAGGGAAATGAAATGATAAAGTCTCTGGTTTGACTTTAAATTTGAACTCAACAGCTCTGGAGTTCTTCACTTGATCTTAGCCAAAAGGCTGAGAAGTGATCCCCCTGGAGGATGCTTTTGCTTGCTTGTTTCTTGTTTGCAATCAGAATGGCCTTTCTTTCTTTCTTTTTCTTTTTCTTTCTCTCTTTCTTTCTTTCCTTTCTTCCTCCCTTCCTTCTTTCTTTCTTCCTTTCTTTCTCTCTCTTTCTCTTTCTTTCTTTATTTAAAATTTATTTTGTTTTATCCCATGATTCAAGTAAACCTAGTTACTAACCACCAAGTATTTCTCAGGTTTTCCTAAAAGAAGAGCAGGACTCCTATGTTATTGAAGGCCTGGATCCTGGCACCGAGTATGAGGTTTCACTGCTGGCTGTACTCGATGATGGGAGTGAGACTGAGGTAGTTTCTGCTGTTGGGACCACACGTAAGTTTTGTTCTGGCCAAGATTGACTTTAGCAGCTCCCACCATCTTTTCTGATACTCTCTGCGCTCCGCCAGATCCTTCCCCACCAGCCTTATCCCTGGCTGTGGAGGCTTCAGTTTCCCCTTGTCCCCCACAATAATTCCACCTTCAGTGGAACAGATCTATCAAGCGTTTAAGCATCCTAGACTAGTAACACAAGAACACAGGGACCATGTCTGTCTTGTTCACCGTGGTATCTGCAGCCCTTAGCACAGTACCTGGCACATTTTGATTGAATAATAAATACTTGATGAATGGTTGGATAGATGTATGAAATAATTTATAAACACATAATGAACCAACAAAAATAAACCTAGGCTAACGTGTCCAAGAGTTTCTGGAATCTGTCGAGTTGATTTTGGTTCCAAGAATCTTGTGCAAAATCCATTCACTGATTCATTCATCCCTTCATTTTTAAAATATGAGGTATTAACCACATATTAAATTGTCTTAGATTGTGTTCCCTGGAATCACATTTTGAGACAGAAAATTGCATCCAGATGGTTTATTGAAGACTACAATCAGGAGATACATCTGTGAGGAAGTGAGGGCGGCAGGATGGAGGATATAGGAGAAGCTGACCCTCGAAGGGACTGCAGCTGAGCCCTGAGCTAATCCTTTTAGGAACTCTGGAGCTGGGAGGGCCCTTCTCAGTCATCTCAAATTGAGGCAGAAGGGCTGGGTCTTTGTGTCTCCACATGGCCAGTCATTAGAAGTGGCCAGTGCTCTGACAGACACTGTGAGCTCAAGTGAGCTATTTCCCAGTGAGGGAGGTAGCTGTGAGCCTTTGGCAGCCAGAATTCCGGCACCTGGGGGATGGGTGTGTCAGCCTCCACCCCCAAGAGGGGATCTGGGTGGAGCCCACACATCCATAAATGTTCAGCTTTCCTTTGAATGCCCAGGGTGGATACCAGAACTGGAAGATGCACTTCTTTCCCAAGCGTGTTGTCCTCCCTGGTGGTCTTGTTTGGCAGACCTTTTGCAGTTTGGTCTAGGGCACTGTTTAATTCCCTTTAATTATCATGGTTATACCCCTGTTTCAAAGTAACTGGGATGTTTCACATTTTTGTAGTTGTAATTCAAATGTTTATATGAAGTCTTGTGTCTGTGGACTAGAAACTTGACCTTCTTTGGGTTTCAGTTTCCTTTCCCATAGAATAGAGTTTCCCTTACTTACAACTCACCTCTTTAGTCTTCTCACAATGGACAGGGATTTAGTGAGAAACAAGTGAGATAATATGGGTGAAATTTTTCTTTGAAAACTACAAAATGCTATACACGAATATATAGCATTATTATCATTACAGAAGTTTAAGTAATGAATATTTTTTTAGTTGACAGCATTTGGACAGAACCAGCCACAACCATAATCCCAACCACACCTGTGACTTCAGGTAAGGACAAATAGGAACCCATTTACCTGTAAGAAATGTTTGATTGAAACAGAAGTTATGCTGTTTCTGTTTTATTTATTTTGCATTATTAATTAGGAAAAGAGATGCCCCTCCCTCCCTTCCCTGGCATGCTGGCTCCAATTTCACTGCTCTCCAACCCTCTCAGCAAGTCCTTTAGTCCTAAATGCAAGCTGGTCTTCTAGTCCACTGATTTCATTCTGACTATCTTGCTAGCTTTTCCATCTTTGTACTGACTCCCATTTAACTCTTCTGAGTTTTTAGCATAGCAAACCCTTCTCTTTTTTCCAGTGGCTTCTCCTCTTGTTCCCTGTTGAGAATTATTCATACCATGGTTTCCTTGCATTCCTGTGGGTCGCTGAGATTGGCTGGTGTACTGTTCTTCCTCTATCAGGTATTTTGTCTCAGCTTCTCTCTCCTCTCCACTCTGATACATATCCCAATTAGCAGTCAGATTCAATCAGGTACATAATTCTTACATAAATCTTATTTCCCTTCTTAAAATCATAAAGCAGTTCTCTATTACACATTCATCATTCACTCACTCACTCATTACTCAGTTAATCTTGATGGGGCCCTTCTTTGTGCCCCCCCGAATCTGTTTATCATAACAACCAAGACCCTTCATGATTGGGCTCTAGCTTACCTCCTGGCATCAGCTGTATTTCCTATGCTTCTTTCATTCTCCCGTTTTCTCCTGCCATCTAGAACTCCTAGCTCTGGATGTGAGTAGTTCCCTCTTGGTCCTACTGCCTGGTACCACCCCGGATGTGCCTGGTGAACATCAATCTCCTACCTCTTCAGTGGCACTGATTTTTTTTTTTTTGTCAAGCATTAATCACGCTGTAGTTCTAAGGCCTAAAACAGTCTGACATACATTAAAAGCTCAATGAATATTTGCTGAATGAATGAATGAACAGATGAAGTAAAGGAGGAGCCAGAGGAGATGGAAAGAATGAGAGAAAGGGCAGGAGAGAGAGGAGGAGATGGGACAATTGAAGGAGCAGGCAACTTAGTATATGAGAATGAATGTCCCAGAGAACATAAGTGAAGGGCTTTGGATGGATCTCAGAAGAAGGGTGATATCCATGGGACTGAATGGATAGAGGCAGCCGTGGTGAGAGGTTTGTGTTTTGAGAGACAAGTATTAAAGCAGAAACGGGGATGTCCACGTGGATGGCATGTGTGTTGGATGCTGGATTGCACACTGAGGCTGACCACCCTAGTCCTCCATGTCCATTCTCCAACAGAGCTTAGAGGGAAGTTCTCCTGAGCTTTCCGTGCTCCCCTTTAGGTGCCACGGGCTGGTTTCTTATGTCCAACAATTTCTTCCCAGTTCTCTTCAGTGGCATATACAGAGCTGATGGCTTTGAGGTCCACAGTCTCACCTTGAAGCATCTCAACCTATTTCTGTTTGTGACTTGGCATCAAACTCCCCATTGACCACTAAAGCTGAGTGGTTCTTGCTTCATATGGATCTATGTGATAGAGATAAGGGCATTAAATGATTCTTGTTGCTGTGGCTGCAAATAGTCCCTTTGACTCATTTTCAAATATGATGGGTTAAAATTCTTTAATCCTCTTTTGTGTCTATTCCAGTTTTCCGGACAGGAATCAGAAACCTGGTTGTAGATGATGAAACCACTTCTAGCCTGCGGGTAAAATGGGACGTTTCAGACAGCAGTGTGCAGCAGTTCAGGGTGTCCTACCTGACTGCTCCAGGGGATCCCGCAGAAGAAGTGGTAGCAACGGTCTGTATAAATATGGCTGACTCGGCGGGGTTTCATGACTAACAGAGCTAACAAGGCTATCTCCAAATGCAAGCTATTCTGCTGATTTCTTGGTGACTTTACCAGAAGCTTATGTTCTTGGTTAATCCAAACTTCACTACTGGTTTCTTTGTGACTTTTCTATCTCTAAAACCTTCTCTACACCTGACTGCTTCAAGTTGATAAAGCTTTTGCACCTGGTTCCCAGCCTTGCTTCTGTGACTTTGATTGCCCATCAGAGCCCCAAAGTTGGGTCGTTAAAAGCAGATTATACACATGTATTGGTATAAATGAATATAAATATAAATGTATGTAAAAACCCCTTTTTGCTCTTGGGAATCTGATAAAGATTTTTCAGAAAAGTACACAGGAAAGATCTTTTTTTTTTCGTAGTTGAAGAGTTCCAAATAAAATGCCATCCATTGACAAAGTTATATATTTTACTGACATCAACTTATTTTGAGCAGACTTCTAGTAATTATGGGTGCCTCCCCTCAGGGATTTAGATTTTAATAGGTTGAGTTTGCTTTAAGTTGTTTCAGCTGTATTTATTTTTGTAAATGCTAAGCCTAGGTACACTTTTAATCATGGCCTTCCATGTTTTCTTAATTTTCACCATATCACTTTTTAGTCTAGAACCCAAAAATTGTTTTCTGTATGTTTCCAGTCAGACCAGTTAACTCTAGTTTGCATCCACAAGAAATTTTTCCTCCTTGTTAGGGAACATGTTTTATTTAGCCTAATTTCCTTCATTTCTTGCCCTTGGCTGCATTATTTTTGAAGATACTCTAGGAAAAAAGTCTCCAAAATTAATTATTGCTCAAGAATAACATGGTTAGTCTTCCTTCCCCTTCCTAATTTACAGATTTATAGGAAAGTACTTTACTTTAGGCTGATAGAGGAAACCATTACAGAAACTAGGGATAGCCTTGAGAGTAGCCACACATACTGTGAATAGCAAAAAAGGGGCACGAATTTGGTCTGGGATTACTTTTGGAAAGTTAATAGACACCTATTAAATTATAAATTCGCTTGAACCATACATTTCAAATGATTCATGATTGGCAAATTTTAAAGAGTTGAAATTGTTTCTAGGACTGGTAATTAAAGATATAATTTGGATGTTTTGTTTTCCTTGTTATTGTCTTTATATTGTAACTTAGTTCCTAAAAATGAGATCCATAAAAACTCCTCAGAATGAGAATTTTTTGTTTTAATGTTTCCGAGAAACACATTGAGTTTCTTGGTGAATTATTCCTGCTCATTTGGAAAGAAAGTAAAAATTTAATCACATGCATGCATTTGTAAACTATGCAAGGTAAAATAATAATAATATTGACTTTGGGTTGTCTCCTAGATAATTTTCCCTTTGCTAGTTTCTTTCATTTCACACTGTTGACTTTTGAAATACTTGGGCACCTAGATAAAGGAAAAAAAGATCAAAAGTCTTAACCACAAATGTGCCCAAGTTAAACAAACCCTTAACTGAAATAAAAAATATTGATAAATTTGGTCGTGATTATTTACTGTACAGAAATTTTTTTTTGCTATTTATAAGAAAGTACTGTAGGATTCTTTTAATATCAAGCTCCTTTAATGCATTTCAATTAAATTGGATTTACATACACTTGATTTATTGGCATCTTTTCAGGCACGCACCTGAGGATTAAATGAGAATTTATGTCTCAGTGTCTTTATGAAATGTTATTGCTATACAAATGTGATGTATTATTAATAGAAACATAAAGTGAGGTGCATCTAAATCTGGGCTAGATAGGGCAGCTTCTCTTAGGGCAGCTGAAGACTGTCAAAGTCCAATAGTCTTGAAATCCCACTGACCAAATAGATATCTTAAAGTATAAGATGCATGTAAAGTTGGTAAAACATTTAAAAAATGTGTGCAAGGAAAAGTATCTGGTTAAGAGAAATGCTTCTCTTATGAGCTTTCCAATTTTCCCTTTACTATAAAAGCTGAAAATTTATATGATGAATGAATAAAATAGTCTTAAAATTGGAGAGTAGTTGAAGGTTTAACATTGTACCCAAAGTTCAGCTTCAATATATGTAAAGCAAATGAAATTAAATTTACTTTTCCAGTTGAAGTAGGTGAAGTATTTATGAATTGTAAACTGTAATCAAAATCTACCAAATACTTCCAATAAAATACTTTTGAACTTTTAGAAAAGAAAACAACCTATCAAATATTTCAAAATGATTGACTTTCAACTCTGCTCTGAAATTTGGAGGTGTGGCAATGACATTACCCTTACATTTTTTCCCAGAGTAGGAAGGTCTTGCACTTATTTATCTGTTAAAGGGTGGCCAAGAGTCCAGACTTTTTTATAGACTAGATGTCAAAATTCATAATCGTGACTTGAATTCTGAGTTGCAAGCAACTTTCTAGAACAGGGCTACTCAGAATGTGGCTTAGTCTACCACAAGATGAGTACAGATATTAAGATGAAACTTCTAGAAATATTTGTAGCAGTTTGACATTGCTGCACTATCCAAGTACATAATCACTTTTCTAGAAATTTATTTTTTAATCATATTTCATAAAAATATTGGTCTGAAGTGGATTAGAACTAAAACAACACCACCTGATCTTTCATCACAGATAGTTTGAGAACCCTGTCTAGAAAACAGAACTTTGTAAGATGGGAACCCAATGATATGCAGGGAATCCTCTTTTTGCTTCAAGGACAGCTTGCTGGATGTGGTCCAGGCTGCTCTGAAGGGTTTTCGGTGATAATGAAGCCAGACATGAAATTACATTTCTGAAAAAATTTAAAAGTTAAAGTTCACTGGTTAGATTTTCATCCCTCTTAGTTATGAGTATTTTGTATAGAATTGCTTTGTAAACAAAACCACCATCTGCTGTAACCTGCAGCATCTGTTCAGCATGAACACATCTTTACTCTGTATTGTCCAAACAAGAAGAGGCCAAGCAGGGAGAACTTGGAAAACCTAAACAAGGAGATTTACACTTCACTCTTGGGAATGAATATCGTTAGGGTAAAAATGTTCAAGCAATGCCGTCACATGGAGTAGAGCATAGTGGTTAAAACAAAGCCCAGAGCCAGATTTCAATCTTGGTTCCTTTTCTCAGTAACTGTGTGGGCCTCAGTTTCCCCATCAGTAAAATGAGCTTCATTATCCCCATCTGAAAATGAGGGTAATGATACTCCTTACCTAAAAGGGACACTGTAAATATTAATTGAATTACTATATTAAGATATTTAGAGACGCACCTACCACCTAATAAGTAGTATTAACTGATGGCTATTATTATAGACCCAGCAACTACTTCCTAGAAAACTAAATGCACCCTCCAGAATGCCCCTGCTGCTTTTCAGTACCCTGGACTCTGAACTTGATGACCTCCACAGCCATGCAGGTCTCTGTTTGAGAGATGATCTTATTTAAGGAACATCAGCATGAGTGGTTTGCTAGACTGACCGCTTGGAATGAATGCCCCGGCTCTGTGTGCTCCAGAGGAGTTGCAGTTAATACAAGCACCCTGCAAGAAGAGGCATCGATGGAGTCACACAAGTCAGAGCACTCACAATTCCTCTTTTACGTGCCTTCAAGGCCAGGGTCTGACTCATTCTAGCGCCTTTTTGTAACCCTCCCTCCCAGGCCCCTGGGTCTATGCATCAATGCAACTCTGTACATTTCAATGTCCCTTTCATGTGAAGAGCAAAAATCATATTAATCTAATATAAAATCACCCAATTCAGGTTTTCTTTTTCCATATTAAAATAGTACATTGCTTTAAGAGCTTAACAATATCTTAGCCGCAGCTTCTTCCAGGTTCAACTGGAGACTTTCCTCTCCTCGGTCAGTGTCGAGAGCACAGCTCTTTGCTCGCTGGCATTTTATCCAGCCCTTGTATTGGAAAGCTCCTCCAGCTGTCCTGGTCTTGTGATTCCTTCAAACCTGCTTGGGTCAGTTCTTACATCCGAGCATTTTTCCAGCCTTAAGTTCCTAAATGACCCAGACATGTGCCAGTATCTAACTGCTGGAGCACAAGCGGAATATTCTGTGTTTCCAAAATTGAGAACATGTGGCTTTTCTGGTCCACACCATTCTTTCGGGGGTGCCAGAGTTTGCAACGCTGTGCCACATGGCATGTTGCACTAACGCTTGTGCAGTGTCGACCCCACAGCCACATTGCATTGTTTTTTTGCAACCTTTTAGAGACAGAGTGATTTGAAATTGAGCAAGACATCTTTTTGCAGAAATAAAAAGCTGCAAACTGGTTTTAATGTTGTTGATAAATTTGTTCCAAATCCGAAATCTTGGATTTAATGTGTGGTTCTGTTGCTCTTGGTTAACATCCATCCTTCTCCAAGTGAAAGAATGAAATGCTGGGTTCAGATGGTCTCTGAAGGAATAAAGAATGGAAGACTAAATTTTCAAGATACTTAGGTATAATAAAAATTGAGAAGCCGGCTGGATTATAGAATGAAACCTCCTAAGTGATAAACACCTACTTTCCAAACAGATCATTATTCTCTCCTGGATACTTTACAAATGGTGAGAAGATGTGGAGAGATGAATATTCCTTAGAGCCTTAGAGCCACACATTTAAGCCTTCTGTATTAGTGATTATAAACTAAGGATTACTGTGAGGAGGGATTTCAGAGAGGCATGGTTTTGCATGGATGCCCCTCCTGTTCTTTCACTCTCAAAGCACATCTCCTTGCTTTTGATTATTTCAAAGTGCCTGAAGTCCTGCTCTACCTGTGGATCAATAAGAGCAGGAGTCTTACTAAGACCATGGGCCTTTGCTTTTCTGTTCAGGTTATGGTGCCTGGAAGCCAGAACAATCTCCTTCTGAAGTCTCTGCTTCCCGATACCGAATACAAAGTCACGGTGACTCCCATCTACACTGATGGAGAAGGCGTCAGTGTCTCTGCCCCTGGAAAAACCTGTGAGTGCAGCTTTCTCCTTTTGAATACCATCAAATTAATTGGAAATGCTCGTGCCTTTAATGTGCATGAAAAGAGACAGTAGTAAAATGAAAAGAGCAAAAGAGAAACAGAGACAGAAAATCTGTTTGAATCTAGTCTTTACACATATAAGCTGTGTGACTTCAGGCAAGTTGCTTAACTGCTCTGGGCTTTAGTTTTCCCAGCTATGAAAGTTGAGACTGGAAAAAAATCTTTCTCCTCCAAATCTATTTTATAAGAAATCTTATTGATTACCCAAAATGCATTCTGAATGTCCACTGCCCTCCATTGAACTGCCCCATCCCAAGCTGCCCATCCTCTATGACTGAGATTAATGCACTAGTCTCATAACAGGTCTTCCTGCTTCCCCTCTTGCCATCCTTTATGCCCATCACAGAAGCCTGAGGATCTCTTTAAACATAAATTATCTCATGTCACTCTTCTAGCTTCAAGCCTCCCAATGGCTTCCCATTGCACTCAGGCTACAACCCAACCTCCTTCTTGTAGCCCACGAGGTCCATGTGACCTGGCTGTTCGATCTCTTCAATCTCACCTCCTAACAGTTCCCACAGCCACAGCTCCCTCCCTGCTCTTCACTGGACACTTTAAGCTTATTTCTGACTTAGTGACTTTGTACCAGCTCTCCCTTCCACATGGATTGTGGATGTTTGCTTGTCTGACTTTTTCTTGTCATTTTTGTCTCATCTTGTGAATGTCACCTCCTCAGTCTTTCTGAACATCCCATACAAAGTAGCTCCCACTATATGAGATCAGCCTGTTTTCTTTGTCGTATCATGGCACTGTTTACTATCTGGTCATTTCTTGTATAATCATTTGTGTGTTCATTGTCTCCCACTAATGTAACGTAAGCATCATGTGAGCCAGGGGCCTCATCTGTATTGTTCACATCTCCATACCAGGCTCCTACGGCGCTGTGGGGCACATTGGGGATTTCGATAAATGTTTGTTTAAGATGAATCAACCAAGATGATCAATGAGGGAACATGCATGAAAACTCTTGGTTAGATATCTACACAAATCTTAGTTGTATTCATTACTGTTATAATTATCTATACTTGCCTGGAACACTGCCACCAAACAACAGTGTAAGTCATAGAGATGAAAAGGACACTGAATTCCTGTTTTTCCTTCCCCTTTCTGTTCAGTGCCGCTGTCTGGTCCCCAAAACTTACGGGTCTCAGAGGAGTGGTATAACCGATTGCGCATTACATGGGATCCCCCATCTACCCCTGTAAAAGGCTACAGGATTGTCTACAAACCTGTTAGTGGTAAGTAATGTCTTAACAATATTTTGTAACCATGATAAGGGATCTAAAATGCAAACCAGCACACTCCTGAGGCCTAAAGCAAAGAGACTAAAAATTAGTGGGGATGAAGGGGCAAGGAATAAATCTTGAACAGGCTCCATAGTCTACGCTTGATATTTCATGCTCATGGTTCACTGGGATTTTCGTTTGGAGAAATTAGAGATGGAGGTATTTTAGTTGCATCAGCCTGGAGACAAAGCTGCTTGGATTATTGGACACAATAGATATGGCTGAAAATGATTGTAGAGGCAAGAGTAACATCTGAGATTACAGATTGAGACTAATGGAGTTTTTGTAGGCAGAAGTTTTTTAATGGTGCAAAGAATATTTTTAAAACTTTCCTGCCAAATTCACGGAAATAATTTGACAACTTCTTTCTGCTGAACAACCAGTGTTGGAGGCCTGGGTCTAGAAAACTGAGAAGATTCTTGTATCTGTTTCTAGTCTCCTGTTGAAATTCTATGAAAGTGCTAAGTGTCAAGAGATGATTGTGCAATAGCTGCTGGGTGCATGCAGCCTCCTCTCCACAGGCACATGCACCAAGGGTACAATTGCCCCGTATTTGGGTCATTCCTTTGCCTTCAAGATATAGTGATATGGGGAGGTAGAGGAGAGAGGGATCTCCTCATGAAGTAGGCTAAAAGGCTGATGGAAAAAGCCTTTCATTACCACAGGCTTGGGGCTTTGATGAGTTTTATCCTCCAACATAGTTTCCAAAATGAGGAGACTGAGAGGTTGGTGAGTAGAATTTTCCAACTAATCCAGGAGGTAAGAGGTAGAAGAGGAATTAGAAGTTGGAGGTTCCCACTGTTTACAGATTTCATATCCATCCAGCCATAAAGTTTCTGATTCCTCTGAAGTCAAGGTGTCCTTAGGTCATTTGCCTGACTGGGTAGGTCAGGTATATACTGAGTATATATTCTGCTCACTCATTGGCCTGGAAGTTTTCTACGTGGGGTCATAAGTTCATCATCCTAGATGGCCTTGCTGAATTTGCTCTGTGGACCATTTTTGAAAATATTTATTGGGTTTCTGGAAGCAAATGGCTTTGTTTTAGGCCGATGGTTCTCAAGTAGGGCAATTTTGCCCCCCAGTGGACATTTGGCAATGCCTGGAGACATTTTTAATTGTTAAGACTTTGGTAAGACATCTGGTTGGTGCTGGCTAAACATCCTATGATTCACGGGATATTCCCCACAACAGCGAATCATCCAACCTTGAAAAACTGTGTTCAAGGCCAAGTCGGAGATTTATATGTGGTCCTTTGCCACATATTAGCACTCAGTGTTTGGGGCCTGGGGTGATTACTATTGAGATAATAAAGGAGTTAAAAAAATATATATATATACACATACATACATATATATACATAAAATATGTATATATGTATGCATGTATGTATAACTGTACTGTTGGAAAGGGGCTCCTGGTGTAGTCCTTAAAGAATGAAGGACCATGTATGGGAAGAAACAGGAGGTAAATGAATTTGTATAGAACTTGGCAAGGAATGTTTTTAATGCTTAATCAAAGATCCCACTCAGCTGAAACAGAGATAAAGATGCAAAGGCACAAAACGCCAGCTAGCTGGTCAAGTGCTTCGGAACAAGAGTTTTATCTGTCTGGTATTAGAAATCATAAAAGGAGTGATTCAAATTATAATGATAACAGCATGCTGGTTCCCCTTGTGACAAGGTTCTGCATGGTATCATGACAAAATCAGATGCTTGCATGCCTGCTGGGGACCAAGCCAGGTATCTGAGAAGGGGCAGTCGAGAATGATCTCTTCAATTTGACAAGTTTCCTATGGTGACAAAATATTTGTGCTATGAAGGCCTCACAGTATAGTGGATGGTGGATTGCAAGCTGGACCAGCTTCTTTGAGGAAACACCAGGGAAAGACCTTTTGGGAAAAGGACTAGATCCCTAGAAAATCTAGAGCACCGTGGTTAGTCTGTAGATTTTAGAGCTAGATGAGACTGGTTTCAAGCACTGTTGATTGTTTGATGTACAATCCTGGGAAACTAAAAACCAGTTGAGAGTGCTTCCATTTTTGTACATTCTGTTGTAACTGAAATATGCTCTTTGCTCCTTCAAGTTCCTGGCCCAACACTGGAAACTTTTGTGGGAGCTGACATTAATACCATCCTTATCACAAACCTCCTCAGCGGGATGGACTACAACGTGAAGATATTTGCCTCCCAGGCTTCCGGCTACAGCGACGCTCTGACGGGCATAGTGAAAACACGTAAGGTTCATGTCCTGCCTCCCTGGTCCCCACATGTGGTTTTGCTGCTTTGTTTTCACCGTAACCAACCTCTGCTTCAATTTGGTGGTTGGTTTTCCTTTTCCTCAACATTACATTGTCTGGCTGGTGTTTCATGGAAAGCAAGGTGTACTTTATTCAGGGCTGTAGGTCAGGCAGGATGTCAGCACCTAGCATTCAAATATACTTGATGGTTGTGGTTAGGATTTCCTTCTGGAAAGGCTTTGTTGAGATTTTTCAAGTAACGTGAAATTTTCCAACCATCCTGTGCTGTGGCCTGGCACAGCCAACCCCAGTCAAATTTAGGTGAGAGGGAAGTTTGCCTTCTCTCAAAGCCTTTGCTCCACCCCTACACACGTGTGGACACACAAATACACTCACCGTCCATGAAAAGTACCTGTACCACTCTAGGGAAATCCGTCTCTACTCTCTTGTGGGTTTTCGTGCAGTTGGCCCACCGTCTGGAACTTCTCACTGGCGTCTGCCACTCCGAGACACCATGGCACAATGCAGTGTTTGCCAAACTCCAGCTATGTGTTCTCTATTCCTGATATTGCTCACACTTCCCACACATCGATTTAATATATTTCTTTAAATTGAAGTACAGTTTCTTAATTAAATACTTTATATAACTTACATAATTATCCTACAGAGAAAATCACAGTTTTAATACACATTAAAAACAATACATAAACTACCAAAATAACAATGGTTCAGCCGTCTGCTAATGCAAATAATCCTGAGTGCTATCAAAAGTACTTGTCCCACAATAGACAGTGAAAGTCATGGTGATAGGGAAAGAATAAGCGTTGAATCTGCTACTTATTAGCTCTGATCTTAAGGAAATTGCTCCTTTGAGCCCCAATTTTCTCAACTTTAAAATAAAGATAATGATCAGTTTATGGCTGATTCTGAGGAATAATGACATAATGTATGGAAATTGACTATTATATAGCAAGCTTTTAATGGATAACCACTCTTATTTCTGTAATAGTTATTCTTTTTGCACTTGGTCCCACATTTTCCTTCATCCCTAACCAAATAATTAATCTGATAAATAGTTTCAGGCAAGAATGGAAGCATCTACTATACTTGATGTCAAAACACCCGGGATTTCATTAGAAGAGGCTTCCTGAATTTCTCTTTCATGGAATCCCTTAAGACTATACAGGCTAGATACTAAAAAAAATTAATCTAAGGACATAGTCTGTCACTTCAACAGATCTCAGAAGCCTGTGGCCTGTGGTTCTGATCAGACTGTTGAAGTCACACGGTTTTAGCCACCACCGTGACCTCCAAGTTACTTCTCTCTGTTGTGCTGTTACAGCAGTCGCCAAGTTCTCCTTAGGAACACCACAGAAAGCCCTGTGCAGTTTTCCCATCCTCTACTCTCTCCTTCCCTATTTCATATTATTTTCCTCTCTAGGTTACCCTTTCTGTCTGCACCACCTTCTCTGCCTGGTTGATTCTTTACTGCTCTCTCTTCCCCCTATGCTTTCTTATGTCTTCTATCCTCTTCTCTCTGCTTCCCTCTTCTTTCTTTCCCATCCTTTTCTCTCCCCTAATAAATGCGTAGACCATCACAAACATATTTTAAAAGACTGAGAGTGGTGAATTGTTCTATATTCTTATCTTTAAAGTAAAAACTAGATGGGTTTATTATTTGTGATATCTCTTTCTCCCAAGCAACAACCCCCCCCCCACCGTGGCCCCACAATCTCCAATTAATTAAACCAAGGTGTTTTTTAATTTAGTGTGGTCATATGAATCATTATTGAATTCCTTTTTTGTGGGGAGGAGAGGAGTTGTTTAATTGGCCTTTGTAAAAAAGGTCTTCCCTCTCTGATCTAACAGAAGGGGACAATGTAAAGGTATAAATTGAGATCAGCAAGATTATTTTTGCCTTCTTGAAAAAATAATTTTAAACAATTTTTATTTATTTGGTAGCTAAGAGAGAGGGAGAACTAAGAGAAAATTATATGGAAGGATGTCAGAGGTCATTAGGAAAAGTGAATTTTAATTTTCTGCTTTTTTCTGCTTGGATCTAAAATGGTAAACATCCCGTGCTTACTTCTCTATTGTATTGGAGAAACAATATATTTACCATTTCCCCAAATAAACTTTTTGTGAATCATTTTTGCATGTCACAATGTTCTGAAATGAGTAAGCATTCATACATTTATTTTTATAATTTGTTTTCATTTATGTATGTTTCTAAGTTTTTTTCATTCTCATCCAATCATGTTTTCAAGGCCAGTCCCACAAAGCTGCTCCCAAGTTACTCTTCCATTATATCTACTTTGCTTTTCCCTTTTGCTTCAGCCATGGCTCTCTTTCAGTGGTTAATAAGTATATTTGTATTTCATTTTTATTACAAAAGCATTATATATTCATTGTGGATTTATAGAAAACACAAATAAATAAAGAAGGAAGATTAAAAATCACCCAGAATTTCCCCATCCATTGTACCTGGTCTTTGTCTTGTGAGTATGTATTTCCAATTTCCTTTTTAAATATCAGTTCATACCATTTGTGATGTTTTGGAACCTGCTTTCTCAAATCATAAAATAGCTATCTTTTATATACTAATGTGTTGTGGGTTGATGAATTTCCCACATCCAAGTCTGGAGCATTGAGTGGGACTTTTGTCATGTTTTGGTTAATTTGAGGCTTGGGGACATAGGTGGCATTGTCTGATGTGTGATATAATTATGTGTCTATTGCATTGTAGTGTTCTTGGGCGTGACCAATCTCCAGGCAGACCATATTCAAATGACCAGCATGTGTGCTCGGTGGCAGGTGCACCGCCATGCCTCAGCCTACCGGATAGTCATAGAATCCCTCCAGGGTAAGTGCAATCCATCAAGCTCTTGTGTACCTAGTCCTGTGCAAATCACTATGGAGAATGAATGAGCAGCATTAGACAAGAGTCCTCTTCTTGAGGAAACGATTTTGTTTAATGGCTAATTGTGCAGGATTTGGAGTCAGACTGGCTGGTTAAGCAAATTATTTAATCTCTCCAAACCTCTGTTTTCCCATCTGTTAATGGGTGTAATCATAGTACTGATCTTGTAGGGTTCTTCGAGGATTAAGCTGTGATAATCCGTGTAAATCACTTGCAACAATGTTTTGCGCATAGTAAGCACCAATGGTCTATCTGCTCCTTTCGGTAGTTAGAACAGAATAGCCAGAATAAACACTAAAAATATGATGGCACTATAATTTTGGCATTCACTCCATGGGGATTTAGGTTTGAATTTAATATTTTTCTTAGTGTTTCTTTTTTACTTGTGAGGATGATTGGTGAAGAACAAACTGTCACTCAGGACAGAGTATGAAATATTTTTGCCAGGTTCTTCATCATTGCAGTTCTCGAGTACATTTAAAATTCTGGACTTTGTTCCAAAATTGAAACACTAAAAATGTCTTCTTATTGTCATTAAAAATATCAAAAATAATAAAATATGGATAACAGAAAGGTGAGTTTCTAGGCCCCGTTAACCCTTTTTTTTTCACGTAATCAGCAACGTATGGTATTTCAAAGATAAGATCAAATAATGAAAGTTATTTTAATGAAATTTGTTTACACAGTAAAAAAAGTCTTGTTATTTTTAAAATGATTAAAAAAAAATTTTTTTTCAAACATGTTACGTTACATTGTTAAAAATAGAGCCTTCTCTTCCTGGACAAATAATCACTGGTTTTCCCATAAAGAAAGTAGAAGGAGCTGCCATTTTGGGTTTGGACAGGACTGGATTTAGACCCCATATCCTGGCTATAACTACATTCAAAATCCATAGATACCACTTTTGCTTCAATCCATAAAAGTGGAAATTACAGTTTAGTAGAGTGCAGAGAGCATTTGGAAAGATGTCTCCTTTAGAAAATGAGTGGACATAGGAGCGCCAACTAGAAGAAACTCCCACCATCCCTAACCAAGGCATTGTCTTGATAGACACACTAAGCCACTACTTCCTTCCTCGATTCCCTGTGTGTAATGTAAGGGCCCCTTCAGCATGACACTGGCTAAACATATGGGAGTGGCTTTAATCCAGAATCAACATTTAGGAAGAGAAAGTTAGGACAATATATGTGAATTTTTTGCTTATATGAATATGATCTATGGGATGCTTTGACTGAAGTAGATGAAAGATATGTGACTATTCAAGAAACAGAAATATAAAATCTCGAGGAGTTACATTTGATTTATTTCTACATAAGACTAGCTAAATCACACTTTCATAGATTAGTGGGTTTTGTGAAGCTTGAAAAAAATACTCAGTATAAGAATCACAATCCCAAATTACCCCAAAATACTTTTACCCTTTTATGTGATTTAAGAAGTTGAAATGAAGGGGCATAAGGCCCTGTGGATATTCATTGTCCTTCCAAAAAATTATAATTATATGGATTGACATAAAGATGTATTGAAACTGGCTTTATCATTGGAATTATTGAGAACCACAAGTGTTATTTATAAAATGCTTTCAATTTAGCCTATTTGTGATTGGATTCTTAACATAGGATAATATTGATGTGCCTGGTATTGATCTTGTCATCTAAAATCTCAATATACTCTTTCTGGAGCCAAGATCTGTGCTGGCAAAAAATGAGTCCACATTTCCTTCTTATCTTCAAGTTAAGCTAACTTGAGCTCTGTCAGTATTATGTGTAGTCTGCCAGAAACCTCTTTGACTGAGCTGCAATAGTCTCAATTAAACAAGGATGAACGAAAGTGTCAGTCAGTTTATTTCCTACCAACATTTATAGCTGAGAGCTTTATGAGCCCAATTAGCCTCCATCACGTTCACTCACTTGTCTTACTTTATATTATTGATCACTGGACACCAAAGATTCTAGCTGACAAGAAGGAGTGTTTGGGAGAGTGAGTGTCAAGGTGAAAGTGGGGAATGTTAGATATTTTAAGTTATAGAACTTAGAGCATGGAAGAGACTACTTTGGTGTGGGTTTAGAGTTTGTTGTTTTATCTTACAGAGAAATGTGGTCACCATCCTGATTCACTGCTCTGAAGGACTTGTGATAAGATGACCACTCCTTCAAGGGCAAATAGTCTCACAGCCCAACTGTTCAGACTGGGCAACATCTTCCATTAGTTACCTGTGCTGTCTCTGCAGAAATTTCAGTCCTTCCATCCCAGTCAGAAGAGGTACTAGGGACAGATGGGATCCAGTTCCTCCAGGTTTAGAGAAAAGGTTTACCCTGGTGTGACCTATTTCTCTGTGCCTCTGCCAAATTCCTACTGTTTGGTAGGTTCTTTTTTTTCCCAGTTTTTAAAATAGTTCCATATTCTGGTCATGTGCACTTTTGAGATGAAAGTTGTTCTGAGATGAAGTCAGTGAAGACACCACTGCTATAACCAAAACTGCTAGTCAGCTTTCTTTGAGCTTCAATTTCTCTAAAATTACTTCTTTTGAGGCCGTTAACTGAGGTAATGCCTACAGATTTCCAAAGATTTTGTGAATAAAGTAGCTAGGGTGTCACTCAGGGTTTTTGATTTATTTGTAAGTGGCAGAAACCCAGATGAAAATGAATTAAGCAATGGGTCAATCTATTGGCTAATATATTGCAAAGTCAAAGAGTACTTTCTGGCTTCAGGCACATCAGGATCTAGGTGTTCAGTGTCATCCAGATTAAGTCTTGTTCCATTGCTCTGCTCTGTTTCCTCTGGCACTGTGAATTGGTCCCAGAATTATATCCTCCTGCCTTAGCAACCTTCGTGAAAAGAGAGCTTCTTTTTCTTACTCAATAGTTCCAACAAAAGTCCAGGAACTGAGTCATATTGGCCTGATTTGGGTCACATGCCCCTAAACCTGTCATTTAGTCCAATGCCATGAAATAAACCAACTGGCGAGACCTGATTGCCTCCTACCCATGTATCTAGTGGGAGGGTATTTAGTTCTCTCCAAACCATAAAGACCAGAATTGAGGGAGCAATGGATCCAAAATAGAGGGATTAGATACAAGACAGGCCAAGACAACAGATGTCCTCTACTCACGTAAATGTTATGACATTTTTATAGCCAAGAAAGAAAAAGAAATAAAGATTGCCAGAAGAACAAGGTCTTCTCAGGAGAGACTGAAATAAAATCTGCTTTTGAGTTAGTCATCCACACTTGCCAAATTAAATTGTAAGCTTTTAGTTAATTCTAGGACAGACCAAAGTGAGAGACTTTTGGTTGGTCTTGAGTAACTCAGAACCCCGTAACAGCTTCTGTTAGTTCTGCAGGTGCTCTAAGGTCCTGTTCCTCTCTCTGGCAGTTTTTGAGTTGACCAGGCACTTGAAGTTGGGTATAGAGTTTTCCTTCACGTTCAAGTATTTAAGTGACCCATAGGCCCAAATACTGTATTCCCTTTCTAAATCCCATAAATTGATGAATTTCTTTCTAGCATCCTAGGAAAGGGTTCAGCATATGTGCCACTTGTCTTCTGTCTGTAAGTGGTGAAATGTCCATTTTGCTGTGTTATTCATTCACCAGGATAGAGAATGGCACCATAGTGGACGGCCTACCTTACTGGGGACCAGAATCCAGAAAAAAAAGATGATATGGAGGGAAACCTATTTACAAGCTTAAGAGAGTAGAGATCAGGGTATTTGAGAGACTGGGGAGAAGAAGTATTTACATCATACCATTCCAGCAGATTAGTTTCCTGGATCCTGAGTATCCTTTGCTTGTGGATCTCATTATTCATAGCACACCTTGGTGAGTCAAGTTAGTCGCATCATTATAGTTATGATAATAATCTAGAGAAAGTATTTAGCCTCGCTTCATGAGAATGAATGCACAAATTAAGACAGAGGTTTGTTGTTTTTTCTCCCCCCTCTTCCAAAAAAATAAACTAACTAACTGCTTTTGGCATAAAGGCTTGAGGAAATTAGTCATCATTTGATTAGTTCAGATGTTTTCCTTTAAGTCCGAACCATTAGACCTGACTCACACATGCCAAAAGCAACATGTGTGCACCCCCACTCATGGAGCCCCTCTTTGTTAGTATTGGGAACCAAACCAATACTGCTTCCCATTCATTTTACTGTGCCCATTCCAGTTTTCCAATGGTTTTAGTAGATTTTCCATTTATATTCTACTTGAAAGGGTGTAAAATGTATGAGTATCCACAAGAAATGGAGGAAGTGAGAGAAAACCACTTTTCTAGAATTGATTCCTGGAGAATCCTTGGAAGCTTTAGTGGCGATACATAATTATAATCCACCTTTAGGGTTTAGGAAAGGTTTGCATTGCAGGTGGCTCAAGACGCTTCCAGGAGACTCCCAAGGATGGTTAGGGATCAGAAAGGAGCAGTTATTATGGGGTTCTGAGCCCGAGAAGCACAGGCTGAACTTGAACATCAGCAAAATCAGAGCACAGAGTCTAACCAACCATTTTTTTCTTTCAAACGTTTTATTTTGAAATAACTTCAAGCTTACAGGATAGTTGCAGAAGTAATACAAACCCCATACAGAGAACTCCAACATGCACCAACCCTCCTATATTCTCAGATCCACCAATTTTAATATTTTTCCATCATTTATTCTGTCATCTTTATCTATCCATCCATCCATCCATCCATCCATCTTTTCTGAACATTTGAGAGCAGGTTGCATGAATCATATTCCTTGAACACATAATACTCCATGTACATTTCCTGTGAACAAGGAATTCACTTATGTAATCACCTTAAGTGCAGTTATCAAGCTCAAGAAATTTAACATAGATATAAAGCTTGTATTCTGTATTCCAATTTTTTCTTATGTCCTAATAATGTCCTTTTGAGCCTTTTCTCCTCCATTCTTTGATCCCATCCAGTATCATGTATCACATTTAATTGTCATTGTATCTTTAGTTTCCCTTTCTTCCTTGTTTTTAAATTGAGGAAACATAGATAAAATAAATATCCCCATCCCAATATCTCCCAAGTATACCAGTCAGTGCAATTATTCACATTCACAATGTTGCAATACTCTCACCACCATCCATTACTAGAACTTCCCCTTCACACCAAACAGAAACCCTGTACTCTTGGTGCATTAACATTGCCCTCCCCCTATTTCTGCTTATATTCTAATTTCTTTCTCTGTAAGTTTGCATATTATCTGATATTTTCTTTTTGGTTGCCATGGGGCTTAAATTTATCATCCTAATCTATAACAATCTTGTTCTATTTGATACCAACTTAACTTCAGTAGCATGCGTAATCTATGTCCCATACACCTCTAATCCCCACCTTTATGTAATTCTTGCCACAAATTACACATTTATACATTATGAGTCCAAAACCATTGGTTTCTCATTATATGTAATGCATTTTCCTTTTAGATACTGTAGAAAGTAAAACTGGAGTTACAAATACAAAAGTATAATAGTACTAGTGTTTATATTTATAGAGTTCTTTATTTATTCAAGTGGCTTCAGTCAATTGTCTAGTGTCCTTTCCTTTCAACCTACAGAACTCTATTTAGCATCTCTTATAGGGCTGGTCTGGTGGTGACAGTGTATCTCAGCTTTTGCTTATCTGGGAATGTCTCAATCCTTCCCTCATTTTTGAGAGACAGTTTTGCCAGATTTAGAATTCCTGGTTTGAAAAGCTTTGCTTTCAGCAATTTAAATATGTCTTCCCACTGCCTTCTTGCCTCAGTAGTGTCCAGGGAAAAAAAATAGGCACTTTAACATCTTTGTCTGAAATGTCTTAGGTCTCATTCCCCTCATTGATGGTATCTAATGCTTTAATTTTCTCCTTTGCCTGGACCATCATTTTTTGTTTCTTTGTATATTTTATAGTCTTTTATTGAAATCTGAAGATTTTGATATTTTACTATATCAGCGCTAGAATTTAGACTCTGAGGTGTCTGTTCCTTAAGCTTGTATCTAGCTACTGTTATAAGAGATTTCCTTGAATGCCTGGAACTACAAAAAAGAAGGGAAAAAAGAGAATACTTTTCCCAGTCTTTGCTGATTGACTTGTGTGAGTGATCTCCTTCAGAGCTTTCCATACAATGAGTTTAGAGAATAGTTTCAGGCCAAAGCTTAGGGGCCTCCCTAATTCTTTCTGTGGATGAATCTTGTCTTGGGACTGCACATTTGGTCTAAGAATTCCATATACATGGGTACAAATGTCCCCTCTTCCCAGTTCTCTCACGGTACCAGGTATTGCACTGTATGTCCTATAGCCCACAATCCCTTGCCTCAGACAGCACGACTTGACTGCTCTCCCAGAGCATTCTGTAGGAGAGCTCTTTGAGCTGCCTTCTACATGCAGGGCAGGTTCTGGGATGGTGAGTTACTTAGGCCACCACCAGACAGATTGGGACAGACATACATGCTCCCAGTATGTGTACAGGGTTACTCTGCTCCCCCCATAACTGGGACCAGGGATCCATGCACAGGGAGCACAGGTTGACTGGGGAGGGTTGGGGAAGGGTCAGCCATGGTACCACAAGATCCTACCACTTTTTTTTTTCACATCACATAAACATTTATTTATTCAAAAATCCAACAGAGACTATACACTGCTAATTAACAGTTGTGTAATAAGAATATTGCAAGATTTCCTTCTGATAGGGATCTAATGTCCCATTCAAAAAGGCTTCAGCATGGAGCAGTCTCTTGAGGTCTTCAGCTGTTTCTTATTCTCTCTGTCTCTCAGGCTCATCTCCAATCATTTTTTTTTGTAATTTTTAATATATTCTTTTTTATACAGTCTTATTAAGATAATTCACATACCCTACAATCATCCACAGTGTAGAAACATTCACAGCACCATCAAATAGTTGTGCATTTATCACCAGACTCAACCCTTGAATGTTTTCCTTACTCCAAATAAATAAATAAATAAACAAATAAATAAATGTAGAAAAGAACACCCAAAACATCCCATCACTACCCCCCATCCTACCCTATTTTTCCATTTAGTTTTTGTCCCCATTTTCATACTCATCCATCCATATACTGGACAAAGGGAGTGTGAACCACAAGGTCTCCACAATCACGTGGTCATAGCATGTAAGCCACATAGTAACGCAATTGTCTTCAAGAATCGAGGCCACTGGGTTGCAGTATGACAGCTTCAGGTATTACCTTCTAGCTGTTCCAATACACTTCCTACCACTTTTAAGTAGCCTTTTTCTTGATTCTGTACTCTCCCTGTTATGTAGTCCTTTTAACTGTTTTCTAGTGCTTTGAGAATGATGTTTCTGTCAGTTTTTACTGGTTCTTCAAAGCTTTGTGGGTAGGTGGGATGGAGCCCTGAAGCTTCTCACTCTGCTGTCTTGATCAGAGCGGGGCCTTAAGCAACCTTCTTTTACTAGAAAACTCTTTCACAGTAATATATAATCTCACAAACAGCTTAAAACATTTTTTATTTCATCATTTTTGCATGATATATGACAAATTATTGAAATAGACTATATTTCATTCTTGACAAATATGTTTTAAAGATTATAAAGTTAATTCTTGAAACTCTTTAATCATAGTAACAATATTTAAAGATAAACTTCACATTCCATTTGACAAATGGCTTTAACTTAATTGTTTTCTTAAAAATCAGTATTTTCCATAAACAATAAAAAATGACATATGTCATGTTTATTCTGATATGTTTAACATACATATACCAAGTTCTAACATATGTATATTAAGATATATATAGAAATTTAACTAAGTGTTGCAGTTTCAAAATGAACAAAGAATGCTACTTGACAGTTTTGCATTTTGCATTTAAAAATTTAGCTGGTTTTTATGTATTATTTATTTTTTAAATACTCAGCAAGTAACATTTTGAAGGAGTGGATAGTACTTTTTAACCACTAAAAACTATGTGTGATATATTTAATCAATGCAATGTTTAACATGTGTTTGCAAATTCCTAGAATAAGGGCTTTATAAGACTTTGATCTAATGGATACAATTCATGGATCGGATGAGGACTGATTTTGAGGCAAATTTGCGTAATTGTCCTTTTCATGGTAGCAGTGATTCTTCCTTTTAACCAATTATCCATTGTAGTAGGTAAAAAAGTAAACACTATATGCCTATGAAGAAAACCCATTTGAAACATTCAGAAATTACAGTTACCAAAATAGGCACCTCTGTCCAGTGGAGGCTAAAGCACCAAGTGAGAAGGAATTCTCAGCTTTTCTCCACTAGCCAGCAGGTTGGCTTATTTAATAGGCACTTGCAGCTCTCAACTATTTCATTTTGAGAGGTTATATATTTAATTTACTTTATTTTAATATTTTGATGGAAATTAAAGCAACATATTCTGAGATTGGGCTTTAGAGTTCGCAATTCAAATCTCAGTTCTTCTACTTAACTGTATGGACTTGGGCAAATTTACTGATTTTTCTTGTCCTCAGATTCTTGGCTTTAGATTCTTGGGGATAATTATAAATGTTAAGAGGATCAAATGAGTTAGTATATATAAAATACTTAGAATAGTGTCTGACACATAATAAGTGCTCATTAAATATTGGCTATTATTTTCATGGTTCTTGCTTTAATCATTAACTACCAAGCACAGAACCCTGTGTGTAGTAAGCCCTCAGGAAATGATTAATATAGTTAATCCAACTTCCCCAGGCTCCAGAGCCAAGGGCTTAGCACTAATACTTCTACAAGGAGCAGAGCAATTTTGCTGTGGATGTGAAAATGAATAAAGCCAACAGTTTGTCAGGCTCCAAAGTTCTTTGTGCCTTCTGCCATGGAGAAAAGACAGAGAAGGTGCTACCTGGAATTGTCTGTATGTCACACAGCTCCTTGGTTGAACGAAAAGAACCTTGGAACCAAGAAGTCTGGAGTCTGCATTCAACAGCATGTATGACCCTAAGCCATCTACACCATGTCTTATTTCTTCATTTTGACAATGCATCTAGTAATAGTGGTTGAAACTTGCTCCCTTTTCCAAATGAAAATATCATGCAAATTAGCATATACAGTATATGTTTCTCTATAAGAGTAATGTTCTGTTATTTCAAGGCACACTTTAAAGAAATGATGACTGCGGAAAGCCAAAGATTCTGGACTTAGCTTTGTCAGCAATTAGGATTTTAACAGAATAAGGATTTCCAGTGTAGATCCAGAGAATGTGGGGTGCCTCCTCTGAGCTCCCCAAAAAGTATCCTTTGCAATGGAAAGAAATCATGGCGTCAGTTAAAAATCAAGGCTGACGGAGGGAATCAGGCAGTCCATGGTGGGCTCCTTGGCTTCTTGGCTGCCCCAGTGCTGCTCCGAGCTCTTGCCTGCATTTGTGGGGGCCTTTTTTTTTTTTAATTCAGTCTTATTGAGATATTTTCACATACCATACAGTTATCCATGGTGTACAATCAGCTGTTCACAGTACCATCACATAGTTGTACATTCATCACTTCAATCAATTTTTGAACATTTTCCTTACACCAGAAAGAATAAAAATAAGAATAAAAAATAAAAGTAAAAAAGAACACCCAAATCACCCCTCCCCCCATCTAACCCTATTTTTCATTTAGTTTTTGTCTCCATTTTTCTACTCATACATCCATACACTGGATAAAGGGAGTGTGAGCCACAAGGTTTTTACAATCACACCATCACCCCATGTAAGCTACATAGTTATACAATCATCTTCAAGAATCAAGGCTACTGGGTTGCAGTTTGATAGTTTCAGGTATTTCCTTCCAGCTATTCCAGTACTCTAAAACCTAAAAAGGGAAATCCACATAGCACATAAGAATGCCCTCCAGAGTGACCTCTTGGCTCCATTTGAAATCTCTCAGCCACTGAAACTTTATTTTGTTTCATTTCGCTTCCCCTTTTTGGTCAAGAAGATTTTCCTCAATCCCACAATGCCAGGTCCAGGCTCATCCCTGGGAGTCACATCCTGTGTTTCCAGGGAGATTTATACCCCTGGGAGTCAGGTCTGTGGGAGCTTTGTAAAACAACCTGGATGCCTAGGATGAGGCGTCTGAGACTCTGGAGGCCCATCTCCTGGTCCACGAGATGTGGAGATGACCTAGACCCTATAATTTCTAACTCCATGCTTGTATCTTTAGACCACTGCCTAGAAAGGAATCCTCTTGAACTTCCTGTAGGGTGGTAGTAAGTTGTACAGGGACTAAAGGCTGTTTCCTTTTTATGTAAACTTTTAATCATTTGATTAGAAACATGGAGACTTGTTGAATAAAAGGAATTTCTGATTTTTAAAAAATGCAGTCATGTCCATACCTGTCCAACATATCAATTAAGAGCTGTGTATTTAATTATGTAAATTAATAATTCTCCATTCAAATAGAGTGTTGACCTCAAGAGTCATTTAATAGCAAGTTTCTTTATTGTACCTTTAAAATGTGATTTTCAATGTTAAAAAATCAGTGGATATATTAACTCTTTAGAAACAAATACATTACCTCAAACAAGTATAATTCTTTCTGGACTTATCTGATATGGGCCATACATATTAAGCATTTTAGAAGCAAATCATTTCCTTTTGGCTGTTTTTAGAAAAATTTTATATGTGTATGTTTTGTTTTGCATTTGGTGTAGACACGAAGAATCAAGAAGCCACTGTGGGTGGAGGAACAAACAGGCATTGCTTCTATGGACTTCAGCCTGATTCGGAATATAAAATCAGTGTTTACACAAAGCACCAGGAGATCGAGGGACCCAGTGTGAGCATAATGGAAAAAACACGTAAGTCAGCTGTGTTCTCTCCTCGCTCGATGAACAAACAGGATTTTAGGAAATTTGTCAGATTCAAAAACCTTATTCCATTTAGAAAATTATTAGCTATTGCTGCCTAGGAATCAATGTAATACAAGTTTTGATCTTCTTATCTAGCCTCAGAATGTACAGCACATGCCCGCTGATGTCATTGGTATGCTTTTTTCCATTCTCTCTGTATGTTTCACAGTGGACTATGAGGCCATATGATGGCAAAGCACTGGAAACAATGGCTTATACTGTGATCCATATCCACAAAGAACATTTGTGGTATGTGGGGTGTGAAATGAGTTTATGGAGTAGGTCCTGACATTAAAACAATGGCACAGTACCACAGCCCTGAGGGTGGGAGTGGAGCCAAGACGTTCCTACTTGCTGACCCTAGAGTAATTGCCTGCTTAAGAGACTCTTGGCACTTTCTCCAAGTTGGCTGCAGATCTGATGCATGGAAGGAAAGGCAAAATATAATATTAATACAGAGCACTTTTTACATGTTCTGAAGAGCAAAGTGGGTGTCAACCTCTTGGAATGGCTTTTAATCTAGTATGAAGTTCACAAACATTAAAATGGTTCAAAGAGTAGTGAATTCTTGGAGACATTTGTGTGCTTAACTGAGTATCGTGAACTTAAACTTGAGATCCCCGAGGATTCATGGGATTCACGAATAGGTGGCTGCATGTTTAGCCTCCCTTCATGTATATGACACGTTTGGACAGGACTCCTGACTATGTATAGGACTTTCAGCCTCCCTTCCTCATGCAGAGAGAAGTCATCATCAATGTGTGACCTTAGAAAACAGAGGTTATAAGTTTAATAAACTGAATCATTACTTTTCTAAGATAAAGATTATATGTCATAACACTGAGCTATTCAACATTTCGTGTTAGACGTTTATTTCTGAACTATAATTTTATCGAGATAGAATTTATATATCAAAATTCACCAGTTTTAAGTGTAAAATGATTTTTTAGTAAATTTAAGAGTTGTGCTACCATCGCAACAATCCAGTTTTAAACATTTCCATCACCCCAAAGAGCTCTTTTGTGCCCATTTGCAGTCAATCCATGTTCCCACCTCCAGCTCCAGGCAATCTATGTTCTTTCTCCATACATTTGCTTTTTCTGGACATTTCCTCCAAATGGAAGCTTACAATAGTAGTCTTTTGTAGCTGGCATCTTTCACTTAGCATGATGTTTTTATGGTTCATCCAAATTGTAGAGTGTATCAGTAGTTTGTTCCTATTACAGATTAAAATTCCATTTCATGGATATAGGATCAATAGGGACATGGTAGGACATAAGATTTAGAGTCAAACAAACTAGATCGGGGCTTTTGTTCTGCCATTTACTAGCATTGTGCTTCTTTTGGCTCATTGGTAATATTAAATACCTACTCTCTTACCTCCAATTGTTGCAGTAAAGATCCAATAAAAGAATACCTAATAAAGAACTTTCCAACCTCTGTCTCACTGGAACAAGTTTTTTGTCATCACCATTATGATTTTCCTTGGAAGTCAAACTCTCATAGCCATGGGAGTAGATCTCACCAGCAGACATGTTTTCTTTGGGCCATGTTTTGTTTTGTTTTGTTTTATGTTAAGTTTTCAAGTTTGTTTGTTTGGTTTTTTTTAACTCAGAAGATCTAGCAACACAGGACCCACATAGCCTCATGGTGCCAATGGGCTGGAACCAAGTAACTGTGCTGCCTCTTTTAGACACTGCATGTGGTCTCAAGTTTGCTACCATTCCTTTCGGATTTGCTCATATTCTTTACTTGCTGGACCTCTTCAAGCATTTACATCTGGGATTCCTAGTCTGCTTCAACTCCTCTCAACCCTAGCCCCACAACTGTTACCCAGGGCAGTTAATTCTAATACGATGCAAATGTTTTCCTTATGTTGGGGACATCTGTCTTCTTGTAGCATCCACCCATTGGCATTACTCCAACCTTCTGAAGCAGTGCAGCTCAAGACTGTTCTCTGTTTTATGTGACAACCCCTAACATACTTAAAGACAACCACCATCTGTATGCCATGTGCAGAATATAAACATTCATCACCAGTTCATTGTGGCTCTTCTTTCTCAAGAGATTCCTTGACAAGATATTCCTTTCAAGTGTATTGGTCTGGCTGTCGTAGCCTCTCATAGGTTTGGCTCTTGATTTATTGACTGCACTTGGGATATGCCTCAATTTTCCACTTTAAAGAAGATGCACAATTATAAAGATAACCCATTGTTCCTACATATTTGAAGAGAAATAAATCAGGCTTGAGAAGTGTTTGAAGAACATTTTGCAATCCTGGTTTTGGTACTAGGATTTCTCAAATTTTTCTACTTTTGAAACTTGTTCGGTTCAAAACTTTCCCTTAAAAAAAGTAATACATATCCATGATAATGTAGCAAAAGAGTATAAAGTAGAATGCCAACCTCCCTCTCTTCCTATTCTTCCTTTCTAGAAATACCCATTTTTACCATTTTGGTCTCCTTTAAGAAATTTTATCTGCAATATACAAAAATACAAATATTATATATATATTTATAGAGAGATGGTAGATGTCTTCTATTTTTCACAAATGGGAGCATACTATGGTATACTGTGACTTACTTTATTTAATTTAATAGTTCATCTTGGAAATTTTTCCATATCAGTAATAGTTACCTCATTCTTTTAAATGTTGAATCATTTTAGACAAATAACTTTATTTTATTGGATCTCAAAATTGGAAGAGATCTTAAATTTCCTCTCTTCTGACCTCCCTGCCAATGAAGGAATTCCCTTGAGAACATTCCCAGAAAGTGGTCAGTCTGCCTGAGCACAAATCCTTCCAGCTATCTGGTGCTTACCATCTCCCCAGGCTGAACATCACCTCGTTGGGTAGCTATGGTTAGAGGAGGGTTTCCCCATATATTAAACTGAAATGTATCCTCCTTAATTTCGTGCAGTGGTTCTAGTTCTGTCCTCGATGGTGGCCCTTAATTTTCTTTTCCTTGATGCTGTAATTCTCAATCTATGCTCTAGATATTTGTTGTACAATACAAGTAAGAAAGAAAATCTTTGCTCACTTTGAGGGAGAAAAATAGGATAATTAGAAGAATTTTCTTACTTTTCTTCTTAAACATTTAGTGTCAGATTGGAAAAAGAAATGAATGCATCATAAAATAATTTATTATGATGTTTACCTAATGACACCATAATTCCTGGTGCTTTGCCACATGAACTGGTATGAGAAACAGTATTCTGAGCTAATCATTCCCAGATCCTTTAACCAAACCATCTTCTACATACTACATGGATTCCAGGTTGACCTGATCTGGACACACTGTAACTTGCCAATGTTTCCATTTGGTTCTCAGAACTGAAAGAAATTTTCTGGAGACAATCTGAGCAGCATCAAGAGTAAATAAGATTCCATTGGTGAACAACTTTAAATCATTCTGGGGGATGTAGGGTGGGAAGCACTTTCAGTGCTATTGAGCAAGGATTGACCGTCAATCCTTATTGACTGACCATCTTGGTTAGACAGAATGGAAATGAAGTTTATTGTATGTGTGAAAGCAGCCAGAGACTAGATCTGAAATAGGCTAGCAGGATTCCTGCCTTAAATCAACATTAGAGCCACTTTGTAGTTGACAGTCTGATTGCACTGACTCCTGTCGGGTGAATGGAATTGTGGCAAAAGGGCATTTCAAGCCTGAGGATGAGGGGATAGAAGCAGCTGTTTTCACAGGCTGTGGCTGATTTATAATTGTCACTAAATTCTTAAAGAGGTCAGTTGTCAAAATCATTGACTCCTCTGAGGAATTACTGCACCACGACCTCCCTCCCTTCCCTATAGATGAGATGGTTAACTGATGTTCTTTCTCCCTCCCCTGTACAGAACCAGCACCTACTCAACCACCAACTTTTCCTCCAACCATTCCACCAGCAAAAGAAGGTAAAAAGATAATACAGCAGTGATGTCATTTTATTTAGGGTTTGTGCTAGTTTTGTTTGTTCATTTTTTAAACTCACATATTAATAAAAGATACTTATTGTGCTACCTCTTTTTCTCCTTGATAAGAATGCTTACCAAACTCTGATGTGATATTCTCTAAAAATATCCATTTAGTAATAGATTCTGTACACAAAGGATAGATTCTCTAGCAGAACAGCTTCATGTTTAGTTCATTGAAAATATCAGAGTAGTAAATGTCCGCCAAGGAAGAACAGTTAGCTAATTTGTGCGTGAGAACGCAATCTATAATTCTGTAGACAAGGGTTTTGGTTTCCTATCTTATCTCTGAAATGCCTCTGACAGTTATTTCTTTATATCTTCATCACAACTGTTCCTCATCACTCATACCTGAGCAACTGAAGTAACTTTCTCACCAGCCTGCCAGCAGAAACCTGATCATTAATCTTTTTTCATTGCAGTAATGATAATTTATTAATCCTACTATTATTCTCAAAGCCATTATGCTAGACGCTGGGAATACCATAATACATGAGTGTTGCTCTCTGCTTGCTCTCAGTATTGCAAAAGAAATTGGTGCTTGTCTAGATCATTACCAATCAAGGATATGAATTTTAACATAGATATTGTACAAATACTATGACAGCCCAAAAAGGAGACAGTTAACACCACTGTAGGTTAATTGTTCATAAAGGAGGAGTAAGAATTTGATGTATGTTTCGAAAAATGTGTCTTGCAGTTTTACGGGGAAATAAAGGGAAGAGCTATAAATGCTTTAGTGTGGCACAGAGAAAAGAGGGGAGATAGAGTTCTTAAGGGGTTTGTGTACCAGAAGAAGGAGTTTGGGCTTTATTCTATAGGAAGTGGCATGTCATGGAAAGTTTTAAAGAAGGGAGTGTGATCTGGTGAAATCCATGTTGGAGAAAAGTAACTTTGGTGGAGCGGGGAGGACGGATTATAGGGAGGCGAGGATAAAGGTAGGACAAGGAAGGTTGTATTGGAAGAGTTTCTCCATTCATCAGACATTTTTTAGTGGCTGTTACATACCAGGTCTGCAACAAAAAATAAGTTGTTCCTGCTATACAGGGGAGTAAAGTTGTTGGGATCAGCTACTGCCAAGAATGGAAGGGTCAAGAAAAAGAGGCAGTAAGGAACTACTAAGGCTCAACCTTCTTCCTAGCCTAGCATGCAAAGCCTTCAGTGGTAAGCCTACATCACAGCAGCATTTCCCAGATCATCTTACATAGTAGCAAAGTTGTACAGCTCATAGTTCCCCAAACATGCCTTATGCTGGTCTGCTTGTTTTATTGCTGGTCACTCTACTTAGAATGCTAAACTCGTTCTTTCATCTACCAATTTTGCTTTCTTCAGCCTCAGTATCTGTCATTATTCTCGCTAATGGAACTGAAAATTGAATCCTAATTGATGAATTTACTAATTAGGCTTTTCTGATGCAGGTACTACAGAACGCTTTAAGGTTAGAAAATTTTATTTACAGATGAGCAGTAAAGACTCATGAAGGCTCATGGAAGAAAATTTACATGATTTGGAAGGGTCTGAGAGTAAGGATTGACAAAGTAAAACATTGGTCCTGAAGTTTTCTTCATGATAGTTTTAGAGAGTGGTGCTTTTGCAACTTGAATGCCTAGTTCATTTTAGGCTCTATTTCTCCTAAGTGTGTTTTTAAAAAAAATCTATACATTTTTATTATTAAAGTTATTATTAATAGTTATTATACAAATGTTGAAAAGTACAAGAAGAAAATTCAAAACATGATGATTTCATATCCTAGAGGTAATTCCTTCATGTATTTTTATGTATTCTTTAATTTATTAGGTACATTTTTAATTTTGAGTATATTTTTAAATAGATTTTACTGTCATCTGGAAGGTAAAACTTATTCTTGAGTTCATCTTTTCTTGGAAACAGAAATCAGAGTCTCCTTTTATAAGCTAACAGAATTTGTGGTCTTTCTCAGCTTTGAATTCAAACCATAGATTTGTAAAATGTTGTAAATCATGGAATTCATGAGAACAACCTCACCAGAGTTTGAGGTCCCTAGAATACTATCTCACTTGGTGATTGCTTATTTTACATTATAAATAGATTTGAGAAAATCAAATTGCACTTAATAAAATAAAAACCAAATGAGTTTTTTCTTATTAGAGAAATTGTAAGTTTAAAGAAAAAATTATGCATAATATACAGAGTTCCCATATACCACACTATTATTAACACCTTGCATTAGGGTGGTACATTTGTTATAATTCACAAAAGAATGTTTTAATAATTGTACTATTAACTATCATTTACTCTAGAGTTCACTGTTTGTGTTGTACACTCCTATGTTTGTTTTTTATGAATTTTTTTCTAGTATATATACAACCTAAAATTTTCCTTTAACCACATTCAAATATGTAATCCATTGCTGATAAAGTGAGTTTTTTGTTTTGTTTTTTAAAGAAAGAAGAAAGGCATGTTATCTCATAGAATATTTGTATGCAACTGGCCCAAGATAAAAAATTTCAGATCATTGAAAAGTAAATTGTTTGCTTCATCATAAAGCAGAGTTAACTGCAATGGTCTACACTAATGAAGTAAAAGAGAGGCCTGGTAGTCTGAAATAGCACATGATGCCAAAAATAGACTTAAAATGCTTTGCATGGAGTAGGGTTTTGTTGGTGTGGTCTTTGCTTGTTTGTTTGTGTTGATATCAGTAATACTTACTAATGATAGTTTTTCTGGACCAACATTAGTGCACATTTCTTGAACACATATCAGTGAGTGGCAGAAGGACATAGATATAATTATTGGGCAAGGCTGGAGTTAAAGATTGTTTATGGCTTCAGCCCAAATGCTTATTGAGGTATAGATTAATGTGCGTCTCGTGTCACAAGCCTTTCTTCTGAAGTTGAATCTTTCTAAAGCTAACTTACTAATTCAATAGGCAGAGGACAGGGAGCACACAGTGATAGCTTGACCTTCCTTTAGTTGGTAAGCACTAGATAGTGTTTCCTGATGCTTCCATCTCTAAATCCGTTTAGTCCCATGTCTATTCTTTGGGGCTGACATTTGTGGATACTTCTCTCTCTCCTTCCACATATGCAATTTAAGCTTCTTATTCATGAATAGAAACCTTGAGTCTAGGAGAGAAATGATGGTCAAGAAGTACCATGAGCAAGGGTTTGGAATATGAACCTTATGATTCATATTCCAATCTTGGGAAACAGCTTTAGTTACCAGAGGAAAACATCATCTCTGATTCTTTGTTGGTTTAGTAACTATTATATTTTCCCCTTTTATCTCTGATTCTTATTGATTCTTGGTCTTCAGTCTGTAAAGCTGCCAAAGCAGATCTGGTGTTCATGGTGGATGGATCCTGGAGTATTGGAGATGACAATTTCAATAAGATCATTAACTTTCTGTGCAACACTGTTGGAGCACTGGACAAGATTGGTGCAGGTGGAACTCAAGTAAGGCTAATAGATCCATCGTTCACTCATTTGTTCAATGCATTCAAAAATTGTTTGCTTGTTTATTTATTTGTTTGTTTGTTTGTTCTTGAGCCCTTGTAATGGCAGCTTGTTGGGGGGAAATGAGTAAACAGCTATAATGATTGGATCCAACCCCATGAGAGAAAATAGATGATTCTGGATTTGGAAATAACTTACTGGTGCCTGGTAGAACTTGAAAGGATGTTAATCCCTAAGAACTGTCAAGTTCAGCAAACTAAGACAGGGTATAATGGCCATGTCAGGGGATGTCTCTTTTATAAACTAGGTATATATATATATATATATATATATATATATATATATATATATTAAAGGTAGAGTATTTCCTTTAAAGGTACACACAATATTTTCCCTGTCCTCAAGAACATTACAATCTTGAAAGGGAGAGAGATATGGCCACAAGTTATTATAGTTCAAGTAGAATATGAAACTAATTTATTTATTAAAAATATTCACTGAGGATCTGTTGTGACCAGACATCATACTAGGTAGAGGGAATACACAATATGACAGGCAGTATCTCAGACATTCTTCAAGGTAGGTGGAGGAGGAGAGAGGGAGGCAAATATAAACATGTAAACAAATAAATTCAAAAGGTAGGGACATGAGCTATGAAAGTGGAATGATATGATTTAGAGTTCAAGAAGGCCCTTTCCAAGGAGGTATCTTCTGCACTTATATGTGAATGATGCACTGAAGACCTGAGAGTAGAATTTCCAGACAGGAAACAGTACATGCAAAGGACCAAAGATGCGAATGAGTTTGGAAGGTTCAGAAACCAGCACTTATTTTAGAATATTGGAGAGGGTGGGGATAGGACAAAAGGTAGAGGGAGTAGTTAATTCCAGGTCATCTTAGGTCTTGTGGGCCATTGAAGGTGTCAGGGTGACATCCTAGAGGCAGTGGGAAGCCACTGGAAAGTTTTAAGGGGAGGAAAGACAAGATCTGATTTGCTTTTTAAAAAAGATTGTTTTGACTCTTTTGAAGAGCATGGATAACAGGGGTAAGAATGGAAGGGGGAGACCAGTTAGGGGGCTGGTCTGCTGGTCTGCTCAGGTCAGGTAGGTGGCTTGGACTAGGGTGATGGTCATAAAAAGAAGTGAAGTACTGATACATACTACAACGTAGATGAGCCTCAAAAACATTATGTTGAATGTAGGAGGCCAAACACAAAGGCTACATGTTGTTGTTCCATTGACATGAAATATCCTGAATAGGTAAATCCATAAAGACAGAACACAAATTAATAATTGCCAGGGGCTGAGGGAAAGAGGTTTTCTTTAGGGGCAATGAAAATATTTAGGAACTGGATCAAGGTGGTGGTTGCATATCATTGCGAATGTAGTAAATGCCACTGAATTGCTCACTATAAAATGGTTACTTTTATGTTATGTGAATTTGATCTCAATAAAAAATAAAAACAGCCCCCCCAAAACTAATACACCTTCTCTCTCCAGGTGGCAATGGTTCAGTTCACTGATGACCCCAGGACAGAATTTACACTAAATGCTTACAAAACTAAAGAGTCTCTTCTTAACGCAATTAAACATGTTTCATACAAAGGAGGAAATACAAAAACAGGTAAAATCAAAGATTCTCCTAGCAAAGAACCAAAGTAATTAATTATTAGTAATTAATGAAATGACTTCTTTCTGAGGCATAGTAATTTCAATTTTTTCATTGTTTAGATTTTTCAGTGATTTTAGAACCATTTTCCTAACCTCCCCTTCCCAGCAAAACAAAAAAAGAAGGGAGTAAAATTGAACTGTTGATTTCCTTTATTTCAGGAAAAGCCATTAAGTATGTTCGAGACACCTTGTTTAGTGCAGAGTCAGGTACAAGAAGAGGCATCCCAAAAGTTATAGTGGTTATAACGGATGGGAGGTCACAAGATGATGTGAACAAAATTGCCAAAGAGATGCAATTAGATGGTAAGTTTTACGGATAGAAGCAATAGTGGCTACGAAAAATAATGTTAGCATTGGTGTTTTCTAAATCCAAACTTATGGGCCATGTAAGACGTACTTAAGTGTTTCTAAATCATTCTTAATATTAAATGGGCAATGTGGTTTACAAATACTTTCCAGTTTACAGATCTATCATTTTTCTGTATTTTCTGTAATACTTTTATTATGCATCAGGTGCCCTGTATAAGGAATATGAAAAGGTCCATGATGAAGGCCCAGAAAGAGGACCTGAAACAAAGAAACTCCTCAGCCCTCTCATCTGTAAAAGGGAGAGTCTCATAGGACTATTGTGAAAATTAAATTATCTAAGACATGTGTGGCAAATAGTTTCATATTTATTCACCAGCATTGGTGTTAAGCTTGCTCATGTCTCATATCTCAGTTTCTACTTCTGAGAAAAACAACACAACTGAGTTAAACTCAGTTTCTCTGTTTCAACTATTCTACATCCCGTAAATCTTAAAATAACTATTAAAATATGCAAACGTAAAGATGTTACTCAAGTGGGAACTGTTTTGTCCCGAGCACTAATGGGACATCAGCCTTCTTGAGTTTCTTTAAAATGGAAAATCTCTTTGGGCAATTGATGGAACACTTATCACATAATGAAGTATGTGCATGCAGAATTCTGATGAACTGGAAAGAATGCATTTTCCACTTCCATCATCCCTGCTAACCATTTGTACTTGACTTACATTGCATTATTTGTATTTGGGGCCATTTAAAGTAATCAGAAATCTGTTCCCCTTCCTCCACAGGCTACAGCATTTTTGCAGTCGGAGTGGCAGATGCAGATTACTCAGAGTTGGTTAGCATTGGCAGTAAGCCCAGTGCACGCCATGTCTTCTTTGTGGATGACTTTGATGCCTTTAAGAAAATTGAAGACGAGTTGATTACTTTCGTCTGTGAAGCTGCATCAGCAAGTTAGTGCTTACTCATGTTGTTCAAAGGTTGAAATATTTAATTCTGGTCAAATAATGAGTCCCATCTTGATGTGAGGAAGGGATATTGAATTGCAGAGGTGTTTGTTATGCAGACATTAAGTTTATAGTTTGAGCATGTGAAAGTCATCCAGTCTTCCCTCCCCCATCCCACCCACTTCAGAGTTTTAGGTTGATAAAGCATTTCCCTAATAAAATGAGTGTCTGTGTTTAAAAGCAACTGTGCTTAAATAGATGAAGCAAATAGCTTTCAGAAATGTATTAAGAATGCCTGTTGGGTAACACGTTAGAAATGAGGCTTCTCCCAACACACATGCTTAAGAGATTGATTGCTGACAATTTTAATGAACCCAGAAAAGAAGAAATCTGTGGCCCTTTGGTTTTAATAGGAGCAGTTAGAGCATTTCAAATTTTGAGAAACCACAGAAAACCATTGTAACATTTGTTTTGGATTCCCTAGACAATTGACTTCCAGAAAGATTATGTTAGCTACCTGTTCTCAGAATGGGAAAAGAGTATGTTTGGGAACATATCTAAACTAGGGCTTTGTTTTATTTTCTAGCCTGCCCACCGGTGCACAAGGATGGCATCGATCTTGCAGGTATATACTGTCACAATTTTTCCAAATACAAATGTACTAAATAAACACCGTTTGGGGTCCAGTGTTTTTTTTTTATCCTTAATAGAATAAACTTGAAATTTAAAATCCTAAGGGGCATATATATTCTTTTTCTGTACTTTTTGGTTGCTCAGGATTTAAGATGATGGAAATGTTTGGCTTGGTCGAAAAGGATTTTTCATCTGTGGAAGGGGTTTCTATGCAGCCTGGTACCTTCAATGTGTACCCCTGTTACCAACTTCATAAAGATGCCCTGGTTTCCCAGCCGACCAGGTATGTGTCCGTTACAAGATATGAAAGCCAATCATTTGTTTATTATATCTCCATGTGAAAATGATGTCAACTCAAAATATGCTGTAATAGTTCCTGGTAGGATTTCCCATCATATTTAGAGTAAATGATGCCTAGGTTCCTTTCCTTAAAAGCATCAGAATCACAGATAATATTGGTTGAACTTTAGTATGTTTGTCAGAGTTCTCCAGAGGCACAGAACCACAGAACTAACAGCATATATATATATATGTGTGTGTGTGTGTGTGTGTGTGTGTGTGAGCTTTATTATAGGAATTGGCTCATGTGACCGTGGGGATTGGTGAGGTCAAATTCCATATGGCGAGTCACAAGTTGGAAACTCTGATGAAGGTGAGGTTGAATTCCCCTGAGAAGGTGGCTGGCTGAACTGGAGGCAGGAATTCTTATTTTCTGACTTCTGAAATCCCCAGTTCTGGCCTTAAGACCTCTGACTGATCGGATGAAGAGATTCTCCTCATTGCTGAAGGCAGTCTCCTTTGTTGATTTTTGATGCAACCTGCCATAGATGCAATCAATTGACTATAGATTCATCTATGGAATAGCCTTACAGTAACAATCAGACCAGTGTTTGCTCGACCAAACAACTGGGCACTGTAACCTAGCCAAGCTGACACATGAAATTAACCATCACCTTGTTGATCTGAGAAACTATATAATTATAGGTTTATATGTATACAATACTGTTATATGCCAGGCATTGTTCTAAGTGTTTTAAGTATATGAACTCACTCCAACCTCCAAAGGACGCTATGAAGTAGATTCAGTTATCATCTCAATTTTACAAATGATGAAATTGAAGCACAAAGAAGTTAAATGACTTGAGTGAGATCACATAGTTTGTTAAGTGGCAATGCTGGGATTTGTATCCCTCTATAATCAGGCTCCAGAGCCCACACCCTGAACTGACACTAGTGCCATGAATTCACATGGTTTTTATCTTTTTTATCTTTGAGAAGTCACAACAGCATCTCTGTATAGTTAAAGAATAGTAGTAGGTTTATATAAAAATCACATTAGCTGTTTTTTGACAGTCTGGTGCACTTAGGGATTCGTGAGGCTTTTTGGAGTAATTCTGCAAACTCCGGAGTTTCTTGAGGGTGCAGGTAGATAATTCCTGGGTTAAAGGGTTATCTTTCAAGATGTCATCTGCTACCTTAAATTCCAATTCAGTGTTTGTTTTTGTCTCAAAATGCCTTTATTGGCTTATGGGAATCATTTCAGAGTGTCCAAATGTTGATGTACACATGGACATGAAAAATTGGGAGAGATCATGTGAGCATTCATCTATCCAATTTATAAAAAGTTACTTTTCTATCTTCTACAAAAATAATGTTTATTAAGTTCTAGTCCACTACAGTACTATCCATGTTCTTTTGTTTTGTTTTATTATAGGGAATAATATTTAAATAAGTACACCTCTTCTAATAATTTAAAATATTTGTTGATTTAGGCCTAGTTTCATTTTCTAGGAAATTGTTATAAATGCCTCTGACCTTCAGAATAGATGTGGTTTTAGATAAAACCAAAATCTGATGTTCCTTTTTGGCAGGTTTTCCCCACACTGTCTATTTAAGTGGATAATAAAGTGTGTATTTGGATAATCATTCCTGGAAGCCTAGCCAAAAAGGAGAATTGCCAAAGGGAAAATCCTCTACTCCTCCACTGATATTGCTCATCAAGTCCGCAGTGCCCGCCACCTTGTGAAACCCGTTCATCCATTCCCAGCCCTGTACCTGACCTGTCACCAGCATTTGACACAGCTGATTGCTCTCTCCTCCTGTGCTCACTTTCCCCACTTGGCTTCCGGGACACACACTCTCCAGAGTTTCTTCCTGCATTTTCCGCTGTTCCTTTGCAGCGCTGGTTGCTTTTCTTCTCTACCTCCTCTTGTGGGAGGGGCCAGGCCTTGCTCGCTGATCTCTTTGCCTTTATCTACACCCACTCCCTGGTGATCTTTTCAGTCTTGTGGCTCTAAGCAGCAGCTAGATGCCAAGGATTCCCAAATATGTATGTCTAGTCCATACCTATTTACCAAAGCCTGTCCTGCATATCCAACTGTCTGCTAAGCATCTCCTATTGAATGTCTAATGGGCATTTCAAACTTCATATGTTCAAAACCATGTCCCTGATTCTCCTTCCAAAACCAGCTTCACCCATAACCTTTTCCATCTCAATTAATAACTACATCAAACTGCATCTGACTCCTCTCTCTTTTCCCCTGCATCCAATCTAGTTCTAAATCCTGTTGTCTGTAACTTCTCACCACCTCCACTGCCACCACCTCTATCTGTGCCACCATCATTTTTTCCACAGATCATCTCAACAGTCTCCTAATAGACCTCCCTGTTTTGCCCTTGCTCTCTTAGAATCAATTTTCCAAGTATTAGCAGAGTCATTCTTTTGAAAATGTTAAGTCAGATCAGGTCACCCCAGAACCCCATTCCCTATTTCCCTTAGAATAAGTCAACGTTCTTGGAATGTCCTCCAGGGCCCCACATTATCCAATACCTGTTACCTTTCTTCACCTCTTGTCTCTCTCTCTCTCTGCTCCAGCCACCGATGGCCTCCTGGCCATTCCCCAAACACACCAGCCATGTGCTGCCTTGCTGTATTTGCACTGGATATTCCTTCAGCCTGAAATACCCTTCCTTCTAATACCCTCCATTTAGGAGGCTAATTTCCTTGCTTTCTTCAAGATTTTGGTCAAATGTAAACTAATGGAGGCTTCTCAATGTGCCTTCTAATCAAAGCCAACCCTGGTGACCTCAGTTTAAGTTGCAGCATGATCCCCCTCAACCTTCCAGTTCTCATTTTGCTGCTCTATATATTTGTTTTCCCTGGCTAACATACTGTCCAACATACTGTACCATTCACCCTGCTAGAATTTAAGTGCCACAAGGACAGGAATCCATGTCAGTTTTATTCACTGATGGATCCTAAATACCTATAACAATGTCTGGAACATAGTAAGTAAAATATTTATTAAAAATTTATTAATTTTTGATGCATGAAGGAATGAATTAACAGATGAATAGATGAAAGCTTTATTTTATCTATGCAAATCAAGCATTCATTTTCAAATTCATGTTTAACTCTCACATTCACAGATTTATTAACTTAATTAAAAACTATTTATGTAGCTCCTACCATATGTAAAGAGCTCTATTTGTTGCTTGGGGGAAGATATTAAAAGTAAGTCAGGGATCCATTTAGTTGTTAGAAAGAGAGATAAGATGTTGTAGCTGGTTGGCTTTCCTAGGAAGCAGAATCAGAGGTGGAGATTGGTGTACGGGAGCTTGATGAGGGTGTGCCCTTGTGGAAAAGAAGAAAAGGAAGCAGGGGAAGGCAAAGGGGAGAAGTCGGGCTGTGAAGCAGTTTCAATGAAAGCCTCAGCTGACCCTACAGGGAGTTCTGAAAATAACCCTGCAGATCTGTCGTCTATTGGGATAAGAGACCTTGGTCCTTAAACCTCTAAAAGGTAGGTCATTAAAAGGAGGTGCCTTGGAAAGGTGGTGTGACCTTGAGAGAGGCAGCTTTCTCAGCTGAGGCAATTTATGAAGGGAGCCGGTAGCTGAGAGCTGTGTGGACGGTACTGCCAGCAGCAAGGGCGGTATGGTTTTAAGTTTTGAAGGTGGCTCTGAACAGTGCATCACAGCGCCCACCACAGACAGAAATGCAATTAACTACAATATGGGGTAGAAAGTGACAATGTCATAAGGTTTCCAGAAAGGTTCCAAATAAGCATGATTTATAAGACTAAAAAGTTTGGGAACTACTTAAGTGTTCAACTTGAAGTGGCTGGTTGGATACCTTATGGAATAGCAAAACAAGAGAAGATTGTACACTCATTAAATATCATGCTTTTCAAAATATTTTAAGAAAATGGAAAATGCTTATAAATGCTGCTAAGAAAAGAAAGAGACAAAATGGGATAACTTGTACAAATACATGCCTTCTTTAAAGACTAGAGGGAAATGTATTACACTGAAAGAAGATAACTCTTGTTGGCATTAATTGTGCTGTTTTTCCTTCTTTTCTGTTTTTCTAAATCTTGTTTCTTGAAATGAACATGTATTTGTTTTATAATTATATAAATAACTTTTGAAGAGGGATACAATAAAATCTGATGTTCTTTCCACTTTCAGATATTTGCATCCGGAAGGATTGCCCTCTGACTACACCCTCAGCTTTCTCTTCCGGATTCTTCCTGACACTCCAGAGGAGCCATTTGCTCTTTGGGAGATTTTAAATAAAAATTCAGACCCATTGGTTGGAGTCATTTTAGATAGTAAGTATGTTTATTAACATAACATTTTTAATTTTTCCTTCATGTGTGTCATTTTCAATTTGAAAATTACTAAAGTTGAATCTTAGAAAAATGACACATTTTAATTCTTTCTAAAATGTTTTTATTTTTCTTTGAATAGATGGTGGGAAAACCCTGACATATTTCAACTATGACTACAGTGGAGATTTTCAAACTGCTACTTTTGAAGGACCTGAAATTAGGAAAATTTTCTATGGCAGCTTTCACAAGGTTAGTAATGCTGTATATACATACATGTTTCATTTTGTTAGCTGTTGGGCAAAGCAACATAGGCGTATGTTTGTGCCAATGCACAAACTTTGGTGTAAAAATATTCCATAGAAACAAGTTCACAGAAATATTGCTATATTAGTTTATTTTCTTGGGGTAGAGTAGGAACATGTTGGAAGTAAAGTAGTTATTTTAGGTTAGTTGTCTTTTTCTTACTCCCTTGTTATGTTATGGTCTCTTTGATATGTTTTTTTACTGTATTTTTTTTTTAATTTTTTTAAATATAGTTAATTGAGAAAAAAAGTTAATTAAAAAAAAAGAAAAAACAATGAAAAATATTCCATAGAGTTTTGGGCCTCAAATGTCAATTAGAGTAATAATTACCTGTGGGGCTTGTTAACAATGCCCAGAGATTCTGATTTGGTAGTTCTGAGATGGGACCCTGAAAGGTCCCATGTTTAGCAGTCACCACAGATGATTTTGGTAGAAATGGTCCAGGTTCCCTCTGTGAGAAACAATACAGTAGAGGGTACTGTATTACTAAGCAGACAATTGTATGTACTTTCATTTGCTAAATTATATGTGATGTAGAAGGGATTACTGGTCTACCTGGCCACAGCTGCAGCCACAAGTGAAGGCACAGTCAGCAGAATCATCTTAAAATGTATATGTAAAATTAATCACATTAAAATAATTATATTTATGCAAGTCTGCCCTATTACTGCTATGATAAAGTAGTCACCCTGGGGCAAAAAATATAAAATCTGACTTCAGTTCTCATTTTAATAATTTAACACTTGTGATAGAACTGTGCTCCTTATAATTTCAAATTCAAAAATATATTCTGGTGGTCACTGGGGTGGACATGCTTTCTTCCAATATGTACTGTTTCCTTTGTATTCAGCTAATATCCTCATCTTGATCTTGATGTTAAGGTCTGTAGCAACAAGACTGCAGAGCATTTTCTCGGTGGTGCTGGGAAATGTCTTCCCTCCTTACTGGGTCCTTCCCACCAGGTTAGAGTGGAAAAAGGAATGCTATATAGCATTCTTCACCTTGGCTTCTGTCTTCTGACCTAAAATGTAGTGAAGTTAAACTTATTTGCCCAGTGTTGCTACTTTCTGGGATTTTGAATACCATACTTGCATACAAACATTGCATAACACAAATGTTACTTATTTATTTATAGTTTAGTAGTACAGTGCTACCAGAAGTACAAGATATTTGAAAAACACTTGAGACAGGTATAGATTTCTTAGTTCATGGTTCACAACGTCCCATTATCAGATCTTTGGACTTATTGTCATTTATTCACCAAGTTCCTCTTTTTTCTAATTTTATTTTTAAAATTTTACAAACAAGCACTCCCCCTTTTCCCCATCCTCATGTCCCCCTGGTAATCTCTATTCTGCTTTCCAGCTCTTCAAATTCGTTATATCTAGTTATCTCTTACAGATATCATACAGATATCATACAATATTTGTGCTTATGTGCCTTTCTTATTTCATTGAGCATAATGTTTTCATGGTTCTTCCATGTTGCAGCATCCCTCACAACTTCATTCTTTCTTATGGGCAAATAATATTCCATTGTGTGTATGTACCACATTTGTTGATCCATTCCTTTGTTGGTGGCCACTTGGGTTGTTTCCACCTTTGGCTATTGTGAATGGTACTTCTATAAACATTGTGTACAGGTTTCTGTTTGTAACTCTGTTTTCACTCTTTTTGGGTATGTACCTAGAAGTGGAATGGCCAGGTCATATGGTAGCCCTAGTTAGTTTTTTGAGGAACTGCCATATTGCTTTCCACAGTGACTACACTGTTTTATTTCCCCCCAACAATGCACTAGTGTGCCAATTTTTCCCCATTCTCTCCAACGCTTGTTATTTTCCATTTTAAAAATAATAGCCATGTTTGTGGGTGTGAAGTGGTAGCTCATTGTGGTTTTGATTTTCATTTCTCTAATGGCTAATAAGGTTCAGCATCTTCTCAGTTTCTATTGGCCATTTGTGTAGCTTCTTTGGAGAAATGTCTATCCAAGTCCTTTGCCCATTTTTAAATTGTGTTGTTTAGCACCCTTATCAAAAATCAATTTGCCTTGGATGTACCAAGTTCCTCTGACATGATTCATTTCTTGGTTAGTCAGAGTGAGTTGCAAAGAAACCAAGAAAAATTGTAGGGAAAATGCAAAGTATTTGATATTTCATGAGTGTTTAAAAAAAATTTATCGTCTTAGCAAATGGTATAGCCATGAACTTGTCATTCTCATTGCAAATAATCCTTTATGAGTTTTAGATAAATGTTAAGCTTTAACTTACCTTACTAGAAGAACTCAAAGACCTAGGAGGAAAGCTCATTAAAAATTGGTTCCAAATTTATAAACCTTCAAGTTTTTTAAAGTTATAAGAAGAAAACCTTCTCCCACTTTAAGTATTAACAAAACCAAAAGATAAACAAAAAGAAGAAAAGAAAAGAAAGGGCTTGTCATGTAACAGACTACTTTAAAATGGATCCGTTAATGGAAAATTTCAATGCAAATTCAATTTATAGCGAAGAAATTCTTTTTGTTCATAGACTTCTATTATACTTTAATAAATACATTACCTTAATTTCTCATTGATTTTCAATAGGCTTTATATTTTTACAATTTGGGTATAAAGTATGGCTCCAAGGTCTATTTCAAAAAATTAATAATTATATAAATGGACCCTTAAACACAACCAAAGAAGCAAAATATTTTTGAAAACTTTTCAATGTCTCCTTTTGTAAAGAGAATTTTTTTTTTTTAATGTGAACAATCACCTCACAATTAATAGTTCTTGGAGTATGGTTATCATATGTGAGGTTTTCTTAGCACTCAGCATGACAATTTCTGTAATTGTTAATAATGAAAAGTATTTCAAGGCTGAAACACACACAAAAGTTAAGTTATACCCTTCTAAATGATCATAAGAGCTTTTAATAAAAAGTGAGGAATGTTGGGGCATTTACTCCAACAGTGTTTCTTTTCATGGGTAATATTTAACTCTTTTGTAAGGGAAAAGAAATGCTCAAGAGCCCCCACCATTGACTTATATTATTTTTATCATGATGTATCTTAAATAAATAAAGCATTGTATAAAAATCAGTATAAACTCATGCTTTCTGCTCTTATGCAATAATGAAACAAATATAAAGGTTGAGCAAAACCAATAAAATTAAAAGCAACATTGGAATATGATAGATGACAGTATTCCACTGAAATTAAATCTCTGCTAACAATGTGAATACAGTATTAGCTGTTATAACTCTCATACAAGGATTCATATATCCTAGTATTTTTCTTTGAATTACCTTAGACAGCTATTTATAATTTCTCTGGGCTTTCACTTGTGAAATAATGTGAAAGCATTTTTTAACTATTAATTCCACCTCTTTTAGGTCACTAGCCTGACACAAAAATTAGTAGTCATGGGATAAACCCAGAGATAAACCGACATGCATATATGAGCACTGAGATTTCATGGTGGAACTTGGTCACAATGTGGCCTCCCAGTCCATCTGGAATATACTTACTTTTGATTATCATATAAATGTTAACACAAATTTTTACAAATCCTCAAAAAGAATGTGAAGACTCCTGAAAATATGACCACAGACTTCCAGATTCTAAAGATCCTACTTTGAGAAAACTGCACTAAGCATTAAGCCAAAAGTCTTTGTTTCATTTGGACCTGGAATTTCCAGAAAACATTTTCCTTTCCCCTCAGATTCTAGATCATCTCTCCTCACTCTAAACAACTATTACTGAAGTGTGGTTTACTAATAATAGGGGCTACGTTAGATGATTTTTGTTGGTAAATTGACACACATTTTTTATTTCAGTATTTTTTGTATTTATTTTAACATGCATTAAGAAAAGACATAATTAGCACATCAATCCTCTCATTTCACACGTATTGTTGCTTGAGTGTAAGGCTAGATCTTAAAAAGTGAATCCCTTTAAGGTTGTTTTAAAAAAAATGTTAAGTAAATAAAAATACTGATGGTACTTGAAAATGGGAAACTCAGGGGTTGTAAAAGTGGAGCCCTGCTCCTTTAGCAAAATACATGGCAACAGAATCCCATCCCTTCTCTTTTATTCTTTATAGTGATAAGTCACACAATTATGCAAATCTGGTTGATATTTCCTCCTGCTTCTTACTTCTAAAACATCTTTACTTGTACCCAGATACACATTGTTGTCAGCAAGACTTTGGCCAAACTGGTTGTTGACTGCAAGCAAGTGGGTGAGAAGGCAATCAATGCATCAGCTAACATCACATCGGATGGTGTAGAAGTTCTGGGAAGAATGGTTCGATCGAGAGGACTGAATGGAAACTCTGTACCAGTAAGTGGATGAACAAGTGAAATTCCTCTATTATTATGGAAAAAAAGTCATTTTAAAGAATATTTAGCTATTTTTAAGGGAAAATTTTGGTATGGAGATGGATGGATGGATGGACAGACGGACAGATGAACAGACACACGGATGTATGGATAAACAGATAATGGCCTCTTTAAATGCACAAAACACATGGTTCAAAGCTCTTGACAGTATGCGTCTGCCATATTATTAGGAAACTGCTCCAGGAATTAGGCTAGTTTATTTTGTAAACATAGTTTAAAATTAAAATACTAAAATATTAATCACACGAAACTTTGTGACATAAATGGTTTGTAAATGAGAATCAAAACTGTAAACTAATCTCATTTACATAAGCCAATAAAATACATACAAAATATATGGATATTATACCCTAGAAATTGAAATAAGCCTTTCTTTCAGGTTAAATTTGGGTATTTTAAAACTAGGTTCTTGCTTTTTCTAAAGTGAAGTTTACTGTTTAATCACTGATGTAAGGTAACAAATATTATATGATAATACATTTTTCATCATACAACATGGACTGTAAGTCTGGGCAACTCCCAGTTGGCAAAGGAATCACATTCCTCTTACTCACTACTCACAAAAAAGAAAACTGTACACAGGTTTTTGTTTTAACACCGTGCAATCACAGCTAATTAGTAGCATTCTCTAATTTGAGTCATTCTCTAATTAGATCCAACTAGCCCTTGAGGCATTTTATTCTTGTAAACAATTCCAACTATTTTAATTTACATTTCTCTTCTGCATAACAGAATCAAATTAATATGAATCACTACTGTTTTTAGCCACTGTGATAAATCTAGAGAATTGGCCATACGGGACTTAGAAAGATGGGTGGTTTTCAAAATTCTTTAAAGCTGAAGATCCCTTTGTACAAATGAAATCATGTACTATGTCAAATGGATGGATGGATGGATGGATGGATGGATGGATTGATGGATAGACAATCAGACAGAAAAAGCTTCTTGAATGGGCAAGGGAACATGGGGCCGCTGGTGCCCCCACCCTCCAGGGCCCCTAAGGCAGCTTGGAGGAGCACAGGTCTAATTCCTCAGCTCTAGTCTAACCTGTTCACTTTAGACACCAGGAAACAGTCCCAGAGAGGTGAAGTGATTTACCTTGGTGCACTTTGCTATTTAGTGCCATTTCTCTATGCAGTAAAAATGGAATTGAAGCCTTTGTGTATATAGGGGGGACATTGATACTTTCAGACCTTGATAGACATTTGCTAATTAGTTTAAGCTTTGAAATATATTTAAAAGTATTTTTGTTTCTACTTTGGTTTGGAAATTTATGGATTAGTTGTTTGAAAAGAGAATATTATAAGATATGGAAGACTCTTGTCTATGATGGTAAGGGGCTTTGAAGAATATTTACATGATACTGAGGGGTTGTCTCCCCTTAACACACAGCATTTCATGGTGATTAAGAAACACACTATCTTCTGCCTAATGGAAGATACTCCCATGATAGCCAACTCAGGAATTTATAAGAATCCAGAATTAGTAAACTGAAGATACCTTGTATGGAAAAATGGATGAGTGGATAGATGCTTAGATGGATGAATTAATGGACTCTTAATTTAGGAAAGAAGAACAATTCTAGGTGTATGAGATTCTGAGCCCCAATCCCGTGTACTGTTATTCTTTTACATTTTAGGAATAATGCATATAAAACTCATGACACTTAGTAGGCATTCAGTGAATAGTGGCTCTTATTGAAGGAAGTCAATAATTACTTCCCCATCCCTTTTTGCTCTTTACCTTCTCTAAAACTCTAGCAGTTTAAACTTGATTGTTGGCAGTCAGATATTATTATCTTATTCTTTCAGACATTTACATCTCACCTCTCTAGCCAGAGTATAAATTCCTCCCAAATAGAAACCATGTCATAGTCTTTATTTGCAACCACTGCCTTCTGTTCCACACTTCAGTATCAAATAAATTTCTCATGAAACGCTTGACAGAAATTAAATAGGATATTGCCTATTTAAATTGCATCATGTCTTTTTTTAAATTTTGTTTTACCTGTATTGTATTCCATATATGATATTTGCTGAATTCTTGTAATATATCACACCCTTTCCTAATTGCAATTTGTACTTTAAAATTACACTTTCATAATTACAAGTATAATAATTTTATTTAAAATTACAGTGTTTGCAATAATTATACTCCAAGTAGCTGACCAATTAAATATCAAATAATTTATTTCTGAAAGCAGAAGTGCCTGTGGGTTTCATGCCTACCGGTGACAAATCTTTACTTCTGGCCATGGAAGAAAAGCAATATAACAGAGCATCCTCTGTGGTAAGTTCCAACCAATAGTAGACAAAGGAGAATTTATAGAAGTCAATAATTAATGAGTTCTTTGTAAGGCTAGCAGGAAAAAAATATTGCCTTTTTTTAGAATCTTGAAGCCTACAAAGGATTATTAAATAGAACTTCAGTTGCCCACTTATTGAAGAATTTGATTATGTTGAAATGGATAATATTAAGTTAGATCTCAAGAATGGGATTGGAAACTTAGATGTGCTCTTTGAGTTATTGCTTGTTTCAGGACAAGGCAGGAGAGAATCCTCAGTCTTCGATTTTCAATTTAGAAATCACAGATTGCTGACATAGTCTTAGTATACATCTACTCCAACCCCCCACTTCAACCAGCAATAGGAGCTGTGTAATGTACAAAGGTACGATTATTCTAGGAGGAGCAATTATCATATAGGAGGGATTAGTAGTTTATTGATCAGCATTCCCTGGCAAATTCAGAAATGACTCCAAAAATGCCAGATGATGGAAGACTCTAAAGATTCAGGATTTAAAGAAAATATATTCTTTTTAAATCAAAGCTGAGTGGAGAATAGATTAATGGTTTTAGCAATATAGTCACTGCTTACTGAAATTACTGACATTTGTAATAAAAACAACTTGTGTTCAGCAATGCAAGATTTTATGGTAACAACAGTATCTAGCGGGACTAAACTAATAAGCCGACTTCTTTTAGCTGTCAGAACATGTGGGAAGAAACTTAACAACTGTGCTTCTCCTTTCCAATCTTTTTTCTCCAAAGAAGTTTCTTCTGCCTTATTCTGATCCCTAATGAAATTATATTGCTTACAATCAGGAATGATTCTAGAAAATTTTTGAGTTTCTGGCATAGGATTGTGTTTCTTAGTGTCTTTCTTCTACCTTTTCAAGTATAACGTTTGTGAAATTATCCAATTGGCCTTTATTTAGTCCTCTGCTGTGGAAAACAAAAGAGAAAAGTAAGTTATGCCATGGAGTACCTGGTCTTCAACTTCAATGACTGAGATGGAGCTTTATGTAGGAATCAATAGTAGATTGGTCGATGATATAGAAGCAAGTGCTGTTAAATTAAAAGGAAACGATTATGTGGTTTCACATGAAGTATCTCTTTTAAGCCTTAAACTGATAAATAGTTGCTAATATTTATTGAGTGCCAACTATCAGGTAGGCAGTGTTCAGTTTTGTGAGATTATCTCATTCGATTCTCCAATAACCCTATGAGGAGAAGCTTTTATAATCTCACTTTACTGATAGAGACAGTGAGACTTGAAGAAGTTAGGGAGGGAGCCCCTTTTAAACAGTGGGGAAAGTGAGATAAGGAGACTGTATCAGGCTTACCTTAGGTTACCTAACGTCTATTCTGTACTTTCTTCCACTGCATCAAACTCTGATTACTGTGTAAGTTAAGGCGGAGGAGGGGGCCTGCTCTGTTCTACCCACCCTCTGCCCTGTGTGGTCACTGACGGACACCGAGACTCACCATTATTTGAATCATGACCTTGAAAGTATATGATCAAAACTTTCCATCCGATGTTCTTTCTCACTTTTATTTTTTATTCTTATTCTGATTCTTTCTGGTGTAAGGAAAATGTTCAAAATTAGATTGGGGCGATGAATGCATGACTGTATGATGGTACTGTGAGCATGATGGATGATTGTATGGTATGGGAATATATCTCAGTAAAACTGAATTAAATTAAAAAACAAACAAACAAAACTTTCCACCCAAAATCTGTCTGTGTGTAAATATCTTAATTACTACCAAGTACAACCAGCTCTTAAGGTTCATTTCCTAATCCTAATAATGTCTTCATAGTTTTCCTTAAATTCAGTGAACTGAGAATATGTGAGAACCCTGAGTTCAATACCTGATAAGTGGGAAATGCTCAATAAATCTTGGTTTTGAGACAGAGTCAATAAAAGTTAAACACCACATGAAAGGCAGAGTATGGCCTAAGTGATCTGTCTACTGACTCTTAAATCCAACACTTTCAACAGTGTTCTTATGCAATGTATAGCTCTCTAAATATTTGTATAAGTTCAGGTATGGCTTGATTTCAAATTGCAAACTTGGTTGTGTTATGCTAGAAAAAAATCCAGACAATAAAATCTTGTACTGAGTGGAAATCGGAGCCAGGGGTAGGTTTTAATTGTCATTCACAGACTGTAGTGACTCAACTGCCGAGAAATATTTTAATCTTATTTTCATGCTGACATTTGACCTCAAATGACTTGCTTTCTGTGCTACACCAAGACAAAAATGTCCAACAATGAAAAATGAGCATTTGTAATTGGCTAAGTATTCCCTTGGAAGATATTATAAAAAGGGAAAGTAGGAGGCCATGAGCCTCTCTCTTTTTTTGCACAGATCTCTTTTATAATGTTCAGTTAGTTACAACGAAAAAAAGTTACACAAATAAAAAGGGTTGCTTTCTTGCATTAGTTGCCTGAAGCAGGATTTATTTTGAACCACATTGTCTTGTATCTTAAGGCACGATATAAAAAATCTTCTGACATACCTTCTTTGTACTCTCTCCTGCATAATTTGTATAAATATGTGTGTGATTTTTTTTTGGAATAAAAGCTGGAGGCAATTTTTTTGTTTTGTTTTGTTTTGCTTTTAATCAGTCCCTGGAAATGATATTTGGAAAAGAAATCCCTAGATAAAGGCTGAGGAATCTAAGATATTACGAATGGAAACAGCAATGAATAAATTTGTTGTACTCACAAAGAAAAGGCTGCTGACTTCATCTAACTTGAAAAAGAAAAGTCAGCCCACGTAGCATTCCTCAAATGACAGTTCTGGCCTCATTGAGCATGTAGTAGTAGGCATTCAACTCCTTGAATAAATGAAATGAGCTTGTAAGAATTCCAGTAACTGAATAAAGCAGAAGTCTAGCCATAGGTCTCTGTGTAGACATTATACTGTTATAGGTTATTAGTTGGTGAATGTTTATTTGAAAAAGTTCAAGAAAGCCTGGTACATATTGGGGCCCATGAAAGGCCTTGCTTTAAGTAAATCTTTTCATTCACAAAAATGCTTTTACATTGAGGGCTATATTCAGAAATGGAAAATTTCCTAGTGGATGAATGGTTCACACATTTAACTGAGTCTATCTAATGCTGTCATAAAAGACCCCATTTACTAAATGTCCCCAGAAAAAAATGGCATTGTAAGGTTAGGCTGGGTTCCTGCATTTCAAACATTAAACTAAAGATCCTTTTACTGAAAAATAAACCACAAGAAAATGGGGTGTGCTGTTCAAATCTCTACCAGAGCTACAATTTCAGCATGTGGTTACATCCTTAAACTCTTTCATCCCAGGCCATAATCAACAGAATGGAGTTAATATTACTGTCATCATACCTCATCATGGTTGTCTGAGGATTAAATGATACAAGCATAGTGTTTAGAATAGTGCTAGGCACCAAGTAGGTTTTCAACAAATGTTGGCTGCTATTGTTATTTGCTAAGGTTTTCTCAACCAAAACTTTAAACAGATAACATGATTTTTGTGGAAACAAACTAATGTTACATTTCTGCCCTTGATACTGTAATACTTTCCCTTTAATTCCACTTATGTATTTTTTTGCCTCTGTATTATATATTCTTGTACTATAAAGAATTCAACTAGGAAAGGGCTGTTCATAGAATTTTAAAATAATATTTGTTATTTATAACTATGTCCCAGGCACTGTTCTAAATATTTGCCCTATTTTAATTCATCTTCATAATAACCATATGAATAACTACTGCTAATAGATTAAAATAAGGAAACAGACTCCAAGACCTTAATAATTTGTTTAAAATGACTTGTGAGTGAAGGAGTCAGGGCTTACACTGGGCAGTCTAGCTCCAAAGCCCTTCCCATGCCCTGTGCACCTTGAAATATTTTTGTTGCTTTTGTTCATGGAAATCAATAGTAGTGTTCTCTTAGAAATGTTTTAATTTTGAAAACCTAATTTTTTAAAGGTCATAATTTTATTGTGTGGCTGTCCTACCCAGGCTCAGGTATGACAACCTTTGAAAAAACATTTCAACATTCTAGGAAAAAAAGATCAGCAAGCCATGCACCTGTTTCCTCAAACAGCACAGCAGATGTATCTAGAATCAAGAAGCATGATGCCTTGACCCAGGGTTATGTTATTGATCTTGCAAAACTCAGTTGGCATGGACATTTTCAGCAAGGCACAGTTCTCGAGTATAACAAGATTTCATTCTCTTTATTGTCAGATAGGACTGGCTCTTTTGTGATACTGTGGGCATTTTTAGTAATGTGTTTCAATAGTACTAGCTATGTGGACACTCTCATTTCCATCCAGAGGGCCCTCTAGCTTGATGGGGGATGAATAGTATTCCTCGGGGGAAAAGAAGGCACCAAGGATTTCCAGCCCTTGCAGAAAACAACCCAGAAGAAACGTTGCAGACTGAAAATGAAAAGGATGCCATCCTTTTCCCAGCTCTGTAATTGATCACACTTTTAATATTTCAAAATAATACAGGAAGAAATATATTAGAAATAGTTGGGTCATTAAGCTAGTGTTAGCCCTTAATGACATTATAATGATGTTTCTGTATATTTCAAACTGTACATTGAGTTCTTGCTGATATGCACGGGTAGAGCAAGACTGTCTAAATATTTGGCATGATCATTGGCTTAACTTAGCATGAGTTTTCACAGCGCTATATGTGACTCTGTCAAGACATTTGTCACGTTGTATACCGTAAAGAAGGTGCCCGTCTCCCTAACGTGTGATTTCCTCCAAGGCAGGACTGTAATTTTTGTTTATTTTCATATCCTAACAGTGTACATAGAATTTGGCTTACATTATGCGCAGAGGAAAAATTTGCTGGATGTAAGCATAGATGAATGAAGTCAGAATTAATTCAACAAGCTTTCATGAATGCCTATTATATGCCACCTATTATGATAGGGGATGCAAAATGCATAAGTGATTCCTTGTCCTTTGAAGAGTTCACATTCAAAGGAGGATGTAATACAAATAATTCTATTGTGTGGTGGGAGATGTGCTGGAAAAGAGACGCCTGGAGTGCTGTGTGATTATAGAGGCGTTCAGGACTAGCTGTGATAGCAGCACCGTTGCCCATCCTTCAACAGAGGAGCTAAGCTTGTGCTTGAGGTCGAGATGGAAGAGGGGGAGTTGTGATAAGTAAGAGGGTTTGAATGGCAGATGGAATCATTGTAGGCAAAATCTTAGATCACTATGTGTTTGAGGAAAAAAATTAGTTTGGTATTGTAGGAGTTACTTTTTTATTTACTTACTTAACATTATTAAGTTATTGGTACTCCATTATGTGATCTATAATATAAAATCATTATAATCATAAACACAGTCTATCCATGTGTTAAATGAGAATTTTCTTTTTAAATTACAGTTCCAGTTACAGATGTTTGACATTGTTTGTTCCACATCGTGGGCTGATCGAGACAAGTGCTGTGAACTTCCAGGCCTGGTAAGAATTATTCTTTAACTATTTGGTCTGTTCTTTATAGAAATTTTCTAAAATTGCATTTAATTTTCTCTGATTGAAATTCTATTTCTCAACACTCATTTGATAGATAATTCACTGTGATGAGAGTTAAAATTAGAAAGAGGCTACAAAGGAGCATGCCTGAAATCACCAGGATCAACACAAACAGTCACAAATGGTGTGACCTGCACAACTCCAGGGGATCCTATTTACACCAAGTCCAGGTGTTCCCAAATTTCTGGGTTCGCAAAGCCCTGAGTGTCCCAGTACTTCTTTTCGTGGCACCCCAAGTCAAAAGAAACACCAAACAGTTTCACTTATTAAGTAATTAGTTTTAAACAACAACAATATGTATTTATGTCCTAACAACATAGTAGCCATATAAAAAATAATACACACAAATTAAAAGAAAAAAAACATTTTTATTTTATTCTTAAATAACCACAATTATGTATTGATAGGATGTGTGTGCCTATTGGGTCCTGAAAAATTCCTCATACCTTGCAATCAGATTGGATATCACCACTCTCCCTTCTGTTCCACAGCGATTTTTTCCCTGGTACTTGCTTTTCATCACAGCAACTGCTGAGAAACCAGCCTCACAGAGACATGATATCACTGAAAATAGTTTAACCAAAATCTAATCTTGAAACTCTGGACTAGCTTGAGCTAGTAGTTTATGTGAAGTCCAGCGGATGCCACGTACTGCTATTTCCCTTAATATTTTAAAACATACAATTGTGCCCCTGTGAGTTCACCGTAGTGGCCCAAGGCATTTCGGCACACAGTTTTGGAACCATAGTCATAATCTATATAAACTATGCAAAGCTACTAGAACACCAAACTTTTTCTCATCATTAACACCAAATGTAATTCATGAGGTACACCTGGATATGCAAAACGAGAAAAACAGACTCATATCTTAGGATCCTTGGAAGCCCGTGAGCTGAAATGGATGAAACTGTCACAGTGGACAGTACTTCATCTCCTAAACTAAAACCTGGAGAATGAGCATGGAGAAGCATTCATGAAGTCTAAGAGATTTGATTTTTTAAGACCTTGCACCAGAATCACAACATCTATCACAGGTGGTAAATTCATGGTGATTATGTTTAACAAGGAAGTAACTTACTCGTCCTTTATCACTATAAGTTTCTAGTAAACTCTGGTCAGGAATTAAATCAGACACCATGATGTTATGCTTCCGTGCAGGTAAATTGGAAATTAGAAGGGGACACTCAGAATCCTATTAAGCAAAATGTGACTACGACTTCTAGGAAGTTGCTGAGCCCTTCCCAGTGCTTTTCCTTTCACTTCTATCACTGAGATGTATAACTTCCATGGTAGGATGAGATGGTTGAGGACGTAGTTGATAGCGATAGTAAAACCATTCCTGAGGCTGAGTCTCCGGTCACAGGTGGCCTGCTGTCACAATCCCCTTATTTGGGGATCTTTCAGGACACTTAAGTTTGTATTTCACTCTAGCTGGCCATATGTGTTAGCAGAGAGTTTTCCTGCAATGAGCTGAACTCTTTGACTATTGTCCAAACTTAGAGAAAAGTATCTGAAAGTGGACTCTCTGCTCAACATTTGGAAGTTTCTGTTGTGAATATTGCAGAGACTCTGATAATTTTCATCTTGGTAATTTAATTATCATTTGTACTCTATTGAGCTCTAACCTTACTTTTCCCTAAAGTCTTCAGTAATGAAGCTTATGTTTTCTCTATCCAAAGGGGGCTGATGAACCTTATAACGTTCTACAGCTTCCTAACCCAACACTGAGTTATTTTTGGCTGCTGCTCCGAATGAGATATTCCCCAATTGCTTAGTAGGTCTTAGCAGGTGCTTTGACTTCCTCTATATTCCAGTAACTCATTCAGATATATTCAGTCTGACATTAATAAACTATCTTGCAATGTCACATGGCAATAAAATTCTCCAAGAGAGAAGAAAAGTGACCTCCTTTCCCAAAGCCGTCTATTGATGCTGTGATGCTTTCTTATTTTAAATCACAGAATGTGAGCACTTACTGAAATTGTTACAGGAAATCGATATTGAAGTACTGTGTTTGTTTTGTCCTGTTTTAGTATAGATGCAGTTGTTCTGACTGGCCTTTCCAACAAGTTTTCTTTTAACTTTTGAAAATGAAAACTATTGTAACATAAAGAAAGTTTTCAGGCCCTTCAGTTCATAGTATACTATTACTCCAAGTGAATTGTAACCAGGATTTTTTTGCATCCAGTCCTGACATTTTGCTCTTACCTGGATTCCCAAGCTGGTTTTATGGGAATATCAGTGATGCATTAGGTGCAGAAACAATTTTGTAATCAGGAGAGAATACTCTCTGCCTTCTCAGCTTAATTCTCACTTAAATTTTTTTTTTAAAAGTCTTACATCAAAGTGCTTTGTTTGAATAGGAAATCCATTTGTATAGATTTTCTTATTAACCGTTGTGCTATTTTTTCTCCTCAGAGGGATGAGGAGACCTGCCCAGAGCTTCCTCATTCCTGCTCCTGTTCTGAAACCATGAAAGGGGCTCTGGGACCAGCAGGCCCACCAGTAAGTCTTGCCTGGTTCGGGCTTCCTACAGATCAAATGTTCCTTAATAATACTAACAGCTGTTGCATGTCTACCAAATGCTGGCCACTGTGCTAAATGCTATGCCTGTTACTCAGTCCTCTGAGCAAACGGAGGCACAAGGACATTAGGTTACTTGCCTAAAAGAACACAGCTTGATGGAGCTGGCATTTAACCCAGGTCTTCCCGACTCCTACAGATGCTACTCTTCACCACTAGGCCATGCTTTCTCTCGTTGCTCTCTATTCAAAATCTGTATATTCTCTCACATTGCTCTATATTCAAAATAACTACTGTTATTTATTTTGAGTCTGAGTGTTTCCAACATTGGCCCTCTACTTTTTTGCCTGTAAGATTTGCATACTCTTGATTTGCCCATTCTGTATCAAAATGAACATGGTGAAAGGACAATTTTGAATTCACGAGGAAAAGTATCTCATCTGAGCATGAAGTTCTCCACTGCTGGCTAGAGTTTTCCTAAGGAAAAAAAATAAAGGAATGAAGGAAGGAAGAGAGGGAGGAAGGGAGGGAGGGAGGGAGGAAAACCATCTGGGTCTTGGAATTTGCCATGAAAAAAAATTCTTGTAATACTTTTAAATGCTCATGTTATATTATTTCTAACATGCTAAACTGGAATTATAAGTGTTTTTTTGAGGTAAATATGATGGATTTGGCTGGTCTGGGGTTAGGGGAACAGCAAATAAATCAAGACAAAGAAAACAGGGAGAGGATGCACAAGCAATCAAAGAAAACCAATCCTCACAAGTGCCTGCCAGCAGCAGCCTCCCGCAGTGCAATAAGTAAGCCATGCAGAGAGCTGGGTTGCAGCATAAACGTTCACTCCAGGTTGGCCCCACAAACAATTGTTTTTCATTTATCTACCGTATTTCTTCAACTGAACAGAAAAGAAGAGTAGCTGTTGAATGTATCTGAAATATATCCCAGTCATTCCTCCTTTATCTCTTACATATAGAATACCCTCTCAAACACTGGTGTAGAATGCAGATCCTTTTCTTTCTTTCTTTCTTTCTTTCTTTCTTTCTTTCTTTCTTTCTTTCTTTCTTTCTTTCTTTCCTTCCTTCCTTCCTTCCTTCCTTCCTTCTTTCTTTCCTTCTTTCCTTCTTTCTTTCCCTTTCTTTCTTTCTTTCTTTCTTTCCTTTCTTTCCTTTCTTTCTTCTTTCTTTTTTAACAAAAGGAACTTTATCCCAAAGAAATACATGTGGGGTAATAGTAAAAGCATTACATTTAAAACATAAGACTAGACAAGTCATCAAATCACTGTGAACCTCTGTTTCCTCACTTATAAAATAGTACCCATTTCTTTAACTGGCATTTGGAGGGATACATGAGATACTATGTGTATAGTACTCTGTGCCTAAAAACTTCTATCAAAAGTAACATGTGGTCTTTAATCTTGGTATTGAAAACAAAGATTTATTTCCAACCATGAGTTGAATCCTTAAGTATCAGGAATGAAGAAGAAACAAAAAACTAGAGTAATAGACATATGCACTTAGCCTGCCCTTGGAGAGTATGGTGGGAGACTTGCTGGAAAGCTTGCATTTTAGAGCTCACACAAGGCAAGAAAATGTGAACTTGGACCTCTAATAGGTGGCAAAAGGCTTGAATTTGAAACATTCTTTAAAGTTGAGAAACTGGAAAGATTGCTTTCAGGCTTGGAGAAAAAGGAAGTAGCATATTCAATGTCATGAAGATCAAATCTCATTGTTATTTTAATATGTCTTTCCCTCACTGCTAGTGAGGTTGGGCTATTTGGGTTTTTTCCTACAAAAATAACAGTTTATGAACTTCGTTAGTTTTTCTATTGTGCTGCCTGTCTTTTTCTAATTTATTTTTAGGCATTTTTACATATTCTAGACACTAATCTTTTATTAGTGACATGATTGGCAAATATCTTTACTGTGGTTTGCTTGCTTGTTGTTTATGGAAATTTATATTGCCTAGAAATTTTAATTCTAATTTACCCAAATATAATTTTCTGTAATCTATCATGCCTTTATATTCTCCCTTATCCCTTCCCTTACCCATGATTTATTTAGAAGTATGTTCATTCCTATTTTCAATATGTGGGATTTTTATCTTTTTCTTATTGCCTTATTAATTTTATTGTATTTGATCAGGGAGGATATTCTGCTTTGTACCAATTCTCCTCTGTTGCTTTCAAGATCCCTTTGTTTTTGGTGTTCTGAAGTTTCACTACAATACATCTTCGTACAGATTTTTGTTGTTGTTTTACCCTGTTGGAATTTTGGGGGCCTTTATGAATTTGAGTGTCAATGTTTCTCATGAAATCTAGAGTATTCTCCATTATTATTTCTTTGAATAGTGCCTCTCTCCTAAAATCTCTATTATATTTTTCTGCTACTCTTATTAGGTGTATATTATAACTTCTAATTTTTTCCTCCAAGTCTCTTAACCTCTCTTATTTTCTACCTGTCTCTCTGAAATTTGTTCTGTGTAATTCCTTCAAATTTATCTTCCAGTGTACTCAGTGTTTAGTCATGTTTAATATGCTATTTAAACTACCCATTGTGTTTCTGTTTTCAATTATTACATTTTACGTATCTAGCAGTTATATTTGATTCCTTTTCTGACCTTCCTACTTATTTGTATAGTGTCTTTTTCTTTTGTGATACCTTTAATACCATTTTTCCTTTATATATGTATATATATAATATGGTTTATATTTTTAATCAGATAATTTCAATATTTACAGTTTATGTGGTTCTGATCTACCATTTGTATTTCAGCTGATTTTATTCATGGTACCTTCTTTCCATATGTATTTTGTGATTTTTTTGGTGTATATTTGTGTTCATACCAATTGAAACTATACCTCTGAGAATATTTTGATGTTGAGTTTGAACCATATTCCTTCAGAGACTATCTGTGCTTATTTCTGCTAAGACCCTGGGAATACAACAAACTAAACACCACTTTAAAAGATTAACTTTGGAATTTTGCTTTGATCTTCACAGGTAGTGTGGCTTCTGCGCCTCTGATTGTAGGAGAATCACTTGTAGTTATTATTTCTTAGGGGTTACATTTTCTCCTCCTCCCATAGCTAAAGTGGAGATGTCTTGGTCGTTGGCCTGTTAGTAGGCCATTTTTTCCTAGCTCATTGAGAAGCAACCTTTCCAGTTTCTCAGCTTTAAAGAATGTTTCAAATTCAAGCCTTTTGCCACCTATTATAGGTCCAAGTTCACATTTTCTTGCCTTGTGTGGGCTCTAAAATGCAAGCTTTCCGGCAAATGTCCCACCATACTCCCCAAGGGCAGGCTCCATGTACATGTCTATTACTCTGGTTTTTTTTCCTTCATTCCTGATACTTAAGGATTCAGTTCTTATTACAATAATGTTTATTTTCTTTTACCTGACATTAATGTGTCTGTAGCTGAAAGGCTTCCAAGTTTTCTCATCTGCAATATTGCTGGAACAACTTGTAAAATATTCATGTATGACCTAAGAATCAAACTTTGTAATGAGAAAAAGCAGCAGAAAAGTGAAAGAGAAAGATAGAACTTTGCTTTGGTGGGAAAGAAGATGAAACATAGGAGAAAAATATTAAGAAATTTCAATTATTTAAAGTATGATAAACCATTTAAGAAATAGTATATAATAAAACCTGTCCTGAAGTGGGTTATGATTTTCTCATTCAAAAATTTATTCAGCAATATTATGTGCTAACAAAACTATAAAAAGAGCTGTAGAAAGTCAAGGGTAAATTAAATATATTCCCTTTGCCTAGATGTATCCTTTCTTATTTAAATGATGGACATTTTTGTTTGCAAAAATTTATTGAACACTTGTTATGTGATGAGAGTTAGGAATAAATTGGAAAATAAATTATAATTATAAAATGGTCCATGGTTTTTAGACACGGAGCCACTGGCATGATTACCTATGAGACAATAAGTCACATTTGAATAAAATCTTCAGTTGAAAACCACCCATTTAGGATGCACGAACAAAATTTAAAAGTTGTGACAGACTGTATTAATTGGGATGCACTAGGTAGCAAAGGATGGAAAATCTAACAGAGCAGTATTAGTTATTTGGGCATTAGGACTTTCATCGTTTGCTCAACAAAATATTCAGAGGTAGGTGGTCCCAAGACAAATGCTCAACAACTTTATCAAGGACCCAAGCTCCTTCCAGCTTCTCACTTTGCTCTCCTTGTCATTTTTAGATTTTCATTCTTAGGCTCATTGCTTCTTGATCACATTGGCCAAAATTGGCAATATGCCCATTCCTGGTTGCAAAGAAGGCTGGGAAAACAAATATATGGGGTTTTTTTTTAGCCTTTATAGTAGGAGGAATAAAAAAGGAGAGGGTCGGGAAAGGCTCTTAGGTAGCCAACCAAATCGTGTCTGCCATACTGGAGGAAAAGAATTGCAACATTTGTAACAGTTAAAGATACAGTATTCAAATGTATGAAGAATTCTTATGTATCAAACAGAAGACAAGAAACTTAATGGAAAACTGGGTAAAGTATATAAACTGGTAGTCACATTGAGGATAAAATGCAAAAGGACAAAAATTATGAAAAAAGATGCTCAGTCTTAGTAGTTTACAGGGAAATGAAAATTAAAACAAGAGTAAGGTTTTTTTGTGTGTTTTTGTTTTCTTTCTTTTTTTTACCAATCAGGTTGATAATAATGTAAAATTTGATAATATCAAGTGTTGACTAAAGTTCAGGGAAATGGGGATCATTTTAGACTATTGGCAGACTGTAAAACAGAATAGCTTCTTGAGAATGCAAGTTGAAAATATATCTCTAAATCCTTCAGATTTCATTTCTAATCCTACCTTTTGGTGTCTTCTTCTGAGAAGTATTTAACACTTGTACTTAAGGGATGCCTAAGGATGTTAATTGTAGCATTGTTTAAACACCAGAATAATTGTGAGAAAAAAACTAAAGTGTCTAATAATAATAAAATAGTTAAACAAACTATTATATATTCAAGATTTGGATCACTAGGCAACAATTAAGAATAATAAATATGTCATAGCATGGGAAAACATCTAAAACATACTAAATTAATTTCAGAACTATATAAAAAGTGACATCATATGTGTAAACTATGCACATAAAATAATACCACAAAAATACTGTAAGCAATATTTTCTATATGCAATTTTAAAAGGTCTGGAAGATAAGCAACCAAATGATATTGGGGGTACTGGGTGAATTTAAATGTTTTTTTTAAAAAAAAGGTGGAAGAAACCTTGAAGATTGCCTGAACCAATATTTTCCCAAGTTGTGCAAAGTGTCTTGCTGATGGTGCACAAAATGATTTTCAGTAGTCATGGGCATAGCATGAAATAAATTGCAGTCACATAGGGAGAAACTCATTCCGTTTTCAATGGCCTTTCAGTCTTTCTGATCAAGTGTAAGAGAATTCTCAATCTGGTGCCCATATGGCCTTCCCAACATCTATTCATCTCCCTTTTTTAATAAAGAGCAAACCCTTGGCCCACGGCTTCCAAAAGAAACAAAATCTAGCTAAACATAATAATATTTCAGCATCTTTATTTTTAAGGCTACCTTCTATTTTTAACAAGTGATACTCTTTTCCATTTACTGTAGTGTTATAGTATTTGCTTTAAAAATAGATTTATTTAAGCAAAATAGTGGATCACTAAAATATGCAAAAAGTATATGTGCACACATATATACATGTATACATATATACAAATGATACACACACATACATATATACATATAATTTATATGCATATATATAAAGGAAAATGCTATTAAACAATAGTTTAGGTGGTGCATTAATATGGCAAAAATCTTAAGGGAAATGCAAATGACTGAAGTTTCAGAAACACTAATCTAGTTAATTTCTGTACTGTGTAAATAAAATTAAATTGTTACTAGTCTCATGAATTTTTACAATTTAATTGAATAATGTCACTTTGAAGTTAAGATTTAAGATACATAATTTTAGATTAACAGTATATTTTAATATTCCCATCCATTAGTAACAGTAGTATTATGTGATCACTAAACAAATATATCCTTTAATGTTTAAGATTTGAAAGCGTTTGGCCTGGCAATTTTTCTCAAACTGTGGAAATCTTCTGCAGGGAGAGCTAGGTCTAGGTGGCAAATTTCCAGCTCGGGATCATGAAGAATGAATACTGTTGCGCAATGTGTTGGCCTTTATACAAAATAAGAATGATATAGTCCATATTATTAAGGAAAATGGATGAAATATTCTGTTTTAACACTTGTCTTTGAGCTGATACTTAACATCTGTTTGCCAGGGAGGTCCAGGACTCCGAGGACCAAAAGGCCAACAGGGAGAACAGGGTCCAAAGGTAATGCTCTGTTCCTCTCAACCTCGATCTCTATCTGTCTATCTATCTATCTGTCTATCTATCTCTATCTCTCTCTCTAATTAGCCATCATTTTGAAATTAAGTACTATTTCCCTTCTCAATCTAAAGCTTCTTATAATTTTATATTTTATGAAAGTTTTGCCTAAGCTGCATTCTTTTTCCTTGAAGATGTGCTTTTTAATAAAAAAGAATATTTAATAAGTTTTCTGGGTCAGAAATAAGAGTTTTGGTGTTCAGGAAGGTTTAGCCTCCAAAGTAGTGTGCTCTCTCTCTCTCTCTCAGGCACTCCCCTCTTCCTCTCTCTACCACAAAGATGTGCCTTTAGGGGAACACTGAATCACAACTGAGTGGCAGTCCCTCCTGGGTAATTTCTCAGGTTTTGGACTTCTCCTTCTCCTTTACCACTATGTATAATCAAACACACAGTTCTGTTTTCATTCCCAATGCCCAAGGCCACCAAGCGTGGGGGTTCAGGTTGTGCACTGTACAAAGGCACTAGCCAAACAACAACACTGTGCCAAGCCATGTCAAGACTCACATTTTCCTACTTTCCACGAAGGTACCCTGTGGGCTGGCAGGATCCCTGCTACTAAACAAGTTCAGGCCTCACCATCTTGTACTCAGCCTTCGGCAAATCTTCTAACTAGTCCTCTGGTTCTGAAGGCTTGACTTTCCAATTGATTCTTCACATCTACCCCCAAATTCATTTCCTTAAAGTCTATGCTGGGTCACACCATTCTCTTCAAAAACCTGCAATCATATGCTATTGCCTTGAGAATTAAAATCATACTCCTTGGCATGGCATTCAAGGCCCTTGGCTCCCCATCTCTTCCTTCACCATGTAGCCCTGTGTGATCTCAGCTCCATCCATCTTGCTTTACTTACCACTTTAATATGGGTACTTATTAAGTTTACAATAGTATTTATTCATGGAGCAAGGAACATTGCAAGACTTTTTTTTTTACCATAATATTGGAAACAGAAGAAGCAAGGTAGGACAGAATGTGAAAAGAAAGGAGTAAATGAAAGGAGGTTGAAGATAATTAACCAAGAACTAGTCAACTCAAAACTCAGATGTCACCTATTTTGTTTGTTGTATTTTGTTCTGTGTTTTGAGATTGTGACATATTTTCTCGGGCACAGACTTGGTGTATCTCACTTGGCTCCATTTCTTATTGTGCTACAAGAAAGAGTGGTAATCTGGAGGCCTCTTGTCAGGAGTGATGCACTGAGTCTTCCTTTGTCTCACCCAAGGGCAGTGCCCAAGAGCTCCTGTGGATTCTGGTTCCCACTCCCAACACCCCCATTGGCAGCATCCCATTTATCTTTCTAACATTCTCACTGGATAATGATTCGAACCGTGCAGACATGTTAGGAGTTAAGGCTTCACCCCTTCCCTCCGGTTTTCCATTTCCAAAGGACTGCTACTGATGTGGTTATTTCCATCTGATGATTTTGAAGAATCACAGGTACAAGCATGTCATGGTTTCAGGAAAAGTCTTGTTGAACAAATGATGCTCACTGGGCCACCAATTTGAACAGTCTAGGAATAAATAAAATATACCTTCCAGAAGGAAAACCTTGGGTTGCAACTGATAGAGAAAAAATAGTATGTATTATCTTTTATTTTGTGCCAGTCTATTTGAATTGCAGGAAATAGATAATAAGAATTTAAAAGCTGTAAGCAATCCTGTTGCTCATCTTTCTAGTCATTTTTGTCTCATACTTTATGGAGTAAAATAGGACCACCTACTTTCTGCACTTACTGCTAATCCATTCTCAATTCCTTGATACTATATATAATATTAAACTACTGTAATAGAAATATTAATATTTATATATTGCCTCCCTGTCTTCTCCATCTTATTTTTTAATTCTAGCTGCCTTTCTCTCCTTTCATCTTACACCATGTTTCCTGTAAGAATAGTTCTCATTCAATGCTTCGACATCGCCATCTCCCAAATAATTCTCAACCTACATTTTTCTATTCCCCTAAAAGTCCAGTAAAAATGTACGCCAAATACTTCCTTGTTACAAATCCATGACACGTAATTTAATTCTTATTGTACTTGCCATCACTATGGCATTTGACATGATTAAACACTCATTTGTTTGACATATTCTCCTCTTTTGCCCTTTTTTACACCACTCCCTCTTCATTCTCCTCCTAATTTTAGGTTTTTCCATTTCAGATCCTTTTCATGCCCCGCTTCCTCCCTCTTCTACTTGATTTTCGTATCATCTCTATCCATTTATTCTTTCATCCATCTGTACATTCTCCTAATGATCTCACCCACAAGCATGGTCTCGAATACTCCAAAATCCATCCCAGCTCAGACCACTCCTGCCCCCCAGACTACTGGGCATTCTACATGGCTATTCCTCCCCATGCCTGAACTTAATAGGTCCCAGGATGAACTCATTATTTACCCACACTTGACTCCATTCTGCTTTTTCTTCTATATTCCTTGCCCTGAAATAATGATATCCACTGCTGGGGTCTTCATATAATTTAAAAAAAAATAGCCTTAGTTAGAGTCACAGACTGAGAGAAGGGGAAGAAGAAGAGGTTGAGGGCAAGTAGGTTTCCTGGGTCTAAGATCACAGAGGTAGTTTAGTTCTAGCAAAACCGCAACAAGGTCCACACTTTGGCTATAGAAATAGGGTTTCTGGTGTGAAGTGGTTGTCCGATCCTGTGAAGAGAGGAAATCAAACCTTGAGTCTAGGACACGTCATTCAGTGGACCCTGAAGAGGCATAGGAGGACGGCAGGATCAAGGTAAGGATGCTAAAAGGGGCTAGAAGCAAAGGCCTCAACAGATGGAGGGGAGAGCACTTGAGGTAGGTTCCTGGACAGCAGTGAAAATGGAGAGTGTTGTTCAACAGGATGGTGTGAACCTTCACAAGCCAGGAGGGTGGCCTTGCAGCAGTTACACCTTTTGAATTTATTATGGAATGTGGGGGGTCCAGTTACTCACATAATTGGCAATGCAGTCTTATTTAGGGAAGCTAAAAAAAAAATAGTTGCTGCAAATCTTATGTGTTTACTCTTATGGTTTACTGATGACATTTTGCCTGGGAGGTGAATTATTTGAGGCTTGGTGGCTTGTTATCCTATGAGTGTTTCATGTCTTAGGAAATGTTATTTAAGGAAATAAATTTTATGTGTGCAAGGCAGAAAAATCTTCTGGGAATCAAAGGGACTAACTTACTTCTGGAGTGACTTCTTTCTCTCTTGTCTTCCAGGGACCAGAGGGCCCTCGGGGTGAAATAGGCCCTGCAGGACCTCAGGGTCCCCCTGGACCCCAAGGACCAAGTGGTTTGTCCATTCAAGGAATGCCTGTGAGTTACACGCATACAGTCAGATGGGCTTTAGTGTCCCCATTTCTCCATGAGGTTGCAAAGAATGGATTTCTATCTTTTGTGCCTTAATAAGGAGCCCCAGTCCCTTCCTACCCCTAAACATTATTAATTGAAAATAAATTTCATAATACTTATGCAGTGATTGACAGCCCATTTCATTAGCTGTGTCCTTAGCCAATTTTTTGTTCCATGGTGGGGGTCTTTTCACATGCATGGGCAGTAGGTACCCCCACAAGCATTTTGTCTGTAGAAGGAAAACAGGACTTCACCTGTATAACTCATTCAATTGTTGACTAAGTCCTTCATGGATGTGACAAAACCTAGAAAGTAAAAAATGCTATACAAATTCAAGTTACTCATTATTTATTTGTAGTAACTGTGATGTAGATTCGTGAAAGCCATTTATCCATAATTCCTATCTCAATTAGCATCAAAATGCAGTCCATTGGTGAGAGTTTTAGAGTTTACATGGTATACTTTATACAGCTGTAATTCTCTATAAAAGCTGTTTGTCTCATTGAAAAGCAATCTAATTCCACTCACTGGTTTTCGTTAATCTTGCTATAGAACTCTAGATTCAAAGGGAAAATAATTACAATCTTTGCAGTTAATATTTGAAACAAGCAGATCCTGTTAAGCACACTTTTTAGCAATTTTTCTTTGCATATGATTGTGATCCCCTAGCTGAGAAGTTTTCCTCTATAGTTTTTTTCCGTATTATGGAAAACATTAACAAGCCAATTTGTATAATTACTACTGCTAATAATGAACATTTTTGAGGTTTTAATCCCTGCCAAGTTCAGTATTTGTTTTTCCATTCTCATATATTTATAGCCAAAGGGGGAGGGGGGATCTGTATTGATACATGATTTTAAAATTTAAGCTATACATAATATTGAAATGTTCAAATCTCACCTCTACTTATTTACAGTACAGGCTTAGCCATATTGGACTCTTTATTCTGTGTTTGAATTATTCTGGGTATAAACAATCAGCTCCTTAGGAATGCTTACACAAATGGCATGTAATATGAGACATGAAATTCACTGTATTTGGATGTTACCATAAAAGCAATTTAATATTGAACAGTGGAGGATAAAAAAAAAAAAAAATAGGATTTACCTTTGTGAACTTAACCCCATGCACTTTGGCTCTTCAGGGAGCAACAGGTGGAAAAGGAGAGAAAGGAGATACTGGCCTTCCTGGCCCCCAGGTATTACTTTTATATTTCAGTCCATTGTTTTCAGCTCCAGAGCTTTGCCAAGGGGGTGGGTGGGTGGGAGGCTGTGGTCTAAAGTGTGCTGTCATCTTGGCAACAGTGGTTTCCATTGTAGAGTGTTCATCTGCATTCATTTACCTTAACCCTTCTGAGAGTCTCACTAATATTCCCCATGAGGATTCCTGGTTGTGGGGAGGGCATTCCCTTCCCATGAATAACTTTAAGCCTCTGAATTTTAAGTCACCACAGCCTCACCTTCATGCCACTGGGTTTGTTTGGAGGGCTTGTTCATTTGGGGAAGCTGGGTGAGAGAGAGGTGATTCATTTCTGTGAATCTGGTTTTTTGGTCTTTGTTCTACCTAGGGTATCCCGGGAGGCATTGGTTCACCAGGACGCGATGGCTCACCTGGCCAGAGGGTAAGAACTTGTTAACAAAGTAGACTGCTCACTAAGTGAGTCATCTTCTCACCTTTGCTGTGGGCAGGTTTCTGTGTAAGGAAGTCAAATTATTTTTAATTTTTTTCTCCTGCCTGCCTACATTTTTACCTATCCTGCCCATATTTCACTTCACGTGTATCTTCTATGTCTATTACTTTCATCAAAACTGGAAGCTGTCAGCAAACCTTCCCAAATTAGCACCACCCCTTTCTGAATGTTCCTACAATCTGAATACAGTTTGTGTTGCTTTTGTATGCATGGATTTAATAGATTTTCAGTTCTCCCAAATCCTCAGGGCACAGACCTATAGGAAATCAAGAATCATAGAAATTGAAATTTAAGTATCATGACTATCTGTAGTATAGTTTACATGGAATTCTCTATTCAATGTATGTCAATTATCTACTCTTTTAATCTGTCCATGTGAAAAGCAGTAAAATAAAGTATAAAGACTGTTAGAGAGGGATAGATTCACATCTGGTTTTTGTTTAGCCGACAAGTGTTTACTGAGCCAGGCATTGAGATCTTTTCCTCAAAGAGTTTATAGTTTATTGGGTGGAAATATAAAAAAGAAACCGTAACGTGCTATCGTGGGGGCATATCCAGAGACCTACAGAAGCACAAAGAATGGTTAGTCAAGTCAGACATGGCAGGTCAGGGAAGACTTCCCAGGCCGTACCATCCAGGCTGAGTCCCCATTGAAAGATAGAAATTGGCCAGGCAAAGAGGAACGGAAAGCTCTCCCAGGCAGAGCTAATGGCATAAACAAAGGAGTGAGGAAAGCATGGCTCATTTCCATTTCTGCATATACTTCAGTATGGCTGGAGATTAGAGTGCTGTGCGCTGTGTGGGTGTGGATGACAGGCCGTGGGGAGATTGTTGAGAGCTGACGCTGGAAATATAAACACAAACCCACTTAAGAATCATTTAACTTTTCAGGGTAAGGATTTTAAACGTCAACTAGAAAGCAATGCAAAGCCATTAAATTTTCAGCAAGGGAGAGAGGCTATTCTTTATGTTGTCACTGATTTAGATATATGGGCAGCTCCACTGTTACTCTCAAAATTGAATTATCTGCTGTAGCAGTCACTTAGACCCTAGCCATTGAAGAACAAAACATTTGGCATTCATTGCTATTTTTGGTACAACTTATCCACAAACGACTGGCTGGAAGACTTACATCTCTACTCAAACAAGGCCTGCCTTTAGTTCAGGGTAGCTATACAGCTCAAGAATAAGGAATTTTTTTTTTGGTGTAGTAGTTTAGGTGTGGGACCTTAAGTCCCTTCCACTGTTGTTGTTTTTTTTTTTTTTTTTAAACTGAACTTTCATTTGCTTAAAATCTCACTTTAAGCAAATCTCTGTTCATCAAACAGAATTAATCAGTTTGTAAAACATGTCCAGGTGAATGTTTCTAAAGAGGATATTCCGTAAAAGTTAGAGTAATGTAGGTTTCTTGTTCATGTGGAAGGAGTGTCTAGAAGTATTTATATGTTTTGGCAAAGGCCTTAGGCTAGGATCCTGTGTGGTTAAACACCTAGATTCCTCTGTGAGTCCTGAAAATGGCAATTCTAAAGATTCAGTTCAGTGAGTTTATTTGATTTATCTATGAATACAGTTCAGTCTTAGCAAAGAAATGCCAAATCAAGCATGTTGGATTGGGGTTTGGATCATTTGATTTTTGGAATTCTTTCTTTCAAATCCAATATCCCACCCAGACTTTTTATAAATATTTTACTATCCCTCCAAACATGTATTTTTCCCCCTATAGGATTAAAAGTTATAGAGCTGTAATAAAATGATAAGATATCTGTACTTAGATTTTATTTTTCTTTCTCCCTCAGTAGAAGCCAACTTGGAATAAAACATTCGGGGTGTGTCTGATTCCTACTTTGAAAACTTCTTGGATGGGGATGGACTTGTTTATTTAAATTGATTTTCAGGGGATACTCATTCTTTATAGGGCCATATTTAAAAGATTGTGTGATTCCTGTGACAGTTGTTTTAGAAAAGATATTTGAGGGCAATACCATTGTGGTGTACAGATCTAGGGGACATCATTCACACAGAATAACGCATTAACAGCGGCCCCTGGAATGAGTAACATGGTGGCCCTGCTTGAGGGAAGGACATATCTTTTCCCAATCAACCCCATCTCAACTAAGCACCCACTGTGTGCCTGGGGAGTGTTGTCCATGACTGTCTCTAGAAGGGAAGGAAGCAGAAGAGGAGGAGAGACTTTCAATAGTAAAAGCTATAATTTGTAAACCATATACCTGGAGTACATGGAAGAATGAGAGGGGGTCAAAAGCACAGCTGTTTCCCTGGGCCAGGAAAACAAATGGATCTTCTTCAGAGACAGAAGAGAAAGGGTGGGTAAAGACAGAATTATCAGTATGAAGAGGAAAGAAATCAGAGGAGTTCTCTTTAGGAGGCCCTGTTCTGTTTGGTCAAAGTGATCTCAGGGCTTAAAGAGAGTGAAGGTCTGAAACACTTAGTTACTCGGCAGGGTTTTGAAGAAAGGAAGCTGAGGATCAACTTGAACGGTGGTAGGGACAGATCTCGTACATGGAGCACTCCAGAAGACCTGCTGCATCGGAGGGCCAGGTTTTTCTGGTTAGGGAGTGGGGTTTGCTGAAAGAATACCAAAGGCAAGCATCACACAATTACCAAATAATAATTATGACAACAGCAACAACAGTGGCATGGAACAGACTGAGAACAAATGCACTGGATGATGAGACTTGCTGCTGAAATGACTCTCAAGCCACTTCTAGAAAACTGCCCAGTTTGGCCTGGCTGTCCAGGGAATCAGGGAGTCAGAGTTCTTTTTTTCCTCTTCACTTTGAGCACTTACATTGCTTAATGTTACTGTGCCTTCATTTTCCCTGATCCGGAGTGAGTAAAACCTACTCTAGACAAGGAAGGAGAGAGCTGGAATGACTATTTATGATGACATCCAATCAGTGCTTCTAGCTCCCTGGAGAAAGTCTCAGTGAGGAGGTGGGTGAGGTGTGCTGGAGGAGGACGGGCTATTGCTCAGTGCTCTCTCTCTTTCTTTTCTCTTACTGATGGCCAAGAACTCACAGCCCCAAACCAGCACCAGCACCTTGACTGTTGGCCTAGAAGAAAGCTAACACCTCTTTCCTGGAACTGGTGCCAATGTTACCCCCTAACTTAGCCAGGAAAGAGGAAGAAGTTATCAAATACTAAGAAGAAGAAAATTAAACATCTCCTCTTTAAATAGAGAACATGTTTTCTAATGTTTCTAGCTTATTCTGTCTTTCCCAAGGGGAATGTTTGACTCTTAGACTGAGTTAGTATTCAACTCTGGGCCTGAGGCCATAAGCAAGTCCAGGTCAAGCTGGACTTCTTCAAAGAACAAGTTTCAGCCTCTTGCTGGGAAGCCAGCAGAGCACAGTGCAGGACCACGCTTTAAAAAGCAACAGTGCAAGTTCAGATTTGACAGCTAAATGCATGTAGGCATCCAGCTTTCAGTTGACAGCTAAATGCATGTAGGCATCCAGCTTTCACTTGGAGCCATCCCAACCACAAACATTCTGGTCTCATCTTTCTTCTCTTGTCTTTATTTTCACCTCCCCATTCCTTCCTTTCTCCTCTTTCCTTGGGTGTATGTGATCCCAGATTCTGTCCTGTGATCTTTGAGCTCCTCTGATACATGCTGGGTTTCTCAGGTCTCATCCTGGATATCCTTCAGAGAAACTAGAAAGAACAGACAAGAATGAGTGATGAATATAAGAAGTGAAGGGAAGAACTGAAAAGCCTCCCTTTCTTCATCCATAAAGTGGAAAAAATAACATTTGACTCCATAGAGTTGTTGAGGGGATTATTGCATATAAAGCATTTCTCTATGAAATTCCGTTTTAGCTAATATTTTTATTATTCACTATTTTCAATGTAAACCTAATAAGTCAAGGGCTATATAATATTTTATATTGCCCATTCTTGACATATTAAGATCCCTTAGAAGATTTTAAAGAAACACAAAAAAAGCCTCAAGAAAAAGTGTGTCCTTTTTTAAAAGATTAATATTCATGGATTTTGTCTAGAAAGGACACTCGAAGCATGCTTCCTTATTGCATGGGTGTGACATGTACAAAGGCCATATTTGTGATGAATCTCTATTTCGTCAAAAGTGAATTGCAGTTAAAATATACTTTAGAAATTATAACTTGAATCAACTATCTGGATTTAATTCTTATCATAAATGATAAGCAGTGATAAGAGATTCATTTAAATTATGTTTTACTAAAACTGAGTTCCATGATACAAGGGGTACCCTTGAGAGCTTCATCCTTCAGAATGAGAAATATAAAATACCATCACAAAGTTAATGGAGAGAATGATGGGATTTTCTTCTTTGGGGGTCTAGATAGGTTTTATAACATTCCAGGAAAATGTTGTCACAGCCATGGAGATGATAATGCATGCAATTGGGACTTGCCAGATTATCTTAATAAAAATGTATGGAAGTACTTTATACGTGTTATGTTCTCTAATCCTCAGAAAATCCACAAATGCTGGGCACTGTTATCACCATTTTATAGACAGAAAATCTGAGCTCAGAAAGTTTAAGTAACTTGAACACCACCAAGCTATGACGTAGTCAGGATTTTAATCCATCAGTCTCTGGCTCTGACACTGCCCTCTTTCCACAAAATTATGTTCATAAAGGTCACTGGGATTTTGGTAATGTGAGAAAGTCTTCCACTGGAGAAGATGTTTAATAAATAGGATGCCATTACTAACGATGTTTCACCCCACGTTTTGGGCAGTAGGAACATAGCATGGGTTACTTTCTTGGTGAAATAGATACTGATACATCATCCATAAGAATATGATTGCTTGATCACTTTACACCTCTGCTTGGATAGTAGCACACCTGGATATATCTGAGGAGAAAACAGTTACTAGGGAATTTAGCTTTGTTGTATTACTGGCCTTAAAGATACTCCTATTGGGGCACAGGAATTCTGTCCTTCAGGGCCAGGCCAGACATCTTTCTGTTCATAAGCCAGTTAAGTTCCATAACTTAAGTGATCAGGTTGTTGCTCTATATTATGTGTTTTTTTTTTTAATATGCAGATCCCTGAACTCAACCTTAGAGATACAAAAGGTCTTAGACATGATGCACAAATGTATAGTCTTAAAAACCTTAATGATTCTGATAATCAGCCAGGTTTTATAATTACTGGATAGTGTATTGTGTTAAGGCTAGTTCACGTAAAAGTAATTTTTTAGATAGACTATTGCTGATGTTTTGTTGTTTTGACCCACTGCAGTCATCACTGCAGGTTACACACATGTATTTATGTAGAGAGACATTAAATATAACATGTTATACATGTATGCATACGTCCATATAAATCTATACATATTAAAGTGTATGCATATATGTTTATATATATGCACCAACATAGGTGTGTGCATGTGTACACAAACATGGGCACACACACACATACATACATTTTTATGTGGGAGTGTGTATATCATTGAAAACTCCCCAGCAAAACCCAAGAGTCTTGACCAGATGGTATTGCACATATGGATTGATCTTGGATCTCTGGCCTGAGCCAGTTTTTGCAGAGTCTGTGGCTTTTTGCTGCTTTGCCTCTTAATCTGGTGGTTGGTCTTAATCCTTTGCTCCAAGTGGCAGCCTTATTTCTTATGGCCGATTGCCACACTAGGCTGTTGCTCACTGCAGTCCAGAGTCATGCCACAGGGTTTTAAATTGTGCATCAGGGGATTCTTCAATCATTTATTTAGCCCTCACTGTTTGAGTTTGTCCTGTTTCAACAAACTCATCAGATGCCAGCCGCTTACAGATCCCACTAGACCCGAGGGTGTAACATTAGTCAAAGACGTTAACAGTTGGCCATGTTCTAGAATCTTATGGTTAGGATCCATGGCACCCTATTGTAGGCTTCAAAGAAGGCAAAGATGATGAAAATTATAACTGAGTACACAGCAGTAGAAGCCATTTATGAAAGCTACATAAACATAAATATTCTACCTTCTGGCTTTAACTTCAGTTACAGCACTATTTGTGGGCAGGTTGGTTTCTTCCATTAGATACCACAGGCACTAGAAACTACAAACTTTTCAAGATCCTACAAAAAATGATTAAGACCTGAAAAAAAATACTCTGTTTGCTCTAAAGTATGAAAAAGAAAACAGAAATTAATAAATGTGTACTTAAATGTCTATAAAACAACATATTTTCCCAATTTCAGCAGTAGTTAAATTCAATATCTATTCAGATTTTAGGGATTTTGAAAGCAGATTTTGGGTTAGATTTTCTTTTGCTTATAAATCAAAGTTAACCATAACTTAATTACTTGCTCATAGCCAAATATCTTCAAAAACAAATTATAAAAATCCTTTCAAGTTTTTTATAGCAAAAACTATTTTTTTAATGTAGGCTGTAAAATACCCACATTAAATGTAAATACATATGCATTGAGGTGGGAATCTCAAAGAGGAAAATGCCTGAAGCTACGCCGTTATAAAACGTCCCTCTTTTTGTTCTTCATTGGGCATAGCACATTAGTAGCCCTACAAATACTTTTGAATGAAATGACAAATCCAAAGGTGAACTGACACGATTCACAAATTTCAAAAATAAAACAATTGTCCTAGATGAAAAAATGTGAACACCTTTTATTTTCTTGGGTTAAGAAGAAATTTTGGAAAAATTCTTTGATTGTGTTTCTAAAGTGTTAATTTAGTTATAACAATTTATAACAATTAAATTTTAATTTGCAATGATGGAAAAAGTTAACTCACAGTGGCCTTAAGGAAACCTTTTTGTTTTTTTTAAGCTGTTATATCTAAAAGTGCTTGATTGCTCATGACCGTACATAAAATAAAGTGCCAGAGTAAAATGCACCATGGAGGGTGCTGCTGGTGGGCAGCACAAATGCCCTTTACCTGGCAAATACAGCCATCCCCCAGCTGCTGTGGATGTTGACTGCTAACAATTCCCAACTGCCACCTTCTCCAGAGAATTGCCCTTGGAAATGTCGCCTTGGACTTTGGTTAATGACTGCATTAAGGTGTCTAAAATTTTATGATCAGTCATCTCTGAGATGTAATTCATACTCCAGAGTTCTCCATGGAACCAGGCTAAGACCAAACTCCAGCTAACCCCAATTCTTCCGTTAGTCCCTGCCTTATCCTCTTTCTTCACTACCTGACAGGTATTTCCCTAGAATATTCCCTCAGTAAATCAATTTCACAAGAATCCTGGTCTGCTTCTAGGAAACTATGCCTAAGGCTTCCAAGGATGCTCTTTAGGCAGGAGAACATAAAGTAAACAAACATCCACTTATCCAGTCTCTTCTTTTGAGTGAGCATACTAAAGCACTAGCCCCTCTGCCAAATTAAGCACATATGCAAGAACAACGTTTAATGGTCTCCCCTTCCAGACCATATACATGTGGTGTCCTTAAATCAGGTGTAGTCAAAATGTTCACAAGGTTATACCAGCAATGCCATCAGAGATGGAGGCACTGACAGGTTGTCGTCTTTTTTTTTTTTAATGCAATTTTATTGAGATATAGTCACATACCATACAGTCATCCAAAGTGTGCAATCAGTTGTTCACAGTATCATTATATAGTTGTGCATTCATCACCATACTTTTTGAACATTTTCATTACCCCCCAAAAAAGAATCAAAATAAAAATAAAAGTAAAAAAGAAAACCCAAAACATCCCATACCTCCATCCCCACCTATTATTAATTTACCTTTTGCCCCCTTTTTTCTACTCATCTGTGCATACACTGGATAAAGGGAGTGTGAGGTTTTCACAATCACATTGTCACACCATGTAAGCTATATAGTTACACAATTGTCTCCAAGAATCAAGGCTACTGGATTACGATTCACGAGTTTCAAGTATTCCTTTCTAGCTATTCTAATACATCAAAAACTAAAAAGGGATATCTATATAATACATAAAAATAACCTCCAGAATGACCTCTCTATTCCATTTGAAATCTCTCAGCCACTGAAACTTTATTTTGTTTCATTTCTCTTCCCCCTTTTGGTCCAGAAGGCTTTCTCAGTCCCAGGAGTCATGTCCCATGTTGCCAGGGAGATTTATACCCCTGGGAGTCATGTTCCATGTAGCGGGGAGGGCAGTGAGTTTACCTGCGGAGTTGGCTGACAGAGAGAGGCCACATCTGAGCAATAAGAGGTTCTCTGGGGGTGACTTTTAGGCACAATTATAAATAGGCTTAACCTCTCTGCAGTAGCAAGTTTCATAAGGGCAAACCCCAAGATCAAGGGTTTGGCTGTCTAAACTGGTAGCCCCCAATGCTTGTGAGAATATCAGGGACTCCCCACGTGGGGAAGTTTAGTATTTCCATACTTTGCCCCAGTCCCTCAAGGGAGCTTTACAAATACTTTTTTATTCTCTGCCCAAATTACTCTAGGCTGTATTGGGGCTTCACACTAACCTGTACAAACCAACCAGATCTCACCCCCTATTCAAAGTTCCATGTAATTAATTTTGGTGTTTGAATAAACTGACCATACAAGATAAATTATACAGTGTGCTATAGAAAATATAGATTTTGCACCAATAACATCTCTTCCTTTGGTCTCACACAGAAGTTTATGTTTTAAAACACAGTCAGTATCAGCCTTTACCCTTTAGTCTGATTTATCTTAGTGCTAACCAAGTCCCTTTTGTTTGTATCTCTAATTGAAATCTGATCTGTTTTTCGGCTTCTTTAATAGTTGTTGTATGGGGTAACGCTGACATTCATAGCTGCCAAACTCTGGCTCTGAGTCTCAGGTGTCACACAGATACCCAAAATTCCAGAGACCAACCAGGTTATACACAAACAGCTCAGCATCTTAGAATTTAGAAATAGCCATTACGACTCAGGAATAGATGTGACTTCTATAAGAGCTTACAATCTAGGAACCTTTACAATAAGCCATCCTCTGATAACCTATGCTCTCAGATTCAATTCTCAGAGTTTGCATGTTATAGTTAATCCATATTAGTGAGGCATTATAATGTTTTTCTTTTCGTTTCTGGCTTATTTCAATCAATATACTGTCCTCAAGGTCCATTCATCTAGTTGAATGCCTCACAACTTCATTTCTTTTTGCAGCCACTCAATATTCCATTGTGTGCATCACAGTTCACCATTCAGTTCATCAGTCGTTGTATGCTTAGGCCACCTCTATCCATTCATTGCAAATCATGAATACTGCCGCCAGAAACACCAGTGTGCAGATGTCCATTCATGTCCCTGCTCTTAGTTCTTCCAAGTATATACCCAGTAATGGGGTTGCAGGGCCACATGGCAACCCCATATTTAGCTTCCTGTGGAACCACCACACTGCCCTCCAGATGGGCTGGGCCATTCTACTTCCCTGCCAAAAGGGAATAGGTACATTCCTCTCTCCACATTTTCTCCAGCACTTGTACATTTCTGTTTATTTTTAAACAGTTTTATTTACACACCTTACAATCCATCCTAGTTAAACAATCAGTGGTTCCTGGTATAATCGTATAGTTATGCATTCACCACCACAATCAATATGAGGACATTTCCATTTCTTCCACAAAGAAAGAGGGAGAGTAGACAAAATAAATGAAGAATAAAAAATAAAGAATAAAAATAAAATAAATTAAAATACAACAAAAAGGTCATACACCAAGAAAAACATCAAGAATCCCATACCCCTCTTACAGACATTTAGCTTTGGTATATTGCCTTTGTTATAAGTAATGGAAGTGTATTACAATGTTACTGTTAACCATAGATTCTAGGTTGCATTGATTTTATTTTCCCCTGATATCCTCCCATTTCCAGTACCTTGCAATGTTGACATTCATTTGTTTTCCCTCATGTAAAAACATTCTTTTATTTGTACAGTTAATCACCATCATTGACCACTCTAGGTTTCACTAAGTTGTACAGTCCCAGTCTTTATCTCCTATCTTTCCTTCTGGTGTCATATATGCCCCTAGCCTTTTTCTTTCAACTGTATTCACACTCATCTTTGTTCAGTGTACTTAGAGTATTGTGCTACCATCACACAGTATTGTGCTTTCCATTTCTGGATCTATGCAGTCAATCCTGTTAAACCATCTATACTCCTTTGGCGTCAAATGCCCGATCTCTACCCTCTTTCTATCTCCTGATAATCTGCGTTTTATGTTTTTTTAAACTCTTTTCCACCTGATTGGGAGAGGAAGAGAAGTGTATTTATGTCCTGCTCATCTTTCTTGAAATAATGTAATTTTCTACACTTTTCTTTTAAGAAAATATGCCATGGCTTGCCTCTCTCGGTGGGTAAATTTACCCCCCGTTGTTTATGAATTTTATTTTTTTTCTGGGCATAGCCGGGAGAAGAGTCAGGGAGGACTTCCTGCAGCAAGGCTACAGTTTTGCTGGCCAGGCAGGTGTGTTAGTGGGTGTTCCGTGTGGGCTTACACCCAGGAGGAGGTTAGCTTCTCATTTAGTGCCAGGAGAGCTTTAAGGCAGGAAGCAAAAGGTGCCCTTTTCAAAATGTCTTCTTAAATTATTTACCACATGCCCAGAGCCCATATTTTCTTATGAGACCTTTGTCCAGAAAATACAAGTTGACTAAAAAATGTATTACTTCGTTTAATGAGAAGGTCTGGTAACCGATCTTGGCCCTAAGTCTTCTCACTTATGATTTGAGGGAGTTGGCTTGCATTAGTTCCAAGGTTCTGTTCATCTCTCACATATTCTGATTTTTTATGCCCTTCTTCCTAGACATGCTATATTTAACCTCCAGGGAAAATAATTTTTTCAGTCTATGCCAGTATTAATTTTTGTTGCAGACACAAGGAAGAATGTGTGTGTGTGTGTGTGTAATTTAACACGAACCAGGACCTATCAGTGCAGCTTTCTCAGACTTGATAATTTTTTTGACTAAAGAGCCAAAGTGAAAGAGCATAAATGGTAGTAAAAGAGAAAACATTACCTTTGTATTTTAGGATAGGATAATTGCCATTAACAAACAACCCTGAAATCTCAGTTGTTGAACACAATGAAAGGTCATGGCTTGTTCACAATTCGATGCTGTCAGCAAGGGTGGGGAAGGAGTGGGGACTCTGGTCTCTACTTCACGTGGTCACCTGGGATCCCCGGGTCCTTCCATCTTGTGACCTTATCACCTTCAACATGTGGCTTTTAGGGCTGCCACAGAGGGGGCAAGACAGTGGAGAATCACCCACGGGAAATTTCGATGACTGGAGGAGGCTGCTTCCTATTGGCCAGAACTCAAGCGTGTGGCTCCAGGGTGACTGCAAGGAGGGTGGAAAGCATAGCCTAGAGGGGGCACGGGGGAGGAGGACAACCACAAACACTGGTGACCTCCAGCGTCCTCTGCCTCATCTGATTTGATCACTCGCAGGCATTCTGACGGTGAAGGCAGGATGAAAGGGTCTTGCCGACCAATTGCTTTCTCTGTACACTCACACACACACACACACCCCCCACCATATCCTGTCTCCCACCTCACACACCATTCATTCCCATTTGTCCCACTTCATCTTAGCTGTTTCTATCTGCTGACGCCTGTAGATGAGTCCGAGTAATGTAAATGTGGATGGAAAGCCCTGCAAAGACGGGTTTTCATGAGCCAAGTAGGAGAAAATGACAGCTTGCCAGAAGAGGGGCATGAATGTTAGAAAGGGAGTTGGGGAGGCAGTGAAGAAGCCAGGAGAGGCTGGCTTGGGTTGGTTTGAGATGGGAACAGATTGATTCAATAGGAGACAAATCTCAAGGTAGAAAGTCCACTTCTTCATGTAGTAGGAGATGGTGTTTTGAACAAAATTTTATTAAGCCATTATAAAATTCAGATGGAAGAGCCTCTGCTAGATTTTTAACTGCATTGAAAAGAGCAGCCTCCACAATTAAGAACAACCACCATTTAGGAGTAAGTCATTCCAGCTGTTATTCTTCTTGCCACACTCACAAAAAAATAACACACACATATATTCAATAATTTAAGTTGATATTTTTATAAAGAACATCTTTTGCTTTCTGTCTTAAACTCCTCCAACAGAGAATGGGAGGAAACCGTGAACTCATTTGCAAGCTCATAATGACACACATTCAACAAACCTGCCTAACAGTCAAAACTGAATCTTTGCAGCGGAAAGATCCCTGTCTTCTTTTCCAGGCTGTTCCTGAAGTTGCCAAGTTTCAGATACTGCAGAACTCCTAGTTTGTAGTGTGGATCCCTGGGATAGGGATTCCCTGCCCAAGACTCTCCTTGGCATGAAAGGCACTACTAATTCGTCTTTTTGTCTGGTCATTAATGTCTAAGAATTGGTCCCTTCTCGTTTGTTATGCTTAGTTAATAAAAACATTTTCTGGGAATGAATTCTTGTTCAATTTGTAAGTGGCATTTCTTACACCTAAACTTCCTTCAGTGGACAATTTAGCGAAGCCAAGGGACACAAAAGTCAATGCCAAGAACAATTCCCTGAAGAGCTCAAAAGCAACGTTTCCTTGGGAGAACGGAGCAAGCAGCAGGAACTGCCCTCCGTGCCCCCAGATGTTAAAGGGGACCAGGTGAACCAATTCTGCAAACCACACAAGACAATTGTGTGGTTGACATACTGTGTTCCTTTTCCCCAGGGCTTTCCTGGGAAGGATGGATCCTCAGGCCCTCCAGGACCACCAGGGCCAATTGTAAGTATTTTCAGAAACTACAGGAATGTATTCTGCTTTAAAGCTTTTCATTTCTTCTGGGAGGGTTTCTTCTGCCAGACCCCTCACCTTGGCAGCCACCTTGGGGGAACTTCTAGTCCCTTGGTACTCATCTCTCCCTTAAAACATCCTTTAGAAATAATGTATCCCTGTGGCTGGATTATTCTATGTCTGAGCCACTCTGCAGGAAGATCACCTCTACCAATATAGTTCTTTATTAGACATTTGAGATTAGAATTTGAAAGAACTGCACCTGACCAATGGTGTGGAGCCTTAAAAAAAAAAAAAAAAAATGCTTTCCCTACTCTTTTGGGAGTTGGGAACAGGAGTGAGCAATGAATGAAGTCTTGGTAATGAGAATGTATCCCTGTGTGTGTTTGTTACTCCTGCTTGAGTGCCAGCTGCCATTGATGAGAACGTGTGGGTCTTCACATTTGCTCCATTTCCTGCCTCTCTGTTAGGGCATTCCCGGAGCCCCTGGAGTCCCAGGAATCACAGGAAGCACAGGCCCCCAAGGCGCACTGGGACCACCCGTGAGTATGAAGCAGCAGCCAGTCAGGGCGCGTCATTACGTTTATTTATGTGTCTAAATTTACCAGCATCCTTGTCAGTCAAAATCAGTTAATCAGTATTGGACTCTGTGGGAATCCATAAAGGAAATCAGAGAAGCTCCCAGAATGAAGATTAAACCAGATTGTGCATTTGTCGTGACTGAAGAATAATGTTGCCAACAGGGAATCATCAGTCCGCTTCTGCTTATATATGTTTCCATTGTTTGTAATTCTGTATTTGGCTGAGTAAATGCAATGCCTTGCCTTCGTGCGGGGATTGGGTACGATGGCTATGCACTAACCAAGTCTGGCTCCCAAGTGTAAACAATCCAAAGCTTGAGAAATTCAAGTTTTAATGAAAGTGGGAATAGATTTTTCTTGTCTAAGTTCTTTTCTAAGTTTAAAAGCAGAACCTCTCATTAAAATGCACACACACACACACACACAATGAACTAGCAAATATTGGAGTAAATGAAAGCACAATGAATGGAACTAATTACCTCCCGTATTTGTGTTTCTAATCTCTCATGTTGGTGTTTCTATGTGATCAGTGGGAGGGAGTCAGGGGTGGAATGGGGGAAAATAAATGAGTTCATCTGGGCCTATTTCCTCATCTGTAAAATGAGGTAATTGCATTAAATGGCCTCCAAAGCCACTTTTGGCATCTTCTGTGATTTGCAAGTTGTTCTTTCTGGGTGTGGCTATTAGTCAGCATTCTGATATTATCTGTGATATCCTAAGGCTGCACCCATAAGCTAAAGTAGCTGAAATGTGTAAATGTATGTGCTGATGCAGATAGGCTAAGAATTCATGGCACAGTGATGAGGATGGGAGAAGTGAATGAATTAGACTTCTTTTGCTGCGTTAACAAATTACCACAATCTTAGCAGCTTAAAACAGCACAAATTTATTATTTTACAGTTCTGGATTAGATTCTAAATATAGGGCATTCAGACAACAGTACATTTTTTCCCAGCAATAAAACACATTTTAAAAATTTTATTTTTGATTGTTAGAGATCAATTGAGAAGGGCCCTTGACAGTGGCGTGAGGGACAAGTAAGTACATGAAGGCCACGTGCCGTGGGCCCTTTCATCAGAGGCAGAGGCCACGTGGTCCATGGGTGATGGGTGGGGGGCCACAGCAAGCGTCGGGGTTTCCTCTTCACAAGCCTGCTGAGCCCAGACTTCTCCCTGTACTTTGGGCCACGAGCTGCCGGGTGCCTGCTGGCTGCCAGACAGGTGTGATGGGTAAAGCAGGCTTGTTGTCATTGTGTCAGGGCCGTGATTGATTCCCCATGGATGTCTGTCTAGGAAGGCAGGAGGGAAGGAAACCAAGACAGACAGACCGCCCCACTGAAGAGAGCAACATGTTTCCTACAGTAGGTGCCAGAAGGACTTGCATTCATGCATTCTGCCTTCAGCCGCTGGCTTTCCAGGGTGGGTGTTCACTGCTGCTGCCATGGTTATAATTTCTACCTGAGTTTGAAGCACTGGCTTAAATACAGTGCCTCCCCTCAGTGGGGCGGATGGTGATGAAGCACATGAAGGAAGGGGCTGCCTATGGTTGGGGCGATGTGTTCAGCTTGAAATCAATATAAGGAGATGGGTCTACTGCGATATCATTTAAAGACCCCCAAGCATTAGAGATCAGGATGCCTGGGTTCTTGGGCTGGTCCTGACGTGGCCCTGACTTCACTTAACCAATTCACTTCGGCTCTCTGGACACCGGTTTCCTATTTAAAAATATTTACTGAGTAACTGCAACGTGCACCAGATTACACAGACGATGTTATGAGGTGTGCAAAGATAATAAAGACGTTTTCCCACATTCTGCAAAATCCACAGGGAATGGTGCTTTTATGTAAGTAGGTATAATCAAAGGAAGAAAGTAAGAAATGCTTTAAGGCAATGCCCCAAAGATTTTGCTATGAAAGTACCAAGGAGACAGGGAAAGGGAGAACCTCCCCCCCCGCCCCAGCTGACTGAGGAAGAACTCCTAAAGGAGGCACATTTCAGTCCCATCTTGAAAGATGGATGGAATTCCCACTGACAAAAGTGAGGAAGATGGCATTTACGTTGGGATTATACTAGAACATAAGGCTCTTTCTCTTGTTCCATTGCTGTGGCCACAATTTTATTTCAGGCCCTTCTCATCTCACTGAGACTCTCACAGGAAGCTCTAACTGACCCCCTTGCTTCTGTTCTAGCCCTGGTCTGATCCATTCCTAGCTGCCGGAAGATCTTTCTTGTCCAACTCTGATGTGTGGCTCTCTGGCTTACATCTGCTCGTGGCCCCTTGCCACCAGAGGATATGTCCCAAATGTCCAGTGGGGCATACGTGTCCCTTTATGACATGGCCCTAGCTTTCCTTTCCAACTTCACCGCCCACCGTCCCTTCACTTGGAGTCAAGTCATGCAAGTATTTAAAGTTCCCCAAATCTATGCCGTACCGGTTCCCACTATTTTGTCTTTGGGGATGCTGGTCCATCTGTCTGGGCTGCTTTCTCCTCCTGTTCTCACCTGGCGAGCCCCTGGCTGTTCTTTCTTTCAGGTGGCACGCCCTTTCCCCGCAGGCTGGGTTAGGTACATCAGTTCAACTGCTGCTGTCCATCTCTGTATTGAAACGATAGTTCCTTGAGGGTAGAAATTTTATCATGCTTATGTTTATATTCCTAGACCCTGATTGAGTATCTGACACATAGAAGGTACTTAATAAATATTTGAGGCAGGAAAGAAAGAATGATACTGTTTGTGTTCCTGTTAGGCTGATGTTCAGAGGAGTATTTGATGATTATTCTTATAGATTGGGGCCAGATCATGGACAACCTTTGGAGCCAGGCTAGGATGTTTGGTTTTGTTTAACAGACATTTTAATATGTGGGATTTGGACCACGAGATCATTCCTCTTCCCCTGAGCACTAAAATTCTGTGAATCTATGAATGGAGCTACTGTATTTTCTTTTCTTTACATTTCAAATGTTCCTGAAGGTAAAGGAAAATGTGCCACTTTTTCCTGCCTGCATCTACAGGAACGAAGTGTTTTCCCTCAAAGCATGCTTTGGTGGAGTTATGTGCCTTAACTTGCTGAGGAATTTTTACTTTGTTTTTGTTTTACTTTACAAAAATCAAAGGAAAGATGTTAGAGAAGCTGGAACAAAAAGTAATGCCTTTTTTATAATGTCTTGCTTTTCAGATATTTCACTAAATAGATCTTTCACTAGCCTTGTCCTTTAGCTACTTCATAACAAGCATCACAAGGCTGAGTTTGAGGAATTTCAGGCTCAATTAAACACATCCATCTCTACATACCAGAAGGTGCCAACAGCTAATGCTGTTCATTTAGTTTATCAGTCTGGTCTGCACTGTAACTTCTTTCTAAATTTCAAACATTTTCAAACGAGCCAAGTTAAGAAATAACAGCAATGGAGAATCGTCAAAAAAGTGTATTCACCCAGAAATTAAAATACTCAAGATAAAACGGATTTTTAAATAATGACTCCAGTTAAAACCTAATTGCGAATTATTAGAGTTAGGTTTTGAGGATGAGTGTTGGCTTGTTTGGTTCTATTTTAATTAGGAAAAATATAATCTTCACTGAAATAGAAGATACTGGTAGCATATGTGTTAGGCACTGTTCTCTTTCAAGGGGAGTAGTAGGGGATAGGGGAGAAGTTTCTGGATTCTGGAGCCCAACTGTTTGGGTTCAGGTCCCAGCTTTGCCTCTTGGTCATTGTGTTATCTTGGGCAAGTTATTTAACCTCTCGGTGCATCTGTAAAATGGAAACAATATCTCATAGAGCAATTAGAAGGATTCAATAAGTTAATCTTATAGGTCTGTTAGAAGGATTAAATGAATTAAAATGCTGAAAGCACTGAGAACAGAGCTTGGGATGGTAAAAGCAGTGCAAGTATTAAGTACTAGTATTTATAGCTTCTCAACATATTAGAAATGTGGAATGTTTACTTTGATTTTTGTTTTGCAGCTAATGCTTGAAAAGCTGCTTCCATGAAGAATTTATATAGTGGTAACATAAATAGTTCTTTTGTCCAGTTGGACATACCAGTGGCCGTTATTGCTGCTTCAGAGACTTGGCCATTTGGGGAGCCTAAAAAATGAGGGAGGAGAGCATGGCCAGTATGTTTATTTCCAAGAAGCAGGGGGAGGAGAGAGTGCTTTGTAAATCTTACTTTTGCAAAAAGTTTTTAACCTGGAAATTGGATATCTTTGAAATGGAATCAATTATGTTTCTAATGATCTAGAAGCCCACTGCCTGAGGATGTTTTATATATTTTTCTTCTTTCTGTTTTTTTCAATCAAGACAGTTGCAATGAAGTACAAATTGACTTGTCATTCAGACGTGAAGTGAAATTCAATTGTTCATTCATTCAGATAGCACATATGTACTGAACACAGGATTCATTCATTCAGATAGCACGTACGTACTGAGCATAGGAGTGGGGCATACAGCAATCCCCAACTAGGCAGAGATCCCGCTTTAGGGAGACCACATGCCTAGAGATGTCACAAATTGTGAGGATCTGCTGTTTGTGTAGGATTTGGAATCCCTCCCTTACAGCCCAGCCTTGGTATTTTTCATCAAGCTCTGTCCCATGTGCTCCCTAGTTCCAAGTAATGACCAAGTCATGAGATTATAGAATGTTAACCTGGCATAGGAACCCAGAGATCATTTAATTTAATGGCCTCATTTGAAAACAAAACTGAGAGGTTATATGGCTTGCAGATCCCATGTCTTATATATTTTCTCCCCAAAATTTTAGTATGAAAAATTTCAAAAACACAACAAAATTAAAAGAGTTTTAGTGTGAACATCCACATACCCCCATCACCCAAATTCTACCATTGTGTGTGTATTTTTTATATACAGCTGTGCTTAGTTGATTATTGATCTCAATTTGCAATCTTGAAAAATTATAGCACATTAAAGGGATAAAGGAAGGTCAAGGTCAGATAAATAGACAGCAGTCCTAGATTTATAATAATTTTCAGTTTAATATCAGGCCTAGTTGAATGTTTGAGTCACTCCCTTATGCAAGAAACTGGCTAGGTGGTTTTGAAAATATAAAGAAATATAAGCATGGTCTTCAGTCTTAAGGATCTTATCATCTACACAGGGAGAAAAGAAATCCATGCGTTGACTTGTAGTTAAATATATATACAATGTTAAATATGTAGTGTCAAGTAACTGATACTCAAACTAAATTCTGCATTAAAATATTCCAATTGGGATACTTGTTTTATACAATTTATACTAATCTTTTTCTGAATTTCAAGGATTTTCTTACTTGAGTAGACTGAGTCTGTGGTAATGAGAAACTGTAATTTTGAGGCTTAGGAGATAGAAAGGTTGGGGCTAAATTACAGAAGACTTTGAATTCTAGGAGTTTTCACTTTGTCACAGTTCTCAGATGTGACACTGAGTGATTCTGAACAGAATAACTGCCAGTAACCAGTAGTCACCGTGCTTTCGAAGTTGTGTGCTGGTGATGCCTGTAGTGTGGAGGGTGAACTGGAAGGAAGGTCTTGAGTCAGGGATGTCAGTTAGAAGGGCATTGAAAGTGCCATGGCAGGGTAGCACTTGGGTGATGGAGTGGAAGGAATGGATATGAAAGGAATTGCAGTGCAAAAAATATATATACCTGTATGGACAGATCAGTGAATAAATGGATATAGAAAGATATAGATAGATACAGGTAGAGCTAGAGAAAGACGATAGGTAGGTAGATGGATGGATGGATGGATGGATGGATAGATAGACAGACAGAAAGACAGACAGACTGAATAGTCATGGGAGGGTCAGGAGCAAAGAGGAGAAAGGGTGGAACTAGTGGTGGGCTCAACGTTGACTTGTGTCTGCTCTGGACAGCTGACTGTGTACTTCTTTTCCCAACTCCACCATCAGCGACAGCACATGGTAGCAGTATTTACACCACAGTTATCACTAAACACTACAAGCCAGGGCAGTTTGCTTTTCCAGAGAGCCACTTTGCCTGCACACCATGGGGTGACCCAGAACTTAGAGTTTGGGTTGATAGTTAACCGAGTAGAGATTTCGGAGAAGATGTTGAGTTTTGTTTGGGATCTGTGGAGTTTGAAGTAAAAGCTGGGAACAGTTTTGACGTGACAGATCCCATCTAGAAAAGGCATTTACTATCCTTTGAGTAAAATCTTTAAAAATGGTTTTCAATGAACCTAACACATTGGCTTCAGAGTTGAGACAAAAATATGAAGTCCTTCAAAAAAAGACACATGTTCTGCATTAAAAGTGTAATTTCATTGCAGAAACACTGAAAAACCCATTTTTTTTTTCAGTAAAATATTTTACGGTAATAGTAAAGTTCCTTATGGGTCACAAAATAGCTAAGCCACAAGACACAATATATTTCAGCTGAGAATTCGTGTTAGCATGAGCTCCTGTGGTGACAGGAAGGCCCACCAGGGAGGATTGTGTGCTCTTGCACTCTACTGAAAGCAAGATTTCACATATCTCATCTCTCCTTAAACATTTAGAGATGTTCCTAATTAGTTATTCAGCAGAGATATGTGAAATGAATTATGAAGCTTCAGTGGATTACAATACATAGAGTGGCATTCGATGTGGAAAGATGTGCATGACCTATTTACTCAGTGAAAATATGCATTGTAAAACTCCATTGCTACCTGATCCCAAGTTTGTACCCAAAAGTATTTATGTTCATGCATAAAAAAGCCGGAGTAAAATATTTAAAAGGACTATTTCTGCTTGGTGTGATTAGAGATTGCTCTGTCTTATTGCTACTGTTGTGTATGTATTTTTTTTTTGCTGCAGAGTTACGAGGGCTAAGAAAAAAGTCTTAAGAAATGATGTGCTATCATTATGTTTAGTTGAGCACAGTGTTGCAAGTAATGTGACATTTAAAAATTTTTACAGGGTGTCCCTGGAGCAAAGGGAGAACGGGGAGAGCGAGTAAGTGTCCTCTGGCTCTGTTACCAGATCCTTCTCTGCATAAGCCTCCTAAAAGATTATGGGCATTTACTACCCTGGACAGTCATTGTTTTATATCATTCCCTCTCTCTTTCCTAGCCCCAATCCATTTGACTGTGAGCCTCTTTTCAAGGGAAAAGCCCTGTGGACTGGAAGTCTACTTTCTAGTTGGGTATCTGCTACCATCTAGCTAAATGACCTTGGGCCCATTTCTTTAAGGATAAAATGCAGAGAATCAGATTCATCTAACTCACAAAGTGGATTTGCTGAGAAAATTATACAAAGGATGTGAAAGGGCTTCCGAAAAATAAAAGCTCTATACAAAGGCCAAGGGCTCCCCAAACTTAAATCAGTTGTCTTCAGGGGCCTTCTGTCTCCTTTCAGAAATAGTGCAGCTGCTGAGATGCTAGTGTTATAGGCTACCGTAGAAAAAGCATTGGCCTTGGCATGCGAAGAACCCAGTCCCAGCTCATCTAATTACCCCTGTGAAACTTTGGGCAAGTTGTTTAACTCCATTCAGCTATGAAACAGATTTAACATCTCTCCTCTGAGCTGTTACTGGGATTAAATAAGCTACTGCTTGAGAAAGTGCTGTATTTTATAAATTCTAAAGAGCTATAAACAAAGCATTAAATATATATAGGTTTGTTTCAAACCTATAATTTTTTCTTTTTAGAATCTGATACTAGAAATAATTGCACTTTTTATTTTAATAAAAGCTCTCAGGAACCTGTCAGCATGAGTGTGAAATTTCTTAGCACTTCTCTGCAGGCCCCAGGGTAGCTAATCCCAACCCACCTGCCACTGGGAGCCAAAGGGCCCTGATAGTGACAGCGATGTCCTAGCAGTCCTGGTGGGGGGGCTGGGCTGTGGCCGAGAGCCAAGAGTTTGCTTTGTTCCCCCCCAGGGTGACCTGCAGTCTCAAGCCATGGTGAGGTCAGTGGCGCGCCAGGTGTGCGAGCAGCTCATCGAGAGTAAGTGTTATCACAGTGAGGATGTTGTTTTCCATCTCCCTATCAGATGGGGGTTTGAGCGTAATGACTAAGCAAAACTCCTCTAAGGCATCGTCTTGCAGCAGACACGTACGTTTTACAGATGTTCCTCGTTGTTCCACATGTGAGAACATTACAGAGTACCCTAGAGTTCTGCATCAGTAGTGCGGGGCCAAGTTCTCGGTGTCATCAGTCCGGGAAGCGTCTGTTGGCCTGTGTAGATTTAATTGGACTGCCCAGATCAAATCTGCTATTCCTTCCTCTCCTTCCTCATCTCTCCAATGGTTGCTTTTTCTTTTTGATTTTTTTTTTTTTTTGATTTTTGAATTTTTATGTCTCAAGTGCTCAGCATTTGAAAGCTGCCAAGCTACATCATCAGAAGCTACTTCCAAAAAGATGATTCATGGTATTGATTTCCACTGACTCACTAGATTTAAATCAGTATCTCCTTATAAATTTCACATGTTATCTTTCCCGTCGCCCATGGCCCTTTCCTTTATAAATTTCACATCTGTTCACTTTCCCATAGCCTATGGTCATTTCCTTTTTTCCACAGGCTTCATGACAAGCACGCATGCACACACACACAACACATACACTGGGATAGGCTTGATGTGACAATTGATCTGACACTTGGACTTCATGCCAAAAATTACACCAGAAAACACTAGATATGACATATGTCCTTTTTTTTTTTTTCCTTTATAATTCATACCTGCACCTTCCCACAGCACAGTATTTCAATCCCTGGGTCCTTCCTGTTTGTTTATACACCTGCCCATTTTGCATGTCCCCCCTCCAGCTCACTGACTATGGACTTTGTTTCAATAATCTATTCAGATTGTTCCTAGTTTGGGCCCCTCTCTGTGCCAGTAATTTTTTCAGTTCCAGAAAGACTTCAGGCCAAGAAGAGATGAAATATTCCTCTCAAACTCACCCAGTTCTGCCTAGCTCTGCTGTCAAGCCCCCCATCCCACTGTTCCTCCACCTCCGGGGCTGATATTACCTTATCAGCTTTGGGTTTTTTTTATTTTAACCGAGGGAAGTTTGGAAGTTGTACCAGGGGAGGCCTGCAAGTCTCCAAGAATGCCTGTGGGCTGGGTCAAAAATTCCATCTGTAGTTCTGAATAAATGCAGCTCTCATCCTGGAGGAGGTGTGGTTGTGGGTCTGCGTGGGCTGAGAAGGGTGTTCAATTAAAGCAAGCATCTCAGGGCAAACTGAGTGCAAAGCTAATATCGTCAGACTTAATAGTAACGCTTCCTACATCTTAATTTCATTTATATTATATTGCCCAAACCAAGTGTGTCTGTGTGTGTGTTAGTATGTGTCTGTGTGGATGTGAGAGAGAATTCACTGGTTAAATGAGACTGTTCAAACTTAATGCTAAAATAGGATATTTAAAAACACAATAAACTATAAAAGGGAAATTGGACATCAGTCACTTTTGCAGCAGAATACTTTGAAGACTAACCTGTATCTTGGGTTATTTTGTAGCTTTCTCATTTTGACTATAAATGTAAATGAGCAGTTAATTATTTTAAGGAAATCCAAGAGTTAAATCCTAATATGACTCACTGACCACAAATTGAAGAAGATTTCACAATATTTGATGTTCTATTCCACTAAAGAATAAAAATTCTGTATAAATACAGCATTATTAAAAACATGCTCCAAAAATTGGGGCTTAAAATTGAATGTTTATCCTTGAGATTTCTCAAATTCTTGTGAATGATTTCTAGGAGGGGGCTAGACAAGAAAGCAGAGACAAGTCTGTAAAATAGCAAGGTCCTGCCTGTCAGTGCAATTGTAAGGGAAAGAAACAGAAGAGCTAGTATCCAAACTTTGCAAGCAATACCCAACCTACTCAGAGGCTGTATTTCTGGCATCTCAATCATCTTCCCAAACTCTACTTCAGGTTTCTCTGGCTCCCTAGTTTATATCTTAGGCTCCCATTCAGAACTTGATTTGTTGGTCAGCATGTAATTCCTGACAAACTCAATTATCTGGTTTTTAGTCCACAGCTGTTCAGAAGAATTATGCTAGTAAGTTAAAGGGGAAACTTGCAAGGCCAACATGATGACATCTGGGGGAGTGATAATAGACAGCCCCCTTGTCAAAGGAGGAAGATTAAAAAGCAGATGCAGAAATGCCTTACCCCGCCCAAACAATAATGCACCTGCCCAACGATAGATAGCCCTTGGATCATCAGGAGGCCGTTCCTAGTTATGTCACAGGCCTATCCCTAAGGAAAGAATGCACCAAATATATCTTTAAAATAATTCCTCTTAAAATGATTAATACTTTTTATTTAGGTTTGAATGTTTGACAAGGGATAATGAATAGTCTTCTAGAAAATTCACTCGTGGGAAAATCTCATCCCCTGATGACGCTAGAAAAATGAGACATTAAGTTATAAGTATTTTATAAATCTATACTTATAGTTATTCAAATGCATTATTTCAAACATAACTGAGTTAAGGGGTTAGAGGAGAGGGAGCCAGATTTTTTTTTTTTTTTATGAGGCTAGTGGGAGCGTCTGTAGCTGAGACCCAAGGAAAGTTTCCTGCACAAAGGCTTAGCAGTCAAGAGATGAGTTGAGACAGACGGCTTGCCTGGCGATTTGTGAGCAAGAGGGTGGAGCAGTCTTTGTAGCGTGGGTAAAAAGAAGGTAACTTGAGGGAAATTTCTGGAGTAAAAGGCAGCTGGAAAAGGTTTAGGGATCAGATAACTGTTGGGGATGAAGATAAAATTTACGACTTCTTCTACTCGGTGATGTTTACTGAGATGCTGATGTGAGACATGGAATTACAAACACAGGAGATGTGATTTGAATACAATCCAGAGGTTAAAATTATCCAAAGTAAAAGATAGAATTTTTGAGTTGGAAATCAACGTATTTCAGAGGGATGTGCTCTTTTCCTTGGCGGGTGTCTAACAGAATCGTTAGAAGCTCCGATGAATATTACCCCCCCCCCCCCCCCGTCCTCCCTCCCTTTGTTGTAACACTATGCTCCATTGAAGATTCTTTCTGCTGTCTGGTCTCAGGTCACATGGCCAGGTTCACGGCCATTCTCAACCAGATTCCCAGCCACTCCTCATCAATCCGGACCATCCAGGGGCCTCCTGGAGAGCCTGGGAGACCAGGTTCCCCTGGAACCCCCGGTGAACAAGGACCCCCAGGTACACCAGGCTTCCCAGGAAATGCAGGCGTGCCAGGGACTCCAGGAGAACGAGGTAAGCCATGTCACTTCTCTCACGGGAACTCCTGTAGATGGATGCAACGAAGCAGAGTGTATCAGTGCTGTCTATACAATGATAAAAGCCTGAAACCGTGGACCTGAATTTATTCTACCCCATGTCTTCTTCAACACCTTGTTCATTTGTCCTGGAGACTGACAAAATCAAGCAATCTACAAAGTGTTTATCAAGAGCCACACCTGCTGGTATGAAAGAGGAAAGTCAGGGCCCTCAATTCACCAATAAGAAGCCTTAGAGTGAATGAGAGAAAGGAGCCCCCTCTAGCTGGATGAATTAAGAAAAGGTGCCCTTTCCAGGTGGAAGAATTAGAAAATGATGTCCCCCTCTGGGCAGATGCAGCATCACACATATGGCTTGCAAACGGAGAGCTCAATCCCTATTTATGGAGTGTTTGTGTGTATGTGTGTGTGTGTGCAGTGCACAGACTGGGCAACAGTCAGTGGCAGTGCTGAAGTGAGATGTGAGTCACATCAACATATGGTCCAAATATGCCTATGTCGATTGTGCCAGCTCTAAACTTCAAAATAAAAGACTGTTCATAGCACATTTTCCTAAAATATGAGGCAGCATTTTATTTAATAGTGTCATATGCCAATGTTTTGTTTTTCCTCCTAAAGCTTCTTTAAAATAGAGATCTTGCTTAGCCTTTTCTTCTACCCTCTACAGATCTTAGCAGTATTGTGGATATACAATAAGACTCCTTTGATTGAATTTCACCCAGTTTCTATAATTGACCAAGATCTTCCACTCCAGAAGCAGATAAAAGAGATGTGGGAATTTGGGGTTTGTGTATTAACCACAAAAAAAGTAGTGGGAAAAGGAGACAACTGAAAAAAGTTGAAAAAATTTTCTAAGATGCAATTTCTAGAATGTTGATCTGGGGGAAAGCTAACTATCATCTATCTGCCCTGTGACTCATTACTTTTGTGAGATGGGAAGGATATTTCTCTTTTACAGAATTTGGCATATAAAGGACAAATTACAAAGGTAGTATTTCATGCTCATTCTTGATCCATGCCAATAGGCCATGTGCATTTTTGCCTCTGCACTTTTGTATGCTTTGACCTTCCCTGTTTGGAAGTGTCTTTTCCTTCCTGTCTTATATGCATCTTAATCTTCTTTCAAGGCCCATTTTAACTCCTGTCTCATTCGTGAAATTTTGTTAATCACCTGAGACTACAAATGTCTCCACTCCCTTAACATTGGATGTACTTATTGTCTGTTTTGCCCCTTTTAGTACTTATCACTTGATACTTATTTAATACTTAGTACATTATTTAGTACTCATTGGCATTTGCAAAGAGCTGGATTGCCTAGAGTCTGACTTGTTTTGTGCAGTGCTTTGCATATAATGGGTACTTACTACTTAGTTGTTTCTCTGATTGTGACCCAGTTCTGGTTTTCCTTTCTGAAGGTTTTGCACTGTGTCAGTGTGTTAAACCAGATGTAGAGAAGAGTATACTTCCTTAGCAGCATACTGAAGATCTGACAGCCAGGAAGAGGGCCAGTCCAGCTGTCTTCTCTTCTGACCCTCTCATTTTATGTAAAAGGAAGCACATAAAGGTTTCGAGGCCCAGAGCAGCTCAAAGTTGAACAACAGCAGACCTGGAACTAAGAACCAGAGACTGCTCTTTCTGCTGCATAAAATAGGATTATCATCATGGTTTATAAAATAATACAGAAAAGATACTCTGTTGCAACAAATAAAAATAAACAACAATTATTACTAGGCAGTGAATTTAGACAATTCAACTTTTAAAGCAAGATTAAAAGAAAAATGGCTACTGAGTACTCTGGCATAGCACTTAAGTGAACCTCACTTTCTGCTGAGGCTTCATGAGTCTCTTATGAATCTTCCTTTAAAAAAAAAATGTATGACTCCATTGACTTTGTTTAATTTTTCATCCAGAGTTCTCCATCTGATTTCTCTATTGTAGTATTTTTCAAACTTTTTTGAACATGATCCGCAATAAGAAATACATTTTATAGCATGACCCCCGTATGCATAGGACTCTGTATGTGTGCATATCATATAAGGGAAGCAAAAGAATACTTACCCTTACTGTCATTTTCAGTTCTCTTTCATTAAAAGCTCAGGGACAATCCATTAAACTGATTTCATGACCTCAGTTTGAAAAATGCCATTCTAATGCAAAACCTTTAATTAACCCCTTGTTACCAGAGAGATAGCAACAAATATGCATTTTTTAGAGAGGAGAAATTACAGATATTCCCTCCATATTAGCAATGTGATGTATATGACTTCTTGTGACTTTCCTTATTACCTAACAGAAGATTATATTTTGCTCCATCTGATCTCTGCCTCTCTCCTGATTAACTCTTTGTCTCCTTTAATTTAAACCAAGTCTTTTTCATATATCTGTGTGAAACAGTCATCTTTTAGCTTTCATTGCACATAGATTGTAATTATATATAAAATCTCTTAGAATTTAAGGATTCAAATGGATCCTACAGCTCATGATATTCTAGTTTTCCATCTAAAGCTTGAACTCCAACTTAGATATGTCTAATTATTCGTTCCCAGAGTTGAGGTTCTATGATCATAACGTCATGCTTATATGACATAGTTAGGTTATGGTGCTTTTTTTTTTTTTTTTTTTTTGGTCATTTATTCTACACTGTTAATTTATGGCAAAGAAAAATGCCGTTCCTGAATGACCTGCTATTTGGTGACCTCTCCCCATTAAACCCTGCAACCGTCTTCAGGTAAAGGGCTCTTTATATTCTGGCTGCTCATTATTCCAAAATTCAGAAAAAGGGTTGGATCGGCTCTAGCATTCTTCTTTTGTGTTCCCTTTACCGTGACTGTGAAGTGCCAGCTATTCTGACCTTAACTAGCTCCCCAGTCATGGCCTTGTGTGATTCCATCCAGATCCCCTGAGTAAGAGATCCATTCCCAATCCCGATTTCTGCGTATCATTCCTAGATGATTAATCTGCTTATTTCCTTACTCCTTTTATTATATCTTCACTGTCTACTCTAACATACTGAATCATACATTAATCCAGTTAGCAACAAGTTTGGTCAGTTCATAGTTCACAAAATTAAGTTTCCTTGTTCACTTAAAAAGAATGAGGGAATTTGCCCGATTTCAGTCTTCAGGCAACTCTTTCCGTTTCCATGCTTCTCCAAAAATTATTGGATCAGAGGAACCATCCTACTAAAATTTCCATGTTTAGGTTATATATCCATAACAGCTGCAACTCATATCTGGTTTGTTTTGTACAATAAATCAACAAATATTTATTTAATGCAGGATTTATGGAAGGCTTTGGCCTGGTTATGTGTGAGATAATACTGTTATTTATGACTTTCACTTAGTAGCCACCAAATGCATCTGCAAATCATTATGCTCAATCCTACACACGCACTGTCGCATTTGGGTAAAATAGAAGATGTGGTTTGGATAAGGAAGGGATATGAAAACATTACTGAATGTACAAGTTGGCAAGTGGTAAATGCTAACTGAGTCATGCAGAAAGTAAATGCTATTGGAATATAAAGGAAGACCTCACTATGGTGTTTGATAGGAAAGACTGTAAGCATTTATTAAGCAACTACTAGTGTCAGTTGTGGAACATGTTATTTAATGCTCGTAATAATCTTACAAGTTCAGTATTAGTTCCATTTTTTTGTTGGTAAGGAAACTAAGGCTCAGCGAGTCCGTCACTTGCCCAGGGTCACACAGCTGAACAATAAGAGGATCAGAATTCAAATCCAGAGCTGTATGATTCCCAAATATCTGTATTTGTTCCACTCTACCTTGTTACCTTGAATCATTTGCTTAGAAGAGACACAGAGGAGATGCTGTGACTGAGCAAGGTCTGGTGAACCCTGTTTCATGATAACCACTAATAACCACAAATTTAAAGCATGTGAACTGCTGGCTTGGTCAGAATTCCCCAGTGTGTTGCGGCTGTACTATTTGCAGGCTCCATGTGCACTGTTTTGCTGTATTTGGATAGGTTTGGCACATCCATGTCCCAGAAAATTATCAGCTTTGATGTAAAGCTGAGTATCTCATTAGGTAAATATGAATGTGATGAAGGATTTTTTCATTCCTGTACATTTTGGCACCTGACAGTTCTTCTAGAAAGTTAGCACATACCCAGAATATACAAATGAGTCCAAGTAGGGGAATTACCTATAGGGAAACAGGTCATGGATCAGGCTGTTTAGGGCACACCAAGAAAAGTTATACATACGATAGCTCACCTGGAGGCAAAGAAGTTTGTAATATAGTCCAACATCAAGTGGAACAGAAACCCAAAACAATGCAATTCAATCCTGTTTTACTTCTGATGTTTCGAAGGAAAATCAATTTTACCTCAAAGATTTGTGATGATGCTTTAATTCTGAGTAGCATAATTGGTGGAAAGAACATGGTGTGGGGAATCAATTATATGTGGGTGAGGATCCTGGCGTTGCCACTTTCTGGCTGTAAGATGTTGGCTAACAAACTTAATCTCTTTGCATTTTCATTTATTCATTCAGCCAACACGGACTGGGTACCTACCACATGTCAAGGATGACCCTGGATGACATTGTGGTGAACAGCTCATCCATTGTCCCTCCTTTCATGGTGCCTTGTGTTACAGTGGGAAAACAGATATTAAACTAAAAAATACATGAATAGTTTAATTTCAGTTGTGATAAAAGCAGTGAAAAATACAGGATACTCTATGAGCATGGACAAGTGGACAAGGGGGCTCTAACTTAGTCTAAAGAGTCAGTGACATTTTAGCTGGCACTTCAAAATTTAGTACGAGGTTACATATCAATAAGAGAGTGAGGGGGGAGCATTCTAAACAGAGCAAGTAACAGCACGTGCAAAGGTCCTAAAGTAAGAAGGTGCTTGAAATCTTTAAAGCAGTAATTTTCAACCCTAGCAGAGACATATCACCTTCTTTTTATAACAAATAATTTGTGACACTTCTTTTACTGTCCTAAATGAAATTCATGGATAATATTTATTATTATATATAATATTTAATTATTTATTATTAATATGTTAAATATAATATTTATTATTATAACCTACCTTCCCATATTTTTTTAATAATTCAATTTTATTGAGATATATTCACATACCATACAGTCACACAAAGTGTACAATCAGTTGTCCACAGTTCCACCATATAGTTGTGCATCCATCACCAAAATTAATTTTTGAACATTTTCATTACTACACACACAAAAGTAATAAGAATATAAATTAAAGTGAAAAAGAACAATTAAAGTAAAAAAGATCACTGGGTGCCTTTTTTTTTTTTTTTGCCCTCATTTTTCTACTCATCCGTCCATACACTGGACAAAGGGGAGTATGGTCCACACGGCTTTCCCAACACATTGTCACCCCTCATAAGCTACATTGTTATACAATCATCTTCAAGTTTCAAGGGTTCTGGGTTTTAGTTTGATCGTTTCAGGTATTTACTGCTAGCTATTCCAATTCATTAGAACCTAAAAATGGTTCTCTATATTGTGCGTAAGAGTGCCCACCAGAGTGACCTCTCGGCTCCTTTTGGAATCTCTCAGCCCCTGAAACTTATTTCATTTATTTCACATCCCTCTTTTGGTCAAGAAGATGTTCTCCATCCCATGATGCTGGGTCCAGATTCTTCCCCGGGAGTCATTGTTAAAAAACAATGAGCTACCTTACTGCAAAGGAGAGGCTAAACTTGCATATAATTGTGCCTAAGAATCTCCCCTTGAGTACCTCTTTGTTGCTCAGATGTGGCCCTCTCTCTCTCTAACTGAGCCACCTCAGCAGGTGAACTCACTGCCCTCCCCCCCCTACATGGGACCGACTCCCAGGGTGTAAATCTCCCTGGCAGCACAGGATATGACTCCCAGGGATGAATCTGGACCCAGCATCGTGGGATTGAGAATATCTTCTTGACCAAAAGCGGGATGCAATATGAGACGAAATAGTTTCAGTGGCTGAGAGATTTCAAATGGAGTCGAGAGGTCACCCTGGTGGACATTCTTAATGCACTATATAGATAACACCTCTTAGGTTTTAATGCATTGGAATAGCTAGAAGTAAATACCTGAAACTATCAAACTCCAACCCAGTAATCTGGACTCCTGAAGATGATTATATAATGTAGATTACAAGGGGTGACAGTGTGATTGTGAAAACCTTGTGGATCACACTCCCTTTATCTAGTGTATAGATGGATGAGTAGAAAAATGGGGTGGGATGGGGGGGGTGGTTTGGGTGTTCTTTTTTTTACTTTTATTTTTTATTCTTATTCTGATTCTTTCTGATGTAAGGAAAATGTTCAGAAATAGATTGTGGTGATGAATGCATAACTATATGATCATACTGTGAACAGTTGATTGTATACCATGGATGATTGTATGGTATGTGAATATAGCTCAATAAAACTGAATTTAAAAAAATAAAGTAAAATTACTATAATACTTTTATAATTAAAAATGATAAAAAAATAAAAAAAACAATGAGCTAGAGTACCCTTTAGTTTAATATAAAGATGAACTAAAAGAAATTTATAGTCAAATAGCTTGTATTCAAATATGCACATTTTCAGCAAAAGACAGTAGAAATATAATGAAGTCAATATGTAAGAATCACTGAGAATGCAACAGCTACAAATGCAGACTGATGTCATTGAGCTTTATTAATTACTCAAACACTACAAGGGATATTGTCCTCAGTGATGTAATTTGCCAAAATTAAAGAACAGTTTTTGATTAAGTTCTGAACAACATACACTTTCCTCCATGTACATGGGAGTTGCAGTCCTAGAAAATTCACTGTATATTAAAACATCACAAAATTGGATTTCTAGTTTAAATGAAATTCGTTCTAGGCTGAGATAAGCAAGTGAAAATCCAGCAGGGCTTAGGAGAAGTCTTCGTTGTCCAGGACAGTTAGCATCCACAGTCCTGCCCACGAAGTGCCAGGGCCACTCCCTAATCATTTCAGCAACCAAAAATTCCCCTACAAATATCCAAAATGTCATCCAGGCATGGTAATGCCCTTATTGAGAGCCACTTCTTTGAAGAGCAGTAAACAGGAAAGCACAGGTGGAGCTTGGTGAATGATGAGGAAATCAACAACCCAGAAGAGAGGGATAGGCAGAGGCCTCACAATGCTTGACTTTGTGGGTCTGGGTTAGGAATTTGAGCTTGATTCTAAGGGTGGTGAAAACTTGGGACAGTTTCAACCTCAGGGTGTCATTATAAAGACCTGTGTCAGTGTGCATATCCTCTATTGGGTTCACAGTGACGATCTACTCAGATAACAAATCCGTGATAGGTATCATGCAAATATAAATGGCCTTTTCCCAGCTTTTTCAACCACATGCTCATTGGCTAACAGACTTTTTGGTTTTCCACTTATTCCTTTTCCCTACTAGGGCCTTCTCCAGGGTAGTCTTAAAATACTGACTATCCCCTCCCATCACTAGTGGTTGGAAAAAGTTGAGTGGAAATGACTGAGAATTAGCCTTCTACCGGCTTTCCCTATTGCTTTCTATAAATGTCATTTTACATTATGAATGTGGGCTATTTTGAATATTTTGGATACTAGGAGCTCTAGTATCCAAAATACTAGGAGCAATATTATTACTGAGGATCAAAAACTAATAATCATTTTGATCAGGAGAAAATATCAGGTCTTTCTTCAAGAGCTTGATGCATGGGCAGTTACCCCCTCTTTGCTACCCAGATTCCTGGTGGGCAATTCAACTCCCCTTCCCTTCTCCCACATACATGCAGCTGTGGAGCATGAACCTTCAAAGAACTACAGTGGGTTGATGTGCATAGATGGGCTGTCCACCTCATCTTCTTCCTTCCTCTTTCCCCCCTTTCCAACTCCCATTCCCCCTCCTTCACTTCCCTCCCCTCCACTCCACTGCCTTCCTCTCTCTCACTGCCCAAATTTAAGTGTCTCATTTAGAAGTCTGTGGTCAAAAGACCAAAGGACCCTCTGCCTCTATTGCTTTGTCTCTTAGTAACTAATTAAGAAAACCCAAAAGCAAAATATCCTGTTGTCTTGATCTTCATCTAGTTTGTGGGTTTCTTGACACTGGGTAACCTGATGTGATGGTTCAGAAATGTTCTCCTCTGGCTTCTCTGTGGCTCGAGCCCAGGGTTTATTGGTGGGGTTGAGATCCACAGGGCTCCAGTATGCCTTAATTAATCCAGGTACTGGGAGACCTGATGCTTAAACAGTTCGGGCTCCCCCTTTAAAAAAAGGAGTACAGGATTAATATTTAGGTACAGGATATTGAAAGAGGCCTGTGTAAGTGAGGGACCACATCCAAACCCCATGGCATGCAAAGCTCGTCATGACCTGGCCTAGACTAGCCTCACATTCTCCCACTTTCCAACCTGCAGCATCCCAATGTCAGACCAAACCACTTCTAGTCCCCCAGGCACTCTCTGTTCTCTCTCTCTTCAAGCCTTTGCCTGTGGGTTCTCTCTGCTCACAGTGCCTGTCTGCCCCTTCTTTTTCGTGGCTAATGCCTGCCCTTTGAGAGCTAACTTCAGTGGGGTGGCCAGACTGGAAAGTCTTCTGGATTCCCCACGCATGCCTCAATCCTGTGCTCTCATATTCTGTATAGCTGTTCTCACACTGCATTGTAACTACTGATTTGTCTTTTTTCTCTACTCTCCAGTGAATGCTACAAGGCAAGAAGGGTGTCTCTGTTTCTGGATCATCAGTACCTGGTGTTGGGACTGGGCTAGTTAGTTTGCTCTCAGATCCGTTACCTGGACTTCCCCCATTACAGGGAACCAGGTTTCCAGGCTCCTGCGCCCTCTGCTTCCCGAGCAGGTTCAGCCAATGGAAGGGACTGGAAAAGTCTGGAGGGCAGGAGGAGGGGAGAAGCCACAGTATTTCTCCCCTCATTTCAGCCCCTCTGTGGCTCCAGCTTCCACTGGAGAGCCCCTCCCTCTGCTTCTAGAGCCTTCCAGAAGGCTTTGGGCTCTAGTCACATCATTTCTTCCCATTGTCCCTGCACTCTTAGGGGTGACAGTGGCTTTCTGCTGTTGCTAATTTTTCAGCTTCCTCTTCACCTTTATTTGACTTCTCAGCCCGTCCATCAGCCATGCAGCCAAGTCCCTGTGTTATATTTCCTCTGCCTGAAATATCTAGAGTGGTTTATCTTTCCCTGGCTGAGCCCCGAATTATACAGGCAGAGTAGATGCCCAATTGTTATAGAAAAAAAGGCAACAGGGAGAAAAAACCTTAGCAATTGTTTGCAAAGTTTGTTTTTCTTTTGTTGTTGTTGTTTTACTTTTAAAACAACCATGTATTTTCCAACTTTGGCTGCCTAAGCCCAAAGCATGAATTTCCGCTTGCTGGTACTAGACCTACAGGCCCATCATATAGAAATAGCAGAGCCTGGCAACATGTATAAAATGCTTGTTGAATTGAGTCCAGTTAATGTGCCATATTATAGCTGCCTATTACTTTGCACCTAGCAGGCATTCAAACAAGGCAAATGAAAAACAGATCATAGTTGTAATTCATTGCCAGCGTTTCCCAGGAAACAGGCAATACAATAACATAGCCAAAAGCTTCCCTTGTAGTCTCTGTGACTCTTTGGTAAAATTTTGATGAAAGCATTACCCAGGCTTGCATGTCTGCCTGGGCATAAATCCTGGAGTTCCTCAGAATGTCTTGGATCAAGAAGGAGTGGCCGTGCTCCGTGGAGTAGCGTTAGAGCCCCCCAGGGATGCTAAGTGTGGTCAGGGAGCCACAGAGATGAGTAAAGTCTCCCCCATCAGAGGCCAACAGTGAGGAATGAAGAAAATAGGAAACAGACAACTATCAGACCCTGGACATACACCCGATGTGAGCAAGATAAATCCTCTTAAAAATCAACCCCAAATCTTGTTTGGAGCAGAGAGCAAGTGCGGAAACCAAGGAAAGGGAGCTCAGGACATGTGCTGATAACCTGAGAATCACAGGGCTGAGTGTGAAAGAGTAGGAGAAAGTGTGCAGGCTGATTTAGCAGGCAGGTTAAGGAATCAGTGACTACAGCAAACAAGACAAGAAAGTCAGGTGAGGGCGGAGAGGCAGGGAGTGTAGTGGTATGTATGTGGGCTTCAGCACAACCTGCCTGTGTTAAAATCTTGGGTCTGTAACTTACTCACTAGGGACAAGTCACCTCACCTGATTGTATCACAGCCCTCATTTAGGATTCCTGGCAGTCCCTGCTTCCTCAGTTCTTGCAAAACCTAGGTGAGCTTATACATGTAAAGTATCTAGCATTTAAACCTAGTGAGGTAAATATAGGCATAGCTGATACACTACAGTATACACTTTGGTTTTGTCAAAGTGTGCAATCTGACTTGGTCTTTCATTCATGCATCGATTTGTTTGACAAACATTTCTTGAATTCTTAATATGTGTCTGGTGCTGGGAATACAGTGAAGGACTAAAACACACAACACATCCCTGCCTTTGAGGCCCAGAGAAAGCAAATATTGGATGGTCAGTGTTAGACCAGTGGTAAGGAAGAGGCCAGAGAGTCAAACAGCTTTGAAACATCTCTGCAGACATCAATCCATGGTTTCTGATGACCCTTAAGGAATCTTCTGCTGTAGCCAGACTGGGCTGCTCATGGTACTTGGGGCACATCTCCACACCCTCCACCTGTAACACCTGCTTCTTCAGTCCCATCCATTTAAATTCTGACCATTCCTCAAAGCTTAACTCAAAACCCACCTTTTTAATGAATTATATCTTGATCATGCACAAGATGGTTTTCCCTAGTGGTGAAAATTTCTGGCTCTGGGGTTAGGGTACCTGGGCTCAAATGCCAGTGACAGCCTTACCTGGCTACAAAACTTCAGGCAAGTTTGTTGAACTCCCTGGGCTTGGAAGGACTGTCTTCTATTCTTCTTTGAGCTGACTGCTTCATTTGGTACTTCTCACATACAGCTTTATTTATATCTAATTTATTCCCATCTTATCTCTCACTGGACTGTATATTCGCAGGAGAGTGGCTCTCAAGCTTTTGACCATCGTGGCATATCCAAAAAAACTGTTCCCAAGCAGAGCTGATTCCCATCAGAGTCAGCGGCTCCCTACAGGATGCAGAGAATGCATAACTGCTTGAGACTGACTGAAACACTGTCCACTTTATTTTCCAGCCTTTATTTTCCACTGCCTCTGGCCTCTTTGTAGTCCTTCCATTGCTCAGCATAGCAGCTTGCTCATGGTCAGATTCAGTGTGTGTGGTGAGAAACAAAGACAAGGCTTTAGAGTTGGACCTCATTCAATTGTTAGCTCCATCTCTCATGAGCTGTATGATATTGGGCAAAATATGGAATCTGAGGCTTGATTTCTTAATCTAAAAAGAGGGGCAATACTCTCCTTAGGTTTGCTGTTAGGACAAAATGATATAAACCGTATAAAACATAGAACAAATGCCAAACACACTGCAGGTACTTAAGAAACATTCCCCCTTTTAATCCACCCCTCATGTTTATTGCCAAAATTCCCTTTACAACCTCCTTGTTCAAGAGCTCATCTAGCCTCCATTGTCTACCAGAGTGAACGAACGAATGAATGAATGAATAGAAGAGACTTCTATGATCATCCTAAATGTTTTGGTAACTATGCAAGAAAAGTAAAGGTATTTTAATCTTAGCTAAATTCTGTTGTTTATAAGTTAAATCTTCATTTATATTGGCTTTATTCATGAAAAAATTACAGGACCTTAAAGCTAATTGGAGCCAATTATAGTCATCTCTAAAAGGCACTAGAAGGTGACACTGCCACATAAGGAAGTTGGGAAAAGCAATATTCACATAACCAGGAGTGAGAAAGTACAAGCAAAACCCCAGTTTAAAGAATTTTTCCTGTTGATCCTTCAAAGATCACACATACTTATTGTAACACATGGCTGCAGGTTGGTAAAGGCAACCCAGTCATTCAGTCAACCTTCCAGTATTTACTCAGTCACCTATTCTGTGTGAGAGTCTGATTGGATCTGACACATGGGCAATAAATAAGGCATGGCCCCTGCAAACAACAGGTTGATAGTTCCGGGCTGTGTGGATATGCAAATAAGCAAGGCAGTGAGATAATTGCTTCCAAAGGAAAAATAGATACTAGGGAAGCAATTCATTCATTCATTCATTAATTCATTCATTCATTTGCTTGACAGATTTGTAAGGTGTATTATGTGGAAGGCACCATTGGAAATGTTGGGGATATAGCCACAAATAAGACAGATAATCCTTGCACTCTTGAATCTACCGTGGTTCAGTCTATTGTGATAACAGAGAAGATTTTACAGAGGAGGAACACCTGGGTTGGGTCATGAAGCATGAGGAGGAGTTATGGAGGCAGGCAAGGTGAGGAGGGTGTTGGAGTCCCATGAGTTTCCTGGGCCTCAGTGCCTTTGGGGAAAGGATGCTGGCACTCAGCTGTGGTGCCTCCCTGACCCCCCCCCCCCCACTTGCCCCACCTTGGGTTCTCACAAGAGAGGTTTATGAGGAAAGTAGCAAGATGCCCTTCCTATGGGTAGTGACTGTGTTTTATCTGTAGAGAAGACTCTACCCCCAGGTTCACTGCCTCTCATGGAAAGTCACAGCATGATGTTTTAGGACCCTGGACTTTCCCCCTCTTAATCAGGTTTATCAAAAATATGTCCAGATCTATTTTTAGAGGTCTTACATTTCTAAGCTTAGCCTTGAATTTCCACCTTCATCTTAGGTACTTAAATATTGGTTTTTAACGTGATTTTTTCATTCCAAAAAAAGACCTATAGCAGAATTCCATTGTCATGACCATTATATTCCTTCCGTCTGAGAACATGAACACATGAACAATATTGATTACTGTATTATTAGCCCATGTACAGTTTTGAACCTATAATAACTTAAAGGGTAATACAATTAAAATTCCCTGTTGGTACAAATTTTACCTTCAGAACTTTTCTCTTTTTTTCTCCTTAGGCATTTTGAAGGGGTTGGAATATTTTTATTAGACCCTTCCTCTCTAACCTTGACTTTTCCCTCTACATAACTAGAAAATTAGAACAACCAGATTTTGTACCCCCTACCCCCATCCTTCCCACCCTGCTCTCTTTATGAGTAAACAAAGGATAAGTAACGAAATGATTTTCAGGGGTGAATCCAGAACATACGTTCCTGGATGTGGTATCCCTCAACTCCTGCATCTTCTGCTTGCCGAAACTCACAACGAGAAGCCACATTGCTCACGGGGGTCTTTCCGCTGGGTGTGGCCCGAGGGCTGCTGCCATCATGCTGTTGGTCGCAAGCAGCCTGGTGTTAGTCACCAGTGTATTTTGTGGTGTTATAACTTTTAAAAATTCATGGTTCCCAGTGGGGAAAGTGACTCTAATCCAAAGAGGAGAAAAGACATTTTTCACTAAATTCCCAGACACACCCTGAGGCACAAGCCTCAGCAAACGAGGGAGCCCTGATCAGCTAAAAAGTACCGACCCCCAAACCCAATAAGTAGACTTAACTCAGGGTAAGTCTCTGTACCCTGGTTTTCTGTATTAACTCTATGAGCAATCGAGCATTAATGTCAACTCCTCAGTTGGTTGTGTGCTTTTTAAACACCAAAGGGAAGATTGTGGCTTTACTTTTGAGAACTCATTCTCTTCCTTATCACAGGCACACTCGTAGCCTCTTGTTGTGATATGGTCTTTTGGGGGCTTAGATAACACCACCATGTCTGTGGAAGGAGGCGTGGTGTTTGGAAGCATAGCAGTGGGCGGGCGGGCCTGGAGGACCACTACCCTTCCAGCCCTTGCCAATTCATACCTAATTTCTCAGTAGCTGTAATTAAACTGAGCTGCAGGTCTGCATTCTGCTATTTCAGGGCATTGTTGCACATGAAAAATAAAGAGACCTGCTGTTATGTGAGTCATGATAACCCAGGCCCCAGGCTGATATAACTACAGAATGAATAGGTCCCAAAATAGCAGGCTGTCATCTGTCAAGTAGTCTTTTGATGGGATGTCAGAGTATATGTTCTTTTGTTTTTTGCCCCTGAAAATGTATAGTTTGTTAATAGCACTGTAAATTATTTGGAATAAGAGGTCTGTTCAATGGAAAAGAAACATGAATAGGTTTTGATTTTTATGGGGCTGAATCAGCCAAATCAAACACAGGCTTTCCTGAAGCTTCCAAGTTTTTAATGGAAACTCATGCTCTTCAGAACATTGCTGCCTAATTATAATTCATGCCTTTTGCAGATACATTTCAGGGTGGACCAGAAGGAAAATGTTAGACGTGTTCACTTGTGATTTCTATTGTGTTAAGTGCGGAGTGCCAGTTGCATACGTTGAACAGCCTGGTGCATGCAGGCCCAGGCCGTGTCCTGGCAGGCTGAACCACTTCAGTAGAAAAGAGAAAGATAAAATTGCAATATAGCAAATACAGACTATCCTCTCAGTTCCACAACCAGCCTTCTGTATGTGATTTTGCATAATCCAGCAGTATTGGAATTTAGTTTGAAAGTCCCATGGGACTCATAACTCCAAACCAACCCATTTTATTGTCTTCATCAGAGAGGGACTTTTGAACCAAGAAAAAATGGTACTATCCAAACTTCATTCTAAAGGGAACTTTTTTTTTTTTTTTTAAACAGGTCTAACTGGTGCCAAGGGAGAAAAAGGCAATCCAGGGATTGGAACCCAAGGTCCAAGAGGTCCCCCTGGGCCAGCAGGTAAATTATCCTACCTAAGAGAAAAACTGTAAGATGTAAATCCTAAATCTTTATATTCACTGACATTTCAGGTGAGAAAAATGGCCACATTGCATTTTTGTATTTTCTGGAATGACTGCTTTTTTTTCTCATTCATTTTTTTGGAGAGGCAAATTTGTTATTAACAATATTCTCGATATACAAACCCAAAAAGTTGCAGCGCACTCCAGGGTCTTATTGATTGTATGAGTTAGGATTAGGATAGGCAATGCTGTAGTAACAAATAAATGTAGAATTCTTAGTGAATTGACACAACAAAAGTTTATTTTGCACTCACATGGAGTTTGGTGTGGGTAAGGCAGCTCCTCTCCGTTTGGGAACACATGACCTCCGTCCTGGAACAAATGGCCTCTAGAGGAAGGTGAAAGAGACACGTCACTTCTTAACCTCCTCAACCCTGAAGGACATATGTCAATTCCATTCATATTTCACTGGTTGAAACTAGTTACACAGCCCCAGCTGAACTGCAAGAGAGGCTGGAAAATCTAGATATTTGGTGAGCGCGAGTAGTTCCTTCCACAGTAGTCTTACTGAATTAGTTTTATATAAGTTTGGAGCTTTGTTTACCTTATTAGGCTTTTAGAATGGTCTCCAAATGATCAGACTTGTTACTAGAATTGTAAATTTACAGTCCTGTTATTTGATCTACAATCCTTGTCTTAGCCTCATTAAATCAAATGTTTCACAGATTTTTCTTTCCAACCAAATAATAATTTTGGAAACTATGTCTTCATGAAGATATTCATAATGCAATAAACTGGGGAGATTCATTTTGAGTCCACATGCTCTTGTTGTTAGAGATTGTACGAGGACCTGATCTGGCGTCACGTATTATACAGAATAGGTAGTTGGTGAGTGTTGATTGAAAGGAACCCAATGTACCTGGAAGTCACAAAACTACTCAAATCAAAGGTGATACTTGTTTCTACTTTTCATTTGTTCTCTAGTTGAAGAATTTCATTCCAGTTGAAGAACATCTTTTAAACTCTGTTGAAATTCAGGCCTGAAAACAAACATAAAAACCAGAATAACCCAATCTGACTAACTTCTTAAGCTCACAAAAATTTTAATTCCCTTTCCATATTTATTCAATCTAATTTCTCAATTGATGTATCTGACAATAGTAAGCTAGCCTAAAAGTTTTTTGGGTTAGCATATGGGATCTAATTTCAGACTTTTCATTGTTTCCTCCAGCATTATTTCTTTTAGATTCAGACTGATTTATTTTAAATACCTGGGGCCATAAGCTCATGCTGATTTGAATGACTATTCTAACTAGACTATGAGATTGAGATTTGTGCATGTGTCTATGTGTGTGTGTGTCCATACATTGGATTCATAAGGAAATCACAAAAGCTCCACAAAGAAAAGAAAACAAAGTTGAGACTTGTATGCTTGTTTCCTTTCAATATTCAAGAGGCAAAAGAACATACATTTTACTTCCTAGTTTCCTCAGCTCATTACAAGTACTGACGTTCAGGGAATGTATGATTTCAGGGTGATCCTCTGCCCAGGAATTTCAATTTAGGAAAGAGCTCGATGAGTAGAGATAGGCGGGTCATTCTCACTACCAAGATGTGCAAGGCTGTTTCTTGTAAGAGTTAGTTTACTCTTAGTTATTAGTTCAATTGTGATAAAAGATCAACTGCTTCATCTGTGGGTGCTTCTTAGGACCTTCAGGGGAGAGTCGGCCTGGCAACCCTGGACCCCCTGGCTCTCCTGGACCAAGGGGTCCACCGGGCCACCTTGGGGTGCCCGGCCCACAAGGTCCTTCTGGTCAGCCTGGATACTGTGATGCCTCTTCGTGTTCTACCTTCGTGGGAGGTGAGTACCAGCCTTCTCGTGGGCTTGGAGTGATGCTCTCCTGTGGCTAGTGCCATAATGGGAAGAGGGTGCTATGAAAGGAGACAAGCTGTGGGAAGGAAGCAGAGCTTGAATTCCTTGACATCTTAAATTATCCTTATGTATCTTCCATAAAGTACAAATTACTATAGAGGCTGCCCTTCACAGGAGTTCTAAATTCCAGCTCATATAAGTGTTCCTTGCTTAAAAATGAGGGTCCACACAGACTGGGCTTCTGACCTTACATTTGGTCATCGGGAAACATGGTTGAGCATTCTGTGGGGTGCCCATTCTATGTCACTGCTGTGGTGTGGCCATTATTTCCTGTTAATTTTATGTTTGAGGGGAACCTCAAAAACTTAGAACTTCCCCCATGGTTGGGAGGTCCCCTAGATTCTTTGGGATGACACCCTGCTTACCGCATGCATTTTAGGTGACCAAGAATAGTTTTAAGAAGAAATGAAAGGGGCCATGCTGTCCTTGCCTCATCACTAACTTCTGGACTGAGATTCAAAAAGATCATGCTTCCTAAAAACATCTGCAGTCTGCATGCTGTTACAAGGCTGGCATGCTGTGCAATGGGACATTTTCTGACATCGTCGCTCTTGGAAGCATCGAGAGAGAGGTTCAGAGACTGCTGCGGGGCAATGAACTAATTAGTCTTTGAATTTAAATTTTCTGCTTCAGGAGAAATATAACCTTAGTTGCTACAGGAACTGGTCAAAGTTTTGCTGATATGTTTTTCTCTGTTCATCTTTTCCCTCCCTGTTTTCTCATCTCCCCTCGTCCCATGTTAAGATCTGATCCCTTACAATGATTACCAGCGCTAAAGTGGAAATCCTCCACTCCGATCATATTGGCCTGGGTATTTGGCTATGGATACAGAACTGTCCTGTTGATCACCACCACCAAGCCCCTGCCCCTAACAATGGGCACTCCACTTCCCTGCCTCACTTGCTTCCCTGCCTGCCCACTTTCACATCTCTTGCCCTCCCCGCGCCACATAGGATGCAGTGATAATATGGGAACTTAACCAAATGACATGCGTCAGTTGTAATAGAAACTGACTATTCAATGTCTTTAGGTATATGATTAGATGCCAAGAATTTATCCCCCAACTCCCCCATCTGGAGGTTCAGTAATGTTAGTTAAACATGACTTCTCTTCTTTCTGGTGCCCACACCTGACTGGTGGGCGTCTTTCTCCCTGAGCACCCTACAATCCATTTTTCCCTGGGCACACCTACCCCCTGCCACTCTCCTGGTGATGGACTTCTAACATCAGACCTGTTTTTAAAGTTTATTTTTCTTTCATAATTCTGCGGAGTTTTCAGGGTTTTTTTTTTTTTTTTGTAAATAAAATATATAATATTTAATCAGTTGGCTGTGATTCTAGTTTTCTAACAATTTCTGCAACATGTCTGTCCTTACCTCCTTGTACTAACTGATACCTCACGAAGAACGCAGAAGCGGTGGCGTGGTGGGTTGTGGTAGATATGGCTTTCTACCCAAGCAGGATATCTCTGTACTTTAATGACCAAATATACGTCTCTAAGGACTCGTAAGAGGGGGAAATATCAATTTGTGGTTCCTGGGTCCCATCAAGTCCCCACCCCAACTCTTCCTCTCTAGCTCCCCGCCCTGATCAGCCGGAATTCACCCCTGTCCGCGATGAGCTGGAAGCATTGGAACTGTGGGGCCCTGGGAACTGATGGCCTCAGGAGAAATTGGAAGATGGACCACGAGAACTCTTAAGGAATTATCTTCAAGATGAATGTTATGTGGTTTGTATGCTCCCTTGGGGTCTCATTTCAGGAGCCTAAATGTCCTCCTTGGAAAATGTTTTTATTATGGCTATTATTAAAAAAAAATTCCCCTTAATCAGTGACACCATAGAATTGATTTCCCTTTGCTGTTTTAATGGCATGCCAAATTATTCATGTTTTCAGAGATGAGGGATTGGAAATAAAAAAATTGAACCCTGGAATCTTTTCTCTTTTCAGTGAAGTCAAGACTCAAAATGCAACATCATAGATATGATGTTTTTGGGGGGAACTTGGTCCCAGTAGAAAAAAGATTCAAAGGGATTGAAAGATTATGCCATTCACCCCTGTCCCTTGTGGGAATGACCTTGCTGATAAGAAAAGGGGACATTATTGAAGAAACTACCTCTTGCTTAATTATCTTTCCAGCTCTGAAATTGCTGGTAACTGGTTTCACACATATCCGAAAATAAGCATTACAATAGAACCTCTATGAGTTTGGTGATTTAAAAAATAGATTTGGTTTTTAAGTGCTTTTTGACTCTTGCAAAATAGTGACTTTCCACTGGCTTCTGATGCAAAGAGATACAATATTGAAGACCAGTTTATCCTGCGGTATGTTCTAGGGCTTGCCTGTTCTTATCGACATGGACTATTTTGTACATGCAGATAAGTTATTGCAAGCCTATCTCCATTCTGTTTTGTATGCAAATAAAACTTCAAAACAACTTATTGGATTCTTTTTACCATAGTTCTAAATGTCACCTTAAACTTTAGTAGTCTCAGCTGAGATCCAATCAGAAAAACAACAGTTGCCTTCCTTGAGACAGACTTTCATTCATTCTTTCTTTCATTCTGAGTAGAGTAGGATGCTTAACAGAAAAAGCAGTTTACCTGGGCCTAAGAGCTGGAAGAATTTTATCATTTCTTTATATCCCACCAGTGCAAACACATGACTGATGCTGAAGAAATGTTTACTAATGTTTGACCAGAGTCCACCTGTCAGTGGTATTGAGAAAAGCCTGAGAAATTCTAGAAGGCACAGAGGAAGTGAGGTTGGACCTAAGCAAACGGACTCTTACCCCAAACTGTAATTTGTCTTTTGCTCATGAAGGCAAAATCTAGACATTTGAGAAAGATTTGAGCTCTACTTTTTGCTTGTTGAAAATGGAAATGAAGGAGAACTGTAAACTTAGTATATGCTACTTTTCCTCTGTAGCATCTCTCTAGTAAAAAATAGTGATGGGATCATTTACAGCCAGAGCTGTATTCTTCCCAGATCAGAACAGACTAATTAGAAGGATGGCATCTCTCTGATAACTGGGTTCTCTTACCCACTCAGTAACCTCCACAAGCCTTCTGACCTTTCTCGTGCCCCCTCCCTGCCACACACGTAAATCCCTAGCCTAAGAATTCAAATAGTAGGGTATACCTGTGTGCCTTTAGAATTCCAGCCAAATAGTGTTTTTTTGGTGCCTTTATAGGAAATGAGAGAAGACAGTGGGCAGATAACCAACCAGCATTCCCTCTTGGTTATGGCTTATGATTTCACATGTAGAGGGCAGAGGAAGAAAGATGGCCTGACATGGGAACCACCTCAGAGAACTCCTGCCCCTTAATTGACTGGGGTGTGAGATGGGTCACGTCGTGACCATATATTTGATATTTCTGTCTGTCAACATTTAGCAAGCAAGTATAGAGAAGGGTATTCTGCATGTTTTCATTTTTGGCCTTTGGAAACACATAATTTACCACCACGCCATTCAGAAGACCCTCAAAGTCTGTTGTAAATGGTGAAGTATAAATCCATTCACATCTTGAGTTGCATAAATATACTTGGCTTTGATTTTACTTGGTGATCAAAATGTGTTTATTTAAGCTACAGAAAGTTTTCATTAGTTTGGAATGTATCATCACCGGGACCCAGTGTATCAGATTTTTCTTGAGTGAAATATTCAGAATGAAAGGTATAACTCAGACTCAGGACTTTTTTGTGTTTACAATACATTACCTGTAATAAAAGCTGATTTTGAATTGCATTTTTAGTGGCTTTTGGCAGGGAATTTTATCTTAATTTACATAATGTAAATGGGACCTTAATTTACAGTAGTACCGTTTCTGAAAGTAAAAAGCATCATTTCATTAAAAATACATTACTCTTCAGAATTTTCATCACTTTTGTTAGAAACTCTCAATTTCTTTTGGGAATAGTCATTTTAGGGTAATAGAAAGGAAAATAGGCTTTCTAGTCAAAATTTCTCATTTAATTCCCTCCCTTCTTTCCTTGAACTGCCCCTAATCCCTGTCTTTCTATCACTCACATTGCCTGCTTGTGTTCTGGGCACTGTTTCCGTTCTGAGGCTAAAATCATGACCAAGAGAGATGTGGCTTCTATCCTCATGGAGCTTCTTCTCTAGTGCTAGAGAAAGACAGGAAACAACTGAACCCATAAGCAAAATTAATACAAATTGTGATGAATAATGTGAATAGTGCAGAAAAGTTGCTGAGACAGAGAATAATGTGACAGGTCCAAAGGAGCACCTGCTTCAAATAGCAGGGACAGAGATGGCCTCTCTCTGAGGGGACGCTGTTTATAGTGAGACTTAGAGAGGAAACAGTGTGGGAGGAGAATCCCAAGCCCAGGACTTTTCATGCCCAAAGGCTCTTTGCTGGGAAGGTGCCTGCCTTGTCCAGAGCAAACAGAGTGGCAGCAGAGTGAACAAGATAAGACTGGAGACAAAAGCAATCGGGGCTGTGTGCCCAAAGTTAGTCATTTGGATTTTATTTTTAATTCAATTGAGGGCTTTTCAGCAGAGGAGTGACAAGATCTGGTGTACGTTTCAAGTGAGTGAGGAGAAACTTTCTCTTCCATTGAGCCACCTTGATGAACTTCTGTTCTGCAGCTGTCATTGAGCAGTTACTAAAGGCCAGGCCTACTCCAGGTGCTTTAAAGTTGTGTCAGTTAGCTTGGGCCAACTGTGTTATAGTAACAACAATCACTAGCATCTCAGGAGCTTAGCAGAATACAAGTCTTTCTCACACAGAGAACAGGGCAGCTGTCCTCCATGGAGGACTGAACTAAGCTAGTGGAATTGACAGGACTTGTTAAACAACTAGAAATGGAGACAAGCAGAGGAACATATCCAGGATAACCCAAGTTTCTGGCATAAACAAGTGGGTGGATGGAAATACCTTTATCCCTTCGTGAATTACAGACTTAGGTCAAGTACGCACACGAGTTTGGTTTCAGAGCTAGACAGTGTGAGAAGTTAAACAGGCAAGTTGGAGTTCAGGAGAGAAATCAGGGCTAGAGATATGCATTTGGAAATCATCAACATGCAGGCAGAATTTAAAGGCCCCAGAAGTGAATGTGCTCATGTGGGTAGTATTTCACCTTCTGCTATCCCTTTCTCATTTTTGTTTACACAAATTCCATTTTCCTTTTTGACCAAACATTCTCCTAACAACTAGTTGTAAAATCCCTAGTGCATGTTCTTTCATGTTTCTGTACCTTTGACATGCTTTTGCCTCCACTTGGAAAGCCCTTCTTTTCTGCCCCACCCCTGGTTAGATCACCTACTTGAACTCACACTCAACCTTCAAGACTCAACTTAGGCTCCTCTTCCTGTGAAGCCTTCCTTGAGCTCCATCACTACCTCCTAGACAACCTTTTCACCACAGTCCCCTTTTCTAGTTAATTCTTTGCTCTGTGCTCCCATGTTAGCTGGGTACATTCTTTAAGAGGTCACAGACTGCACACAGTGTGGTTGGCACTTAACAGCTGCTCAATAATGGTTTGTAGAATACTTTTAAGAAGCATCTCATCCTAGGTTGAGTTTTGTTTATAACCTGAGCCAAATCACATACCCCAAGGTAGACAATTCAGGAGACAGGATCAATGCCTAGAAGCAAATGACCTGCTTCTATAGGAGCTTGCAACTTCTGATCTACTAAGTGTTCCAAAATGTGATGGAGGTGTTTAAATCTTCTCTGCCTACAATTTATTTGCATGTTCATGCATTCATTCATCTCTCCACATTTCCATCCATCTATTCATCAGATTTTCATTAGCATCTGCCATGTTTTCAGCCATGTACTGGAAAGGCCTAGGTGAATACGATAATGTTGCAGCCCCCAGGGAGCTCCCTGACTCTCTGCTTTCAGTTGAAGCAGGGAAGATGGTTTAGAACAGATTATAGAAGATCTTATATGCCATGCTATGAGGTTCAGATTTCTGCCTAAAGGCAACAGGAAGTCAGTGAATGTCTTTAAGCAGATGAGTGACCTAATCAGGCTTGTTACCTTGGGACACAATTTTGGTATAGGGTGCAAGCTGGACTCATTTGGGGAAAGACTGAGGAAGGAATGTGGGAAAAGACTGAGGAAGAAAATACACATTTAATGAAGATCTCTTATGTGCTGGCTTCTGTTCTGGGCATTTTATATTAAGCAGATTTTCATAATAAGGTAAATATTCCCTTTTAAAGATGATGGAACATATAAGGAAATTAACATTTCCAACATCATACACATACACTGAAGAGGCAAAGCAGGGATTCTAACTCTGGCTGGTTTGCTCCCATAGCCCATGAACCCGTGCTTTTTAGGACCATGCTGCATGTTGCACTAGTTCAGATGGTGAGGGCCAAGATCACAGCAGTGCAGTGCAGAAGATGAGAAAGAGCCCAATTTTAGGACTGTGGAACAAGTAGTATGGACAGAATCTGATTAATGGGATGTAGGATGGTGACAGATGGAAGGTAAAGATGGCTCCAAGACTTCAAGCTTGGGAATTTGGGATGAATGATAATCTCACTAATTGATAGAGAAACTTGAGGAAGGAGAGAGTGATTTTAGAATAACATAGGTGTGAGATTTTTCTGCTTTTCCCATAGTAAATACAATAATGGGAGAAGATAGTGAGTTAAGAAGGCTAAAATGGGGTAAAATGATTTGGGATGACTAATCTAGGCTGGACAACTGGGTAGAGTTTGATTCCTTTGGATTGCCCCCAACAAGAACGGCTGTTCAAATGCAGAATGGAGGTTTCCAGGGTAAGAACCAAAATATTTGGTTTTTAAAAAGTCATAACTTTTCATTCTGATTTGATGTGGCATTGGAAACACTTATGTAAAGGTTTCATTTGTGCTAGACATGCTCAGAGTACAGAGAATTCTTTTGCCACAAATTCCTGGTTATGCTTTACACAACTCTTTAGAAAAAATGTGTCTTCAACAAAAATTAAGTATATAAATATACTTGCAATAGCTATACGTTATCTGGTTGAAGAATTTGATTAGAAATTTGGCTCACACAGGATATACAAATATATTGATAAATGAAAAAAGCAACTTGCAGAACAGTATGTAAGCCTGATTATTTGATTATCATAAATACCTATTATTCTGTTTGTCTATCTATATTGAAAAATTGGGATTGAGGTGGGGAGGGGGGAGTTCCATTTTTTACAGCAAAATCTCAATTTCATTTAAATGTTAATGTTTAAATTTTCTGTGTTGACAAATATTTTACAACAAAATGTACTCTCAGAAATGTAAGATTTTAAAGGATAGTCACAAAAGATTTAGAGTAAAAGTCTACTTTACAAAAGAATAAATTATCTTTTTAATACCACCATCATCATAATTAATGATATGGAGTGGGTGAAGCAAAAATGAAAGGCAGTATGCGGTGATAATTTCAGAAGCAGAATAACAGGGCACTAGGCTAAATGTGTCACGAGGGTGGTGGAATGATTTATATAATTTGATAGCATTTCTAAATGCATAAATGTCAGTAGTGATTCATTTTTTTCTCTATATATTACTATGTAATAAAAAAAAACATGCTGGCAGGAGTAACCATATTTTGTTGTTTGTTTCTTTGATTTAATTACACTTCATTTTAAAGATTAAAAAAAATTCCATGGCCAGTGGAAAATTCAACTGTATTAACCTAACTTGAAAGAAGTTTTATAATGAAATCCCACAGGATTAAGATCGGAAATGAATTCTCTATGGTAACAAGGCTTAAATAACTTAAACAGAGAAGCGCAATCACTGAAGACACTTACCTGCCTTTTTCAGTGTCTTGTAGTCTGGTCCAAACTCAGTAAATACTGATAAAACTATACCCTGGTTACGTTCTAAAAATCATGTAATAAACTCGTTAACCAAGTCAGGTTTCACTATAAGGAATCATTGTTTGAATGTGCTCAGTTACTAAATGTGTGTTTTGAAGAGAATTCCATCATTTGAAAATTCATGTGTTTTCACTTTTCCAGTCCTTTCTCATGTATATGCCTGTATTATGCCTGGGAACTGTGAAGTTTGGAGGCTGAAAGGATTGAACAATTCTTTTTACAAACATTCCAGTTATCAGATTTGGACACCACAAGTGAAAGCCCTGCAAACTAAATCTCTGTTTGCACTGGCCTCCCTCTCATGTTCTTGGAGTGTTGCCAGTGGGTTCTAGCTCTGAGTCCACTCTCAAGTGTGAGCACGTTTCATCAAACTAGGGGAGAGCCACAACTCTAGCGACTGTGAGCAACAGAAAAGCTAGAAAAATGAGTGCAATTCAAAAGCGTAATGTGCAGGTAGCACCGATACTCTGTCCACGTTCTACAGCTTCAGGGAAGTAGACTTTTCTTTTCCTAAAATATCTACCTGTCTTCCATATCTAGGAGTGCTTTGCTGAAGAACTGGATCTATACCTCCAGGGCTGAAGATCCCTTTCAAGGATGGTGGGTGTTAAAATAACCACGAACTCAGCAGGCTGCTAACCCAACACCTTGGCAGTGTCATATTTCTGGACAGCTGAACAATGACCTTTCATGTTACCGGAAAGATTGTGGCTTGTACACCATTTCTAAACCTTAACATTTGCTTGTGTTTTGAATTTTTATGCTTTTCAAACCAGGTGTTGGCTGCAGCAAAATTAAGTGTGTCTGGAAGCAATCACCTGCTTTGTTTCTCATTGCCTTCTTTGTAAAGGTGCTGAGCAACCTATATTACCTTGGAGTTGTCCGTACATTTTTTTCCTTAACTGATTAAAGTCTGTATTTCTCAGCTCCCTGACTCTGGTATCACCCAAGAGACATTCATATTCTGTTCAAAGATGATTTCATATTGGCCACTGTTTCAGAGAGCGGCTCACTACAGCCAAAACTATTTTCCCCTCTTGGGTTCAAATTATAATCTCATTTCTCAGATTCCCTCAGCATGGCTAAGTGACATGTTTTCACCAGTGGAACACGTATGCGACTCCTGAACCAATAAAGTTAAAAAATGTGTGTGCTTTTTTCCCATTTGCAGAGAATGGAACCATTAGATGGAAGAGGTTGGTGTCCTTGAATGACTTTTTGGAAGGCCACTGACTGACCAGGAACACTTGCATTGTATGGTTACATGAATGAGAAATAAGCTTTTATTGCATAACGGCCCAGAAATGTGTGTGTTTGTTACATCAGCTAACATTGCCATAACTAATATAGCTGCTCTCATCTATGCAACAAATATTTATTGTGGACCTACTATGTGCTAGACCTTCTTTTAGATGGTTCCATGAGCCAGGACTATGCCAGGTGCTGAGGGAATACAAAAGAAAGGATATATTCTCTGTCTTCAATAAGCTCAACAGGTTAATGGAGAGATTTGTATACAAATAAGCAAGTATAACACAATAAGAGAATGGTATAATGGATGTGTGTACAGCAAACAGAGATAAGAAGGGAGAGGAAATACTTAAAGCGGTCTGGAGAAGAATTTAGCTATTTGAGACATGGTGGAAATGGGTTTGCTAGGGGAAGCTGGAGGGAGGTGTTCTGAGCATGAAAAAGGTGTGGAGGTGCAAGGGCAAGGATGTTCAGAAACTACCAATGCTTAGGCGGGGATGGGATATAAAGTCCAAAGATGGAAGGGGTTAGAGATAAGGCTGGAGAGGCAGGAGCAGAAAAATCTTAGACACACTTACTGGCTTTGCTAAGGTGTGTAGATTTTAGGCCAGGTGACAGGGAATCACTAAAATAATTTAGGTGACAGGGAATCACTAAAATAATTTGGTTTGAGAGTGAGATGATAACTATGTTAGAAATATCTCCCTGGCTTCATTGTGGAGATGGACTAGAGCTTGGTTCTTCTGAAATTAGAACATGAAACAAGGATTTGGGTACAGGTAGTTGATTTGGGAGGTGATACAAGGAAGCGGCAGTGAGAGAGCAAGGTGAGTAAGAGGAAAATGCATTATAAAGATGCATTATCAAGTTTGCTGCCACAGGCAGTGGAGCTTTAGTTCTGCCAGGACCTCTAAGAAGTTAACAGAATTTTCTTACATTGGTCCTCAGATGATGGGAGGCCGACGCTTTCCCCCACTGCCTCCTGTCCCCCACTGATTGAAGCTTGCTCTTTGGAGTGTTAGCTTCCAACTTCAGGGAATTCCTTGCATAGGAAAATTCAGACAGAAAGCAGAAGCTCCTTGAGTATACATGAGATGGGACACTGCCAGCACAGGTGACTCTGAACTCTCAGAACTCTCACCATAGCTCTGGCTAAAATCACAGCTGAGCTGAGGGGATCTGTAAAAAAAGGGGCAGAAATGGGATTCTGAGAGACTAGCTAGAAGGCTATTGCAATTGCCCAAGTTATCAGGTACAGTTGAACTATGGGAATGTATTTATGGAGCAACGACTATATCCTTAGCATGCTTTTGCACTAGGAATACAATAGCAAACATGACACGCAAAAATATCTACCCTCTTTTGAGCTTATATTCTAGTGGGAGTGACAGGAAATAAATAAGCCTAATAAATAAGTAAATAATTAATACTTAGGAAAGTTGTAAGAGATAGGAGGAAAGTCAGGGTAGGAGAATTGAGAGAACTGGGGTGAGATCAGGGAGGGCTACAGTTTTAAATAAAATGGTGAGGGAAGGCTTCATTCACAGTAACATTTGAGCAAAGACTTGACAGAGGTGAAGGAATAAGCCATGAGGCTATATCTAAAGGAAAAGCATTCTAGCCAGAGGGAACAGCCAGAGCATGGGCCCTGGGATGGGAAGGTACCTGGGGTGTTCCAGGAACAGTACGGAGTTTGTGTGGCTAAGCAGGAACAGAAGGAGAATTGGAGGAGATAAAATTAGAGGGGTAACTGAGGGACAGATCATGTATTGGCCTGTAGACTCTTGTATAAATGTTTTTCTTCTGAGATAAATGGGAAGCCATTTAGGGTTTTGAGAAGAGTGATGTGATTATGTTTTTAAAAAGATGCATTTGGAGATCCTACCCTGATCAAGATAGTGGAGTGAGATGCTTCAGGGCTCCATTCCCCCATAGAAGCTTTGAACAACCAGAAAGAACTGGCAGATACATCTGTCTCAAAGCTTGAATAAACAGTTAAAGGACTGCAGTAACGAGGCAAGCACCAAATAAAAGAAGAAAAAAGGCTACTTAAAGGTAGTAGGATCTTATGGTACCCTGGTTGGCCCCTCCTGCATCCCTCGCTGGCTTGGCACAGAGCTGACCCATGCATGGATCCCTGGTCTTGGTTCCAGAGGGAGCAGAATAACCCTCTTGCACATACTGGGAGCATGTATGTCTGGCCCAATCTGTCTGGTAGTGTCCTGAGGGAGCCCATGTAGAAGGCAGTTCACCAAACTCTCTAACAGAACACGGTGGGAGAGCAGTCAAGTCCTGATGCCTGGGTCAAGGGATTGCTGGCTGTAAGATATACAGTGCAGTGCTCAGGGTCAAGAGGAAACCGTTTCCTAGGGAAAGGGGGACATTCGGAATTGGGTAAATGGGGATATTCCTAGGGCCACATGGACATGCCCAAGATAAGACACAAGAAAGCATCAGGGAGACCCCTGTTTTATCATTGTATGGATAAGCTCTGAAGGAGAGCACTCATGCAGGTCAACCTGCAAAGACAGGTATAGTTTTCTTTGTTATTTATTTATTTATTTATTTATTTATTTATTTATTTTTGTTTAGCACATGACATTCAAGGAAAGCTCTGTGATAACACTAACTGGATACAAGCTGAAGGAAGGGATGCCTCAGAATCTAAATTCCAGCCATGACACATCAATATATCAAAATGTTCAGGTTTCAGAAAGATTATAAAACATACAAAGAAAAAGGAAGCAATGGCCCAGGCAAAGCAGAAAATTAAAGCATTAGAAACCATTTGTGAGGAGGACCGGACCTGGGACATACCAGAAAACAGACTTAAAAAAATGGTCCTCAATATGCTCAAAGAGTTAAAGGAAAACATGAAATCAGAACTAAAGAAATCGGAAAAAAGATACACGAATACAAAGAGAGAGATGGAAATTATGAAGAGGAACCAAACAGAGCTGAAGACCACGGTAATAGAAATTAAAAATCCTTAGAGGAGGTCAATAGTGGATTGGAGCTGGCAGAAGAATCAGAGAACTTGAAGATAAGACAATTGGAATCATCCACTCTGAGGAACAGAGAGAAAAAAGAATGAAGAAAAGTGAACAGAACCTGAGGAACCTATGATACATCATCAAGCAAACCAATATATGCATTATGGGAGTCCCAGAAGGAGAAGAGATAAAGGGGTAGAGTGAATATTCAAAGAAATAAGGGCTTTAAATTTCCCAGATTAACAAAAGACATGAATATACACCTCCAGGTGTTCAACAAACTCCAAACAGGATAAACCCAAATAGACCCCTGCCACAACATATTACAATCAAACTGTCAAATGCAAAAGATACAGAAAGAATTCTGAAAGCTACAAGAGAGAAGCAGCGTGTTACATACAAGGGAGCCTCAGTAAGATTGTCAGTTTCTCATTGGAAACCATGAAGGCAAGAAGGCAGTCGGATGACATATTTAAAGAATTCTATATCTAGCAAAACTGTCTTTCAAAAATGAAGGACAGATTAAGACATCACCAGGTAAACAAAAGCTGAGGAAATTCATCACGAGTAGACTGTCCCTAGAAGAGATGCTAAAGAGAGTTCTGCAGGTTGAAAGCAAAAGACTATAGACTAAAGATCAAAGCCACATGAAGAAATAAAGCTCCCCAATGAAGGTAGCGACATGGGTAAATATAAATGCCAGTAGTATGGTATTTTTTGGTTTGTAACTCTGCTTTTTACTTCCTACAGGATCTAAAAGGCAAATGCATAAAATGTAATGACAAATCAGTGGTTTTGGACTCATAATGTGTAAAAACATAATTTGTGACAAGAACTACATAAGGGTGTGGGGACAGAGGGGTATAGGAGCATCCTATGGAAGCTACGTTGGTATCAAAGAAAACTAGATTGTTATATATTTTGTATATTAAATTTAAACCCCATGGTAACAACAAAGAAAATATTGGAGAATATTCAAGCTCATAGAGACAGACATTAGAGTACACCTTGCCATGGGGTGGGGAGCAGGAGGAATGGGGAGTTAATGCATAACTGATTAAAATCAATCAATCAATCATTCAATCGACCAACTGCTCCCTGCTCCCTCTCCCCACCCCCATGATAGGAGAATAACTGCCAAGCCCTTGACTTTGATTCACTTTGGCCTATGGGTTGTTAATACACATAACCCAGGCAGAGGGTTCAGTGTGTGCTCAGTTAGGCTTGCCCTCCTGTCTTCCTGCCTTTCGCCCTGGGGACATGGCACAGGTAACCGCTGGCCCAAGGAAGGCCAGAGTCTTATGGAACAGACCTGGATCCATGATGTGGCCTGGAGGCAGCCCAGCCACACCCATCTCAAATGAACAGAATGCAGTCAGTTTACACACATGTGAGCAGAAAAACAAAGACAGTTATTTTGGGGTGGTGTCGGGCAGAATGATTGTGGTGACAGCTGAGAGATCCCACACTTAACACCTGCTAACGTAACTTCTATGTGGTATAACTTATATTGAATATAACATATAATATGCATGCTATCTGTCTCCCTTCACCAGAATATGGGATCCATGATAGCAGAAAACAGCATTTTAATCATGTATGTATCTCGAGCACCTAGAACAGTTTCCGGGACATAAATATTCATTGAATGAATGAATGAAATATAGTAGCTGATACCTTGTTAATGATGACTGGGGAGTTGGCTGAGTAATCACTGCTCCCAAGGTTTCAACTTCTAGATCACATTTTCTGAAGAATGCACATATTCATATCTCTCCAAGTTTTACTGGCTCTGCTTATACACCATGCTGGTAACAGTATATAATAGTTCACTCATTATAAATGGTAATTCTCTTCTAACAAGTTATAAAAATATTTTATTTGGACTTTGTGAATTTGCCCCAAAGTAAAAGTCAGATGTTTTATACTCAGAATCTCCTCTAAATATCTAGACACTTGTTTTGTTTTCTGATTGTGAAAGAAGATGCCAGAGGCATTAGAATTTCAAAGTCTTGATTGTAAACTTTTAATACAGGCCAACGAGCTGGAGCTCCTAACATCAACCTATAAAGCACAGGTGTTTCACCAGAGACAGTGTGGCCTTCTAGTAGCCACTATTTGCAAGGTTTTAATAGGTATTAATTTTGGCTTTGAAAAGTGAGGGCAGGGAAGGTGGGCAGAGCTGGTCTTGAAATAAAGGTTTGACTGAAATCGAAGAGTTTCTCATGAACCAAATGGCACTGATACAGAAGCGTGTCCCCTTCAGAGATCCTGCTTATGCTGTCTTCATTTGGAAAATGTATCCTCAACCTTCTGGCAGCCAGCCTAATAAAAGTTGGCCCTCAGGTAAGTGACTGTTTCACATTCTTCTAAGGTGAAGCCCTGAGCAGTATGATGCTGCAAAACTACTCAATTCTCTTAGTTTAGACTTCTGGGCAGCATTGCAGAAATACCGTCTTCTCTGCAGCAGTCTGTTTCAGTTGAAATGGAGCCTTCATGTCTGTCTTGGAAAGATCGTACTTTCTCGAATAGGGTTCTAGCCAATGCAAACTCAGCACTGTGGAGATTGGCAGCAGACTCTCTCCTGGGGCTTCTGGGCTTTGCAGACTCAGACTTTGCTACCTGTTCCATGGGGGGATTTTTAGCCAGGAAAGACCTGGACGTTTTATACTGTTTTTGCAGAAGAGAAGGTAGGAAAGGTACAAAAACAAATCAGCATAAAAGAGGGATTGGGGCACTTACATAGTGACAGCACCTAGATCTAGTGTGGAGGGGATTAGTACGAATCCGACACAAACCACATAATTTATGTGCATATTTTTTTAACTCCCGTTATGCAGGTGAAACCTTGCAAATAAAACAAAATTCTGTTCTTCAATCACTTTCAAAGAGGTGAAGAGGGCAGAATTGCTTCATTACCATCAACCCATGCCTCTGGAGCAGCACATGGCCCACTTTGTCTAAACAGAGAGATTCTGTATTGATCCCACCAATCATAATTGTAGCATTCACCTTGTTAATTTAAAGTAGGACTTGGGATACAAAAGTAAAGGATGATGGTCTGGGAAAAGGATAGTTGTAGACTTTGCTTTATGTTGGCCTGCCTGCTAGACCCTGATGAATGCCAGAGATAACCCAGGCCTGGACAGGGTGACAGGCTCTGGCAACAGTGTCACTGTGGCCATTCAGGATGCATTACGGTGTGATGCCCACTCCTCCAATTCAGGCATGACAAAGGATTCTCAGCAGACTTATTGTACAGTATCTCCCATGCGGCCACTTCTGCTGGAGTCAGGGCAGGGTGGCTTCTTGTTGGGACTCTGAAAGGAGAGTCAAACTGGCAGGAGGATGTGCTGAGCCAATAATAACAATGAGTACAGTTGTTTCTCCTATTCTGTGGAATGTGGATGCCTAAAAATAATTCCTGCATCATGGGATTTTGCTCTCCAAAAATAACAGGGCTTATGGGAAAAATGGAATTGGGGCAGAAAGCTCAAACCTTGTATAGTTGTGTAAGTAATACCAAAAAAAAAGCTACCCCTAATTTTTTTTCCTTGCAATTTTATTGAGATGCAGTCACATAACATACAATCATCCAAAGTGTACAGTTGTTCACATTATCATCATATAGTTATGCATTCATCGCCACAATTTTTTCATTACTCAAAAAAAAAGATAAAAATAAGAATAAAAATAAAAGTAAAAAAGAACATCCAAAACAGCCCATCCCCTATCACCCTCCCCTCCATTATTCATTTACTTTTTTGTTCCCATTTTTCTACTAATCTTTCCATACACCAGATAAAGGAAGCTTGGGCCACAAGGTTTTCATAATATGGTTACATCATATAAACTATATACTTATACACCTTCCTTCAAGAATCAAGGCTACTGGGTTGCCATTCAACAGTTTCAGGTATTTCCTTCTAGTTAATTCACTAAGAACTAAAAAGTACCCCTAATTTAAAACTTCATAAATTCCTAATAAATAAAGGACTAGTACAGTAAAAATACGCGGTGAATTGAATTATGTATTCAAATTTAGATGTGTCCTTGGTCTTGTTCCTCATTCCTGTCGGTTTGAATCCATTGTAAATAGACTTCCTTGGAGATGTTATTCTAGTTAAGGTTTGGCCCAACTGAATGAGGGTGGGCCTTCCAGATTTCTGGAGTCCTTAAAGAGCCACAGGGAGGAGCGGGAAGCTGGAAGTCAATGGACCCGGGAATAGAAAGGAGAGGACATCACCATGTGATAGAAAGCCAAGGAACCCAAGGATTGCCAGTGAGCCAGAAGGCTACCAACCCCAGGAAGAAGCTAGCCTTTTAGCCTCTGAAATTGTGAGAAAACAAATTCTTGTTGTTTAAGTCAAACTACTGTGTGGTATTTGTCATAGCGTCCTGAGAAACTAAGACAATATATATGCAATCTTAGCTTAACAAGACACGAAGTTTTCTTGGTGGAGATGTTTATAGTGAAGGGTCATGGCTTTTAAGCAATGAGGAACAGGTGGCAGGAAGATCAGTTTTTCAAATGAAATGGGACACTAGAGGTGGATGGCTGATTTATTGTCCCATTTTTCTTTTCTTTAAACTGGTTTAAAATAGAAATCCAGTTTTTATTATTTTATTAATTGCGTCTTCTCATAAAGAAATTATATGGCTTCAAATGAAATCAGATGATGCCAAATGCTCTCACACTGCCTTAGGTTTGTGGTTGTTACCCTTCAAATGGGTGCTTTTCACTTCTTAAGAAAGCAGATGATCACTGGGATGTTAATATTAAATGCTTGTTTCCTTTACATTCAGTGTTGCCTCTGATGACCATCACTGTGGATTACTTTAGGCAGACTGGCTACTGCAATATCACATGTTCTCTTGTTTCTTTTAAAACTTTTCAATACTGAGACTTTTCCTTTTCTTTTGCTACTTAGATTCTGATAACCAGGGCACTTTACTCATGTTTTAGTGAGAAAGTACACTAAGTTGGAATATAGCAGGATAAACCATGTAGGACAATAAACTGAGTAAACTGGGTAAGAAAGAAGATGAGGTCTGTTTTTGTATAGTCCTCCACAGGTTATTATGCTCAGCTGGATGATGTTTCTCATGTTCCCCAAATATTACACAATAGTGCAACCAAGGCATAGTCACCTTGTGAAAATTTGCATATGAATAAAGTTTTGGTTTTGGGGATCTGAATGCCTTATTTATCTGCCACATACGAACGGATTTGCACATTACAGACACACATACTAACATAAGATATATATTGGCTTTCTTGCCTTTCCCATACAATTCTTGGAATAATTAGGGTTTCCTTGCTTTTTCTGTAAGAAACTTCATATATTTTGAAGTTTTCTTCTGTTCTTTCTATTCATTTTACTTTGATAGGAGATGCTATTCTAGTGGTTCAGCTTGGTCTTCTCCTGCAGGTACTGAGAACCTCACAGTGAGTTGTGATTTTTATTTGGCTATTTGTGGTTGTGTTCCCTCAAGATACGTACAGGTCAGGTTATTAGTATCTCAAGCAATGCAAATGGGCAGGCAGTGGAAGGTGTAGTAGTTTCTGCTTCTGAGGGCCACTTACATGGAACAAAAGCCCCTCTGCTCTGGTTTTCTCTGGATGCAAAATGTAGTTATTGCACAATGAGCAGGAGCAATTCCATCTACCAAAATAGCACCTATTTTGGTCTACATGGGTCAGCATGATAACTCCACCCCACACTTACCCCTCTCACACATGGCAGGTGAGAGCAACCAGCTCTGAGTGTATACTTGGGTTTATGGTGACTGGATTCAATATTTTTATAGAGCAAGTCTCTATCACCTCATCTCTCAAATCCTGAAGTTCTACTAGAAACAAGAGCCTTTCTCTAGTGATCTACCCATCATACAACATATATGTGCCAGACAACATTCTAGGTGCTTGGGACACACCAGAGAAAAATTCCTCTCCATTAAAGTTGCTGCACTAGGAACTGGGACATTTCATATTGGTTCATTAACCTACAGTTATCACATCAAAAGCAGGGGTGGGGCTCCTTTTTAGTCCAACACTTTTAAATGTAATTGACACTTCCTTGTGACTGGTAGTTGCTGACCTGTGCTGGGTTATGCTTATTAGAAAACTTGTACATAAACATAAATACTTGCCTTCTCTCATCCAGCCATGGTTAAGTGTATGGACTCTTGAGTCAGACTGCCGAGATTCAAATCCTGATTCTACCACTCAGCAGCTCTGTAACCTTAGGTACATTATTTAACTTGCTGCTGCCTATGTGCCTGTTTTTAAAGGTGGAGGATAAAAGTCCATACATCATAGGGTTGATGTATGCAGTAAAATGAATTAATTTATGGATTAATTTATGCTACATGATGGGCACATAGCAGGTGCTTACTAGCAATACTTCATATTTTATGTCAATTATTTTGCCCTTAACATGCTTACATCATAGCTCATACATAGTTATATCGCTTCTACATCATAGCTCATAGTTATATCGCTTTTGACACCCAGCTGCATTTATTTACAAGTCTCCCTACAGCTCTTTCCCAACCCCCACTACATTGCATGCTTTATGATGGGGTGTGGAGGTGTTGGGGAAGGGGGCATGGGTGATGTTTTCTCAGTGCCTAGTGCTGGGCCTGGAATATAGTAGGTATTCAGTGTTATGTTTGCTGAATGTATAGGAAAGGTTGTCTGAAACTCACTTAGTGATTGGTTAGAGCAAGTGAAGGAAAAAAACTACCATAAAATGTCGAAGTGCAATGTGGCTCTTACTTCCCAGAGATTTTGCCAAGGGTATTCATCCCAGAAGCCCAATCTAAGTGCCTAGCACAGAGGTGAATAGAAACCAACAGGACAGCTATGGAGAAACAGTGTGGGAGGTCTGCAAATAGCACAAGCGAGGCAGTGAAATTTCTAGAGGGTATTTGTTGTTTTGGTGTCAGGGAGATAAAGAGAATATATGGGACACACAAAAAAGATGACATCAGTAATAGCTCAGGGCAAACCTTACTGTACTGAGCTAGAGATGAACTTAGAAAGATGAGAGGTTAGATAAAAGAGCCACTGAAAAGGAAAGTGGAAAAGTGGGCTTGTTTTCTCAGGTGGTGAGAATTGTGATCCAGAACTTGAGAAAATCTGCAAGGATGAGCACTTTTTGGCAACTTAACACTGCAATGCTATACCCAGGGTATTTTTTTTAATTAAAGGCAACATTGAATAGTTAAACAAGTAAGCAACTTTATTCTTATCTCCATTTATAACATTCATATTGGAATACATAATAAAACAATTCTAAAAATAATGTATTTTATTGCAATTTCCTATTGAGGGAATATCCCTTCCTAACCTTTCTCCAAAAACAGTCAGCACCCATAACAGGTATTAGTCATTGTTAAAATACAGCAGTTGTTTCACTCTGCTGTGGGTTAGGAGAAACTCATCAGGAAGAAGATTCAATCTGCAATTTTCCTTCTCCTATAGCCGAAAATCTTCAGGTCTGAAAAACAAAGTCAACATTTATTTCCTCATGAATCATTACTTCAAATTCTTCTGCCCAATGAAGGAAGATTATTTTTACTGTTTAAAATGAAAGTAAGTGTTCACCGAGAAATACAAATCCTATACCTAAATTTTTTATTATACATACTAAATCAAATCATCACAAAATGGAACCATTAAGTTACAATTTCCCAAGTCCTTTTGAGAATGTAAATATTGGTTACCCTGTGTCCAGGCAAGAATGTATTCAGTAAGTTGAATTCAATTTCTGTAATAGTTTTAAAATGTCTTTCATAAACCCCTTCACTAGGGTTAGTGAAATCTTAAAAAGTTTAAAATACATACAAGGATATGAAACTACCTTATAAAGGCAAATTTTGAATGAACAATTTCCCTATTGATGTTATGCTAAATATAATTGCTAAATTTTTTAATAATATACAAAATACTGTCTAAACACCAATCTTTGATATTTTATTTAGATACATATATACTTTTTCTTCATTTATGTATTCATAAGATTAATCACACCTTAAAGTGTCTTCCAGTAATAAACTGAAACGAAGCAAATTTTCAGGGAAATGTTACCATCTAACAATAGGGAAGATGAAGAAAAGGAAAGTATAAAATGCAAACATTCAAAAAGTGTATTATCTTTCCATAGTGTATTTGTAGGTGGTGGGCTCATATGGAATTTGGTGAAGGAATTTAGTGACAACTAAACCAAATAGATTTTTTGAAACAGCTGTAAAAATATTTGATAGTTTTAGTTACTTTAAAAAGCAGATGAACTTAGCCCTGAAACAACTTACCTAGTCTCTTTTTACATTTACAGTATGTTTTCTAAAACTGAGTACTCACAAGATACCAGATAGCCCAGCCGTGAAGACCAGCAATCTAGTGGCTGAGCAAATGGGCTTTATTACAATTTAAAATTGTTTATGATTTAACTCTGAGGAACACAAGCACTAACCTGGGAAGCAAGCCAACTATGCTTCACCCTATCTGCCATCTATAACAAGAAGAAGAAAAACTGCAGAATTTTGTCACTGTGTTTTTGAACTCTCTTTCTAAATGCAAAAACTGCCTCCTAGGCTGGGAAATGATAGTTTGATATGATAGCCAAAAGCGGCCCCAAAGTGTATCCTTTTAACATTGGGTATGTGACTCAATACAATGAAAGCAGTTCCTAGTCAAGAGACACCAATGCATTTTAAGAAACAATTTATTCTCCCATCCAGCTAGTTCATATAATCACAAAAGGGGTGGTAGCGATGTGATTAGAAATAAATCTTTTAAGCTAATGTCTCACAAGAAGTCTCTGCAACTCCACGCAATAAATTAAATGTGTTCAGTTACCTCTGGTTGTTTCCACACCAATGATTAATTCATTATGTAAATCTGAGATGACAATATCATCTTTTAGTGAAATTTAGAACAGCTGGAATTGTGTGTGAAAGATGCGATCTGCCATGTAAGGGGGCTAATGAAGCCCTTATTTGTTTCAAAAGATTTTTTTGGATGCAGTGAGGAGGATGAAAATGTGGGCCTCTGTTAGCGCAGGGGCAGTGAGGAGAGAGAAGAAAGGACACGTTCAGGGCTTAGGAATACTGGGGCGGCTGGGAAGAGAGAGAAAAAGGAAGAGGGCCAGGGAGATGATGGAAGAAGGAACTATTAGAAAATGATGATGCAAGACAACTACTAATTTTTAGCTTGAAGAACTCAATGATTGGCAATGCTATTTTTTTTTTATTATTTATTTTTATTATTTTTTTAAGATGGGGAGTACAGGAAGAGGGGACAGATACTGAAGAGAAAGATCTTGGTGTTGAATATGATGAAATCTGGACATGGCAGGTAGCTAGAAATTAGGGTTTGGAGTTCAGGAGATTTGAGGACAAGTGGCAGAAATCTGAGTCTCTAACACAGAATCCTTTTTTCCTGTCCCACTTTCACCTATCAAGCAGCCCTGCTTAAAAATCTTCAATGGCCCTCCAATGCTTTGTCAAATTGAGTGTCAAAGACCACTCAATTGGCAAAGAAGTCTCTTCAACAAATGGTGCTGGGAAAACTGGATCTCCATTTGTTAAAAAAAAAAAAAAAGAAAGAAAGAAAAAAAGAAGAAGAAAAGGAGGAGAACCCCTGTTTCACACATATATAAAAATAAACTCAAAATGGAACAATCTTAATATAAGAGCTAGAACTATAAAACTCCTTAAAGAAAATTCCGGAGAGCATCTTCAGGACCTTGTGTTAAACAATGGCTTCTTAGATTTCACACCCAAAGCACAAGCAACAAAAGAAAGAAAATAGATAAATGGATTGTGGAATGTTATATTTTACAATAATGGAAATAATGGAAGTGTAACCCATAACATTCTTTGAAATCTGCTCTCCAATTACTTGTTAAATTGTACTTTGAAAGTTATCCCTGTTACGTATATATGTTAAAGTTCATAATAAAAACATGCATAAAAAATAAATGGACCCTCATCAAAATTAAAAACTTTTGTTACTCCAAGGACTTTATCATGAAAGTAAAACAACAACCTACCCAATGGGAGAAAATATTTGGAAACCACATATGTGATACAGGATTAATATCCAGAATATATAAAGAAATCCTTCAACTTAACAACAAAAAGACAAACAATCCAATTTAAAAAATGGGTAAAGGACTTGAACAGACATCTCTCCAAAGAAGATAAACAAATGTCCAGAAAGCACACGAAAAGATGCTCAACTTTATTAGCATCAGGGAAAGCAAATCAAAACCTCAATGAGATACCATTTCATACCCATTAGAAGGGCTGCTATTTAAAAAATGGAAAATAATAAATTTTTGGAGAGGATGCTGAGAAATACCAACACTCATCTACTGCCGGTGGTGATGTAAAATGGTACAGCCTGCTGCTCTGGAAGATAGTGTGGTGGTTTGTCAGAATGCTAAGTATAGAACTATCATATGACCTGGCAATCCACTACTAGGTACATACCTAAAAGAACGGAAAGCAGAGACTGGAACAGATATTTGCACTCTGATGTTCATAGCAGCATTATTCACAATTGCCAAGAGATGGAAGCAACCTAGGAGTTCACCACCAGTGAGTGGCTAAACAAAATGTGGTATATACATACAATGGAATATTATTCTGCTGTAAAAAGTAATGAAGTCATGATACATGTGACAACATGGATGAACCTTGAAGACATCACGTTGAGTGAAATAAGCCAGACACAAAAGGACAAAAATTGTATAATTTCACTGTTTTGAAACGGTTAGAATAAGCAAACTCACAGAGTCAGGATCTAGAATAACAGGTTACCAGGGGATGGGGTAGGGATAGGGAATGGGAAGCTGAGGCTTAAAATGTACAGGGTTCCTATTTGGAATGATGGAAATATTTTAATAATGGATGGTGGTGATGGCAGCACAACATTGCGAATGCAATTAACAGCACTGAAATATATAACTGAATATGAGTAGAAGGGGAAATGTCAGATTGTAAATATGGTAACAGAATATAAATTTTAAAAAAATCTGTGGAACTATACTACACAGTGAACCTCAGGTTAAACCATGGACTTTAACTAATAGTACAATTATAAAAATGTGCTATCATCAATTGTAACAAATGTTCCACACCATTGCAAGTTGTTGTTGGTGGGATGGTGTATGGGAATCCTGTATTTATGCATGATTGTTCTGTAAACCCACAACTTCTCTAATAAAGAAAAAAAAACTTCAAACACTTCAGAATTCAATATATGACCCTCCAACATGTGGCCCCAGCTAATCTTTTGGAGTCATTCTTTCTACAACCTATCTTTCTACATCCTGGTCCTGCTAGAAGTAGATAAAACTTTCACACATCTGGCCTTGGGTACTTCAGATTTTCCCCTGCTTGAAATGTCTCTTATCTTTCCCCCTACTGGTGAACTTGACTAATCTTCAAAGTCTTACCTGAAAGGTCTGAGAAGCCCTCCACAACTCTTCCTAACCTAGGCAGTGCTCTTTCTTCTAGGAATGCCAGAGGACTTCATGCATACTTCCATTAGTGTTTCTCAAATTATACTGGCTTTTACTTATGCAAATAAATTTTGTTATTTATGTAGATCATATGTGCTGAGTGCTTATGAGGTGCCACAAATATATCAACTACTTCACATGCATTTTCTCATTTTATCTACATAACTACATTGTGAGAAAGACATGATTATCAATCCCGTTTCGCAGATGACAAAACTGAGGCTCAGTGGGGCCAAGTAACTTGCCCAAGGGCACACAATTAGAAAGTGGATGGTAGGGATGTGAGTGCAGAGTGACTCCAGTGCTTCCCAGCATCATTTATTCATATGACTCTTATTAGGCTGTAGATTCCTTTGAAGGTAGGATCCCAACATGATTATCATACACTACCAGCAACTAGTACAGTCCTGGCACACAGCACACACTTGTTAAGATCTTTATTATTAGATTATAGAGACTGCTTTGAAAATGCCATTTTATTTGCAAACTCATCCTTTTCTCCTAGTAACATATAACAGGGATCTTTTGCAGATGCTCAATTTGATCCCAAGAGGGGAAAAAAAAATAGTATTATGGCCAAGAGACCAGTTACTTTAGATGCTGGCATAGCTAGAAACATCAACTTATACTGGAGGCAACTGAAGGTAGTGTATGGCTTCTGGAAATACCCCAGTGGGTGGAAAAGGGTTTTTACAACTAAATATGGCTCTTCTCTCACACACAATGAAAGCAGGAGCACATACCACTCATTTGTTTTGCCTGCTCCCTTCTACTAAAAGAAGGAAATTTAAGATCATATAAGAAAGGGGAAAGAAAGGCTATTCACCTCAGTGCTTCTTAAACTTCAGTGGGCACACAAATCACAGGGCTCTTGTTAAAATGCAGATTCTGTTTCAGTTAGTCTGTGGAGAGGCTCAGGATCCTGCATTTCTAACAACTCCTGTGTGAGTAATGCTGGTCTCCAGACCAACGCTGCATAGCAAGGGTTTACCTCAAGCAGAGCAGCTATTCATAAAACAGAGGAGGTGAATATTTGAAGATGTTGACAAAGCAACAGCACCTTCAGTATGAAATTTCTGAAATTATGTTGTGTCTAAGAGAAGGTAACAATTCGCTCCTCAGCCTAGAAGACTCAAGTATCTTTTCTGGTAGTTTACCTACCAGTATACTTTATTAACAGGCAGATTTATGCTTTTCTAATATAATAATAACTAACTTTTAATGATAACCAGTAATGTGGCTAGATACTAAAATTCTTTTGGTATATATCATCGATGAAAGATTAAATTGTAGTCTATGTAGCTTTAGTATTGAGTAAATGTCACCGTATTTAGGTTCTTTAAAAGGTGGTAACCCATACTGGCAACACTGTATTAATCAGAATTGAATTCTCAGATAATACTGTTTACACATTTATCCTATTTTATGTTTTCATCTACCTAATCTCCTCATTAGATAATTTTTAAAAGCAAGAAACTTGGTATCTAGTACATTGCTTTTCATACTGTGCATGTTCAAATGTTGCTTGAAACTAACGAAATGGTTTAATCTTTTGCCAAAAAGAATGAAGGGTGAATTTATATTCTCTATTTGCATTACTTCTTTGTCACTTTCTCACTGGAAATAAATGATGAAGTTTTAAAATAAAATATATTATATAAGGTTAATATATTTCTAAATAATAATACTTTTAAAATAATCTCTGGAACTTTGGGAAAGACATAGCAAATGCTGCTAAAGGAAGCTAACGCTTATTAAATTTTATGTTTTTTTCCCACAGAAATTATAAAAATGTACTCCTTGATAAAATTATACATTATATTTTAACAAAATTAGCATGACACTTTCTTTAGACATGTAACAGAAAGTATCTAAAAATGGATATATCAGAGTTGCACTAAAGCATACACTGTTAGGAAAAATTTTTATTTGAGTTGTAGTTATTAAGTAAACTTAATCAGCAAAAACCCAAAATAAGAATTTACCACTCCTTATGAATTAAGTTAGTTCTACTTTCAGGGATAAACTCATTCCATTCATTTATTCACTTGACAAATATTTGTGGAGTATCAGGTCCTGCTTTGGGCAGTGAGAAAACCCTAGCGAGCAAGAGAAAGTTCTTATCTTTATTAGCATTTCCTAGTAGGGTGGTATGTATACATTTTGGTCTCTGAAGTCAAAGCTAAAAGTTTTAAGCTTTTATATATTATGAAGGATAAACTAGGGAGATCAATGAATCTTGAAGTTATTAGCCAACATAAGACTTACTTTAATTCACTTTCTAAACTGTGCTAAGCTCTCAGCTGTTAAATGTTCTGTAGCCACAATTTCACAAGTAATTACCACCAGCAGAAAACTGCTTTTAAACAATACAGCTTTAAGAAATAACATTGTCCTCCCTCCCCCTTTTCTTTTTGAATGAGGAAACAGAACTTATAACAGGTCTGGTGGAACTACAGAAAGTATTCTATGGGGCTTCGGAGATTTTGATTGCTCAAAAAACAGAATCACACTACATCCCACACAATTTTCAATTTCCTATAGCAAATACTTTACCACAAATGTCCCTGTACAAAACATTGGCTTCCATTCAATAAAATGAAAGAAGCAAAATACTGCCATTGACTAAAACAAAATGAACACATCTCAAAAATGCAGAGACTCAAATTCAGAATATAGAAATGATAGAGGTTGGCACATTTACATTATCTTGAAAATGGGTTCATTTCCATAAAAGAATTTCCCTTTGCCTTCAGGAAAAATATTTTTGGAGATTCTAGTTTTCACCGTAATATGCTGGGAAAAGTCCATTTGGTTTGTGACTAGAATCAAACATAAAGCTGTAAAACAGATGGTTAAGGCCAAAGCTCAATTAGAGTCACATTATTTGTCCCATTAAGATAATTTATTTTCCAAGTGGAAAATCATTAAAATTTCAGTCTTAAATCCATGGAATTGTAGATAACGTAAGTATAATAAATTGTAAAGAGATCTGACTCTCCTTTCGGTGACTTTTTTTCCGAAAACCCCAATCATGAATAGTATCTCTTTAATATAATGCTTATTGCCACAAAACATTTAAAAGACAAAAAAATTTGGATGATGAACTAATCTTACAAAACAATAAAAGGTCTGTTTGAGTTTTAAATCATTTCCATAGTGTAGAATAAACCATTCCAGGAAGTCTGATGACACCACATATTCCTTGAATAAAAGTTGTAAGCTGTACAGGTAAGAGTGTAGCAGGGTAATGGTGACTTTACCCATTTCCCTAGGCAATGTACCACCATCCTGATCAGAAGCAGCTCAACAGTGTTTTTAAAACTAAATTTATAAAGTTGTTTAAACTTTTATAATTTTGAAATGACTGTTTTTCAGTTAAAATCAATAGGAATTGCTATTAAATTCAGTGTTTGCTTTTAAGTTATAATCTATGTTGGCTAGAACTGTAAATAATTTGGTTTTAGTTGTTTAAGTAGAGATTGCTTTTATTTTAACACTAGTCCTGATCTGATCATAGCTCAAAGAACAGTACAGTTTCAAAGGCCTAATTGGAGTGAAACGCAGCTCTGGAAATACTGAGGTCTATGGTTTGAGCCAATGCTGAGCTGGTTGAAATGGCTGGGAAAGTTGGAAAGTAACTTGCTCCTAAAGTCCAGCTAATAAATTCTGACTGGGAAGAGCAGCAAATTAAATTAAATATTGTAGGAAAATGCCACATGACTAGACTAGCATACAATTATGGAAAATTTTGAGGATGTACAGATCCCAACCAATTCCTTAAGGGATTTGAAAAGGTAAAAATGCTTTCAGCATTGTCTTTAATTAAGACTCTGATTTGAAGCATTTAAAGGCACAGGTAAAAATAACCTTTTTTTTTTTCTGGATACAGATCTAAATAAAAGTGAAAGTGTAGTTTTTTTAGGATTAATAACTTTCATATCAGAGAACATGCACTAAGCTTAAATCCTTGCTCTCTCCCATAGCTATGGACATGATACTCACCAAGACCCTTTTCTATGCTAATGTTCCCAGCATCTGGAATCCTGTTTTCCTTTTACAGAGCTGAATAAATTATCTATTAAGTTCCCTAAACCTAGACCCACTTTCAGGAAAGACAATTCCAGGGCCTTTCATAGTTGTCTGGATACCTCCTTACCTTCATCCGTACCAGCCTCTCTAGTTGGCAGACATACTTCTAAAATTATACTCTGTAAAGAATATTACACACCAGAAACATGGTCTTTCATTATAAACCTGTTTGCAAGCATTCATTGATGACGAAACTTTTCACACCTAGTTTCTCTACAAAAGCAAGCATTTTGCTTAAAATAAAGTTTCACTGCGTTAACAAGTGAGAAATAAGAAACACATTTTTGCTTTGTTTTGTTTGATGAATGCTACAGTACTCTGCAAATAATGCAAAATGATTCAAGCTAAAATTTTCCAAAAACCTAATTTTTTTTTTTAAGAATTTTGTAAAAAACAAAAAAGTAGTTAAAAATGTCCAAATTTTATTTTTAGGTTATATAATGAAAAATTTCCTTTACAGTGGAGGCATTATAATTCACATGATTGTTGTGGTTGTGTAATATACTGACAAAACTGCTAAATATGGAAATAGTTATTCTTAGTATTAATATAAATTGATCACTTGAAAGCTACAATCCCAGGCAAATGACCTGTGAAGAAAGGATAGTGATGTTGTTTTCTCTTTCCTTTAAAGAAAAAAGGCTAACAAATTCTAAATGCAAACACTATAATCACTACTTACACACAGCAAACACACACTATACTTTGTACCATCCAGAAACAAAACATAACCTCATAACATATTCTCACTCAATGTATGTATCCATGAGATGTACAAAATACTAACACACAAATAAATCTACCAGTGTAAGAAGTACGATGTAGAGCCAAGACTACTCATATGGGAAAATGGATTTTATAATAGAATTAAAAAATATACACATAGTTTTCTAAGTATCAGATTTATTCCTTCTCCTTCCAAGATATTTTATATTGTTTTAAATATATATCTTTTGAATTTCTCTAACTAAAGAACTAGCAAAATAAAACTTAATGTATGCTAAAATTAGGGTTGAGAGAATATAACCATTGGAAGAGACAAAATAATTTAAATAAAATCCCTATAATGGTAGTGCTTAATAATTATTAAAACAATTTTGTGAATCATCTACTGGCTTCAAAGCTTAGTTTGACAATTGTTACTGTTTCTCAAAAGCTTTTAGTTTGTAACAGAGAAGAAGATAAACTTAGGTTTATATAAAAGCTAATAGTTCTAATTATAAAAATGTATATTTTAATATTACAAACATATTTGTTTCATTGCTAGGGTAACAAAAACCAAAGCAAGCTACTTTGTGTTTATTTATGATACAATCCAGGTATATCTGTTTCAGATATACCAGCAGATCTATCTTTAATAAATTCCAGTTACTACATTCCAAAGTAAGATTATATTCTTGGCTTAGCTATGCTGGGTGGAGCAGAAGCATATCTTAAGCAGGTTCTTCCTCAAAAAGGAGAAAAAAAATGTTTTTCTCATAAAGGCAAACATCTACCAGTAATAAGAAATTCCATTTTCAATGGACTGAATTACATGGGGTGACAAATATTTTAATTCCAATCCTAAAGTATATAATATTTAATATTAGAACTTTATGAAATGGCAAACAACTAAATGGCATGGCCCAATTAAGACAGTCACTGGCCACATGAAGCTACTGAAATGTAAATTAATTAAAATTAATAAAAATTTAGTTCCTTAGTCACACTAGCCACCATACAAGTTCTCAATAGCCACATGTGGCCAGTGTCTGTTGTATCAGACAGTAGATATAGAACTTTTTCGTCACTGCAGAAAGTTCTATTGGACAGCCCTAAACTAAAAGATCATCTATTACATCGTCAACAAATTTTTGGTTAATCCAAAATACATATTTATTCCTGGCCATTTGAATTTCATGGTAATAAAGACTAACTGAACTTGATGTCAGTGCTAATGTACAGGGAGAATGATCTCTTGGATGATTTATGTCAAAGGACTAGTATACCTGTATAATAACATTATCCTCAATTTCAGTAAATGTATAACCACGTTATTATTCTGGTAACACAAGCTAACATAAGTTATGTGTCCACTTGTGTGGAAAGATCACAATTTAAAGAGAGCAGAAAGGAAAGCCTGGGATTTAATGCATATTCCTGCCACAGAGAAATTTGGAATGAAGAGAAAGGGCAGGAAAATCCATTCCCAGAGTAGTAACTCAAGAAGGCATCAAGTAGCTCTAAGTTTCTTCAAAAATCTCCTTAAAATACCTATAAAAAAGTCCTTTCTAATTCCATGGACACAATGAAGGTACAGCCACTTCTAGTTTGTTTTAAAATGAAGCAGGAATCACTTAGTAAAATGAGCATTTTACTCAGTATTCTTTGACAATTACATTATAGTTTGATGTGAATGGTTATTATAATATTATACTGCCTGGTTTAACTGATTGATTATAAATTCATTTATGCCACTGTTTATATAAGAAAATCAGATCTGGCATACTTAGATTTACAGAACTTCTCTTAGGAAGGTAACCTGTCAAAACTTCAAGGACCATCTCAAATACTTCTTAAATATATAACTTATCAAAGCTGAATATTTAAGAATTACATATGATTAAGTACATGTACATAGGATACTACATTAGCAAGCATGCTAAAACTGTCTAGATCTGCAATGGCAAAAAAAATTCTCCTATAAAAACTCAGTCAACCTTCAAGTGTGCTAAGTATTTTCATATATTAGCTTACTTATTCCGCCCAGCAATCCTCTGAAGAAGGTATCATTAGCTCCACTTCACAGCTGAAGAAACTGAGTTCAGAAGAGTAAACAGGGGCTCAAAACTGTAGACTAACTACATTAAAGTCATGGAGTTAGGTGCTCTGAAGGCAGGATTTGAACCTGGATTTGAATTTTTCTGAAACTTCATTAGGCTATTCACGACAATTTAAAATTACTTTTTAGGGGAAAGTGCTCATCTCTTCAATCTTGCAGATACTTATTGAGTACCTACAATGTGCCAGGTACTATTTCTAAGTATTGGGGATACAAGTGCTGAACAAGACAAAGTCCCTATCCTCTTGAAGCTGACAAACTGAAACACAATGGTTCAGAGCATGGACCCAAAAGCCAGTCATCTTAGGCTTGAATCCTCATCTACCACTTACAATTCTGTGATCTGAGGCAAGTTACTTTACCTCTCTGTGTCTAAGTTTTCTCATTTATTAAAAAATGGTATATACATTGTACTAATTCATAGGGCTGCTATGAAGATTAAATAGATAAATCATCTAAAGTACCTTTTATAAGTACCTGCTATTTTTATTATTGCTATTAATGTAGGGACCCCCAAAATAAACATGTAAATAAACGAGATTATTCTGGATAGTGATATATGCTGTGAATAAAAAGAAAAGGGGTTCCAGTTCTACTACAATGGTGTAAACCCATTAAGTCCATACCTACCCCTAATTACAACTATAAACTCTGAACCAACACAAAAAACTATCCAAGGACTCCGAAAAGTAAACAAAAAACAGATGCATTATGGAAGGGAATTAAAACTTGGACAGGTAACCAGCTTGGGGGGTGAGTTTTACATTTTCTTTTTCCTCACATGGCCTTGCCCCAAGAATGTTTCAGTGGCAGACACATGTAGCTAAAACTGTCTTGAAATCCATCTGTCTTTCTGACCAGAGGAACCAGGAAAAGAAGCCCCATGGGATGGAGAATGAGAGGGAATCCCAGAGGGAAGAGAGCCTGAGAAAGGGAATCCTTTGATTCTTTGCGTGAACTTGCAGAAGACTCAGCCTAGATTGTGAACTGAGTATACAGAAGAGATCCAAACTGGCAAAGGCTTAGAAAATGAACAAAGATTTGAACCACCATCCATAGAAGGTGAGACAGAACTTGGAGGATGACTCTAACTGCTAAAACAAAAACATCAACATTTTCTGGAGGATTATAACAGAATCCAGACTGGTAATTTACAATGTTCAGATACATTCCAAAATTACTCAATATACAAAGAAGAAGGAAAGTGCAAGCCAAGCTCAAGGGAAAAGCCAACAGATGCCAACCCAGAGATGACCCAGATGTTGGAATTATAAAACAAAGACTTTAAAGTAGCTATTAAAATTATGCTCCATAAAATAAAGAAAATACACTTGAAATCACTGAAAAGATAGGGAATCTCAACAGAGAAATAGAAACTAAAAAAAAAGAAATTTTAGAAGTGGAAAAATTACAATGGATGGCTTAATGGCAAAATGGAGATCCAGAGTAAGCAGTCATAAACCTAAAGATAGATCAATAGAAAGTATTCAACATAAAGAACACAGATAAAAATGATTAAAATGAATAAAGTTTTGAGGACTGATGGGGCAATAGCAAAAGGTTTAACATGGTGCAACTGGAGTTTCCATAATGCAAGTGGAGTTTCTGAAGGAGAAGAGAAAGAAATCGGAGGAGAAAAAAATATATTTGAAGAAATAATGGCTGAAAACTTCCCAAATTTGGAGAAAAACATAAATTTATAAATTTAAGAAGTTAAGTGAATGCCAAACAGGATAACTGACAGGAAAACCATACCTAAACACAGCCTAATTTAACTGCGGAAAACCAAAGATAAAGAGAAAACCTTGAAAGCTGCTGTAGAAAATGACATATTACATACAGGGGAACAAACATTCCAGTGACCGCAAATTTCTCATCAGAAACCAGAGGCCAGAGGAAACAAAAACATCTTTAAAGTGGGGAAAGAAAAATTCTATATCCAATGCAAATGTCCTTCAGAAATAAAGGAAAAATTAAAGACATTTTCAGATGAAGGAAGACTAACAGAATTTGCTGCCAGCAGAACTGTACTAGAAGAAATGATAAGGAAATTCTTTTGGTAACTGGCTTTTGTAAAAATGGGATCCTACTCTACCTGTCTGTCTGTTTCTCAAAAGTATAAAGATACACATAGAAAAACTGAAATGATAACTTAAACATTGGAAGAGGGAACTAAAGATGAGAAGGTGATCTAGTGTGAGCAAGATCTTAGGATGGCAAGAAGATGAAATCTGAACTAAGGTTTAAGAATGAGTAGGAGTTACGCCAGAGGAGAGGATGAATTGAGGAACCTATTTTAGGCAGAAGTGATAGCAGAACCAAGGCAAGGGAGAGTTAAGTCGCATAAAAAGGATAACAATCTTAAACAGTCTGCTATCTTAGAGCAGTGAAGGGGAGGGAGGGGAAATTAGGCTGAAGAGCTAGGAAGGAGCCAGGTTGTGGAGAGACTTGAAGGCCAAACAAAGACGCTGGGAAACAATTAGAAGGGAGATAGCATGCAAAAGCCAAGTGACTTTGTAGACCTTAAGTAGAGGAAACGTTAGAAGGAGAGCAAAAAGTGTTATTTAGTTCACTTTTCTATTCAGATAGACTATCTACATGTATGTAGAATTAACGACTTTTCATTATATTCTAGGCTTAGTAAGGCAATCTGGAAAACTGAGAATCACTTTGTTTTAGGTTAATGAAATTCATTTATCATTCCTAAAGGCTGTCATCAACCCAAGTAAGGTCACCTAACAAAGCGTCTGACAATTATAGGCACCTATGAACAACACCCTTGTTCTTATCTAGTAAGGTCCTAAGGCTTAAAGATTTTTGGTTCTAAGAACTAGCATTTATTTGTAGGTAATTATAAAAGAAGGTGCAGAGAGTACCCAAAAGTATGAAAAAAAGAGCTCATTCTTCCTACCTTCAAGGATTTTATCATTTGGTTGAGGAAACAGAATACCAAATTCAGCTTTAAAAAAAAGTGAGAAAAGACTTACGGGGACCACACGCTTGGGAAAGCCTCTATTTCTTCTTGTGTGTATTCATCTAGACGTCTGGGTACTTTCCGTGGTTGAGGAAGCTCTTCCACTATATTCTTAAGAATATTTTCTGGAATATCCTACACCAGAAAAATAACTTAGCTTTTAATTTTCTTATAAGATCTACTTTAGTATGTAAGCATTAAAAAAATAACAAAAAAATGTTTATGGAATGAGAAAAACAATATGATCTTTAAAATTAAAAATCAGTGAGAATCCATGAAAAAGCACATCTGACCAATGATATAAGTAATCCTGTTAGAGTAATACACTTTCTAGTTTAACCTTGATAAACATATTTCTGGTGATAAAGTAGACTTCTTCAACTTAGAGAAATATTGAGTTAAGTTCTCTCTCTCCTTTCTAAATATTGCTTAATTTAGTCCCCTACTTTTAACTGCAGGAAAGGAACTGCTTTGGTTTGCTCTCATGACTTTTCATCTGATGAATATATGTACTGGGTCTACTGCTTCCAGTGCTACTATCTTTCAATACATGTTGCCAGAAAAATTTTTTTTGAAAATGACAGTCTGCTAGATGTTTGAGGCATTTATCTGACAAATACTTACTGAGCAAATGTTTTTATTTCTTTTAAGTTTTATTTCAGTAATCCAAGAATGATATAATGAAAACCAAACTAAAGAGTAAAGCACACATCTGAGAGATATTTTAAAAGAAGAAATCATAGGAATTGGACAGCCTGAATAAAAGGAATGAAAAAAGGAAGAGTGTGGGTAACCAAAAGAATTAACATTCATGTTTTCTGCCATCACAAAGAAATAAGGCAGCTGGGAAAGGAAACTGTATTGAGACACTGGATAAGTTAATTTTGGAGACTGTATTGAAATAATGATAGGCCATCAATGTGGAAGTGCCCTATGGGCATTTCCATAGGGAAAGTAGATGTAATCTTTTTTTATTATATTGTGTTCCTAGAAATTTTCATTACAAAGCTCATTAAAAAGTAAATTCTATTTCTCTGCAGAGAGTAATATTATAATTGGAAATCAAATATCTGGCCAAGGATATGGCATCAAATAAGTCATAATTTTGACCAATAAATATGTATTGTTAAAATACAACTTTACAATAGCTTTAAAGAATCACAAAGCTCAATTACATTGTAATCTTACTCTAAAAGCTAATGCCAAAAAAAAAAAAAACCCAAACAAACACTAATACAGCAAAATTTTAATAATGTGTTTTAAAATTTAAAATGGCTTTTTAAAACTATGGTTTGTATAGGTTGGGTTGCCATCAAAATACACAAAACACAAGAGACATTATCGATAGTGTTTCTTCACTGAAAAACATTTAACATCTGCCTCCTCCCCCATCTCTTTATCAGTATATTTGAATCTGCAGGTATAATTACACAGCATCAGAACAAGCAGAGGATGCCTGGACATAAGAGATATTAAATGACATTTATTTTTTACTTACTGAAGAGGCCTATCTGTCAATTTGATATTAATGAATATTTATGAATATTTTACAATTCTTTAAGAAGCCATTTAAAAAATTCCTAGATCATTTATAAAGACAATTTCAAAAGCTGCCAAGTGCTCATTCAGCCTAGAGAGCTTGGAATATAATGTGTTCCTAGCAGACGTTTGCTGAATGGAATGGAATTTTGACTGAAATGAGCTGACTAAGTCTCCCACTACTGGGGGAATTTGTGGAATGGATAAAATCAATGGGAAATGAAGAACGAGAACTGTTGATTAGGCATTATAAACAGATACACAAACACAAACTTCTTCCTTTTGGCTGAACCATTTGAGAATAATTTGCAAATCCTTCAACCCTAAATATTTCAGCATGTCAGTTTGTCCCATACTGATGATGACATATTTGATCTCTTGGTTACGGTGGCGTTCACCCGATTACTTCAATGTAAAAGTATCTTTTCCTCTTGCAAATAATAAGTACTCTGTGGCATGACATTTTGAAACTGTGACTATCCTGTTCCATAATAACCTTTTATTCAATGACTAAACAATACAGGATAATGGTGTCTTTTCTAATTCCATATTTTCTAACTCAGATAACATTCTCCTTTAAAGAAGAGCTTTTCCTTCCTCAGAAAGTGAATGGAAATTACAGCAAATTAGAAGAGAAATTTTTGGACTATCATGATGGGATCACAGATTTTTGCTTTTTATTCAACATAATCCATTACTGACATCATTCATTTTAGGTTCACACAGTCCCATATTTGGTCAGTGAGTACCACTTCAAGCAGGTCCTTGTGTTCTTTTGACATTTCCCTGGTGGTTTTTGAGCATTTCTTCCTTTCTGTTACTTTCTATTATTTTACTATTATAAATAATGCAGTTAAAATAAAAACTATCTAAAAAGCATTCCCTGAAAAAATTTCATTCTCTTCCCTATTCCTTGTCTTTGTACCCACACTCCAGTAAGCAACCAACTTCATTTTCTAATTTATTCTTCCCATATTTCTTTACGCAAAACAAGCAAATATATAAATATATATGGATATATGTGTGTGCATACATACGTACATATATATATGCATAAAGGTAGTATGCGACCTATTTATATCCTTTTTCAAATTTTTTTTGCTTAATACATTCTAGAAAGCATTACTTATCAATTCACAGAAATATTTGTCATTCTTTTTTATAATTGCACAGGATTTCCTATGTATAAAGATTTGTTTTTATTTCTTTTACTATGATATAATCTTGTGCATGTTAATTATTCTGAATTCTCCTTCCGAGTTTTCTTTTTCACTCAGTTTTCAAATCTGAGGGACATACTGTTTAATCGCTACAAATGAGATCGATGGATCAAAGGATGAAACACTTCATGTATGCATTTTTGTTAAATGTTCCCTAGTTCCCAGAATTTCATATGGGTTGCACCATTTTGTACTCCCACAAGCAATGCATAAGTGCCTCTTTCCCCTTGGCCTTGACAATAAAATGTTTGCCAAGCTTTTGTATATTTACCAATCTGTTTTGATGGAAATGGACTAATTTATTTTATAGTCTGACATTATTTAAGAAATTTATTGTTCAACTGAATTACCATGAATAATTAAAAATCCACAGTCAATCCTGACCATGTAACTGGAATAAATTTATTATTTCTATGTCTTTTAGTACACTTAGAAATAGATTTTAGACTCTTGTGATTTCATGAAGGTCATTTATCCTTAGATGATAATACTGCTCTCATACCTTCTATCTCAAAGGTAAAATAAATAGTGAAAAGTGATTCTACTCAGTCTTGCAAAACAAAGGTAACAAGTCAATCATTTTGGTAAATGCATGAATAATTTACTCTTGTATTGCTTAAGCTAACAAGGGAGCACATAAGGAGCTTAAAAACTTATAACTTGATATTCTGGAATGAATTTTACATTATTCCTTCAGTAGGAGCTATGAGGACAAGAATCATAGCCAAGGTAGTGACACCAAGTAGCACTTACTGTGCCAGTCCCAAGCCTCTACAAGTGTTACCCCGTTTAAGTCTTACAATAATCTTATGACGTAGGTACTATAATTATGCCCATTTCATGGATAAGGAAATGGAAATAATCAGTAACCAGTTCATGGCCATGCAGCCAGTAAACAGTGGGGCAGAGATTCAAACACAGACCTGTGGTTTGAATACTTTATCACATTATGGTTAGAGCTGACCCTAGGGATCCTAGAGAGATAAAGGACAAAAGGAAAAGTCTAAATCAATACATTTGAGCTCAGAATTAACACCATCTTTTATTACAGAACCTCTAGTGTCTAATTATATTTTATTAAGTCAAAAGACGAAGTACTTAAAACAGTATAATAATAATCAATAAAAATGTTTATACTTTTTTCAAGTACTTTTTTGCTGAATAAATTTGGAGTAGGAACAAGTGTTCTCTAGTTAAAATTAACTCATGGGAAATAATTAGCTATCAAAGCTAAATTGTTAAGAAGTTTTGCTATTGGTTGCAAAAAAGTAAACTACATTAGTTTGGACTGTTTCACAGTTGATGAGACTAAGAATGAATACCCTCAATTTAACAGGAGTTCTGATCTGTTTCTTATTCGACAAAGCAGTTATAAGAAAAAGTAGAAATTACAGAAATTTGATTTCTGGTCCAGTGATGGCTCATTTTATGATTTAAAGTAAGAGAAATTATTATTACGGTGTGCTTAATTTAAACGTATAAAAATTTTAGAAGTTGATGTATAAAAGCATTGAAAATTAATCTACAGTAATTACTGAAAAAGAAAATAGAATAATTAATTGAAAATTTAGGAAAAGTAATGATACTGTGACAACTGACTTACCTCATCTGGAAAAAGATGCAATCTTTGCATCAGAGTTCTTCTCTGAAGGTTTTTTGGCAGCATACCATAAACAGCTAGTTTTACAATCTGAAAAACAGATAGACATAACATTCAATAGGAAAAATGTGACTTGTGATATAAAGAAGACAAACACAATTCTAGGTGAATATGAATATAAAAGGAAAGAAACTGAGACCTAAGTAGATTTATGGCAGCAACAGAAGAGAATTTTATAATTTGGTACATTACTATTTTCTTTAGCCTCTGTTTGTTTTACTTATTGTTTATTTAGAAGAAGTAGCAAAAAAAAAAAAAAAAGACAAAGGAAGAGTTAAAAAAGAACCTGTGTATTTGCCAATTTTAGATGGAAGAGGATTTCCCTAAGTGTTGTACAAACACCTGTGGTTTGAATACTTTATCACATTATGGTTAGAGCTGACCCTAGGTATCCTAGAGAGATAAAGGACAAAAGGAAAAGTCTGAATCAATACATTTATTAGAGCACAGAATTAACACCATCTTTTAAATAATTATGAAAAAAATTCAAAATATTTAATAACCTTCTATTTAAATGTTTTAATTAATGTTTTTAAAAAATAATAACTCCAAGATTGTACTGATAATCAGAAGGTTACATTCTGAAACAAATCCTCTTATAACCCACATACACCAAATACTGATTAGTAAATTATGTCTGTTGGCAAAAGCCCTAATGTTCCAGACAAATATTTGGTGTTTAAATTGGAAGTAAAAGAATTGAATTCATACTCAACATTCCATTCTTTGTCAAAATTAAGTCCTTAAAAAAAATTAAGATCTTTTAATAGTGAAAATAATTCAAACTGACTTTATCTCTGAAATATTTTTAAGTCTTCACCAAATATTTTGTAATGAATTTTAACTTTGTATATAAAATATAATAATCTGAAAAAATTTGAACAAATATTATCAAATGAAAAATTCTTGACATTAGAAAGTTGGACCATACTGCCTCCTAGTGTACAGTTAGTATGCCTGAGCAAAACAGACTAACATTTAATTTTTAAGCCATTTAAAAATAATTATAAAATACCAAAAACTATGATTTGTTGTGACCATTATATGTTATCAGAAGCCCTTATAACGTTTAACACCATTATATGCAAACCATTTTAATAGCAAAAATAGGATACTTTATTTGACCTTAAATAATCTAAAAACACACTATTTAGGAAAGCATTAAATATTTTCCTGAGAAGCATTCTCTGAGATGTTTTTGTAAAATGGAAATGAATAATAAAAATAAATAGTAAAGCACAAAATTTCTAAATGTATGTCATGCTTTATTATTATAAAATATTTCCTCCTTTATCAAGAAAATTTTAGGCCATGCTACACCAAATGGTTGCATCCTGACAATAGATACTTATTTTTATTCACCTTTTTATGGAAATAAAAAAGGATATACCTTCATAGTCTAATAACTTTGCTCATTTATGAATATATTTATGTAAGAAGCTAAGACAGTCCCTACTGGAGAATTTTTTTTTAAATTTAAAATTACTTTATTTATCAAATAAAAAAACATTTCCAAACAAAATAAAGCCAAGCAATGGGAAAAACAAATATCCTGAAATAACTCATTCCTCCTAATATCCTCCTACCATAACAAAAGAAAATTAACGAACCATAGTCACACCTGAGCATTCCCATATCATTAAAATCACCCTCAAAATTTTATTCCTCCTATTAGTATAGTTCAAAGACCAGGTCTATCAAGAGTTAAGGAAGGAAAAAGAAAATTGTAAAACAGCAACAGGAGACTAAGCTTTCAGCAATATTGAGGACTAATGTATAGATTAGAAACTTCTCCCAGTATATAACTCAAATGATAAATAAATGAACATTAGTGAAGTTAAAAATGGTTTTTAAAATCTTTTTAAAGCATGGAAACAATGGAATCCAGAAACGAAGAAAAAGAACTACAAAGAAAGTATGAGGGCTGGAATTTGCTCTAAGGGCTTCAGCTTATCCATGGTACTCAAGGGTGTGGGTTTTAACAGGCACCTTGGAGACAGGGCGCAGGATTAAAGATCTGTCATAAACTTGGGATCTCCCCAGAAAAGGGAACACCCAGGTTGTAGGGTGGGATAATAAAAAAAGGAGTCTTTCCTTATAGGTAACTGCTAACCATGAGCCTTATCTCACAGGCTTTGGGGCCTAAATTTAACCCGTCAAATGAGGTTCAAAAACCTGTATGTCAAAAGTTTAATCAAAAGTTTGATATATATCACCTTCCTCTAGGTGGTTGTGCAGGTGTCAGGTAATTAAAACGAAAAGCATCATAATTCTTTGACTAAATACAAAACATAATAAATAGTAATTAGGTAATATATAGCAATAAATGATAATGAAAGTAATACTTCTCAAAACTTGTATGACGCAGCTAAAGTGAAGAGTTTATAGGCTTGAATGCTACCTACATTAGAAGAAAACGAAGATTAAAAAAGCAGTATCTGAAATCACTCTTTCTATAGATGATAAATAATAAAAAACACAATAGACTTACTGCCACTGGATCCTTCAGGTGAAGTTGAGTAGCCGTTACTTGTTTAAATCCACCTGGGTAGCTGTTAGAAGAAGCAAAACCATTACAACTCCCTTTTCCCATTGCCTGGGAGTAGGCAATCATATAGTATTATTAAACTGAACACTTATTTTACAGTAAGACAATGTTTATTATGAAATTATATTTTTTTCTGGAAGCTGTGTTTTCATTAAGTGTTAAAAACTGAGTAGTAAACTATGCTTCTTAGTGGTCAACTACCACAGTTTCATAAAAAGTTTCATTTCTTGGAAATTTTCTTGGCATAACTATTGTATTTCTATCTGCATTTTAAGTTATTCATTATTCATTCATTCGTTTATTCACTATGGGATAGTTTATCATGGCTTGAAATTAAGACACAGGCAAGAGCCAGAATATTTCATGTTCCCTGCCAAATTAGACTGTAAGTATCTGTATGAGCTAGGGAATCAGGACTGGGGAAAATGGCAGTAGTTTACTTGGTTCTAAAGTCGAGTTCATACATACGTCATGACCCTGTTTCTTCTCAAAAGGTAGTAAAAGGCCACTGAAGTTGAATTCAAGACCATGCTCGTTTTAAGTAATAATGTATTTCATTGTGTTCAGATCAATCATTATATACAAAATGGATAAACGGGAGATTAAAGAAAAGATTTGGAAAAGGATTGGAGGCAGCTTAGTAACTTGGATACCCCAGATTCAGGTCTGAATCTAGGTCTTGCCAATGGCTCCCTGGATAGTATCAGGCAACTCATTTTACCTCCCTCTATATGAATTTACTCATCTAAAAAAGGGTTTTTAAGAATCAAATGAGGAAATGTTTGTGAAAGTGCTTTGGAAATTTGAAATAAAAAAGATATAAGAATGTAATATTTCATTACCTTGAATAAATGAAATAAAGCCCAAATGATTTTCAGGGAAAGGGAAAAAAAATTTAGAAAGCCAGTGGACTCTGTAAGAAAACCTTACAATTACCTAAATGGAATTCCTTTCTTTCAATAATACTTGAAAACATTTTAAAGATGATTTAAAGAACCATGTTTCAGGAATAAAACTTAAGAAATCATTATCTAGAAACTTACTGAGAGAGCTGGGTTATTTCATGGAATTTCAGTCTTGGAAAAAGAAATACCTGTCTAGACTACTATTCCTGTATTCTTTCTCTCCCTGGGGGAAAAAAATCTTTCTATCTTCTACACTAAAGATTATCTTTCTAATTTAAACACTGTGATGGTGTTCTTTGACCCTGAAATTCATTACTATTCTAGAATTCTATTATTAAATAATCATATATATTGAAAAGGCTTAATGGACAAAGATGTTACCTAGCTCTTTATAAAAGTCAAAAATTTAATTAAAAATAGAGCAATGATTAATAAAGTATGGTAAATCATATTGTGGACAACTAGTGAATAAAAGCAATGTTTACAACAAGGTTTCGAGAATTTCATGTTAAGTTAAAAAGCAGGATATAAACATATACATATTGATATGTTAAAAGAATGATGGGATCAGAGGTGATTTTTAGTTACTTCAAACTTTTCTATAGTTTCTCAAGTTATTATGTATTAAAACTTTTATAAAGAGAAAGGTAAATTTTGAATACATAATTATAATACAGTGCTATGAATACAATAATAGTAGTATGTATGTCCAAGGTATAATGGACAATGCAATTGTGGTGGCTTGGAGCTACGTACCCCAGGGAAACATATCATAACCCTAATACTTTCCTGGGAGTTTGAACCCATTGTAAACAGGACCTTTTAATGAGGTTATTTTTATCTAAGGTGTGGCCAACTGAATCAAGATGAGTCATAATCCTATTACTGGATCCTTATAGAGAAGCCACTGGAGAAGCAAGCTGGAAGTAAATGGAACCTGGAAGAGAAAGAAGATGATACTTGCCACATGCACTGTCATGCGACAGGAAAACCAAGGAAACCCTAGGATTACCAGCAGACAGCCCTCAAATGCCAGTCTTTGAAGAGAAAGAATTGCCTTGCTTATGCCTCAATTTTGCACTTCTCCTCACCTCAGAACCATAAGCCAATAAATTCCCATTGTTTAAGTAAACTCACTGTGTGGTATTTGTTTTAGCAGCAGGGAAACTAAACAGTTTTTTGTACTGAATAATGGGGTGCTATTACAAATACCTAAAAATTTGGACATAGCTTTGGAATTGGGTAATGGGTAGAGGGTAGAAGAATTGTGAGGTGCTTAAGAGAAAAAGCCTCGATTGCTTTGAAGAGACGATTAATAGAAATATGGACATTAAAGGTACCTCCAATGAGGCCTCAGCAGTAAAGATGGTTGTGTTACTGGAAACTGGAGGAAAAGTGATCCTTGTTATAAAGTGGCAGAACACTTGGTGAAATTGTGTCCTGATGTCAGATGGAAGGCATAACCTGAAAGTGAGGAACTTGAATATTCAGCTGAGGAGATTTCCAAGCTAGGTGTACAAGGTGTAGCCTGGTTTCTCTTTGCAAAGAAAGAAACAGGAAAATGAAAAGCAATTATTCCTTGGGGAATGAGGAAGTAGGGAAGGCATCCCAGAAGAGGTGATTTCTGGGTCAGGTTTGAATGGCTAAATGGGAGACTGCCAGAGAAACAGAAGATGAAATGATATTACTGTCAGGAAAACAACACGTGCAAAGGCAGAGAGGTAAGAAATAGTGATTTGTCAGCTAAAAGATATTGGCTAAAGTAAAGGACTGTGAAGAAGCAGTGATGGGGTGCCATCAACTTGCAAGTAACTTGGATAGTTCTCTATAGGTGAGAAAGCACCACTGATGGGAACACTAACCAGCTGTGTTATTTTCCTTCATTTGCAGGAACACTATAGATAGTATTGATATAGTATTTACCATAGCATTTGTTGTCAATCCTTTCCCTTTATGCTTTTGTTGCATTATAATACCCTGAAATTTCATAGTTCTTTCCTAATTTTACCTGTTGACTCTGAAGAACTTGATTCATCAGTAGAGATTTGATAATAGAAATTACTAAAGTCAGATATGAATTCATTTTTGCTAAATTAGATTTCATAAGCATGTTTTAAGGAGAAAAATGGGCAAAAGATGGCTAAAGGAAACATTGATATATTTTGTTAAGAGATGAGAACAGATGGGTACATCAAAGTTTGCTTGTCTAAGGTGAAGAATATAGTTGGAAATAAAACAATAATTTTTATCAAGAATGAAAGATCAACTTTTCAAACAATAACTTCCATGAAGTATAGAGGGTATGGTTAATTAAATTTACAGATCACCTGAAACTGAGGGGTTAACAAACACATTAGATTAGGATCTCAAAACACCTTTTAAGGCTAGAGATAAAATTTAACATGGACTAAACAAAGTAGATTAAAACACAACTAAAACATACAAAGTGAGACATTGCTGAGGAGCAACTGCTGGAAAAAGACATAGGAGCTTTAGCTGAGAATATACTCAGTGTACCACATAAGTGATATGGCCTTGGAGAAAACTTCTATTGCAATAGAAGATTACACTAACTGAAAGGTGGAGGAGAGTTTGATTTTACTAGGAAAGCACCAGGAGAGTGTATTTAGTTAAGAGGGATCCTGAAAAACAAGTCTGTGCCTATAGAAGGATGACCAAGATATAATGGGATATTTGAAGTCATGCCATATAAAGAACTCTGAAGGAATTGGGGGTGTTTAGCCTGAGGAAAAGACAAATCAGTAGGCACTTACCAACAACTGACTCAAAATATATGAAGGATGCCATGAGGAAGAGATATTATAATTATCCCACTTTCCCAAACAACATATGAAAGCTAGAGAAAAACAGATTATGACTCAATAGCAAAAAGATCTTTCTAAAAGTTAGATCTTTGAAAGGGGAAATGAATGGGCTGCCTCTCATGAGGCATGGGATCACTATTATTCAAGCACAGACAGACCTAACAACTTGAAAGGGATGCTGTGGAGATTTTAGGTATCTTCCAACCTTGGGCTTTTGCTCACTCTTCCTTAAACATTTCATGTACTTTCAGATCTTCAGGATTGTTCTGGAATCAGCAGGACAATTATAGGAAGCAAAAAGAAAGAAGTGGGAAGGATGATTAAAAAATTGGAATGATCATGATGATCAGAGAGGTCATGTGAAAAGCTTCCAGGATAAGTAAATACACTGTAAAATCTGTGAGGTATTAATTAGTATTTAGTAAAGTTCTATGCTTTTTTTTTTAATTTTGAGATAAATTAAGTTACATGAATAGTTGCAAAAACAATACTAGCCCCATACACAGAATTCCATCATACCCTGACCCCCTTCCCCCAACAGCTCAATAAACCAACTTTAACATGCTGTCACATCACTATTTCTTTCCCTCCCTATCACCCATGATCTATTTCTCTGTCTTCTGGACATATGAGAGTTAGCTGCACACATCCTTGAACATACACTATAATTCATGTATGTACTTCCCATGAACAAGAACATTCTTTTATGTAATTCCATTAAGCACAGCTAAGTATAAGAGATTCAAGAATGATACAATGCTTACATTCTATATTTCCTTTTCCTTATGTCTCAACTGTGTCCCTTCGAGCCACCTGTCCTCCACCCTCCAATCCCATACAAGTTCATCCTTAGCATTCAATTGTCATCTAGTTCGACTGTCTTTTTCTTTTTTTCTTTTTTTTTCTTTTTTCAATTGTGGAAGCATATATACAGCCTAAATCTTCCCATTCCACCCCCTCCCTAGACCTCCATTAGTGGGATTAATCACATTTAGAATGATGTTATGCTCTTTCCCACCATCCATTACTAGAAATTTCCCTTCACTTCAAACAGCAACCCTACAATCCCTTCTTAACTCCCCATTGCCCCTTCCCCCATTTCTCTTAGCCCAAACTCTACTTTTCATCTCTATGGTTATATTCTCTGATAATTTCTTTGTGTTTACTGTGGGGCTTAAAATTAACCTCTTAAACCCCTATCAATCTTGTTTTTCTTTGATACCACCTTCACTTCAATAGGGCACATAAACTATGTTCCTATACTCCTTCATTCCCCCACCTTTATATAGTTGTCTAAAATTACATATTTTACATTGAGTTCAAAACCACTGATTTGCCCTTAAGTTTGCATATTTTTTATCATGTAGGAAGTAAATAGTGGAGTTATAGTTCAAAAATTAACTACTATTTGTATTCCATTGTGTCTGGAGAATGTCCTTAGAGTATATTCAAATTTTTTTTTTTTTTAATTTCTTGAGTTTTGTTTTATGTCCCAGTTTATGGTCTCTTCTGGAGAAAGATCTGTGATCACTAGAGAAAAATGAGTGTCCTGGTGATTTGGGATGTAAGGTACTATATATGTCTGTTAAAATTCTCTATCTCTTTCTCCTTTCTTTGTCTCTCTGTTGGTAGGGCTTCCTTTAGAATCTGAAGTAGGGCAGGTCTTTTATTGGCAAACTCTCTCAGCATTTGTTTGTCTGTGAAAAATTTAAGCTCTCCCTCAAATTTGAAGGAGAGTTTTCCTGGATAAAGTATTCTTGGCTGGAAATTTTTCTCTCTCAGAATTTTAAATATGCCATGCCACTGCCTTCTCGCCTCCATAGTGGCCACTGAGTAGTCACTACTTAGTCTTATATTGTTTCCTTTGTATATGGTGAATTGCTTTTCTCTTGCTGCTTTCAGAACTTGCTCCTTCTCTTCAGTATTTGAGAGTCTGATCAGAATATGTCTTGGGGTGGGTTTATTTGGATTTATTCTGTTTGGAGTTCGCTGGGCATTTATGCTTTGTGTGTTTATATTGTGTAGAAGGTTCGGGAAGTTTTCCCCAATAATTTCTTTGAATACTCTCTCTAGACCTTTACCCTTATCTTCCCCTTCTGGGACACCAATGAGTCTTAAGTTTGGACGTTTTATTTTATCTATCGTATCCCTGAGATCCATTGCGATTTTTTCTATTTTTCTCTCCATTCTTTCTTTTGTTCTTTCATTTTCTGTTCTGTGGATTTCTAGGACACTGAGATGTTGTTCAGCTTCCTCTAGTCTTGTATTGTGAATATTCAGAGTCTTTTTAATTTGGCCAACAGTTTCTTTTATTTCCATAAGATCATCTATTTTTTTATTTACTCTTGCAATGTCTTCTTTATGCTTTTCTAGGGTCTTCTTTATGGCACTTATATCCTGGGCCATGGTCCTCTTGATGTCCTTTAAATCCTTTGCCATGTTTTCGTTCTTTGATTGTAGCTCTTTAATTAATTTTGCGAGGTATAACGTTTCTTCCAAAATCTTGATTTGTGTGTTTGGAGCTGGATTCTCCATATTGTCTGGTTTTATCATATGTGTTAAGATTTTCTGTTGTTTTTGGCCTCTTGGCATTTGTTTTGCTTGATAGGGTTCTTTCAAGTTGTATCAAAAAAAAAAAGGGGGGGGGATATCGATCTAATTTTTCAGAGACACAGTTTGGTGACGTACACTTTCTCTTACTAACCAGCAGATGGCATCTGTGAGTCTTTAATTTGTTAGAATTGCAGCTTGGTGACATACACTTTCTCTAACTAACCAGCAGATGGCATCCATGAGTCACTTATTCCCCTCAAGTCAGTTCTCCCCAACTTTGTAGTATGTGGGGATCTGATTCTTTTGGGGTCCAATTGGTGCACTTAATTTGGGTGTGTTGTCGGTGCTGTCTGCCCCCAATGAGGGGCATGTGCCTGAGTGGTTAGGGAGGAAGGGCAGGTTTAACAATCAAATCTCCCAGGTGTTCCCGGAGATTTAAGGCTGTTCTCTGCCGCTGACACAAAAGTCCTTGGTATTGGCGTAGGTTCCCTGGGATTTCCGAGCTGTTCCCCCCTCCCTGCCGTGCTTTTCCAAGACCTCTGTTGAGGGGCAGAGGGCCGTGCCACGTCACAAGTGAGTGCCGGCCTCCAGGGAAGACCTGGGCCGCCGGGCTGTGTAGGGGCATTCCCAGCCCGCTTCAAAGATGGTTGAATGGGACGCGTTAACTTCCCCCTTTCCACACAGCTCCGCTCTCCCAGCTCCGGGACAATCAGCCGTGGGTGGATTCAAGGCCACTGTCCACAGCCGATATTGTGTCGTGTGAGTGATGCTGCAGGAAAGACTCCCTGTCACGCTGGGTTTCTCGGCTGGGCTCTGTGCTGTGTGTTCAGCCAGGCAGGAGCAGCCCCGCCCACTGGGGCAACAGCCGCGAGGCTGGGTTTCTCGGCTGGGCTCTGCACCGTGTGCTCGGCCCGGGCAGGATCAGCCCCGCCCACCAGGGAGACGGCCGCGAGGCTGGGTTTCTCAGCTGGGCTCCACGCCGTGCGCTCGCCCCGGGCAGGAGCAGCCCTGCCCGCCGGGGACACCACTGCAAACCGCGCTTCCCCCCTTTGTTTCCCTGGACCCAAGATGATCAGCAGTGGGTGTGGGAAGGGGTATCCTCCACCCCAGACACCAAGGCGTTAGTCCAGACCACTCCCGTTTTATCTGCAGCTGTTCCTGGGCTTCTTTTATATATATATATATATATATATTTTTTAAAGTCCAGCCACCGTTTCCCCCCAATGCAGCGTGGCCGAGGGATTCAGCCTACTCACTCACTCGTTTCAGAATGCAGACTCCTGGTTTCGCCAAAAGCACGTTCCCTGTGGCTTTAGCAGAACTTGTCCAGCTGGTGCTACTTTGGAAGTGGTGTTCTGGGTCCTTTCTGTTTTTTTATCTAGTGTTTTCCACGGAGGTGTTTTTTTCTTTGTCTCACCTAGTCGCCATCTTAGGTTCCTCCCCAGTTCTACGCTTTTTGATTGAGTAAATCACATATGTAAAATAAGTATTTTCTTAAATACCAATTTTTGAACATAGCTTTTCTCTTTTAAAAAGGACTCTTAGTGTCCTTAAACTATAATACATTTTAACAGACTCTCTTCCTTGACAATGGCATCATCTTACCCAGTATGTGAGGAATATACTTTTTGTTCCCATTTGTTTCCAGAAAATGCAATGTGTCTTGTGTTCATTATGACAACGTGATCCCCACAATCACCTATATTTTAAAAAGAAAAAAAGGACAATTTTATATGAGAAATCATGACTTTAAGAAAACGTGAAATGGTTATTCATAAAGCTTATCAAAACACAAATACCTTAAAAATACAAAGCAAGTCACAGTGCAACAATGAAATCCTTGAACAGATTTCTGTTACTCTTTTACATAACATTTAAGTATAGAAAGAGGTGGCAGGCCATTTGGAAAAATTTCAATACTGGAAGGTAAAAGAAAAGTTAGTAAAGATGCCAATAACAACAATATATCCTTCAAAGGCAAACCACTATTATTCCTATCATCTATTCCCATTAATAATTACACATCACTAAAATGTTTATATTAAGTATCTTTAAATACAATTTTCCCCTTAAAAATAGAAGAGAAAATGAAAAAGTATGCACACAGAGGTAAAAAAAATTATATTTTACCAAAGGTAAATTGAAAACAAATGCAAAATATCACAACTGATTATTATTCTTCTCAAATTCAGAAAACAAGAAAGCAGCATGATCTGACGCTTTAACTACTGATACAAGTTTTTTCCAACCACATTTAACTAGTTAAATTTAAATTGTCACTTTCAATTATGACTACACATATATTTGACAGGAGAGATGACCTGAAAATCAAAATACATGTATTGGATTAATTTTCCACTGAAGAATAATACTGTAACTTTGCCTGTTCATCTTAAAAAAAAAAAAAAAGTCAACATTTTAAGTTTGTATATATGAGTCACTTTATGTGTAATCAGAAACATTTATTAAATGTATATTCTACTAATAGAAAAATAAACTTTACATGACTCTGGATACTTATTATTTAAGAAAAAACACCACTGAAAAAATAAGAAGTATAAATAAGCAGAGTATATGAAACTATAGAGTACTTCATTCTATGCAGAGCTTTGAATTTGAATGGCAGAATTCTCAGAGATGTTCATAGTATATACAGGACAAGGATAAAGGAAAGAGGATAAGGCAGGTGGGTTGCCTTGGCTAGAATGAAAGGGAATAGAGAGATGTGAAGGAAAGACCCGGGAAGGTTGCTGTTGGGACAGCAAAGGATAGTTTGACAGTATTTGGCTAATTGTCTAGAGTTCCTGAAAGTGACACATGGTGGGCTATTAAGGCAGTTGGGCCAATGAACCAGAAGAGCACATTAAGAGCAAGAGAAGCTATCTATACAGGCTTAAAGAATACTGAAATTACCCTAGCTTTCATCCAGAAATTTTACAACTGAAGAAGCTAATGCCCAGTAAGATGAAGTGATTTGCCGGAAGCTCAGACACCAGTTTATCTAACACCCAGTTCAGGCTCTTCATTTATCTGTGAAAATAAACATGTTCAAAGAGCTTGCAATCCCAAATTCAGGGGGCAGCTCTAATTAGAAGGAAGAGGGAATTCTTTTGCTTGTCCTACCTCATTTCTATTTTGACACACACATTTTTCATGAAAAACAATCTTACTAATGGGAAGCTGGCTTTCTACAATAGTTCACAAAGGTCCATTTAATAATGTAATTCAAATATTGTATATGCATGTTCAGATAGATATTTACTTTCATAGCCATTTCTGGAAATAAGACCTATATATATTATTATTTTCCTGAAAAATTCTCATTTTCCCGATTACTAATGTGGCTGAGTATTTTTTATATGCCTATTGGCTTTTTATAATTTCCTCTTCTGTGAAATGCCTGTGTATGTCTTTTGCATATTTTTCTGTTGAGTTGTTTGTCCTTTAGTTTTTTTTCTAACTTTTATTATGAAAATTTCAAACTTTCAGAAAGCTTAAGAAGATTACAGTGAATTTCTTTATACCCTCCTCATAGATTAAACAGTTAACATGTTACTATCCTTTTTTTAGTCAATGATTTGAAAATAAGTTGCAGATGTCATTACATCTTCCTCTAAATACTTAGCATGTGTCTCTTTAAGAATAAAGATATCCTCCTATGCAATCACAATGCCAGTATCACACTTAAGAATAATAATTTAATTATAAAGTCTGATGTCTAGTTCATTTTCAAATTTTCCTAGTTGTCCCAAGAAATTTTTTTATAAGCTATTATTTTTTTGAACTAGGATCCTTCCAAGGTTTATGTATTGCCATTAATTACGTTTCGTTAGTCTCTTTTTAATCTAGATTAATCCTTGTCTTATTTGTTTTCTTGCCATTAATTTTTTTGAACTGTCCAAGCTAATCTTCATGTAGAGAATTTTCTTCTTGAAGCACATTTGTCACTTGCTTTTCTGGATGCCGTTCTCTCCATTTCTTCCCCTCTCACTAATTCCTTTTTCTCAGCCCCCTTTGCTATTGTCACCTTTCTAAACTTTTTGTGTTCCTCTCGCTAAAAGTTGAGTCTGCCCTAGAGCCCAGTCCTTAAAGCTTTTCTCAAAACTCAGATGATCTCTTTCAGTTTCATGCCTCTAAATTTTATTTCTATAGGCTAATGCTTACCAAATTTGTATCTCCAGTTTTGACCGTTTCTCTATATTCCAGACTCACACAGCAAAATCTAGTTAGCAAATCCTCTCAGATGTCAAATAGATACCTACAATAAAATAAGCCCATTTGAAGATGTCTTTTCTCCTGGTCTTCCCCACCCAAACCAACCTGTTCCTTCCCAGTTTTCCATATCTTAATAGCATCTCTATTCTTCTACTTGCTCTGGTTAAAAGCCTTTGCTTCACCTGTGACTCCTTTTTGTCCAACACCCCATAAATATATATTTCAAAATATATCTGAAAACTGGCCACCTCTCATCATCTCTATCACTTCTACTCTAGTTTGAAATCACCACACTCTCTATCTGGTATTATTCCAGTAGCCTCCTTACTGATCCCACTGCTTCCATCATTGCCCACTGTGGTCTTTTCTCTTCTCCACAAGCAGCTATGGTTGTATTTTCCAAATGAAAATCAGAGTAAAAGCCTAAGTTCTGCCAATACCCTACAAGAACCTATATGATGTGGGTCCTATTTCCTATCTCTCTGTTCCTTGAGCAATACACTCTAGCCACACAGGCCTATTGTTATTACTTGAACTTGCCTCTCAAGCACATCTTTTTCTTAGAGCCTTTTCATATTCTTTCCTTTCTTTCTGGGTGCTCTTTCTCAGATATTCCCCATGGCGTATTCCTTCCTTCACATCATTCAGATTTCTGCTCAGTCATTTACAACATGAAAGAAGCTTTCCCTGATTCCTCTTCCTGCTCCCATTTTTTTCAAATCCAACGGCAGTGACAAGAAGAGACATATAAAGGAGTGACCATTTAGTTTATAGGCTAAATCAGGATAATTCTGAGAGTGAAAAGAGGTAGTTCTGATAATTTTGCTGGGACAATGACATAAACTGGTCTGTACTGTTTTCCTACGTATAAGCCAAATTCAGCTTAGTGCCCTAGTAGATTTTTTTTTTTTTAGCAAGAATGGAATAAGGAATCCTCAGAAAAACAACAAAATATGGGGGTCCTGAAAAAGTAACCCAGTTGAACTTTTTTAAGATTCTATTCTGCATGAAAACTACGGCTGTTAATGACAAAACAAGTCTAAAATAATACTCACTCAGTTGATGGTACACAGGTTTGTGCAATCCCTGAAGTTTTATCGAAGCCATAGCAGCAAGTTTGCCAGGGGGCTGCATTTTTGCATCTAAGAGATACCACACTCGAGCAAAAGTGGCCCATTGCTTACAAAACAAAGAGGAAAAAACAAAGAAAATTATAATTAAAACGGAAATAAATGAATTTATTATTATATTATCACATGTATTTACAGTTAATGTCAATAATCACATTGAAAAAAACAATTGTATCTCTAAAAGAAGTTTTTTTTGTTTTGTTTTCATTTCTATTTCTGGATAAAGGGGTCTTTTCTCATTCTTCTGGAAAGGTTAACACAGTAATTTTTCCTGCTTGCTTTGCTATTAGCAACATTGATTATGCTTTCTTAAAAACATTCCAAAACATATTTCCCTTTACATTATTTTTTGTGAGGAGGAGAAGTAACGAGAAGCTTTTAATGAAGTAGAAGCTGTTTATCAAGGATGTCAAAAATATCTTGAGATTGGTAGGTACATTATTATGAAAGCTAAGTTCAATCCCAACAGAGAATTAAACAGCAGAATGTATCTGGGAAAATATAGGTGGATGATACTGAATAAATTTAAATTTTAAAAACTGCCTTGGACACATCTTTAGGCTACTTCATGCATAGACTCTTACCTTTGCAGTGCTCCTCGGTGGCTTCACACTTTAACAATGCTGAAAGAAATATAACTAGGCTAGCTGGTTTTATTTTAAATTTAATTATCAAAAAACTTCAAATCAACCTAAAAAACTGCTGAGCAATTGTTGTTTTTCTCCCTTTCTCATTTTTTGTCTCTATCTCATTCTCCTCACACATCTTTTGTCAGAGTTAACCCTAATCATATATTTTGATGCTACTGTAAATGGTATTTCAATTTCTGATTGTTTGTTGCTAATAAACAGAAACAATTCATTTTTTCAGTATTGATCCTGTATTGTGTAACCTGGTTACACTCACTTATCAGTTTTTGTAGATTCCATCAGGTTTTCAACATAGACAATCATGTTCTCTACAAAGAGAGTGTCTTTCCGTACCCTTTTCTACTATTCTCAGCTTATGAGCTAACTTAATTAAAAGAAAAAATTAAGAAAAAAGAAAACTGAAATGGGAATTTATACTCTCATCGAGGCAATAAATATACTAGTATTTGTATCCCTCTTATCCTTTTGTTACTCTTACTGCCAACTTCATTGGTTATTTTTCTGTCCTAAACTTTTAACTTGTCAGCAGCATCTGACAGAGTCATCAGGCTTTTTCTCTCTTAAAACATTTGTCTCCTTTATTTCCCTTACCCCCACATTCTCCTGGTGTTCTTTTCACTACTGCTTCTCCTTAGGTCTCTTTGCAAGATGGCTCTCCTTCCTCCTCTCCCTGACTTATCCAGGGATCAGCCTTAGACAATCTCTTTTCTCCTTTGTACTCTGCTTTATTTTTTGCAAAAACAAACAATTGTTTGTATGGGCAGAAACAAACTGGAAATAGTAAATAATGTAGATTCATCAGTGGAGGAGTGGTTGAATCACTTACCAGTAAGGCACACCAGCAAACATTAAAAATTTAGTTAGTCCTATAACAATGGATCTTTTCCACTGGAAATATGCTGTAATTTCTCCCATCTTAAAGAGCTTTTTTCAGGCCTCAGTAAGAATGACTGCAATGGATTAAACCATATCAAATATGTTTAAATCCATGAGTTCATAATGATTAAAAAACCTTATTATTTTGAATATTGGTAAGTAAAGGAAATGAATCAAACATGTATCTGGGCTTTCATATAAAATTTTATTACTGGGTAACCAAATAGTAGATGAGAAGTTTCTCTGTATAGAAGCATTCCAGAAGAATGAAAGAATTAAAGTATTATTAATTGAAGCCCTTAATAAATTAATGGATCTCAGCAATCATCAATGCTGCTACTATCACAAAAAGATAGACGGCTTGGTACTGTTTGCCTCCTGAAGGAAGAACAGAACACTACCTACGAAGTAATGTTAGCCCCACCCCCAAAGAAGAACTGAAGTACAAAATTAAGGTCCAACTACTAATTTATAAGAAATTCAGAGAAACATGCTAAACTACACCATAACAATGCAGTCAGAAAATCTGAATGGTGGGAATCCACAGGACAAAAGACCTTATTTCTTCAACAAACTGCAAGGAAAAGAGATGAAAGAAGAACCTATTGATTAAGAGACACTTAAAAGACATAGCAACTAATTGCAATATAATGGACATTATTGGATCCTAATCCAAATAAACAAACTGTAAGGGTGTTATATATTTCCACAATATATGTGACAACTGGAAATTTGAACATTTACTGGATATTTAATGATATTAAGGACTTGCAGTTACTTTTCTTTCAGCTTTGATAAATGGCATTGGGATTTTTTTTTTAATGCAATTTTATTGAGATCTATTCACACATCATACAATCTATCCAAAGTATGCAATCAGTGGCACACAGCAGGAATTATGTTTTGTAAAGTCCTTATCTTTCAGAGAATACACTGAAAGATTTACTTGTGAAATAATATGAGTTTGAGGATTTATCTCAAAAAAAATGAAGGAGAGAAGTGGATGGGAATACAGGTAGATGACATGATGTTTATTGCTTGCGAGTCTGCTTGAAACTGGGTGCTGTCTACTTTTAGATATGTTTGAAATGTTCCATAATAAAAAGTTAAAAAACAAAGCAAAAACAAACTCTTGACTTCACTTTCCCACGGACTACTGCTTCATTTCTTTGTTCTCTTTCACAGCAAGAATCTATCAAAGAGTTGTCTTCACTCTAGGTTCCCTTTCCCCATTCTCTCTTCAACCTGGCTTTTGTCCTCCCACATCCATCACCATTACCCTACTGTCCGTCAATGTTACCATGACCTTCACATTGTTAAATCCATTTGTCAATTTTAAGTCTTCAATATAATTGATCTTTCCTTCCTTCTGAGTATTCTTTCTTCACTTGATTTCTTGGACACCACCCTCTGTTGGTTTTTTCCTACCTTACTAGTTCTCACCTTAGCTCTTGCCTCTTTAATATCCCTGAGTTCAGTTCTTAATCTTCTTTTGTTCATATCTCTCCTTTATCTATGCTCACTCCCTGGAAGACTTCATCCAGTTCCACACTCTAAAAGCCATTTGTATGTTTATAATGCCAAAAATTATAGCTCTAGCCTGGATTTCATTCCCGAACACTAGATTTGTATCCAACTACTCTCCTGGCATCGATACTACAGTGCTTCTTAAACCACCTATAGTGAAAGACTAGTTTTTTCCCAAACCATTGCAGATCAATACTATGATAAACATAAATACACATGCACAGTAAAAATACTGCTACAATGTCAGATCACTACAAAAGTTTTTTAATCCTTACTTTCACTTTCTGTATTTACCTCATCATGGATAGATAACAAACAGCTCTAAGAAGGAACCTCACTTGGAGCAACGCTTGGCCAAGAGACATCTTAGACCAACATAATCTAAAACTGAACTCCTGCTTTTTCACTAGAAATCTGCTTCAACTTCAGCCTCGATTAGGGCATGTTCTTCCAGTTGCTCAAAACAAAAACCCTTGGAATAATCCTTGCTGCTTCTTTTGCTGTCAGTCCATACTCAATCCTTCAGGGAACTATTGACTCCACCTTCAAAACACATCTGAAACCCAGCCACTTTTCAACACCATACTGTTACTAGCCTGATTTGTGCCACCATCATTACTAGCCTGGATTACTGCAATAGCATCCACACTGATTCTTTACTTCTGTCCTTTACTAATCCCAATCTCTAAACACTCTATTCTCAACCTAGCAGCCAGAGTGTTCCTTTAAACACCTAAGCCAGGCATGTTGGCTTAAAACCCTCCAACAATCCCCCAAAACAATGGTCTTACAATGGTCTACAGTGCCCTATGTGATCCATGCCATTATCACCCGGACCTTATATGTTAATACTCTTTTCCTCTCTTACTCAAGCCACACTAGCTTTCTTACTGAACCTCAAGCATTCTAGGCAAGCTCCTAACTCTTTCTCTCAGCTAACTCTTTCTCCCCCTTTAAGTCTTTGCTCAGATGTCACCATCACACTGATGCCTATCAGGACAAGTCTATTTTATATTGCAAGTTGCTCCCATCCTCACACTTCTAAGCCATACTCACCCTGCTCTTCTTTTATTTTTTCCAAAGTAATTACCACTTTCTAGTGGTAAATAATTTACTTATTATTATATTTACTACCTATATCTGCAGGAAGATATAAGCTCCAGGAAGGCAGAGATATTTGATTTGTTCACTGATACATGCCAAGCACAAGAAAGAATCTGGCACACAGTAGACATTTAATAAATATGGGTTAAATTAATAGAATTTTATTTTTTTAGCAACTCACACTGTTAAAAGATATTTGGTTTCTGGACCATCAAAACCCCCAAGTCATTTTCCATATGATACATTATTTTTTCCCCATCACATACTTAGGCCATTAGATACTAATGTTTCCTGAGCATTTAATGTATCAGACCTAAGTGCTTTGTATGCACTTTCTCATTTGAGCAAAATACACTTCTCTATTTTATAAGTGAGGAAATTGTGACTTAGAGACTGAGTACCTTGCCCAAAATTAAAGACTGGAATACAGATCTGTTTCCTGAGCCCCTGCCCTTAAACACCCTATTCTATGGGTGTTTATATCTGTAGCTATCTCTGTGAAATTTCATCTTGCTAGGTAAGTTACCCTCCACGAGTTGACCACAGATGTCTTTTGCTCCCTCCCACCTTGGCACTTCTACCAACTAGCTTTTGCTCACAAACTACACACCTCACTCTATTTTTTTCCTCTTCAACCTTGAAGCTCCACAGTGATGCTGTCACAACCCCTCTCCCACCAGATGTCCTATCACCTACAAATTTTGCTTGTTTCTTACTTCAATTAGTAACTCAGGTTACCTTATATTATAGTTATGTGGATATTTGCAATTTTTTTCTCTGGTCCCTACAGTATAATAAGCATATTTGAAGGCGCAAAGATCCTTTTTTCCTTCACTTTGTTCGCTCCCACCGAGAGCATCAAAAACAAGGAAGCATGCTTTCGTTTGAACGGAGGCGGGAAAGACATACGAAAAGGGCTGAATGAAAAGAGCTGGAGAGAAGTAGCAAGAGAAAACCAACGAAAACAATTGGTAGACAGAGTCACGACCTTTTTGCCTGTGCTTTCCCGAGGCACCTCCTGGCCTAAGGTCTCGGGTCCCTCGGCAACTCAGCTTCGCTACTAAATCCGCCGGAACCATCGCCCTCTTTTTGCCAGTGTAAGGAACCCACCACTCTTTAAGAATTCGAGCTCACCTGGGGTGCCCTAGAAAAACTCGACATGCCTTCCTATTAGCAGCTCCGTTCTTTTACCAGGACTGTGGGCCGGTCACGCAGCAACACTGGACCGGCAGGAAACGTTCATAGCCAAGCATGACAGTTCCTAGGCCTCCCAGCTCTCATCGCTTCTCCGCTTTTCCTGGGTCCCCTCCAGTCATCCCGCCGTAGTGATTTTGTCATGAAAGGAGGAATTAATATAATTATTGAGAGCATGATTCCTCCCAAATATTCCATGTGTTGAAAAAGCTGCGGAAAACCCATGGAAGGTACACAATTTCCAGCCGACCTAAATGGAAAGGAACCGGAACTACGTCACCAGCGCGCGGCTGTTTGGATGTGGAAGCCGGGACCTTAAACCCGGGGTTATCTCTGAGATGGATCGGTACCTGCTGCTGGTGATCTGGGGGGATGGAAAAGTCCTGTCGGCGGCCGGTGGGGAGGTGGATCACAGGCCAGGAGTGTCGTCGGTTGAGGGCACCGATAAACGGCCCGGTATGTGCTGGACTGAGAAAGGGCGGGAACGACTGTGGGGAGGGTGAGAAGTTTCGAGTTTGTGGTCAAGTTCTGGAAAGGGACCTCTGTCGAGTTGTCTGTCCCAGGAAGCTGCGACTCGATTTAATAAGTAATGGAAATGTCATCATCTTAATAATAGGGAGACATTTGTGGATGCAAAAATTTGTGGGCCCCCAGAAGTTCTTGGCACAGTAAAAATTTAACAATAAATTCCTTGTGTTTCGGTAATGGAAATTCTGCTCTTTGGAAATTTATGCATTCAATAAACCTTTCTACCTCAGTAGAAATTTAACTGAATAAATCCCTTGTGCTTTAGTAATGGAAGTTATATTCTTGGAAAATGTATGCATTCAATGAGTATTTCTGCTTTTCTGTGTTCCAAGTGCAGGTAATACAGAAAGGAAAAGGGAAAAACTTGTGTGTTTCTAGAATTTACATTCTACAGGACGAGGCATCCCACGGATAAGCAAAAACAAATGATAGAATTTTTAAAAACTTTAATCATTTGCATAGCATTACTTTTTTGGTGTTCTTGTCTAGACTTTCTTTCACATTTTATTTGCTTGTTTTGAATAAGCCCACATTTTGAAGGGGTAGTATTTGTAGCTGTGTATCCGATTTTGTAATGGGGGTTTTCCCTTTGTTTAAAATTATTCTGTTGGGGTAGTTTTGGATTTGTGTTAACTGGCTGGCATGTGTGAATCAGGAGACTTCTTTTCTACTTTCTCTGTGTGCTTTTGATTTCCTGTATTTGACAAATATTGCACAGCACTTAGTTCTTTTATATTCAACATCTTGGTTTTTAGAGTCTCTGATGGACACATTGGAATAGGCCTAGCGTATACATATAACTCTTGAGTCCAGTTGAGTTAGTCTGTATTTTCTTTTTCAGACTTCACAGCAGCAAATGTTTATCACCTCCTGAAAAGAAGCATTAGTGCTTCAATTAATCCAGAAGATAGTACTTTTCCTGGTAAGTATAGCATAATCCTCGCTTTTCTCTTGCAAGTAATATGACAAGTCTGAGAACTGGAATTGTGATATGACTGGTATTGAGAAAAGGCTGGAGGAGTAGGCAGAGCTATGTAGCTCGTAAATCGGGTCAGGGTGTTTAGACTTCCCAGTGGTAATCAGGATTTAATAAAATAGCCAATAAGGATTTAATAAAAGAGGAGACATGATCAGATTGTGTTTTTGAAGTCTTAGGGCTCCCAGAAAGCCCATAAAGTTTTAAAGGATTTGTATCAAAATGAATTGGACAGTAAGCAGGATAAGAAAACTATTCAGTTGCAAACATGGGCTATTTCTTACAGAAAAGGAAGACTTCTCAGAGGGCAGAGCCTAGAGCCCACAGGAAAGAGCCAAGAATAATGGAGTAGGATGCCACTTGCAGGTAGCAAAAATGGATACTGATCAGAGAACATTCCTTGTCCCTAAAATAGAGCTGGTACCATGTGCCCAGCTGGATTTGAGAATTTCTATGGACTCTGACTAGTTTCTTAATGAAAAGAAGTATCTATTGCTGTTTTCCTGACCCTGCCTCACCATTGAATGTTGGATGTATGAACGGCAGTTGACTTGTTTTATTTAGGTCACAATATTCTGTATTAGGAAAAGCCATACCCTAGTAGACTCATTGTTCTAGTTTGTTAATGCTGTGGGAATGCAAAACACCAGAAATTGATTGGCTTTTATAAAAGGGGGTTTGTTTGGTTACACAGTTGCAGTCTTAAGGCCATAAAGTGTCCAAGGTATTGATTAGCATTTATAAAAGGGGGTTTATTTGGTTACACAGTTACAGTCTTAAGGCCATAGAGAGTCCAAGGTAACGCATCAACAGTTGGGTACCTTCAATGGAGGATGGCCAATGGTGTCTGGAAAACCTCTGTTAGCTGAGAAGGCACGTGGCTGGCGTCTGCTCCAGAGTTCTGGTTTCAAAATTGCTTTCTCCCAGGACATTCCTCTCTAGGCTTCAGCTTCTCTCCAAAATGTCACTCTCAGTTTCTCTTGGGGCATTTGTCCTCTCTTAGCTTCTGCGGAGCGAGAGTCTGCTTTCAATGATCATCTTCAAACTGTCTCTCATCTGCAGCTCCTGTGCTTTCTACAAAGTGTCCCTCTTGGCTGTAGCTTCTGGGATTTCACCCCCGGAAGCCCAGAGTTTTTCAGGCCATCAATATCTGGTTTCTTTGAAACCAAGAGTTCATTTCTCAGCTTATCTCTATCCTCTCGCATTTTACTATAAGCTGCAAGTAAAAGCCAGGCTACTTCTTCTGTATTTTGCTTGGAGATCTCATCAGCTAAATATTCCAGGTCATCACTTTCAAATTTTGCCTTCCATCCAACACCAGGACTCAATGTTGCCAAATTCTCTGCCTCTTTAAAACAAGGATTGCCTTCCTTCCAGTTTGCAACAACACGTTCATCATTTCTGCTCAAGTATTCATCAGAAGTATCTTTAGAGTCCATATTTCCACAAACAGCCTCTTCAAAGCAGTTAAGGCCTTTTCTATCAAGATCCTCACAGTTCTTCCAGAATCTTCCCCTTATCTATTTAAAAAGCCATTCCAACATGTTTGGTATTTGCAAACTCAGCAGCACCCCACTTCTCTGGTACCAAAATCTGTTCTAGTTTGCTAATGCTGCCAGAATGCGAAACACCAGAAATGGATTGGCTTTTATAAAAGGGGGTTTATATGGTTATACAGTTATAGTCTTAAGGCCATACAATGTCCAAGATAACACATCAACAATTAGGTACCTTCACTGGAGGATGGCCAATGGCATCTGGAAAACCTCTGTTAGGTGGGAAGACACGTGGCTGGACTCTGCTCCAAGTTCTGGTTTCAAAATGGCTTTCTCCCAGGATGTTCCTCTCTAGGCCACAGCTCCTCTTCAAAATGTCATTCTCAGTTGCTGTTGGGGTGTTTGTCCTCTCTTAGCTTTTCTGGAGCAAAAGTCTGCTTTCAAAGACCATCTCCAAAATGTCTCTGTAAACTGCAGTTCCTCTCTCAGCTCCTGTGCATTCTTCAAAGTGTCCCTCTTGGCTGTAGCAAGCTGGCTCTTTCTGTCTGAGCTTATATAGTGCTCCAGTGAACTAATCAAGGCCCATGCTGAATGGGTGGGGCCACTCCTCCATGGAAACTCTCCAGTTAGAGTCATCACCCACAGTTGGGTGGGGCACATTTCCATGGAAACAACCTAATCCAAACGTTCAAATTTAATCTCCACTAATAATGTCTGCCCCCACAAGACTGCATCAAAGAACATGGCTTTTTCTGGGGGATATAATATATACAATCCGGTATATATGTATCAAAATTATGTAATTCTATAAGTATATATGCTATGACATCTGCTTATATATAGTATGCCTTTCTTCTAATAAGTGTGATTTTTTTTTTTCCCAAGCCTGTTCAGTGGGTGGTATACCTGGTTCCAAGAAGTGGTTCTTTGCAGTGCAAGCAATATGTCGATTTTATCAGGTAATATAAGTAAAAAAATAGTTATTAGCGAATGTCTTTGTTGATATAAATAATTCTATGGATCCATTATCTAATGCAATCTTTTGATTTATTAGTTTTGTAGTTCTGATTGGGAAGAGATACATTTTAATACAGAAAAAGATGAAATTGAAGATGCCCTTCAAACAAATATTGAAGAATGTTTGAATGCTGTTGAATGTTTTGAGGAAGAAGATAGTAATGGCAGGGAATCATTATCATTGGCTGAGTATGCTTACATGCTTTTATAATACCTTTTAAGACTTTAAGATTAGACAGTTATTTTAGGCCATGAGAATGAAGATTAGATTTTCTAGCAGCTATAGTAAGGAAGTATAATTAATTGAAAATTTCAGCTTTTCATTTTGGAAAACACTAGGCAATTTGGCCCTTTTATTTGAATAAAATTATATTTAAAAGGCAAAATTTGGTATCTGAAAATGTTTATCTTCTTAAGATTAATTGTAGGCATCATAAAAAGTGATACTTTAATTAACAGGTCACATTCTATATGTCAGATACTATATGATATTGAATTTTAAGAGCTTTGGTAGTAACTTTTAAATGTAATAGCTGGCATTTAAAACAAAGCATGATTTTCATTTTGCTATTTGAGACTGAAATAATATGTAATTTCTTTGATATGTGTATCTTCAGCATTTCAGGTTCCTTTGAAAATCAGTGAGGGGTTTTTGGTGGATTATATACATGACTGAGTTCACTTGTATGTGTTTTGAATTGTGATACAATATATAAGTTGACATGGGTGGTGTCAGTTGTGATAGTAATTTTTCTCTTTCATGAAATATCCCATCTATGACTCATTTTATACATTTTATTTGTAGTTTTCTATAATATTTTATTACAGAAAAATGTTTTATTTTAGTATTTGTGTATGGTATTTCTGTAAATAGCTGCAGACTTTAAAAATTCCACTTTCCTATTTTTAGATCATGTTTGTTTTTACTGATTAATGAAGGGAAACATTGTAGAACATTGGAAAGGACATGGAATCAGGATTCAATAGAGATGGTCTTTATTTTTATAATCTTAGGTCAGTCACTTAACTTCTCTCAACTATGAAGTGTTGGGGTCCTTTGGGATGATTTCTAAGGTGCCTTCCTGCCTTAAATCTCTTATCATTTCATATTTTTCCTACAACTATTATAAGATGACTAGTATAAAAGTAAATACTGTATATCTGGAAAGTAACCTAATAATTATTTCCACAAGAGGGAGCCCAAAAGTTATAGTTTAAAATAAGGTATCAAAAGGTAATTGTTTAAAGGAAAAAAAAAAGTGTCATAAGTCTTTTAGGCAATGATGGGTTTATAATAAAGGATTTAAGGAGCTTTATGCTATATAATAAACTATTTTGAGAAAAATATATTATTTTGGTAAAAGTAAGAGGTTTTGAAGAATGTGAGGAGGAAATCATATTCTCCAGTCAGGGCTAGTCTGTACTATCTTACAGGGATGAATCTTCATATGCCATTCATAGAATAGCAGTATCCTTCTTACTAAACTCTTAAGCCATATTTTACTTTCAGGGTTCAGAAAAATGATTGGCTTGTTAGTTATGATTTATATTTAATATACTGGATATAATTTAGAGAGGTTTTTATTGCTGTTTGTTTTTTAGGGTGTGGATAAGAACTTGGACTCAGGGTTTAAATCCTTGCTTCCACTATTAGTTAAGTGACTATGCAAGTTGTTTAAAGTACATGTAATCATAGTATTGTAGTAGAACCTCATTAGAATCAAATGAGATAATGCATCTATTATACTTAACAGTGTCTAACACATAGAAACATTTAATTATTATTACCTATTATGATTATCTGCTGCAATTATGTATGTATATTTTCTTTTCCTATCTTATGCTTTAATTTTAGTCTATATGAAGAATCTGCAGAAAATTTGCATCAGTTATCGGACAAGCTTCCTGTGCCTGGTAATATTTTATCACTTCTTCCAATAACTTATGTCTTATCTTTTGCTTTCTATGAATGGATGTTAAATTTGGTCTTTCTGCTAGTGTTCTCATTTCCAATCTAGAATTTTAAAATGCAAAATAATTTCTTAATTGAAGATGAATGTACAAAACTTAGTCTACTATTTTAATAAAATTATCAGAGACATTACAGTTATCTTGTTTTCATTTAGTTAACACAAAAATTAGAACTTAGAAAATTGAGTACCCATTTCTGTTTCCTTATTTAGTTGTTACTGAAGAAGAATCTTTCTACTATATGCCACAGTTTTATAGAATATCTTCTGCAGAACACTAGGCCTATGAAAAACTGGAAGAGAGTTTCTTGGGCATAGATAATTTGGGTACATTCTTTTATGGTGAAGACACTATGCATATAAATCAAATGGAAAGTTGTGAAGTAAAGGACACCCTTTACTCAGCATCTTTTAACAGAACTCACTTTTTTCATAAAATGAAAAGAATGTTTTGTTGAATACTACCTCATACTATTCTTAAAACTGTTTTCTTGTCTTAAACTAATCTTTGTGTCAGTGAAGTAGCTGGCATCCAAAATTTGGTACAATTTTGCATTCATAACAACCTTTGAAGGGCTTTCTTTACTAAATATTTTCATTGGTGAAGGTCATTTTATTAAGCAGGTATTTATGTTATTTCTATGTCATGCAGTGTGCTAGGAGCTGAGTTTACAATGATGAGTAAAGCATAGGTGATTACCATAAAGGAGCTTCTAGCTCACAGATAAACTAATCCTTATATTCAAGGAAATCATATTTTAATGTGAAAGATACCACATGGAAAATAACTGAGTGCATTGATAAATAAACTTTTTTATCAGTTTTTAAAAAAACTGTGATGTGTCAAATTCGAAGAATTCATCGAAATATTCTACAGTTGCTGTTTTGGCAAATAATACTCTCATTATCAATGTTTTTACTTGGTCTCTGTTCACTTTTATTTTTTCTAATCTTCAATAAATTTATAGTTTTATAAAATTTATAGTTTTATGAAGTTATTCTTTCTTAGGATCCAATGATGTCAGTATAATTGGGTTTTCTGAATTTTTTATTGTCTTTTTAAAAGAGAAGTAATTTATTTGTACTTTATAATTTTATACTAATTTATTCCCTTTTGGGTAACAAAATTAAGTGTAGAAAAATATAATGAAATTGCACGGAGCTTTTTTTTTCTCTGCTCAGTACAATAGCATTGATGATCTCAAGAGCAATGTGCATAATTAACCATTGCAGAATTGGCAAGTAATTATGATATAGTTTATTGTTTACTGGCATATGCTCTATTTCAAGATAACAAATCAAATGATGAACATTTAAAATTTTTCAGCTCCTAAAGATATATATTGCTTTACAGACTTTCTGGAATTAAAGTTAAAATCATTCTCTCTTACAAATCAACATAACATTCAATTTTTCAGGGTATTATTTCATATTGTAAAAAATTACAAAAATCTTTTTCTCTTTCTAGGTAGAGCAATGATAGATATATTACTACTCCCCTCTGACAAAGATCCTCCTAAATTGAAAGACTGCTTCCCTGCCGTAGGAGCATTAAAACATTTGAAGGAATGGTATTCAGCAAAAATTATTATAGCAGGAAATCATTGTGAAAAGTAAATTTCTTGTTCATATTTGATTTTTCTTTATGCTGTCTGTTTCATAATTAGTGTGCTACTGTATTTTTAATACACTACAACATTTGAAAATATTTTAATGTGACAAGGTAGTTTTATGTCATACTGTGATTGAAGAGATTTTTATCTTGAAATGAAGCTAGATTGTTCTTATTTCATACTGTATATATCTGAGATGTTTACATTTTTAGTATTATCAGTGCGATTTTATAACAGTCATTGAGCAGTAATTCTCCAAACATACTATGTGCTTTTAAATAAGCTGTTTTGTCCACTGAGCAGTGTGATGAATACCATAGATACATAGATATACTGAACTTATAATGCCATATTTGTTTTTTTGCATGTGACAATTTAGAAATAAATAAGCACGATTGTGTTTTATGAGATTTTAATAAGGATCAGTTGTGTATTTCAGTTTTGATCCTTAAAATAAATATTCTAATAGGATTTATTAACTTCATTTTTTTTTTCATTTAACATGTTTATTGGGCACTAACTTTCTGTCAAGTAGAGCAATAGACGCTGGTGCAGATAAGGAATTGAAAGGACATGATCCCTATCTTTTAAGTACAGGGGGAAACAGGAAAGCTAACAGTCATCCTGTACTGTTACAGAATTGCATACAAAGCTGTTTGGGAACAATTTAGGAAGATAACAGATCTCCCTTTGAAGATAAGAAGCTGACATATAGAGTCTCCGTGTGTGTAAAAAAAAAATATATAAAATGCACACATATACACACATACATATATATACATATATATATATGTATATATATATATATCTGACACATTAAGATATAGATCTATATATATCTGACACATTTAAGCCAAGAATAAGGGGAAAGCTGGCTTCCTCATCTGTATACTAGGGATACTTACTCTTAATTCATAGGGATGTTGGGTTTAAATGAACCAGCAACTTATTCAGAGAGAGGTATTTAATGGGTGTTCTGTAATAATAGGAAAATCAGCCATATAAACTTTGCAGTTTTGCCTCTTAGACTTTTGGTTAGCTGTAACTGTTAAATCTAAGTAAAATATAACACTCTAAATTTAATTTTCATACTCTTTTACCTTATAGAAGTTGTCAAAAAATTGCAGAATACCTTTCTGCTAGTGTTGCATCTTTAGAAGATCTCAGAAATGCTATTGACTCAAAGGAGTTATGGAGGGGAAAGATTCAGATATGGGAGAGAAAGGTAAATGGATTATCACAGTTTTGTAAAACAGGCCTTTCAAGTTTATCTACAACACGCATAGTTTAAATGAATGTTAATGAAAATGTACCTTATAAAATGATGTTCTAGAATTGGTGCTAATAGAACTTTCTACAGTAATGGAAATGTTCTATATTTGTGCTGTGTGATGTTAATATGGCAGCCAACTAACCATGTATTAATATTGAGCACTTTAAATGTGGCTAGTTCAACTGATAACTGAATTTTTAATTCAATTTAATTTTAATAGTCACTGTGGCTATGTTTTAGACAACACAGTTCTAGAATGTAACACTTTATTTTTTATTTTTTTGTTTTTTATTTTTTTTACTAATTCAATTTTATTGAGATATATTCATATACCATACAGTCACACAAAGCGTACAATCAATTGTTCACAGTACCACCATATAGTTGTGTGTCCATCACCAAAATTAATTTTTGAACATTTTCATTACCACACACAAAAGTAATAATAAAAATTAAAGTGAAAAAGAACAATTAAAGTAAAAAAGATCACTGAAGGGAAATTATATATGAGGGTCTGTACTGAGAATCTAGTGCTAAATGAGACAGTTTCTGTCTTTGCAGAACTCACAGGCTGGTGGGAAGCCAGATATTGAGCAAGTATATGAAAAGGAGGTTGTTTGGTACTGTGGACTTGACATACTCTTGTGGGCTGGTGTTATAGAGAGGATGTGCACATAAATGGGAGAATCACACTTTGAGCTGAGGAACCAAAAATAAATTCACATGATTTTTCTCTCAATTTTTAAGTTTTTATATGATGTATTATACTTTGTAACTTTATTTATGATGCCTGTAACTGTTGCCTTGGTTTCTTTTCAGTTTGGATCTGAAATTAGCTTTCCTGGATTTTGCTTAAAAGGAGTTACACCTAAGAATTTTATTACATCTAATTTAAATACTTGTTTTCTTGCCAAAACGATAATACCATCAAAGAAGAGTGTTTTGCCAAAGGTAATTATATGTTTAATCTCTTTTGCAGTCACATATTTGTGAGTATTTTTGTTGCTATAAAATACGTTTGACTCTTGAATTAATATTACTAATATATGTACTTAAAGTGGGCTCACTTGCATCATTTTTATGTTTTAAAATTATATACTTAAATTATACCATATTGTCAGAGTTGAAATGTTGGTGAAACTATCATTGTTATATATGTATATACATACACACACACACACACACACACACACACACACGTATGCATATATATGTATATATATATATATAGTAATGGAATTATCCTAGTTTTAGGTCAGTTTAGACTTGGAACAGCTTTTGGTCTTATCTTTAGTATGTGACCTTTCTAGGACTCAGTTTGGAGGGAATTATGATAGAGGGGAAAAAGAATGGGCTTTAATGTTAGGTAGACCTCAGTTTGAAATCTGACTGTCATCTATGAGGTGTTGTGACCTTGAGTAGATTAACTTATTCATGAAATGGGGGCAATGATAATAAATTAACCTTATAAAGTTATGAGATTAAATGAGGTAAGAGATTAGCATCTGACATAATGTCTGACTTATGCCTTAATACTTAATAAATATTAGTTCTCATCCCATATCTCTTACAGATTTTGTTCTTAAAATGCAAGTAATTATAAAATATCATAATTAGAAAACGGTTCAATTTGCTTTTCTTTACATTGTAAAAATAACATAAAAAGAGGTATTTATATGAAAGTGCTTTAGAAGTCCACTTTAAAAGACCCAATCAAGAATGTGCAAAATGTAGTGGTCATGACATTATAAAGGTGTCAGTTTGATGGGTAATATTTTCTCATCAAAGGATGGTAAAAAAAAAAAAAAGGGTGTATTTCTGATGTGAACACATTTCTCAAATGGTTGTTTAGAGTTGCTTACTTTAATTAACTTTGTACGGCTATCATTTACAGGAATATTAAATTCTTTTCTGAAGATTAGAATGATGAGATTGATGATCTCAACTTTTCTTCTTTAGTAGTACACCATTCAAGTATGTGTAATGTATCTAATTTATGCCACTATTGAAGAGAATCTTAGGGTTCAACCTCTTCAATAAATTTAAGACTATATATATGTATTTGTGTGTGTGTGAATGTATATATATATATGTGGTTTTTTACATGTTCTCGCATTCTCCCTCTATGTACACAATTGTATTTGGTCAAATTTCTCAGCTTTCTGCAAGTTTAACTTTGTTTAGTTTCCTCAAGATGTGTTCTGTTTTCTTTGCTCTTCCAGTGAAGCACTGTATCTTCAATTCTTGAAATAGCTTGAAATAACTGTCCTTCCTCAAGGATCACTCCTGGTTTTAGGTTCTACCCAATTCTGTATCTCTGAGTGGAACTTTACTAGGAAGCACATCTTGGCTTCACTAGTTTTCTTTTTAATTTTTCCCTTCTTCCCTGCAGCCTTTTTTTTAAAAAAAACAAAAACAAAAAAACTCTCATACTACTTAAGCTAAGTTCATCCTGGAGTTTCTTTATCTTCCTTGATCCTTAAGACCCTCTAATTTTGTTATGCTAGCACCCTAGCCTCTTGAGTCTTCTGGTGTGCTGAAGATAAACAGGAAAAGTTGAGAAAACTTGTCCTCTGATGCTTGCCTCTTTCTATACTCATTTTCTCCCTTGTTGAAACTCTTTGTTACTAAGATCTCTGTTTTCACCCCGAAAGAAGGAATCAAAATGGAAGAAATTTTTGCCTGTTAAAGAGGATCAAATGTTTGGCTTGCAACATTTGCAAAACTTTCTCTTAATCTAGTTTAAGGTTTTAAACTTTAATCACTAGTGTATTTACTTTCATTTTATTCATAGTATTTTAAGTATTGTGCAATTTTAATTTCTTTTCTAGGTTTTCCATTATTATGCCTCTGCTTTAGAATTTGTGCAAATGATAAAATTATCAGATCTACCCTCCTGCTATATGTCGGACATTGAATTTGAGCTGTATCCTTTCATTTACATGTCCATTTTAGATTATATTTTCTGTGTCAGATAGAATGTTCTGGTATTGTTTGGTAAATATACTTGCTAAGCATGCATTTATTTTTAGTCCATTACATTCATTGCTTTAAAGTTGATGTCCAAGTAGGCTGCCAGAATCCTTTTTGTTGGAGTTGCTAGGGAAGGAAGATCATCCTTTTGCCACATTCTGGTTATAGGATTCTATACCTATCCTGTAACACATCTTTCTCCCAAGGTAAGCACCTTTATTTTCATTCTGCATTTATTGAGTATCTGCTATGGATAGGGCTATGGAAGTGATTGTGACTCATTTTTTAAATGTACTTACAATTTTCTCTGCCTGAGCATAGATGTATTCTGTTACCTATTCTAGCATTCACTGAAATTCTGTTCTTCCTACCATTATGCCCTAAGACCCCCACATACATATTTTATGTTTTCTATTATCTTTACTATTATTTTCTTTAGTGCTTAATTTTTTTAAAATAACTTCCCTTTTTTTTAAGATCTAGGAATGGTTCTTCATGCTGTCTATGTTTTTCTTGACGTATTGTTTCTGGTGAAAAAGTCTATAACTGAAATACATCACAGCATAGGAGGCACTCACATATTCTGGGATGAATGACTCCAAAGTGCTCATTATCTTCTTGCAAATGCCTTTCTGCAGAAAGAATAAAATTTATGAAGGCTCTAGGAGAGCCTCACCCAGTTGGAAACTGTAGTTTAGCATCACTAAAGAGCAGTTAGTGGGATTTTTGTTTTTGTTTTTTGGTAGTGGTTGGGGAGAGGGTGGTGTGGGGTGAATTGTTATGAGATCATACTGGAGAGCCTGTTTTGAATCAGATTGATCAGATCCTAGAAGACTTCGGATATCGTGCTTGGCAGTTAAACTATCCTAGAGAGGATCAGGAACCACAGAGTGATTGTAAGCCAGGAAGTATCTTAATAAAAAGTAAAATTTTAGATCATTCTGCTAGGATTTTGCAAAACTTGTTAGAGCTTGAATTAAAGATGTGGCACTTGGAATGCAGCACTAGAGAAAGGTACAGGATGTTTTAAGGATGTAAAATAACCAGAATATGATGATCTGTTACATGTGGGAAGTAGAGAGACTAGAGTAGTATAAGATGATTTCCTATGTTGACATTGATGCCACTAAATTAGGTAACTTGAGAAGGGCAGGTTTCATAGGGAAAGGATTCAGGTTTGGGTAAGTTGAGTTTGAGTGGTAATGTACAATGGATAATTTTTTTATTTTTATCCCTATAATGCCTTGATTATTAGATGCTTTCTAAATATCTATTTGGAATCATGTAGCCAGCATGACAACTGGAAGTATAATTCTAGGGTTGACTTCCATACATAAGCTATTACAAATTCATCTTGTGTCTCACTTTGTCTGTTAGCAATTAGTAGCTCAGAAGATAGATAGCATTTGACATATTTGTCTCATAGAGATCCTTGCTTTAGATCAATAATTTGCAAACTGTCTTTCATGGAAAACCTAGGGCTCAGAGGGATCTCTCTTGGGTAATGGGATTGGAAGATAAGTTGAATGGATGTGGATGCAGCTTCCCCCTTTTATCAGCCAGAACAGCAGTCTTTCTATTTTAAATATTTGGCTTCCGGGTAATATCTCACTTGCAAAAAGGTATCTGCCTCCCCAAAATTGAAAAGCACACATTAAACTATTTTTCCGGTACCAGCCCACATTAGATGTTTGACCATGTTTTTTGTTTGTTTGTTTGTTAATAATATTCAGTGTACTTTTCATTGCCATTGTTTTAAGAGAACTTCTGCAACTTGCAAAAAAGCCCTTCCTCAAGCACTGCATTTCTGCGTCTAGAATAGGTGGGGGACTAAGTGGTATTGCTACTCATTACTTTTGGGGAGGAAGGAGGACTGTTAGGAATCTGTGTAGGAAAATATACTCATTTATATACTCCTGAATGTTCAGGTGTTTTTCCTGCCATTGGCATAATGGCTATATAAGTTCCAGTCTGCTGATATGTCTTTTTATATACTTAAGTAGATATAAATGCTGTAATATATATCTGCAAATATCCAATATATTTTAAACTGTTTTTTAAAAAAGATATACCTAAGAATTTTAATACACCTTTTCTTTTAGAAATGCACCTAATAGCAGAACATTTTGTTAAAATAGATTAATATAGGCTAGTATTGGAACACTATGCAGTTCTTGAATTTTTATTCAGAAGCTACAGTTTTTACAAATCTTTTGTTCTCATAGTTTATAGTAATGCTGTTCACAGTAGCATCATTTCTTGGCATATTTTCAGAATTAATCAGGAAAATAATCATCTTTGAGGAAAGGAGTAATTGTGAATTCCTACAGTTAAAATTTTTTAATAAATGAACTTAACTTGTGAAGAAAGGGAAAGGAATCAAAACTTATTTTTTTTTCACAGTTACAATTCCATTATTTCTTTAACTCCTTAGTACAGAGGATTGATGCAAAACAATACCAACCAGAATTCCATGTTGCTGTTGGAGCAGATTTCTTCTCTGTGTGGCAAGGTATAGAAGGTTTTTTTGGTTGTGTTTTGTTTTTTCAACTTAACATTTTAAGGAAGTGTGGGAAAGGGAATGTAGTGTCTTAATCTGTTTTTATATAATTAGTTGATTTCTTTAATGTTACATAACATATGAATTTGGTCCTAATTCACCTTAAATTATGTTGGGCTTCCCGTAATAATTTTAAGTACTCTGCGGACATGAAGTGATGTTTTGTTTTTAGAAGAGACTTTCCAAAATAAGTTCCATGACCAGTAATTGCTTTAAAGTTTTAAAATTTTAGAGCACATTAAATTATTGTTAACCTACTCCTTCAGCATCACGTTTCAATTCCATGAGAATGTTAATATGCTTGCATTATTTTTTCATGGTAGGGCAGTTGGGTGGAAATGAGAAAAACTTCTAAAATTTCACAGAATACTTATTTGTAAGTTTTTGTTTTTCTTCATTCTGATGATTTTAGGAAATTTGTAACTATTTTAGTAATTATACATATATTTATATATGTAAATATAATGATGTGATAAATTGGTATATTCTTAGCTACAACATGGCATTTTAAGTGGAGTCATCTATCTAAAGTCAAATACGTTGTTAATAGTAAAAAGTAAAAGTTTGTGTTTCTTTCTGGTTATTTACTGTGTTTCTATGAAGACAATTTTTAATGCACAAAATATTCATTGGCAATATTTATATCACATTTTCTTATTGTTTTAACAACCAATAGATTATTGCCAAATAGTCCTACAAGGACAAAATTATTATTATAATTATAGCAGTTTTCCCAAGGTACTATAACCAAATCCTTGTTATAATTCCCTTAGAAAATTGATGTAGTATCAGTATGGAATATGATTTTGGCTTAAGATGCTTAGCTCTGTATTGTAACTTAAATGTTGACTTTCAGCTTGTTTTTTCTATAAAATTAATGGCCTTTTGGATTGTGTGCCAAAGTATTTAGTCGGTAAAATGGACTTTGCAGGAACATTCTAAAGTATATCGTTAACCTCTGTTTTCATCTTCCAAAAATACCTGATTTTAGAAGATGTGCCAAATTTTGAAATTTTTAAAATTCCTCTTTCATTGTTTATCCAATATATATCCTACTATGTGCTAGGCATTATTCTAGCCTATGATGAATGAATCATACAAATGAAAAATTTACCCTTATGGAATTTACCTTTTGTTGGGAACAATAGAAAATAAGTATGCATGTATAATAAGAACTATGAAGAAAATAAATAGACTGAGATAAAGATTATGAGAGGAGGATGAACTTTAAATATAGATTAATAAGATTATACATCTCTACTGAAATATGTGCATACACATTTTACAAAGTGGTATAAAAAAGAGCACTGAGAATTTAAAAATTCTGTGTTCTTATTTTAACCCACATAGCCCTCTATGTAACCCTATCTAGTGACCTAATATTTTGGGGACACATTCTAGGAAATGAGAATACTTCCTGTCTTAATTATCTTCCCTTTATCGTCAAATATAAGGAAGGAAGGAATATGGTAGAGTAGAATGTCCCAAGTAGAAGAGCATGTGTTTTGGAAACTTTGGTTTAAGACCTAGTGCTGCCACTCACTGGTTCTCAGATCTTTTAATTTTAAACAGGAAATAATAATTCTTGCTTTATCTATGTGAAAGAGTGTGATGAAAGTCAAATTGGAATATTTTTTATAAACTGTAAAGTGTATAATCGATGCCTAACTAATTTTTATTATTGTCTTTTATGTTTATATGGCTCAAATGATAGACAAATATGTGAAACAGTTTCCTGAAAAGTGTAAAGCACAATATGTTCTCTAGATATTTTGAGCATAGGGTTAAGTTTTTAGAAATTAGATTTTAGAGAATTTTTCAAGTCAAGATTATCCATGTACCTATAATTTAAGCCTTAATCCGTCTGGTTATTGAAGATAGAAGCAAGCCTAAACTATTGATTTTTATTACTATCACATATTTTCATTTGTTTTGTTTTAAATGTGTTATATTAGAATGCCATGTTTATTTCTTCTTGGACCAAGACTATAAAATATTAGAACATACTTTTTATCAGTTAGGCATACATAAACAAGGACTTTGTAAATATTTTCTTAATGTAGCAAAAGGGATAATTTTTGGAAACATACGTTATATAACTTAGCTAATAGAGCTCTAAATGTGAAGCAATTTATTTGCCTTTTACATTAGATCATAATTAGTTTTCACATTTTTGAAGTTAGTTTTGAATTGCATTCTCGTTCCTTGAATTAATTCTAGCACTTTACGTCTTGGTTTTATTTATTTATTCAACAGAGTTCTTTTTTGATTGCTTACTGTGTGCCAGGTGCTTTTGCTAGGTACTGGAGAAAACAAAATGGTTTGGTATTTAAATTCTAGTGATTTATGTGATCCTAAGTCAAATTCTGAGCTAAAAAAAAAATAAAAATGTGTTGTTAGTCCCCAAATATAACTAAAAACCTCTTAGAGTAAAGCTTATTTTATTACAGCAGGAGAAGATAAGACAGGGTTGTTAGGGAATCATGCTGTCTACTAATCTTATAACCAGGATATATTTTTTTGAAGAGGGGGATTTGCAAAGGTAGAAACATGATTGCCATGGTGACTGCTTGATAGGAAGGAACGACATTGAATCAAACTTTTGAAATTCAGGTTTGAAAGATTTTTGACCTTTAAATTCTGGAGATGGGATGATAACCTAAAAGGATCACCCTTAAGTCTGCCAGAGGCCATTTAATGATTAGTATATGGGTAAGAACAAGTTATAAGAACCCAAGTTTGTTTTGAATACAGTAAAACAATTGACATACATTTATTTTGCAGGAAATTATAGTTTGTGGGATTTCTAGCATGTTTATTTTCAAATTTGTAACACATGTTTAATCAAAAGTAGGTTGTCTCAGAAATGGCCACTTCATTGACTGACAGGTCACACTGCAATTATATCATAATATAAGTTATGCATTGAACTGCATATAGCCTCCCTAAGATAATCAGGGCCCTGTTCTACAAATCCACATCAGAGCCTTGTCTGTTTTTTGGACCATATAATCTTATCATGTATGCATTTTGAGCTATGAAGTTTCATTTATCCAAGAAAGAAGAACTGGGATTTAGTGTTTAGAAAATTGGACATATATCTTTTATATTCAATGATTATTTTCCATTGGTATTTTCATTTTTTAACGTCTAATGTTTGACTTTGTAAAATACATTGGACTTTAAAGAATAATTTATGGCTATGCTAATAAACTAAAAATAAGCATATTTAATATTATCTTTCTTCCTTTGCTCCTAAACTAATATATTTGTTTTTATATCTGTTAATTATGAATGCATAAGCAAAAATAATAAATAGCAAAAAACTAGCACATTAAAATGTAAATTAACACGGTATCACATATCTCATGTAACCAATCCATGTGGATAGGACAATTAAAAGTTATTGTGTATTAGAGTTAAGATCTTTGGCAAATACCTTGCCTAAATTTCCCCAAAGTTAAAAACAGGGCGGGGCTGTTTATTGGAATGTGCTGTTTGATGTAGTTTATGTATCTAAAACAACAGGCAAAATACAGCTTTCAGAATTGCAGTTTGATTTTATTCAGTGCTTAATTAAACTGAGAATTTACCTGAATTCTGGTGATTTTTTTTGAACAAATACATTTAATAAACATCTTTATGCCCAGTTTTGGAATACAAAGATGAATAGGTTGAATTTGCTCATAAATCAATCAGAAGCTGGTGCATGTTTTCTGGCATATAATTCATTGTCTTCCTACAGTTTATACCTATTAACATTAAATATCTGTTTTCTCCAAAAAAAGGTTTCTAAATTGCTATCAAATGTATCCTTATTTTGAAGCCAGAACAGTGATCCATTCAGTCAAAAGTTTATAAAATTATGGCTATGACAAAATCTTTTGGTGAAAGGATTGCCAGCCTCTCTATAGTTTGCAAATAAAGAAATTATACTCATAACCTGAAATTAAAGCAAATATTGTGAATAATAAGGTTTCCTGAGATGTATACCTCAATGGTAAAAGGAAGCCTGTGGCTTTCTCTGTTTTTGTTTGTCTGTTTTGGCTTTTTTTTTTTTTTTTTTTTTTTTTTTTTTTAAGTGGGGAGCATTATAAATATCTGTTAAATAGGAGAAAAAAGTGTAGGAAAATGTCATATGGCACCATTCAAGAATGCATTTCAGTGTGCAATCCCTTAAATTATGTTCTGTTTTATCCAGGTTGGTGCTCTTTTCATGTTGCCTTGTACTGTTAGTAACATACTTATTCCACCTCCCAACCAACTCAGTTCGAGAAAATGGAAGGAATATATAGCTAAAAAACCTAAGGTAGTCAGTGGTAAGTAGTAAATCCTTAAATTGTTTTAACTATGCAACATAAATAATGACTTGATCAAATTTGAAATAGAGATGTTTCTTTATGAGAAAATAGTATTTCATGCTATTACTGCTGATTAAAAAGAGTTCACATCATTTTGCCTACTGTAACATAAGGTGTTACACAAGCTTATTCATTACAAATAGCAGTGATCTAAAGGGAAAACTTTTGGTTAATTAGATAGCTAATTATATTGAACATGGATTTCTTAGAGACATTTCAGTCATCAAATTTGCAAAATTAAGTGGTTCATTTATTATATGGTGAATTAAGGTAACAAACCTGTGATTACAATTTTCAGAAGCTATTAGTAGAACTTATTTATTAAACAGTTTAAATATATGCTAGGCAGTGTTTTTAGTACTTTAGAAATATTGACTCATTAAATTCTTAAAATAACTTTATAAAACTTGTTTTTATCCCTATTTTACAGATGAAGAATTTGTGACCTGGAGAAGTTACAGAACTGTTAATTGGCAGAGGCTACCCTGCCAGTTTGCCTCAGGTTAGGCTCTGCCAGTTAATAGCTCTGTAACTTCTCCAAGGATTTGAACCAGGTTCTGTGCTTACCCACTGCACTGTTGCCTTATTAATAGTTTATTACAATCAAGATTTCACTATAAAAATGAAATCCTAACTTCTGTTGTAAAATCACAGATGATCTAAATCCAAATTCTAGTATTTTCATGAGGTAATTGAGGCTCAAAATGTTGAAGTTACTTATCTGAAGTCATATGGCCAGTTATAGTGTGTTCCTTCATATTTTTGCTTGGGTGTAAGTGTTTTTTTCTTGTGTTTTTTTAAAAAAGGACAATAATTTGTTTAAATCATTTTTGAGCTGTTAGGTAGTTTTCGTGACCCATGATATGATAAAGCTAAGATCTGGAATTGAAACATGTCTGCTAGGACTGTTATAGAAGAAATCTGTAGAAATACTCCATAGAGTAAGGAATACAATTTAAAAATTGACTTATACACCATATGGGAAATAGGGAAGATGCTTGAATTCCATTTTAACAAATATTAAATTTTAAATGCCAGTCATATATCTATGTGGAAATTTAAATCTAGAGTTTAAAATTTAGATCTATATCTCTAAAGAGAGGTGAAGAATAGAAATTTAGGTTTCAAGTTCACCAGCTGTTTTGATTACATATTTGTGTAATAAACCACCCTAAAATTTAGTGACTTGAAAGAACAAATGCTTATTTGCTCTTATTTCTATACTTGAACTGGACTCATCTGGGTGGTTCTTCTGCTGATCTTGCTGGTGGTCATTTATGTGGCTTTACTGAGCTAATGGATCGTCTGGGGCTGGGCTCATCAGAGAGAAAGGGAAGGTTGGCTTTCTCTCTCCCTGTAGTCTCAGAGCCTCTTCCTTGCCACATGGTCTCTTCATGTGACCTCTCCAGCAGATGCTGGACTTTTTACACAGTGGCACGGGACTCCAAAAAGCACAAAAGTTGAGATTGCCTGGACTTAGTCACAGACCTAGCCCAGTGTCACTTCTGCTGCATTCTATTATTTAAAGTAAGTCAAAGGAATGAAGTAGTTGAAAAAAACCTATGTAGACAATGTGGCTAGAGAAGACAGCCAAGAATAGGGTCTTCAGAATTACCTGCATTTAAGGTGAAAGTAGAGGGAAAAGTTAGGAAAAGACTTACTGTATGGTATTTGGAAGACCCCAAAGGATTATGATCATTAAATCAGCATCAAAATACTGTTTACTGTGAACTTGCATTATAAAGGGCATGGTAAAAGGAGTGGGAAATAAAGGGGAGTCAAACTGGGTCTTTACACTTGAGGAAGTAGATTCATTGTCCTTTACTTTGTGGAATGTATAGTAAAGCTACAAAGGCACTTGGAAACAGAATTACAAGTCTGTTTAACTGATGATATGAAGGCAATTTACTGTATATGAAGAAGTACAGCTGTAGTCCTTCTCTACTCCTCACAGGGAATAAATGTATACCTGGTGATTTTGGCAGATGCTAAAACAAAATCAGAAATAGATTTGCTTAATGGCAATAGGGTCAATTTCATTTATAGTACATGAAATCATGGGATTATATTTATCCATTTCTCAATGTTACATATGTTTTATGTTTGAACTCATTATTATGACTTAAATATTAACATCTCTTAACTAAATTTCATTATGTTCTGGGTAGCCTGTCCAGTATTTTTTCTTTTCCTCTTGTAACATTCTCCAACTTCAAGCAATCACTTGAAGTTTTCAATTTTAAGGTAACTTATTCACTTGGAATTTACTCTTAACTAAGGTTTTTTGGATGATTTTCACTGCCGCTTTAAGAAAATTTCTTAGTGTGGCTGGATTGGTTTCTTTGTTTTTTTGTGTTGTTTTTTTTTTTGTAATTATCACCTCTCGAAATGTTGACAACTTCTGAATAAGAATAAGGCGTATATCACATGGTAATCTTAGAAGCCAGATTGTGGATTACTGATTAGGCTGTATCATTAAGGACTATCAAGCTGACACTTTATGGTATTTTTTTTTTTTTTTTTCATCTTAGAAGTAGAAACAAAATCAAATTAGACAGCTAGCTGGCGATTAATCCACTCTTCTGCCTCTACTCTTTTCTGTATAGGAAATTCTTTATCTTATTTATTCCATTGACCGAACTCCTTTTGTATAGAGTAACCAAGTTTTAGCTAGGGTAAAAGTTCTAATAACTCTTTGTTCAGGAAAACTTCATATCCCAGCCCCCCTGCCAATACCTGCCTCACCATCCCAAATAATAAACCAACTGTCAGATCATCATCCTAAACCATACTTTTCTTTCCCCATAATCTACTGAATTATACCCAGCTATTCTGATCCTGATCTCTCCAATGTTGGTCTACAGGTTCCACATCCCTCAAACTAAACTTTACACTGTTTCCTAAAAATGTTCCCTGATTTTATTGCTGTGTGATACTCACTGATTCATTTTTCAGTCTTACTTTTCACCATTTTACTGACTATTGAGTAGATAGTATCAGGAATGGTACTATGCTGTAGGGATTTAGTAGGGAACGAGAAAGACACAGTCCCTCTTATAGAACTTATACTATAGCATAGGAGATAGATACTGAAGAAGTAATTAAGTGTTACTTATTGTAACATTGTGTTTGGTAGCAACGGTCTAGGAGCAATTGCCAAGAGATATTATGTGAAAAACAGAAAGGCAGGTAATTTGAATGCTACCATTTGTGTTCAAAACAATAACTCAAGGTATATGTATGTAAGCATTAGTATATATTAAATATTCATTCTTTCAACAGATTTTTTTATTGAGTACCTACAATATACAATGCACTGTTTCATATGCTGAACTGATAGTAAATATAACAAAGTTCTTGTCCTCATGGAACTTACATTTTGCTGGAAGTAACAGATTGGAATAGTGCCTGACATAATTGGTACTCAAAAATATTTAAGAAATAATGAATGAAATATGTTATATATTTCAAGATACTAATAACTACTGTTAGAAAAATCAAAGAAAGGCTATGAATGTACTCTATCCATGCAGTGTAAACCTAGATTTATGCCTCAGTTTTTTTAGTTCCCCTAAGTTTAACATGCCATCCTTTGATGAAACAATATACATAATTTGTATTAATTTCAACATATGGTACTGCTATTTTGTGCATCAAAAATTGTTAAATATAAGCAATTTCATGTGATTTCACCTGAAATAGAGAAACAATGCCCCATTTGAAATATTTTATAAATTTTGTAAATTATAGTACCAAAAGAGTTCATTTTTATGTATATGTATAATGAATTTACAAACATTCTGTGCCCACCAAGCAGCAACTCTTCTCCCCCACTGCTCAGCCCCTGGTAACTTCATGTCTACTTTCTGTCTTTATGAATTCACTGTTTCTAAATATTTTATGTAATTGGACTTACACAGTATTTCTCTGTATGAATGTGCCTTGCCTATTTCATTTAGCATACTTTCAGGGTTCATTCATGTAGTAGCATGTATCAGAACTTCATTCCTTTTTTTGATAAATAATATTCCATTGTATGTGGGTACCACATTTTTTTTTTTTACCCATTCGTCTGTTGATGGACACTTGGGGTTGTTTCCATCTTTTAGCTATTGTGAATAATGTTAGTATCTATCTGTTTGAGTCCCTGTTTTTAGTTTCTTTGTTTATATACCTAGGAGTGGAATTGCTAGGTCATATGATAATTCTGTATTTTAACTTTCTGAGGACCTACCCATACTATTTTCCACAGTGGCTGCGCCATTTTACATTCACACCAACAGTGCAGAGCATTTCCAATTTCTCTACATCCTTTCCAACATTTTTTTAAAAGTGGCATTTGGTGAAACACCCACAAAGTATTATTAGAAAAAAATGCAAAAGAACGACACAGTAATAAAAGTATTTGCTACCAATATTGAAAGCTTACTATGTGCCAGATGCTTTGCATTTATTGTCTGATTCTTATAACAATCTTGAAAAGTATTACAAATGAGGAAACTAAGGTACAGAGAAAACACAAAACTTCTCTAAATGTCACAGCGTGGAGTCAGAATTTCCACCCAAGTCTGACTGCATCTAAAGGCCATACATGGTCTTCTTCATTACATCATGTAGAACTTCTGTTGAAGTAGTATTTTTTTTTTTAATTTTTAATGCAATTTTATTGAGATCTATTCACATACCATACAATCCATCCAAAGAATATCATCATTGGCTCCCAGCATTATCGCATAGTTGTGCAGTCATCTCCACTTGATTTTAGAACATTTTCATTACTCCAATAATCATAAGATAAAAATATAAAGGAACACACAAAATATCCTACACCCCTTATTCTCCCCTTGTTGTTGACACATGGTATTGATCTGGTACATTTCTTACTGTTGATGAGAGAATATTAAGATATTGCTGTTAATTATAGTCCATAGTTTGCAATAGGTACATTTTCTCCCAAATACACCTCTATTATTAACTCTGTAATAATGTTGTACCTTTATTCTAACTAATAAGAGAACTTTTTAATATTTGTACTGTTAATCACAGTCATTGTCCACCAGAAGATTCACTGTTGTACATTCCCATGTTTTCACCTCTAGCTTTCCTTCTAGTGACATCCATGACTCTAAACTATACCTTGCAACCAAATTCACTCACAATTCAGCATTGTTAATTATACTCACAGTAATGAGCTACTGTCACCTCTATCTGTTTCCAAATATTTAAGTTCAACCCAGTTAAACATTCTGCACATATTAAGCAGCCACTCCCCATTCTATAGCCTGATTCTATCCCCTGGCAACCTATATTCTAGATTTTATGTTTGTGAGTTTACGTATTGTAATTATGAGATCATACCATATTTGTCCTTTTGTGTCTGGCTTATTTCACTTAACATAATGTCCTCAAGGTTCATCCATGTTGTCACGTGCTTCAGGACTTCATTCCTTCTTACTGCTGAATAATATTCCGTCGTATGTACATACCACATTTTAATTATCCATTCAGTTGGGTTGTTTCCATCTTTTGGCAATTGTGACTAATGCCTCTGTGAACATCGGTATGCAAGTGGCTCTTCATGTCCCTACTTTCAGATCTTCTGGGTATATACTGAGTAGCAGAATTGCTGGGTCATGAGGCAACTCTGTACTTAGCTTTGTGAGGAACCACAGACTGTCTTCCACAGCAGCTGTACCATTTTACATTCCCACCAGCAGTGAATAAGTGTTCCTATTTCTCCACATGCTCTCCAACATTTGTGGTTTCCTGTTTGTTTAATAGTAGCCATTCTATAGGTGTGAAATGACATCTCATTGTGGTTTTGGTTTGCATTTCCCTGATAGCTAGTGACGGTAAGCATCTTTTGATGTGCTTTTTAGTCATTTGTATTTCCTCTTTGGAAAAATGTCTATTCATGTCTTTTTCCCATTTTTTTCCATCTGTTTTTTTTTAGTTCAATTTTATTGAGATATATTCAAATACCATGCAGTCATATAAAGCGTACATTCAGTTGTTCACAGTACCATTATATAGTTGTGCATTATCACCAAAATTAATTTTTTAATATATATTTTTTATTGAGATTGTTCACATACCATACAACTATCCAAAGATCCAAAGTGTACAATCAGTTGCCCATGGTACCACTATACAACTGTGCATCCATCAACACAATTAATTTTTTTTTTTCAATTTTTAGGACATTTTCATTACTCCAGAAAAGAAGTAAAGACAAAAAAAGGAAACTCAGACCCTCCCATACCCACTCCATTATTGATCCATAGTTTTGGTATACTACATTTGTTACTGTTGATGAAAGAATGTTAAAATACTACTAACTGTAGTATATAGTTTGCAATTGGTATGTATTTTTTTCCTATACGCCTCTCTATTATTAACTTCTATTTACAATGTCATACATTTGTTCTAGTTTGTGAGAGAGATTTCTAATGTTTGTAGAGTTAATCACAGACATTGTCCACCACAAGATTCACTGTTTTATACATTCCCGTCTTTTAACCTCTATCGTTTCTTCTGGTGACACGCATGACTCTGAGCTTACCCTTTCCACCACCTTCACACACCTTTCAGCACTGTTAGTTATTCTCACAATGTGCTACCATCATCCCTGTGCATTTCCAAACATTTAAATTCACTCTAGTTGAACATTCTGCTCATAATAAGCACCACTCCCCATTCCTTAGCCTCATTCTATATCTTGATAACTTATATTTCATGTCTGTGAGTTTACATATTGTAACTAGTTCATATCAGTGAGACCCTGCAATATTTGCCTTTATGTGTCTGTCTTATTTCACTCAATATAGTGCCCTCAAGATTTCTTCATCGACTCATTTCTTTTGAGATGGTTTTCTTCCCACACCATACACTCCACCCTAAGTAAACAGTCATTGGTTCCCTGTATAGTCGTGTATTTATGTATTCAGCAGCATCGCCACTATCTATATAAGGACATCTCCATTTCTTCCACAAAGACAGAGGAAGAGTCAAAGAAGGCAGAGAGGCAAAAGAAAGCAAAAGGAGAAAGGGAGAAAAAACAAACAAACAAGCAAAAAACCCAAAACTTGAAAGCTAGAAAGCGACAAATGGAAAGATATCATTAACCTAAAGTAGAATAAAGAGTCAAGACAACATCACCAATGCCAGGAATCCCATACCCTTCCCCTATTCCCCACCCCCCCCCCCATATGCATTTAAGCTTTGGTATATTGCCTTTGTTACATTAAAGGAAGCATAATACAATGTTTCCGTAAATTATAGTCTCTAGTTTGCATTGATTTATTTTCCCCCAATCCCACCCTATTTTTAACACCTTGCAATGTTGACATTCATTTGTTCTATCTCATGTAAAAACATATTTGTACGTTTTTTTATAATCGTTGAGCACCCTAGGTTTCCCTGAATTACACAGTCCCAGTCTTTATCGTTCGTCTTTTGTTCTGGTGTCCCACATGGTCCCAGCCTTCCTCTTTCAACCATATTCGCAGTCTTTCTTGTTCAGTGTACTTCCATTGCTGTCCTACTATCTCCCAAAATTGTGTTCCAAACCTCTCACTCCTGTCTTTTCCTTTCTGTCTGCAATGCTTCCTTTAGAGTTTCCTGTAGAGCAGGTATCTTGTTCACAAACTGTCATTTTCTTTGTCAGAGAATATTTTAAGCTGTCCCTCATTTTTGAAGGATAGATTTGCTGGATATATGATTCTTGGTTGGTAGTTTTTCTCTTTCAGTATCTTAAATATATCACACCACTTCCTTCTTGCCCCCATGGTTTCTGTTAAGAAATCAGCACATAGTCTTATCAAGCTTCCTTTGTATGTGATAGATTGTTTCTCTCTTGCTGCTTTCAGGATTCTCTCTTTATCTTTGATGTTTGATAATCTGATTATTAAGTGTCTTGGTGTAGGCCTATTCAGATCTATTCTGTTAGGGGTACGCGGCGCTTCTTGGATCCGTAATTTTATGTCTTTCATAAGAGATGGGAAATTTTCATTGATTATTTCCTCTATTATTGCTTCTGCCCCTTTTCCCCTCTCTTTTCCTTCTGGGACACCACTGATACGTAAATTCTTGCTTTTCATTTTGTCCTTGAGTTCCCAGAGATGTTGCTCATATTTTTCTATTCTTTTCTCTATACATTCTTTTGTGTGTAGGCTTTCAGGTGCCTTGTGCTCTAGTTCCTGAGTTTTCTTCTGCCTCTTGAGATCTGCTGTTGTATGTTTCCACTGTGTCTTTCACCTCCTGTGTTGTGCCTTTCGTTTCCATAGATTCTGCCAATTGGTTTTTTGAACTTTCAATTTCTACCTTATGTACACCCAGTGTTTACATTATACGGTTCAGCTCTTTTGCTATATCTTCCCTGAAATTTTTGAATTGACTTATTAGCTGTTTCAATTCCTGTATCTCAGTTGAAGTGTAATTTTGTTCCTTTGACTGGGCCATAACTTTATTTTTCTTAGTGTAGGTTGTAGCTTTCTGTTGTCTAGGCATGGTTTCCTTGGTTACCCTAGTCAGGTTTTCCCAGACCAGAACGGGCTCAGGTCCCAGAAAGAAGAAATATTCAGTATCAGGATGTGTCTTAGAAAATTGGTACACCCTGTAATGCCTCGGGTCACTGTGCTTTTCTGCCCAGCAAGTAGCGCCTGTCAGGAGGTGTAGCCTGTGGCTCTTTTCCCCCAGGCTCTGGGGTCTGGTTCCGAATGGAAGGCAGGTAGTAGAGCTGGGCCCCACCCCTTTCCTCTTAGAGAAGATAGACCCCCTAGGGAGAGGTCATTGGCATTTCAGTGGTCTCTCTCTGCCTGTGCTATCTCCACCCTTGTCTGGGTTAGAGCACTGGGAACTGAAAATGGCTGAGGCTTTCTCCACTGAGCCTAAACAGAGACTGAAAGTCCCCTTCAGGGCTAGTCTGTGGCGACCCTCTGGCTCTCAAGGTCAGATGTCACCCAAAGCCTCTGTCTGCTTGTTGGGGATTCATAGCTCATAGTGAGCAGTCCACAGTCACTAATTAAAACCCCAGTTGGAGCTCAGCTGAGCTATACTCACTTGCTGGGAGAGAGCTTCTCTCCAGCACCATGAGGCTTTGCAGCTTGGGCTGTTGGGGGAGGGGTCTCCTGGCTTGGATCCGCAGTTTTTACTTACAGATTTTATGCTGTTGTGTCTGGCATTCCTCCCAATTCAGGTTGGTGTATGATGAGTGGATGGTCACATTTGTCCCCCTGAAGTTATTCTGGATTATTTACTAGTTGTTCCTGTTTTTTTTATTAGTTGTTCCAGGGGGACTAACTAGCTTCCACTCCTCTCTGTGCCACCATCTTAGATCCTCCTCTTTTTCCCATTTTTAAATTGTGCTGTGCGTCTTTTTATTGTTGAGTTGTAGGATTTCTTTACATCTTCTGGCTATCAAACCCTTATCAGATATGTAGTTTCCCCATTGAGTCGGCTGCCTTTTCACCCTTTTGACAAAGTCCTTTGAAGTGCAGAAGTTTCAATTTTGAAGCATTCCCATTTATCTATTTTTTCTTTCATTGCTTGTGCTTTGGGTATAAGGTCTAGGAAACTACTTCCTATCATTAGATCTTGAAGATGTTTCCCTATGTTTTCTTCTAGGAGTTTTATGGTATTGGCTCTTATATTTAGGTCTTTGATCCATTTTTAGTTAATTTTTGTACATGATGTGAGATAGGTGTTCTTTTTCATTATTTGAATATGGATATCCATTTCTCCCAACACTTTATTGCAGAGACTGTTCTGGCACAGTTGAATAGATTTGAGTTGATTTGGGAGCTTTGTCAAAAATCAGTTTACCATAGATCTGATGGTCTATTTCTTAACTCTCAATTTACTTCTGTTGATCAATATGTCTATTATTATGCCAGTACCATGCTGTTTTGACTGCTGTGGCTTTATAATAAGCTCGAAAGTCCAGAAGTGTAAGTCTTCCCACTTCATTATTCTTTTTTCAAGATATTTTTGGTTATGTGAGGTCCCTTACCCTCCCAAATAAATTTGATAATTAGCCTTTAAATTTCTGCAAAGTAGGCTATTGGAATTTTGATTGGTATTGCACTGAATCTTTATATCAATTTGGGTATAATGGATACCTTAACAATATTTAACCTTCTAATCCATGAACATGGGATGTCTTTCCATTTATTTAGGTCTTCTGATTTCTTTTAGCGATGTTTTGTAGTTGTCTGTAAAGGTCCTTTATATCCTTAGTTAAGTTTATTCCTAGATATTTAATTCTTTTAGTTGCTATTGTAAATGAAATTTTTTTTCTTGATTACCTCCTTGGATAGCTTATTACTAGTGTATTGAAACACTATTGATTTTTGCATGTTGAACTTGTATCCTGCCACTTTGCTGAATTCTTTCATCACCTCTGGTAGCTTTGTCATAGTTTTTAAGGGATTTTCTAAATATAGGATCATGTTATCAGCAAATAATGGAAGTTTAACTTCTTCCTTTCCAATTTGTATGTATGTATGTATGTATTTATTTATTGCCTAATTGCCCTAGGTAGAACTTATAGAACAATGTTGAATAACAGTGGTGACAGTGGGCATCCTTATTTTGTTTCCTATCTAAGAGGGAAAGCTTTCAGTCACTCACTGTTGAGTACAATGTTAGCAGTGAGTTTTTTCTATGTGCCCTTTATCATACTGAGGAAGTTTCCTTTGATTCCTGCCTTTTGAAGTGTTTTTATCAAGAAAGGATGCTGAATTTTGTCATATGCCTTTTCTACATCAATTGAGATGATCATGTGATGTTTCCCTTTCAATTTGTTGATGTAATATATTACATTAATTAATTTTCTGTGTTGAGCCACCCTTACCTACCTGGAATAAAACCTACTTGGTCATGGTCTGTAATTCTTTTAATGTGCTGTTGGATTCAGTTTGCAAGTATTTTGTTTAGAATTTTCGCATCTATATTCATTAGAGAGATTGGTCTGTAGTTTTCTGTTTCTTGTAGTGTCTGTATCAGGCTTTGGTATTAGGATGGCTTCATAGAACCAGTTAGGTAATGTTCCCTCTTCTTCATTTTTTGCAAGAGTTTGAGCAGGAATGGTATTAATTCTTCTTGAAATGCTTGGTAAAATCTCCCTGTGAAGCGATCTGGACCTGGGTTTTTCTTTGTTTGAAGATTTTTGATGATTGATTGAATCTCTTTACTTAAGATTGGTTTTTTTTTTTTTTTTTTTGAGGTCTTCTATTTCTTCTTGAGTCAGTGTAGGTTGTTCATGTGTTTCTAGAAAGTTGTCCGTTTCATCTAAGTTGTCTAGTTTGTTAGCATATAGTTGTTCATAGTAACCTCTTTAAGATCTTTTTATTTCTTTGGGGTCTGTGTTAATACCCCCACCCCAAATTTCTGATTTTATTTATTTGTGTCTTCTCTCTTTTTGTCTTTGTCAATCTAGCTAAAGTTTTGTCAATTTTATTTATCTTCTCAAAAAACCAACTTTTGGTTTTATTGATTCGATTGTTTTCTGTTCTCCGTTTCATTTATTTCTACTCTAATCTTTGTTGTTTCTTCCTTTCTGCTTGCTTTGGGATTAGTTTGCTGTTATTTCTCTAGTTCTCCAGTTATGTTAGGTCTTTGATTTTAGCTCTTTCTTGCTTTTATTGTAGGCATTTAGGGCTACAAATTTCCCACTCAGAACTTCCTTTGCTACATCCCATAGATTTTGATATGTTAGGTTCTCATTTTCATTCATCTTGAGATATTTACTGATTTATCTTGCAATTTCTTCTTTGACCCACTGATTAAGAGCCTGTTGTTTAACCTCTATATATTTGCAAAACTTCTGTTTCTCCAGTGGTTATTGATTTCCAGCTTCATTCCATTATGATCAGAGAAAAGCCTTTGTATAATTTCAATCCTTTTAAATTTATTAAGACCTGTTTTGTGCCCTAGCATGTGGTCTATCCTGGAGAATGTTCCATGAGCGCTTGAGAAGAATGTATATCTTGATATTTTTGGGTGCAATATTCTATGTTTGTCTGTTAGATCTAGTTCATTTATCATATTATTTAGGCTCTCTCTTTATTGATCCTCTGTTTAGATGTTCTCTCTGTTGTAGAGTGGTTTGTTGAAGTCTCCCACTGTTATTGTAGAGGTGTCTGTTACTCCCTTGAGTTTTGTCAGTGTTTGCCTCATGTACTTTGGGGTACCTTGATTAGGTATATAAGTATTTATTATTGTTATTTCTTCTTGGGGAATTGTCTCTTTTATTAATATATAGTGTCCTTCTTTGTCTCATATAACATTTTTGCATTTGAAGTCTATTTTATTTGATATTAGTATAAGTACCCCAGCTCTTTTTTTTTCTTTTCTTTTCTTTTTTTTTTTTTTTTGTTACTGCTTGCATGGAATATCTTTTTCCATCCATTCACTTTCAGCATATTTGTATCTTGGTTCTAAAAGGAGTCTCTTGTAAACAGCATATACTTGGATCATATTTTTTTAATCCATTCTGCCAATCTGTGTCTTTTGATTGGGGAGTTTAATCCATTAACATTCAATGTTATTACTGTAAAAGCCACCCTTACTTCAACCATTTTATCCTTTGTCTTTTATTTGTCAATCTATTATTTTTTTGTCTTTTTATCCTTTCAGTTACCTTTACTGATAGTCATCACTTCTATTCTTTCCTACAAATCTCTCTTTCCTTTTTTTTTTTTTTTTTCCTCAGCAGAACTCCCTTTAGTGTTTCTTGCAGAGCGGGTCTCTTGTTAACAAACTCTCTCAGCTTTTGTTTATCTATGAATATTTTAAGCTCCCCCTCGCTTTTGAAGGACAGTTTTGCTGGATAAAGAATTCTTGGCTTGCAATTTTTCCCTTTCAGTATCTTAAATGTATCATACCTTCTCACCTCCATGGTGTCTGATGAGGAGTCAGTGCTTAGCCTTATGTGGCTTCATTCATACGTGGTGAGTGACTTTTCTCTTGCTGCTTTCAGGATTCTCTCCTTTTTGGCTTTTGACAGTCTGATTAGTATATGTCTTGGAGTGGATCTATTTGAATTTATTCTATTTGGTGTACGCTGGGCTTCTTGGATTTGTAGATTTATGTCTTTTAAAAGGATTGGGAAATTTTCAGCTGTTAGGTCCTCACATATTCTTCCTGTCCCTTTATCCTTCTCTTCTCCTTCTGGGCCACCTATAATGTGTGTATTTGTGCACTCCGCATTGTCAATCATTTCTCTGAGTCCCAGCGCAAATTTTTCCATTTTTTCCCTCCATTTGTTCTTTTGCATATTTGAGTTTGGGTGCTCTGTCCTCTAGTTTGCATATCCTTTATTCTACCTCTTCAAATCTGCTGTTGTGTGTCTCTAGTACAGTTTAAATTTCATCTACCGTGTCTTTCATTTCTATAAGATCTGCTATTTTTTATGTAATCTTTCAAATTCTTCTTTATGCTCTCCTAGCATAAATCCTTTATCTCTTTAGCCATCTTTTTGAAATTATTTAGGAGTTTTTTTTTTACTATCTTTGATTACTTGTTCCAACTTCCCTATTTCCTTGGACTTTTTAATTTGATAATTTGGTTGGTTGTATCTTGTTTCTTAATGTGCTTTGCAATTTTTTGGTGGTTTCTGAGCATCTGATTATCTTGGTAAGATTATTTTGGAAAGTTGGTTTTCGTCTTGTCTAAGATTTTGTTGTGATTGGGTTTATATTGAAGGTTTCCTTTGGCACTTGGTTTGTCAATATTTCACAGCCAAACCAGGACCGCTGTCCCATGCAGGGGGTGCAGACCTGTATCAAAGGGCCCATAATTCTCAGTCGTAGTTTCTCTGTTTGTTTGTTGTTTTTTTTTGTACATTTCTTCCTTGTTTGTTGCAATTGTCTGTCCCTGGCCTCCTGAGCTGCAGAACCACTGCTTTGGATAATACCTGCCTGTTCTCTAGGTGATTTTGGTGGAGCAGTAAGTTCTGCCTCTCCTTATTCCACCATATCCCTGGAAGTCTCTGAAGTATCCACTTTTAATTGAATTGACACTGGTACTCCTATAAAAGTAGTTGCTTCATGTTGCTTTAGAGGAGGAATCATTACTATGAAACTAATCTCAAAAGCAGCTGGTAGCCAAGAAAGGAGAATAATTTACTAGCCTGAGAATACACAGAAACTAAAGTTCTCTGAAGTAGTATTTAAGAACCTGTCTTTCTCATTTTGTGCTTTTACACTTGTGGAAGTCATTTATTCTTTTGTAGCAAGATAATAGTGTCTGATAATTCTGTAATTCTATGTCTAGTGTTCCCTCATTTTTTTCTTTTATTGTAATTCCTTTGAAAGAAAAATATTTTAAAGAAACTTTTGGCAAAAATCATGTCTTATTGTTTTGTTGACAGACATGTCTTAATAAAAATATTTTTAAAGCAACTAGACTAATAAGAATTTATGAAATGTTTTGAAATAACGAAGGATGTGTCTTCACATTCAAAACAGCATGATGAAAATGTTTTAAAATAATGGATTGAAATCAATAAGGTTAAAATGATATAGTGTAAAAGGTCTTTAAAAAATTTACATGCTGAAAAACAGTTTAAAAACTCTGATAAAGGTACAGGGAGAAATTTTAATGTTTGAGACAAAATATTCCATCAGTCAATAAGTATCTGTTTGTTTTGTGGCTACTGTGTGCAATGCATTATTCTAGATGCTATGGATACAGTGATGAACAAGACAAAGTCCCTCTCCACTTGATGCTTCTTGGAGTTGAGGAAGGGGAGAGAAAAGCAGCCTTTGTCAGTGACAGAATAGCTGAATTTTCCTAACAGAAGCTGAGAAATTTTTTGCATTTGTACTTATGAACTCTGCAGCCAGAGTGTGGGGCATTTTATATTTTCAAAATAACTAGGGGAACTACTAACAGTTGCTTGATAAAAGTTAAGTATGCTAAGCTCCTTCAAGAGAAAGTTCACCACAATGCAGAACTGTTCCACTCAAAATGCTGATGGCAACCTATTGAATATATTTGTGAGAAAAAAAATAAGAAAACTGAAATTATGGAATTAATAATAACTTTGCTAGTGTTAAAAAGGAAAGGGCTGTGGACTTGAAGGTAGGCCCAGGCAAAGAGTCATTTGATCCCTTGCTCTTCAAAAATTGTGCTTAATGGAACAGCATTGACATCACCCAGGAGAATTAAAAATGCAGACTTTATAGGCCCTACCTGCATATTTTGAATCAGAATCTACATTTTAACAAATTTGTCAGATGGTTCATATGCACAATAAAGTTTGAGACATATTGATTTAATTTCTCTAGACTAGTAATCTCAACTTGTGGGCTAAAGAGAAGATATCATTTCAGAATTACCTGAGGATATTGTGGCACTCTGAAGAGGTCAGTTATTTATTTATGTAAAAAATAAGCCTAAAACTGGACAAAATTGTCAAAAACAACCATTTCAGAGCACTGGAAGTTGACTAAAATCTGACAACAATTTGAGAAATATTTTCCTTTTGAAAATCTAGAAATTTTGTTCTTTGCCTTGGATCTCCTTATTACCCCACTCCCAATCCCAGCAATAATAGTAGTTTTACCAATGTGTGGCTTGTTAAAGGCAGCAGTTTTGCTGCCACCTGGGGTAAAAGCCTCAATTTGGGGCAGGAGGTGAAATCCCATAGTTTTGCCCTCTGAATGTGGCTAACTTGGAAACAAGAAAAACCCTCAGCTTTGTGGGTTTAAAGGTTGTTGTCCCTGTTGGGGTGATCAGTGATCAGTCGGAAACTTAACTGGTAGATTCTGGAAATGAAGAGAATTATAGAGTGTCTGAAATAAGTCTGTACACATTCCTGGCTGACTAAGATACTATTTCTGTGTTCAGGGGGGACCCAAGAGAGCCTAGTACAAAATCAAAACCATTCACCATCCCACACACAGATTGACCTGCAGAGGGTAGAAGTCTTCTAAAGGGTTTGAATTATTTGAGCACCATTTCTGCCCAAAATATTGGCTGACCACTAAGCTATGCAGACACAGGTGTGCCCTGGGAAGCCAGTTTAAAAAATAAGAACAAAAAAACAGCAGAGATACTAGTAGCTGCATATCATAGGAAAGACATTACAGAATTTGTGTCCAACAGGTTACTTAAAAAAAGGGGGGAGGGGGGAATAAATCCCTCAACAAAAAGAAAGAAAAAGAAAAGTGAAAGAATCCAGATGCTAAAACATGGTATCAAATATGCCCAATTTTCAATCAAAAATTACAAGACATGAAAACAAACAGGAAAGTGTGACCCATATTCAGAAAAAAAAGCAGTCAACAGAAATTGACTACCAATGTTCCTTGTCAGAATTAACAGAACAACTTCAGAGTAGCTATTATAAATATATTCAGAGAATTAAAGTATGATTACAATGACTCAAATAATAAATTCCAATAGAAAAATAAAAATATAAATTAGGGCAAAATAGAAATTCTAGAATTAAAACGTGGAAAATCCTTAATCTAAAATTCACTAGATAGGTTCCACAGCAGATTGATAAGGTGGAAGAGTCAGTGACTTTGAAAGTAGATTATTAGAAGAGAAAAATAGACTGTAGAAAAATGAACTGTGCCTCTGAGAACTTGCGGGACATTAAGCATGCCAGTATAAATAGAAAGAGTACAGAGGGTTAGAGAAAGAAAAGAGTAGGAAAACTATTTAGAGAAATGATGATAGAAAACCTCCTAAATTTGATGGAAAAACAAAACAAAACAAAACAAACTAATCTGTAGTCCCAAGAAGCTCAGCGAAAACATTAAGGAGGATAAAAATAAAGATAACCATGTCTGGGCATATATGGTCAATCTGCTGAAAGCCGAAATGAAAGAGAAAATTTTGAAAACAGCAAGAGAAAAATAATGCCGCTCAGCTTTCTTATCATTGCTGTTTACATGACATATCTTTTTCCATACTTTTACTTTCAACCTGTTTGCATCTTTGAATCTAAAGTGTATCTCCTCTAAACAGCATATGGTTATATATTGCTTTTTAAATCATCTGACAATCTCTGCCTTATGATTGGATTGTTTAATCTGTTTACATTTCATGTTATTGATATATTTGTATTTATACCTGCCATTTTACTGTTTATTTTCCATATAACATGTCTTTTTTTGTTGCCCTCTCCTCTTCTGCCTTCGTTTGCATTAAGTGAATATTTTCAGGTGTAACACTTTAATCCTTTTAATGATTTTATCTCACTATATATTTTGAATTTTTTTCCTAGTGATTTATCTAGGGGTACCATATTTATTTAAACTTACTTCAGATTCCAGTGACATATAGAAACATTTTTTTTATCTTTATTCCTTCTTTTCCCTTTTTGTGCTGTTACTGTTGGACATATTACATCTCTGTTACAAACCTAAAAATACGTATAATTATTACTTTATAGAATTATATGTCTATTAAAGAAGTTGAGAAAAGAAAGGAGAGCAAGTATGTATTTGTCTGAACAGTTTCATTTACCATTTCTGGTTGTCTTATTTTGTCCTGTGGATTTGAGTTATCATCTTATATCACTTCTTTACTCCAATACAACTTTTTTCTCACCTTTCTTCTTTGTGCTGTTGTCAAATATATTACATTTCTATATGTTATAGGCCCAAATCAGTTAAGAGAAGAAAGTAGAAGAAATGCACATTTTTACTGCTCTTTGTATAATAAGATAATTACCTTTATTTATTCTTGTTGGTTTGAATTATCTTCTGGGTTCACTTGATGTTAGCCTGAAAAACTTAACTTTAGTATTTCTGTAAGGCAAGTTTGCTAGCAGTGAGTTCTTGGTGTTTGTTTACCTGGGAATGTCTTTATTTTGCCTTCATTTTTGAAAATAGTTTTGCTAGATGTAAGATTCTTGGTTGATGATTTTTTCCCTATAGCATGTTAAATATGTCATCCCACTACCTTCTGGCCTCCATTATTTCTGGTTTGTTTGTTTCTTGTTTTTTTTTCCCCCAGCAAATGACAGCATTAATAGTTATACAGCCCAAGGTTCCCAGAAGAGCAGGGGAAGAGATCTCCTCATGGTCAGTCCTCCAGGGAGGTCATCTGCTCCAGTCAAGATCATTGGATAGCAGCTTCACACATCCTGCTTCACATCAGGGATGAGGGACACTTGTGCTGCCTGAGTATTGGGTTTTTATACATCCCAGGTGGCCTCCATTATTTCTGATGAGAATTCAGCTGTTAATTTTCTTTGGGGGGGGGGGGGTCCCTTGTAAGTGATGAGTCATTTTTCTCTTGGAGCTTTAAGGACTTGTCTTTTCAGCATTTTTATATGATATGTCTGTGTGTGAATCTCTTTGCATTTATCCTGTTTGGAATGTGTTGAACTTCTTGGATGTGTGAATTTAATTTTTTTTTTCCAAATTTAGGAAGTTTTTCAGCCTTATTTCTTATAATGTTTTTCTGCCCCTTTATCTCTGATATCTACTTCTAGGACTCAAGTTATTTGCTTAATGGTGTTCCGTATTTCTCTGGGACTCTGTTCATTTGTTTTTATTTCCTTCTGTTCTTCAGGTTTAATCTTTATTGATCTATATGTAATTTTACTGGATATTTCTTATGTCAGTTTGTGAGTTTTTCATTTCAGTTATTGTAGTTCTCCACTCCAGACTTCCATGTGGTTCATTTAGATAATTTCTGCCTCTTTATTAACACTTACTGTGATGAGGCATTGCATTATACCTTCCTCTACTTTGTTAAAAATGGTGTCCTTTGGTTCTTTGAACATACTTTCAATGACTGCTTTGACATCTTCGCCTGTTAAATCTGACATCTGATCCTTCTCATGTTTTCCTGTGTATGCATCACACTTTCCTGTTTCATTGCATGTCTCATAATTTTTTTGTTGAAAATTGGACATTTTAGGTAATATATTGTATTAACTGATTACTGATTCCTCTTCCCCTTCTCCTGGGTTTGTTTTTATTTTTGTTTGCTTTTTGCTTGTTTATTTGTTTTATGAATTGACTAGGTGATTTTAGCAAAGTCTATGTCCTCTGCAGTGTAAATCCTTTGGTATTATTCCTAGAAGGGAGCAACCTTCGGTGTGTTTGTATTCACCATGGGATGACAGTGAGTTTAGCAGTGTTCTCTTTGACTTTCTCTTTCACTTGTCTCTTTGTTGAGACATCTGCCTCATTTGGTGTACCCCACTGTTAGGTTCCACTAACTGCCATCCAATTGCTCTGTTGTTTTTACTAATACTCTGGGGCTTAAATTGCTCCATCACAGTCTGATCCAGTTAAATTTGGGCAGTGATAGTTTTTGTGGCCAGTTCTTTGAAATTTGTTCTGACACCAGACTGGTTCTTCTTAGTTGTCTTTTTTTCCCTAGTTCTCTATGGTGAGCTAGGTGGCCAATTTTTTGTTTCTTTTAAGTAGACCTACCAGATTTTTTTTTATTATTGCTTTTTATCAAAATCTTTATTGTTTTTGAGAGTGCCCTTTGGCTTGAACTTGCCCAAACTCTGTTTCAGATAAAATCAGTTCCTTTGGGGAGAGCTTTAGATCCCTCTGTTCTTTTGGTCTGCCTTTCCCCTGGGAAAATCTCTGAGCCACTACTTTGGGTGCTGGGTGGAGTGGTAGCCTCTAGTCTTCTTCACTTACCTCTCCTGTTGTAAAACCTCTGCCCTATGAGCAAACTGGGGCAAGGGCAGTCGGTTCCCAGTTTTCTCGGCATATCTTGTTTGGCGTTGAGTCTCTGCCTATGAGTAGGGAGTCTGGAGGAAAGGAATTCCCATACTGTCATCACATTCAATAGAAATATAGCCTCTTCAGTGCAGAGTTGGATGATATGAGAAATTCTGGCAGCTTATTCCCTCCTGGTGAGATACAATACCCCTTGATAGGGAACTACTTGAGTGGGTGCCCTATATTCTTGGCCACACCCATTCCAAGTGAAGCTTTAGTCAAGCTGAGCTGGGAGTGGCGTGAGGAAGGATCGGGTCATGGTTTAAGTGCTCTAACCATTCTTAACCAAATTTTAGTATATTTAGTATATTAGTTTGCTTACTTTTATAAAAGTTTCTTCATTTGCTGTATATCTTTAGGACAATACCCATAGATTTTAGGTGTTTTTAAAGTAGTTTTCACCAGTTATGTTTGTTTCACTGGGGAGTGGGTCTACAGAGATCCTCACCCTGCCTTCCCAGAGAGTTCTTAAGATAAATTTAAGTTGAAGAGAGACATAGATACTTTTTTTAAGAGGTAACTGTTACTGTCCTAATGTGTTGCATTGAATTGGTACAATCAATCAGGAACAAATTACATTGCCTAGGGAGGATGCATTGGCCACAAGGAGATGAAGCAAGGGCAAAATCTTGCATTTTATGAGGATTTGAAGAAGCAAATAAAGAAGATTAAAAAGGAATCATCGAAAAAAGGGAATGGAAATGGAGGCAGGGCAACATGGCAGACTGGTGAGCTGTATGTTTTAGTTACTCCTCCAGGAAAGTAGGTAGAAAGCCAGGAACTGCGTGGACTGGACACCACAGAGCAATCTGACTTTGGGCATACTTCATACAACACTCATGAAAACGTGGAACTGCTGAGATCAGCGAAATCTGTAAGTTTTTGCGGCCAGGGGACCCGCGCCCCTCCCTGCCAGGCTCAGTCCCGGGGGAGGAGGGGCTGTCAGCTCCGGGAAGGAGAAGGGAGAACTGCAGTGGCTGCCCTTATCGGAAACTCATTCTACTGATTCAAACTCCAACCATAGATAGACTGAGACCAGACACCAGAGAATCTGAGAGCAGCCAGCCCAGCAGAGAGGAGACAAGCATAGAAAAAAAACAACACGAAAAACTCCAAAATAAAAGCAGAGGATTTTTCAAGTTCTGGTGAACACAGAAAGGGGAAGGGCCCTGAGGCGCATATGCAAATCCTGAAGAAAAGCTGATCTCTCTGCCCTGTGGACCTTTCCTTAATGGCCCTGGTTGCTTTGTCTCTTAGCATTTCAATAACCCATTAGATCTCTGAGGAGGGCCCATTTTTTTTTTGTTTTTTTTTTTAATCCTTTTTTCTTTTTCTAAAACAATTACTCTAAGAAGCCCAATACAGAAAGCTTCAAAGACTTGCAATTTGGGCAGGTCAAGTCAAGAGCAGAACTAGGAGAGCTCTGAGACAAAATGCAATAATCCAGTGGCTGAGAAAATTCACTAAACACCACAACTTCCCAAGAAAAGGGGGGTGTCCGCTCACAGCCATCATCCTGGTGGACAGGAAACACTCCTGCCCATCCCCAGCCCCATAGCCCAGAACTGCCCCAGACAACCCAGTGTGACGGAAGTGCTTCAAATAACAGGCACACACCACAAAACTGGGCGTGGACATTAGCCTTCCCCGCAACCTCAGCTCATTGTCCCAGAGTTGGGAAGGTAGAGCAGTGTGAATTAACAAAGCCCCATTCAGCCATCATTTCAGCAGACTGGGAGCCTCCCTACACAGCCCAGCAGCCCAGAACTGCCCTGGGGGGACGGCACTCACCTGTGACATAGCACAGTCATCCCTCAACAGAGGACCCGGGGTGCACGGCCTGGAAGAGGGGCCCACTTGCAAGTCTCAGGAGCCATATGCCAATACCAAGGACTTGTGGGTCAGTGGCAGAGACAAACTGTGGCAGGACTGAACTGAAGGATTAGACTATTGCAGCAGCTTTAAAACTCTAGGATCACCAGGGAGATTTGATTGTTAGAGCCACCCCCCCCTCCCTGACTGCCCAGAAACACGCCCCATATACAGGGCAGGCAACACCAACTACACACGCAAGCTTGGTACACCAATTGGACCCCACAAGACTCACTCCCCCACTCACCAAAAAGGCTAAGCAGGGGAGAACTGGCTTGTGGAGAACAGGTGGCTCGTGGATGCCACCTGCTGGTTAGTTAGAGAAAGTGTACTCCACGAAGCTGTAGATCTGATAAATTAGAGATAAGGACTTCAATTGGTCTACAAATCCTAAAAGAACCCTATCAAGTTCAGCAAATGCCACGAGGCCAAAAACAACAGAAAATTATAAAGCATATGAAAAAACCAGACGATATGGATAACCCAAGCCCAAGCACCCAAATCAAAAGACCAGAAGAGACACAGCATCTAGAGCAGCTACTCAAAGAACTAAAGATGAACAATGAGACCATAGTACGGGAGATAAAGGAAATCAAGAAGACCCTAGAAGAGCATAAAGAAGACATTGCAAGACTAAAGGAAAAAATGGATGATCTTATGGAAATTAAAGAAACTGTTGACCAAATTAAAAAGATTCTGGACACTCATAGTACAAGACTAGAGGAAGTTGAACAACGAATCAGTGACCTCGAAGATGACAGAATGGAAAATGAAAGCATAAAAGAAAGAATGGGGAAAAAAATTGAAAAAATCGAAATGGACCTCAGGGATATGATAGATAATATGAAACGTCCAAATATAAGACTCATTGGTGTCCCAGAAGGGGAAGAAAAGGGTAAAGGTCTAGGAAGAGTATTCAAAGAAATTGTTGGGGAAAACTTCCCAAATCTCCTAAACAACATAAATACACAAAAAGGAATCATCAAAGTGAGAGGAAAGCAGGGAGATGCCAAGAAAGGAGGACCTTTCTAAAGGAAAAGTTCGTGGAATGCTTTTTAAGCATTCCTTGAGGCTGGGCCAGATCCTACTTCAGGAGTTCTTAATTATTTTGCAGTCCTTTCAAGAGGTTTCTCATTCTCCAAGATCCCTTGTATCTCTTCATATGGAGTCATATAAAGAATTCTTTAGCTTTATGTGATCATTTGCAGATTATTGTCTTTCTATCAGTATTCCAAGAAAATCTCCATTTTTGATGCTCACACTATATTTTACTCTTCTGTCTTCATGAATCAGTTGATATTTATTGAATACTTACTATGTACTAAATACCATAGCTATTGGGGCTTTGAAGTTGGCTATGATGTGTCCCTTACTGTCAAGGAGTTTATAGTGGCATTAATCAGTTTATTCCTCACTGTTTTATTTGACTATGATCCCTGACACTTTCTTCCTCTTTATCCTAATTCCTGACGTTAGCATTCAGTTGATTAACCCAGATATCGTAGCCACACAATTCCTTGAACATTTTTCTCTGAGTGCCCTTTCTCATTCTTCAGTAATCCACTTTTAGCATCCATTTTCACCTTGTTATTACCAAGATATTTCTTATGTAAATACAAATATAAAAATGTAACTGTAACTAAATGTTAATGTTTTATAATAGTGTATGTTATTCTGTTATTTATATGCAGCTTTTATCTTTTAGTATAGCTGATGGGTAAGTAAATTAAATTTTGAGTACCTTTTTTTTTTTTGCATTTAATGTTTATTTTGTCAAGCCACATACATAATTTAAAGAGTCAAAAACTTGTTATGATGCTTGTTATGAAAAATACAGTCACTCTGCTAATGGATATAGAGTCTCTTTTTGAGTATGAAAATATTCTAAAATTAGATTTAGTGATGATAGCACAACTCTGAATATATTGAAAACCATTAAGTTGTATACTTTAAATGAGTAAATTGTATAGTGTTCTGGTTTGTTAATGCTGCCGTTATGCAAAATATCAGAAATGGATTGGCTTTTATAAAGGGGGTTTATTTGGTTACAAAGTTACAGTCTGATAGCAATAAGAATGTCCAAATGAAGGCATCAACATATGTATACCTTCACCAAAGGAAGGCCAATGGCATCTCTGTTAGCTGGCAAGGCACGTGGCTGGCTTCTGCTGATCCCAGGTTGTGTTCCAGCTCCATCCTCAGCTCCTGTGCATTTTTCAAAGTGTCTCTCTTGGCTGCAGCGCCTTCTTCTGTTTGTGAGCACTTTTATAGGACTCCAGTGATTCAATTAAGACCCACCCTGAATGGGTCAGGTAACACCTCCATGGAAATTATCCAAACAAAGGTCTTGCCCACAGTTGATTGAGTCGCATCTTCATGGAAACACTCAAATGATTCCAACCTGATCAACACTAATACAACTGCCCCCACAAGATTGCATCAAATAACATGGTGTTGGGGGACATAATCATCCAAATTGGCACATATACTATGTGAATTATTTCTCAAAGATATTTTTTAAAGTAGTCACTTCTGAAATGGCAGATTAGGAAAGGCAGAGCAAACTTTTCCTCTGTGAAAAAAAAAAAAAACAGACAAAGAGCAGAAAGTGCCCCAGAGAGACTGCGCTTGAAAAGACGGGGTGAGTGTGTTCGGCTGGGACTGGTGGCTGGAGTCGGCTGCCGAGCATGGAAGGGAGCATCTTTTCACATCCCGTGTTCCCATTTCAGCAGTTGGCTGGGAAGATAACCCTTTGCTGCCCTGCAACCAAGAGCTCCTATGAGAGAACTTGGGATTTGGTGGATTTGTGGTAACTGCATTCACTCTTCCTCCACGGAAGCCCATGGTATGCTGAGAGGCAAGTGCACTGCACAAAAGTGCCAGGAACCCCTCACCAAACCCAGAAGCTCATGGACAAGCAATGGACAGAGATTGTGGTGCATTTCAGGTGGAAGGTGAGACTCATAGCCCCACAACTCCAGAGTGGTGCCCTTGTAGCCCCAGGAACTGCCAGACTCACTCTGCCCTGGAGCAGACTCCCTGCCAAACTGCCCAGGACCCACCCTTCACCCTCAGGGTTGGCAGTACCCAGTGCACATGGAGAAGTGGTGCACTGATTGGAATCCCACCCAGTTTAGACCATGCCCAGTGCACAGGTGAAGTTGGGGGAGAGCTGGCTTGAGAGTAAGAATTGACTCAAGAACGCCATCTGGACAGGGAAAGTGCACTCCACCAAGTGGTAGCTCTGCCAAATTATAAACAAATGCTCAAATAATCCTGCATCTCCCAAAATAATCTTACCAAGGTAAGCAAATGCCCCAAAGCCAACAGAAAATCGTAAATTACCTGAAGAAAAAGGATGATTTGGACAAGCCAAGCAACCAAATTAAAAAGCCAAAGGAGATACAGAACTTGGAACAATTAATCAAAGAAGTACACACAAATCTCCAAAACAATTTCAGTAAGCTCACTGAGGGCGTAAAGGACATCAAGAATACTCTAGAAGAGCATAAAGACATTGAAGAGTAAATTAAAAAATAGACGATCTTATGGAAATAAAAGGTATTGTTGATGAAATGAAAAATATACTAGAGACATACAACAGCAGATTTGAAGTGGCAGAAGAAAGAATAAGTGAATTAGAGGATAGGATAATTGAATGCGAACACAAAAGAACAACTGGTGAAAAAAATACAAAAATTTGAAATGGATCTCAGGGAAATGATGGACAACATGAAGTGCACAAATATAAGAATCATTGTTGTCCCAGAAAGTGAAGAGAAGAGTAAAGAGCTAGGAAGAGTATTTGAAGACATAGTTGGTGTGTTGCTTTGGCTATGTTATGTCCCCCAGAAAAAGCCATGTTCTTTGATGCAATCTTGTGGGGGCAGACATATTAGTGTTGATTAGTTGGAACCTTTGTATTAGGTTGTTTCCATGGAGTTATGATCCACCCAACTGTAGATGATAACTGATTAGATAATTTCCATGGAGGTGCGGCTCTGCCCATTCAGCGTGGGCCTTGATTAGTTTACTAGAGCCCTATATAAGAGCTCAGACAGAAGGAGCTTGCTTCAGCTGAGACAGACGTTTTGAAGATGGCCATTGAAAGGTGACACTGACATTTTGGAGAATGCCATTTTGAAATGCAACCTGGGAGCAAGCAGATGCCAGCCATGTGCTTTCCCAGCTAACAGAGGTGTTCTGGATGTCATTGGCCATCTGCCAGTGAAGGTACCCTATTATTGATGCCTTGGACACTTTATGGCCTTAAGACTGTAACTTTGTAACCAAATAAACCCCTTTTATAAAAGCCAATCCATTTCTGGTATTTTGCATAACAGCAGCATTAGCATACTGGAACAGTTAGGGAAATTTTCCCAACCCTTCTAAATGAAATAAATATGTAAATCAATGATGACCAACGAACTCCATAGGATAAATCCAAATAAACCTCCTCTGAGACATATAGTAATCATATTGTCAAATGCTGAAGAGGAGAGACTCCTGAAAGCAGCAAGACAGAAGCAATTCACTACATGCAAGGGAAACAAAATAAGACTAAGTACTGACTACTTAGCAGGCATTATGGAGGCGAGAAGGCAGTGGTATGACATATTCACGATTCTGAAAGAGAAAAATTGCCAGCCAAGAATTCTTTATCCAGCAAAGCTCTCCTTCAAAATTGAGGGACAGTTTAAAATTTTCACAGACAAATGCTGAGAGAATTTTTAAACAAGACCTGCCCTGTAAGAAATAGTTAAGGGAGTTCTGCTAGCAGAGGAAAAAAAGAAAGGAGAGGGAGCTCTGGAGAAGGGCACAGAACTGAAGAGTATTATTAGTAAGGGTAATTGAAAGGAAATAAAAAAGAATGGGGGGGAGGACATATCTGACGGATAAAAATCAAAGGATGAGATGGTTGGTTCAAGAACTGCCTTAAGAGTAATAATACTGAAAGTTGAATGGATTTAACTCCCCAATTAAAAGATACAATTGGCAGAATGGGTTAAAAAGTGTGAACCATCAATATGCTGTTTACAAGAGACCCATATTAGAACCAGCAACACATAGAGATTGAAAGTGAACGGATGGAAAAAAAATACCCCACACAAACTACAGTTGAAAGAAAGTATGGGTAGCAATACTAATGTCAGACAAAGTAGACTTTAAATACAGATGTCCTATAAGACAAAGAAGGATACTATATATTAACACAAGTGGGAATTCACCAAGAAGAAATAAGAATCATAAATGTTTATGCACCCAATCAAGGTGCTCCAAAGTACATGAGACAAACATTGGCAAAATTGAAGGAAGCAATAGACATTTCTACAGTAATAGCAGGATACTTTAATGCAGCACTTGTTTCTGTAGATAGAATAACCAGACAGAGGACCAACAAAGAAACCAATTACCTGAACAATCGATAAATGAATTAGAGTTAACAGATATATATAGAGATTACATCCCAAATTACCAAGATATACATTCTTCTCTAGTGTTCATGGAACATTCTCCAGGGTAGATCATATGCTGGGGCAAAAAACAAGCCTCAATAAATTGAAAAAGATTGAAATTATTCGAAGCATGTTCTCTGACCACAATGCAATGCAACTAGAAGTCAATAACCTCCAAAGAACCAGAACATTTACAAATATGTGTTAAGCAATCCACTCCTAAACAATCAGTGGGTCAAAGAAGAAATTGCAAGACAAATTGGTAGATCTCTATAGACGAATGAAAATGAGGACACAACATATCAAAGTCTATGGGATGCAGCAAAGGGAGCGAGAGGGGGAAATTTATAGCTCTAAGTGCTTACATTAAAAAGCATGAAACAACTAAAATCAAAGATCTAACTGAAAAACTGAAGAAGCTAGAAAGCGATCAGCAAACTAACCCTACAGCAAGTAGAAGAAAAGAAATAACAAGGATTAAAGCAGAAATAAATGATATGGAGAACAAAACAACAATAGAGAGAATAAATAAAACCAAAGCTCATTCTTTGAGAAGATCAATAAGATTGACAAATCCTTAAGTAGACTGACAAAGTAGAAGAGAGAGAAGACTCAAATAAACAAAGTCAGAAATGAGAGGGTGGACATTACTGTGGATCCTGAAGAATTTTTAAAAATCACAAGAGGATACTATTAACAACTGTACACCAACAAACTAGACAATTTAGAGGAAATTTTCTGGGAATACATGAACAGCCTAGACTGGCCTGAGAAGAAACAGAGGACCTAAACAAACCAATCACAAGTAAAGAGATCCACGCAGTCTTCAAAAAGCTTCCTAAAAATAAAAGTCCTGGGCCAGATGGCTTCACAGGGATATTTTACCAAACTTTCCAAAGAAATAACACCATTCCTGCTCAAACTCTTTCAAAAAATTGAAGAAAAGGAACACTACCTAACTCATTTTATGAAGTTAACATCACTCTAATGCCAAAACTAAAGATACTGCAAGAAAGTAAAACTACAGGCCAATTTCCCTAATCAATATAGACGCAAAATTCTCAACAAAATTTTCGCAAATTGAATCCAAAGACACATTAAATGAATCATACACCACAACCAAGTGGGGTTCATTCCAGGCATGGAAGAGTGGTTCAACATAAGAAAATCAATCAGTGTAACATAACACATTAACAGATCAAAAGGGAAAAATCAAATGATCATCTCAATAGATGCTGAAAAAGCATTCAACAAAATTCAGCATGCTTTTTTGATAAAATCAATCCAAAAGGTAGGAATTGGAGGAAAATTTCACAGTATCATGAAGGGCACATAGGAGAAACCCACAGCCAGCATAGTACTCAATAGTGAGAGACTAAAAGCTTCCCCCCTAAGATCGGGAACGAGATAAGGATGCTCTTTGTTACCACTGTATTCAGCATTGTGCTAGAAGTTCTAGCCAGGACAATCTGGCAAGACAAAGAAATAAAAGGCATCCAAATTGGAAAGGAAGAAGTAAAGCTGTCATTATTTGCAGATGACATGATTTTATTTTCAGAAAATCCTGAGCAATCAGTGACACAGTTACTTGAGCTAATAAACAAATTCAGCATAGTGGCAGGATACAAGATTAATGTGCAAAAGTCAGTAATGTTCCAATATGCTAGAAATGACCTCATTGAAGAGGCCCTCAAGAAAAAAATTCCTTTCACAGTAGGAACTAAAAAAAAATCAAGTACCTAGGAATAAACTTACTGAAGGACATAAAAGACCTCACAGAAAATTATATAACTTTACTAGAAGAAATCAAAGGGGACCTAAATAGGTGGAAAGATATTCCGTGTTCATGGATAGGAAGGCTAAACGTTGTTAAGATGTCATTTCTACTCAATCTGATCTACAGATTCAATGCAATTCCAGTCAAAATTCCAACAACCTAGTTTGCAGACTTGAGAAAGATAGTTATCAAATTTATTTGGAAGGGAAAGTGGTCTCGAATTCCTAAAAGCATTCTATAAAAGAATGAAGTTGGAGGACTTACACTTCCTGAATTTAAAGGCTACTATAAAGCCATAGTAGTTAAAACAGCATGGTACTTGCACAAAGATAGACATATTTATCAATGTAATAAAATTGAGAGTTTGGAAATAGACCCCCAGATCTGTGGTGGACTGGTTTTTTTTATAAGGCCCCCAAATCTACTGAACTGGGGCAGAACAGTCTCTTCAATAAATGGGGCTGGGAGAATTGGATATCCATATCCAAAAGGATGAATGAGGACCCCTACCCAACACGCGATACAAAAATTAACTCAATTTGAGTCAAATATAAGAGCTAGTATCATAAAACTCCTAGAAGGTAATGTAGGGAAACATCTTCAAGACCTAGTATTAGGAGGTAGCATCTTAAACCTTATACCCAAAGCACAAGCAACAAAAGAAAAAATAGATAAATGAGAACGCCTCAAAATCAAAAGCTTCTGTATCTTGAAGGAATTTGTCACAAAGGTAAGGAAGCAGCCTACTCAATGGGAGAAAATATTTGGAACCATATATATCTGATAAGAGATTGATACCCTGCATATATAAAGAAATCCTACAACTCAACGACAGTACAAACAGTCCAATTATAAAATGGGCAAAAGATATGAAAAGGTATTTTTCTTAGGAGGAAATACAAATTGCTAAAAAACACATGAAAAAAGGTTCGTCTTTACTAGCTATTAGAGAAATGCAAAGCAAAACCACAATGAGATACCATCTCACACCAATCAGAATGGCTGCCATTAAACAAACAGGAAATAATAAATGCTGGAGAGAATGTGGGGAAATTGGAACTCTTATTCATTGCTGGTAGGAATGAATAATGATACAGCTGCTGTGGAAGACTGTTTGGCAGTTCCTCAGAAAACTAGATATTGAGTTACTCTATGATCCGGCATTTTCATCTCTCTGTATATACCCAGAGGATCTGAAAGCATTGACAAGAACAGACATTTGCACACCAATGTTCAGAGTGGCATTGTTCACAATTGCCAAGAGATGGAAACAATGCAAGTGTCCTTCAACAGACAAGTGGATAAACAAAATGTGGTAAACCATACAGTGGAATACTATTCAGCTGTAAGAAGGAATGAGGTCCTGAAGCATGACAACGTGGATGAAACTTGGAGACATAATGCTGAGTGAAATAAGTCATACACAAAAGGAGAGATATTATGTTACCACTAATGTGAACTACCTGAATAATGTAAAATCAATAACTTATAATGTAGAATATAGGGGATCTAGAAATAGACAGAAGCTAGTAAAAGTGGAATGATAACCTAATATGTACAGACATGATAATGAGGATGAACTTAAATGTATGGGAATGGACAGGGGTGATGATTGTTCTTTAATGGGATTGTAAGTATCAGTGCAGCATTGAAGGTGAACATGATCAAAAGTGGTTGTTTAAAGGCATGTAACCCACACAGTAGCACTACAAATATAAATAAGTGTTTACCTGATATACTTCTAAGGTATGACACTAGTACCAAGAGTTAACAACAGAGTGGTGTTTGAGAAAACTACCCATTACACATTAGACACTATTTTTGATAGGAATACCTTACCAGGACTACACTAATACTAGGGATGAGTAATTAGGGGCTGATAAGAACTTTGGGATGTTTTGTGTTATGATAATGTTTAAAATTGAGACTGATTATGGTTGTATAACTTAGTGAAGATAATTTGAGACACTACTTGTTTATCTTGGACAAGATATATGTTTTGTGAAATTAGGAACCCCCTACTTAATAAGTCAAGCCCTTGATCTTGAGGTTTGCTCTTGTGAAACTTATGGCTGTAAAATGGAGACTAAGATTCACTCCCATGGGGGTGCATCTTCCTGGCAGCATTGGACACGACTCGCAGGAATGAGCCTGGCTCTGGCATCGAGGGATTGAAAATGCCTTCTTGACCAAAAGGGGGAAAGAAAGGTAACAAAATAAGGTTACAGTGGGTAAGAGATTTCAAATGGAGTCAAGAGGCTATCCTGGAGGTTACTCTTATGCAAGTTCCAGCTAGATATCCCAAATGGCCACAATATGCCAAGCCCTAACCATCAGTAGTCCCTAAATATGTAGTTCCCTATCTAAGACTCTATAAAAATTTCACTCACTAAGTTTATTTTTCAGAAACTTAAATCCACCAGAGCGTTCCTATGCCAGACAAGTCCTAAAACCCAGAGGCAACCACCTCTTTAAGAACATCAACCAGATGCAGCCCCCTTCCCCATAATGTTGACACCCCTTTTCAATATGAACAAGTTAGGGTGGTTACTGCGTAGACACCCTGAAGATCGAGGAAGGGGTAGCAACAGACAAGATAGGATTTAACAAAAGATTAAGAATACTGAAACGACATATAAATTTTTTTGATGGTAGGGTATTAGAATAGCTAGAAGGAAATAACTGAAATGGTGGAATTTTAACCTATAACGTTTGAAATGTGCTCTCTAGCTACTTGTGAAATTGTACTTTGAAAGTTATCACCTTCCTGTATATATATTGTATTTCACAATAACAAAATAGCTGAAACTGTGGAACTATAACCCATATCATTCTTTGAAATTACCTGTGTAACTACTTGTTAAATTTATACTTTGAAAGTTATCACCTTTCTGTATATATGTTATATTTCACAATAAGGGAATAACTGAAATTGAACTCTAACCCATACGTTCTTTGAAATTTGCTAACTACTTGTTAAATTGTACTTTGAAAGTTATCACTGTTCTGTATATATTTTATTTCACAATAAAAAAATTTATTTTAAAAAAATGTAGTCACTTCCCTCTCTTGTTCCTGTTCTCCAGAGGCAACTACTTTTAATTCCAAATCTGTCAATAATTTCTTTATATTGCTACTTCTAAATTTAATGTATTTTCTGCTGACTTCCTGTATAGAATATGAAGATTTAACCTCTTCCACTCCTTTATCCTTTAACACATTCACATTATTCTTGCTTCCCTACTCTACCAGAATGATCATATAGTAATTTTCAGTTAATATTCATTGTTTTCATTTTATGATTATGTAATCACTATTCACAATTGAGCCATGTAGTATAATTTTATTTTCCCTTCCTTTACAACGTTTTGTTTTACCTAGATTTAATGATTCTTGTTTTTTGTAATCAACTGTGAACTGTTCCCTAGCTGTGGGCCGCCTTTCAGTACATTCAGGCTCATAAAGTATTCTCTCTGTGACTTACGTGTAAGAAACCGCTCCTGGATCTTTATGACTGCCTCTAATCTGGATTGGTTGGTTTTACTCCCTGTATTTGTTCCATAGTTTTTGGGTCTAAAAATATATTTTCATCATCATGCAGGTTTCTTTTTTCTCCTTTGTTGTTATCTTCCTATTTCTTAATTTACTACCCCAGTTTGGTGGAGCACATTCTCTCAAAACTTCCTGTGAAAGAATGCATGATTGGAAAATTTTTGAGACTATGCCCAGAAATATATTTATTCTGCTCTCACATTTTAAGATAGCATTCTAGGTTTAAGAATATGTTTCTTTCAGAATTTTGAAGGCAGTGTTCCATTGTCTTCCAGTGTTTAGTGCTGTTTAGAATTCTGCCATTCTCATACTTGATCTTTTATGAGAGAACTGGGTTTTCTCTCTGGAACTTTGTAGAATATACTTATTTTCCTGAGTCTTCTGAATTTTCAAGATGAGGTACCTTGGGGGGGGGGTCTACTTTTATTAATTGTATCAGGCACTCAGCATGCCTGGAAATTTAAATCTCTTTGTTGTGGAAATGTACTTATTTTGTTTATTATTTCCTTCCCTCTATACTTTCATTGCTCCTCTTTTGTGGTTGTTCTCTGAAATTTTTTCCCTCTCTCTTCTCTTTCTCTCTTATATTCTGATTCTTTGTCCTTTTGTTTTGTTTTCTGGGAAATTCCTGAGCGTTATCCTCTAACCATTTAGTTGAAAATTTCTGCTGCATTATTTTTAATTTCCATGAGCTGTTTCTTATTCTCTGATGGTCTATTCTTGTAATTTCCTGTTCTTATTTCATGGATGCAATATCATCTTTATCTTCAAAGAGTTTATTAATTTAGAAGGTTTGTTTGTTTTTTGTAATTTGTTGTTTTTGTTTTTTTTTTTAGGTACCCTATTGTTGATGCCTTACCTTGAACACTTTATGGTCTTAATGCTGTAACATTGTAAACAAATAACTTCCTTTATAAAAGCCAATCCATTTCTTGTATTTTGCAAATGGCAGCATTAGCAAACCAGAACAAGTAACTTCAGCAAGGATGGCCAGTTGTGTCCAGAAAAACTGTGTAGCTGGGAAGGCATGTGGCTGCCATCTGCTCCAGAGTTCTGGTTTCAAAATGGCTTTCTCCCAGGAAGCTCCTCTTTAAGCATCTTCTTGCTCCAAGGTTGTGTTCTCCAAAATGTCTCTGTAAGCTGCTCTGAGTTCCTTCTCTTTTTAGCTCTTTTATATGGCTCCAGTGATTTAATTAAGACCCACCTTGAATGGGTTTGGTAACATCTCCATGGAAATTATCCAATCAAATGTCTTGCCCACAGTAAATTGAGTCATATCTACATGGAGACACTCAATCAATAGGTTCCAACCTAATCAGCACTAAATACATCTTCCCCACAAGATTGCATCAAAGAACATGGCATTTTGGGAGACATAATACATTCAAACTGGCAAAGCATCCTTGTGAAAAATCAATTTGCCAGTGGCTGAGAGATTTCAAACGGAGACAAAGGGACATTCTGGAGGTTGTTCTTATGCATTATATAGATATCCTTTCTGGTTTTTAATGTATTGGAATACCTAGAAGGAAATACCTGAAACTCTTGAACTACATCCCAGTAGTCTTGATTCTTGAAGATGATTATATAACTATATAGTTTGCACTGTGTGACCATATGATTGTAAAATCTTGTGGCTCACACCCCCTTTACCCTGTGTATGGACAGATGAGTAGAAAATTGGAAACAAAGAATAAATGAATAATAAGAAGTGATGTGGGATATGTTTTGGGTATTTTTTTTTACTTTTAATTTTATTCTTATCTTTTGCAATAATGAAAATGTTCAAAAATAAATTGTAGTGATGAATGAACAACTATATAATGGTACTGTGAACAATTGGTTATACACTTTGGATGATTGTATGGTATGTGTATATATCTCAATAAAACTGAGTTTAAAAAATCAGTTGGCCATAGACCTGATGGTTTATTTCTGAACTCTAAATTTGATTCCAGTGGTCTATTGGCTGATATGCAGGTCCTTGTGACTATGCCATGCTCTTTCTATTACAGTGGATTTGTAATAATCTTTAAAATTGGGAAATGCAAGTTCTCCAACTTTGTTTTCCTTCAAATTGGTTTTGGCTATTCAGGGCCCCTTACCTTTTTTTTTTTTTTTTTTTTTTAATAATAAATTTTATTTTGAAATAAGTTCAATCTTACAGGAACAGTTGTAAAAACAGTACAAACCCTATACATAGAACTCCATCATACCCTGACCCCCCTCCCCCGATACCCCGATCCTTCACCTTTAAGATCCTGTCACACCACTGTCTCTCTCTTTCCCTCCCTCTCTGCCTCCCTCACTCCCTAACACCCATCATCTATTGTTCTGTCCTCTGAACATATCACAGCAAGCTGCACATATCTTTGAACAAACAATATAATTCACATACACTTTTCCCATGGACAAGAACATTATTTTATGCAATCTCATTAAATGCAGCTAAGAAGTTCAAGAAATTCAACATTGATATAAAGCTTACATTCTATATTTCCTTTTTTTTTTTTTTCTTGTGTCCCATCTGTGTCCCTTTGAGCCTCCTCTCCTCCAACCTCAGATCCCATCCAGGATCATCCTTGGCATTTAATTGTCATCTATTTAGACTGTCTTATTTTTTTTTTCCATTGTGGAAAGATATATATAGCCTAAATCTTCCTATTCCACCCCTCCCTAGCATTCCATTAGTGGGATTAATCACATTTAGAATGTTGCAATGCTATCACCTTCTGACCATCCATTTCTAGAAGTTTCCCTTCACCCCAAACAAAAACCCTACTCTCATTTCTTAACTCCCCATTGCCCCTTCCCCTACTTCTTGGAACCCCTACTCTACTTTTCATCTCTTTGGTTATATTCTCTGATACTTTCTTTGTGATTACCATGGGGCTTAAATTTAACCTCTTAAATCTATAACAATCTTGTTTTTCTTTGATACCAACTTAACTTCAATAGGACATGTAAGCTGTGTTCCTATACTCCTCCATTCCCCCACCTTTATGTAGTTCTTGTCAAGAATTACATATTTTACATTGAGTCCAAAACCACCAATTTATCATTACAGTTTATGTATTTTAGATCCTGTAGGAAGTAAATAGTGGCGTTATAAATCAACAATACAGTAGTATTGGTCTTTATATTTACCATGTGATCTTTACTGGAAATCTTTATTTCTTCATGTGGTTTCAGTCAATTGGTTAGTGTCCCTTCCTTTCAGCCTGCTTAGGACTGATCTACTGGTGATGACGTCCCTCAGCTTTTGATTATCTGGGAATGTTTTCATCTCCCCCTCATTTTTATCCTTCAGGTGTTTATGAATTCTCCAAGTCTCTGATGGTTATTGACTTCTATTTGTATTCTATTGTGGTCAGAGAATGTACTTTGAACAAATTCATTTTTTTTATTTTTTATTTTATTGAGGCTTGTTTTTATGTCCCCGCATACAGTCCATTCTGGAGAAAGATCCGTGATCACTAGTGAAGAACGTGTGTCCCAGTGACCTGGGATGTAATATTCTATATATGTCTGTTAAAAGTCTCTATATCTCTCTCATTTCTTTGTTTCTCTGTCGGTAGGGCTCACTTTAGTATCTGAAGTAGGGCAAGTCTTCTGTTAGCAAACTCTCTCAGCATTTGTTTGTCTGTGAAAAATTTAAGTTCTCCCTCAAATTTGAAGGAGAGTTTTGCTGGATAAATTATTCTTGGCTGGAAATTTTTCTCTCTCAGAATTTTAAATATGTCATGCCACTGTCTTCTCGCCTCCATGGTGGCTGCTGAGTAGTCATTACTTAGTCTTATGTTGTTTCCTTTGTATGTGGTGAATTGCTTTTCTCTTGCTGCTTTCAGAACTTGCTCTTTCTCTTCAGTATTTGACAGTCTGATCAGAATATGTCTTGGAGTGGGTTTGTTTGAATTTATTCTATTTGGAGTTCACTGGGCATTTATGCTTTGTGTATTTATATTGTGTAGAAGGTTGGGGAAGTTTTCCCCAACAATTTCTTTGAATACTCTTTCTAGACCTTTACCCTTCTCTTCCCCTTCTGGGACACCAGTGAGTCTTAAATTTGGACGTTTTATTTTATCTATCATATCCCTGAGATGCATTTCAATTTTTTCAATTTTTTCCCCATTCTTTCTTTTGTTCTTTCATTTTCTGTTCTGTGGTCCTCAAGGAGGCTGAGTTGTTGTTCAGCTTCCTCTAATCTTGTATTATGAGTATCCAGAGTCTTTTTAATTTGGCCTACAGTTTCTTTAATTTCCATAAGATCTTCTATTTTTTTATTTACTCTTGCAATATCTTCTTTGTGCTCTTCTAGGGTCTTCTTTATGTCTTTTTATATTCTGTGCCATGCTCTTCTTCAAGTCTTTTATATCCCGTGCCATGCTCTCATTGCCTGTCTGTAGTTCTTTGATTAATTCTGCCAGGAACTGTGTGTCTTCGGATCTTTTGATTTGAGTGTTTGGGTTCAGGTTCTCCATGTCATCTGATTTTATCATATGCTTTAAGATTTTCTGTTGTTTTTGGCCTCTTGGCATTTGCTTTATTTGATCTTTAATTTGTTAGAATTGTAGCTTGGTGACATACACTTTCTCTAACTAAGCAGCAGATGTCATCCGTGAGTCACTTATTCCCCTCAAGTCAGTTCTCCCCAACTTTGTGGTGTGTGGGGATCTGATTCTTTTGGGATCCAATTGGTGCACTTAATTTGGGTGTGTTGTCGGTGCTGTCTGCCCTCAATGAGGGGCGTGTGCCTGAGCAGTTAGGGAGGAAGGGCAGGTTTATCAAACCTCCCAGGTGTTCCCGGAGATTTAAGGCTGTTCTCTGCCGCTGATACAAAAGTCCTTGGTATTGGCGTAGGTTCCCTGGGATTTCCGAGTGGTTCCCCCCTCCCTGCTGTGCTTTTCCAGGACCTCTGCTGAGGGGGGGAGGGCTGTGCCACATCACAAGTGAGCACCGGCCTCCAGGGAAGCCCTGGGCCGCCAGGCTGTGTAGGGGCATTCCCAGCCCGCTTCAAAGACGGTTGAATGGGACGCCTTAACTTCCCCCTTTCCACACAGCTCCGCTCTCCCATCTCCAGGACAGTCAGCCGTGGGTGTATTCAAGGCCACTGTCCATGGCCGATATTGTGTCGTGTGAGCGGTGCTGCGGGAAAGACTCCTTGTCAGGCTGGGTTTCTTGGCTCGGCTCTGTGCTTTGTGTTCAGCCCCGGGCAGGAGTAGCCCCGCCCGCTGGGGAGACGGCTGCAAGTTGTGCGTCTCCCGTTTGCTCCCCTGGACCCAAGACAATCAGCAGTGGGTGTGGGAAGGGGTATCCTCCACCCTAGACACCGAGGCGTTTGTCCAGACCGCTCCCATTTTATCTGCAGCTGTTCCCGGGCTTTTTTTTTTTTTTTTTTTTGTAAAAACGCCAGCCCACCGTTTCCCCACACTGCCGCGTGGCCGAGGGACTCAGCCGACACACTCACTCGTTTCAGAATGCAGACTCCTGGTTTCACCAAATGCACGTTCCCTGTGGCTTTAGCAGAACGTGTCCGTCTGGTGCTACTCTGGAAGTGGTGTTCTGGGTCCTTTCTGTTTTTTTATCTAGTGTTTTCCATGGAGGTGTTTTTTTCTCTGTCTCACCTAGTCGCCATCTTAGGTTCCTCCCTGTAATTTGTTTTTAAGGCTTCATTTGCTTTATGTTTTGTTTGCTACAAGTTGCTTTTTCTGTTTAGTTTGCCTTCTGGTTTTCATATTCGAGACTTTTCTTGAGGTCTCAAAATTTTGGAAAATGGGGATGTATGATAGAGCCTGTTGATTGTGATCTTCATTTTAGGATCATCGTGCCGATACATTGCATTTGGTGACAGCCCTCTCTTCCTCCACCCCCTGCCAATGTTGGTATTCTTTAGTCTTTCCTCTTGGACTGGTTACGTTTCCTAATGAAAGTTCAAGTTTTCTATCTGGCTGCCAAAATTCTGGAAGCCAAATGGGATTAGAAGGGTGATAATCAGTTCAGAGCTCCACTCCTCAGCTCTGTTTGAAAACTCCCAGGCCATAGACTCCTTGTTTTACTCTTGCCAGAGGGAAAACAAACAAACAAACAAAAAAACTCCAGTCTTCTTCTGGTTGGGAAAGGATAGTCATTTGACTGAATATGGCCTGACTGCTTCTCAAACAGATTTAAAACATATTTTCCTATTCCGCCTTCACTGTTATTTCCAATGCTATCTGGTGCTACCATTCCACAGCCTTTTGGTGGGATTTGAAGTATAAATTGTGTTGCTTTTGAGCTTTTTATGCTGTTTCTCTCAGCTTGCTTAGCAGTTGAGAAATTGAAGTCAGTTACAAATTATTCATCTGCTTTCTTGCTTTCAAAATTTAGTTGCTGTTATTCTTCCATGTGTTAGTTCTTATAGATTTATGCTGTTTTTAGAATCTATTCATTCTCATTGAGTGGAATTTTAGAAAATAGTGAGAATAAATGCTTGTATCCAATTCACCATCTTCAACAAAAGGAACCCCACTTCTGTTTTTAATCCCAGAGGCTTCATGGTGTTTGAATCTTTGCTGTAACCTCAATTGATTTGTTTTTAAAATGTACTAGAAGCTGTCTTAACTGACCTTCACCTAACTACAAGATTAATGCATGTTCTCCATTCCCTGTGTGAAACACATTACTAGATGCCTACTGCAAGAAGCAAAAAGCTACTCTTGAGTATATCTATATACTTCAACTCTTGCTTATAGTAGAGATGTGTACTTGCAGGGGTCAGTTTATTCTACTTTAAAGAAATACACACTGGAAATAGTTGATAGATGACAGTTGTTATATAAGAAAGAGACCATGGAATTTAATGAAAGAATACATGCAAATTTTAATTTAAAATAAAGTGTTTATACTTTGTGAATATCATTTTTTTATGATTCTCTGCTTTAACAGCTTTGAATTAACTAAACAACTGCAGTTCCAAATATACTGAGTAACAGCTTGTTCTAAAATGACAAAGAAACTTTGGTTCAAGTGTATGGTTCCGCCATGTTGCATGCTAAATTTTCACATACTTGATAACTTAATTAATTGTTTTGTTTAGTTCCAGATGTTGAAGTGAAAGGAGAATGTTCTTGCTATTATCTCTTGTTACAAGGAAGTGGCAATAGAAAATGTAAAGCAACATTGTTTCACTCAGCCAACCAGATTAATGGCTCATTTGTACTCAATTTAATTCATGGAATGATGAAAGCCAAAACAGAAGAAACCCAACTGAGTAAGTGTTAACTTTGGGTAGGAAAATATTTTTACACTTACTTTTATGTTTAGTTAATTTGTGTGTTTTAAGTGGAAGAAATATTAGACATTTAGTGAACTTATTTTCCTCAAGTCCATTTCCCTTTTAAAAAATTTACTTTTAATTTTAAATATATTGTAACATATTTTTACAATTTAGAGAATCAATTCCTTTTTACATTATACCTAGTAAAATTCAGTGAGTCATTCAGTAACTCCAAATATGAAATGTTAATTATTTTCCACTTTAGGCACAAATTATTTTTCTACGATGTATTTCTCATTTTCATTTACTTTATCTGAAGTCTCTTATTCTATTTTATTGTTCATCTTTCTCTTTTCTCTTCAAGCTTTGCATTTTGGTTATCTATTGTTGTATGACAAAACTACCCCAAATTTTGTGTCTTAAAACAACAATTTATCATTATCTTTCATGGTCCTGTGGGTTGACTGGGCTCTACTGGATGATTCTGTTGTGAGGTCTCTTAAATCATTGCAGTCACATGGCGGCTGGGGCTTAAGTCATTTGAAGGTTAGACTGGGTTTGGTGTCCAAGATGGTTCCTGGGCTAGGATGACTGGAACAGTTAAGGGTTGACTTTCTCCCCACACAACCTTTTTTGTTTGGTGGCTAACTTCTCTTAGAGCAATTGTTCCAAGAGTCAAGGTGAAAGCTGCAAGGCTTTTTATGACCTTGTTTCAGAAGTCATGCAGTGTCACTTTCACCGTTATTGGTTACATAGGGCTAGCCCAGACTGATTGTGAATGGCACTACACAAGGGGTGTAAAGTAGGAGGCATAGCTCCTACTAGTCTCTAAAGGGGCCACCCATCTGTGTTTTCTGTAGGAGTTTCAATAGTTGAGCATATAGAGAAAGAAAGAAGGATACAGGGACTTCTATGCTACCTAAATTTCTTCAATTTTAAAAGGCAGGTCAAAGTGTAAAATGCTAAGTAATTAGTATGTTTATTTTTTCCTGCTTAATTATTATTATTTTTACTTTGAAATATGCAAGATCAAGAGAGGTAAGTGGTTGACGTTTTTTGTTATTAATCATGTTATAACACATTTCCTGGAAATTTATTATTAATTATTGGCATAGGGCATCTTTAATACTGGCTTTTTTCTACTTCTTAGGCTTTCCTTTTGACTTCTTATCACTTCCACATTTTTCTGGGGAGCAGGTTCTACAGAGAGAGAAACAGTTAGCTTGTATTCAAGCTTTGGCTTTGAAAGAATGTCTGAGTAAGTAAAGATTTGTGTTTCATCTTACTGTAAGAATGTTGACTTGTACAGAAATAACGCATCCTTATTTTCACCTAACTTGATCGTTCTTGTACACTTTTTCTTATACAAATGTAAAGCAACATTGATTTACTTGGCCAACCAGATTGTTTTTTTGGTATGACACTCATTTATAGAACTATTCTTGCGTAGAGGTGATGTGGAATAGAAGAGGTCTGTAGCCTTTTTCCCCACCAGATTCAGAACATTGCTGTTTATTTGTAGATCACTGTTAATGTTTGTAAAAAATTTTGCCAAGCACATTTTGTATTTCATTGTTTTTACCTATATGATGGAAAATATACCAAAGTTTCATTATTCTGGTTAGTATAGATCTCTTCATGAAACTTCCCTTTATATGTTTTTGGGAGCAGGAGGATAGAGATTATAAATAGAAGGAAATGCAAGTCTAGAGAAATTAATATATTAACTTGAGCATTGATTCTTAGACCTTAATCATGAGCATCAATGATAACTAAGCACAGTGCATACATTGAATGAAGTTGACATTATGAATTTTCCTTATTCAGAAAATTAACACATTTTGAAGGGTCATAATTTAAGGGTTTTTTTTTCTATTATTAAATGTTAGTTTGGTTATGAGTCTTACTGTGGGTTTTTTTTGTAATAAATATTAAGCATTCATTATTACCTAATATGAACTTATTTTAAGTAAATAACTGATACAGTATTTCTAAGAAATTGATTCATGTTTTGGAAACTTAGTTGAATAGAAAATGTTATGATGAATTATAGGAAAAATGATATTAGAATTAAATAGGCATATTATAAAATAAACACTACTATTAATTCTTTAAAAGCATTATTAAAATATCTTGGATTCAGTACCCTGTTTATTCAATTAAGAGTAATTTCAGAATATTTGGTCTCAATTTTTCATGTTAGGATTATTTACTTTTTTAATTAGGTAATTGTGTAGTCTTGAACTCCTCCAACCATTGTTTTTTTTTTTAAACTAAGAAAATGAAAATGATGTTAGGAAATATAATTAGAAAGACAAATCCATTTCAATAAAAGGTAGTACATGCTAAAACCAAGAAAAAAATAAATCCTGGAAACCAACCCACTATTCCTGCAGTTGTAAAACCACTATTTCACACATCAACCAGCAGTATTAACCACCCTTCTTGACTTTGTTCTATCCCTGCCAAAGCCCCCCTTTTGGCCTTGATGTCTATGCCGTGAGTCTCCTAGCCATTCTTTATGCCTCAGTTCCTTCAACATCTCTGCTGCATTCATCTTCATCGTCACTTCTTTTCTTCAAATTCCCTATCAGCAGAAGTGTGTTTGTAAGTGCAAGGAGCTCTCTGATGATGGTGTATCTCCTGTTTGAGAAAGAAGAAGCCTTACCCCAGTAGGGCCGTCCATTCTGGGTAGCCGTGACTAAAATTTCTCTGGGGAGATGGTGGGGGGAGGAGGTTGTCAGCAGGAGAGGAGTGCTAAACAAATGCTGAAAGGGTAGAAGCACCAGCAGATGAGCTATTACAGAGGAGGCAGTGTAAGGATTCTCTAGCACTGGGCAATCGGCAAGTATAGGATCTAAAGTTAAAGGAAGATTGAAAGGTAGTAACTTCTAGAGCCAACATAAAATGTGTATCCATAAAATGGCCACTTTCATTGTGAAGCATTAAATCTTGATCAGTGATCCAGTTAATCTAATTTGTGATGAAGATAATTGCTAGACAAATCTCTTCTCTACCCAGAGAACTAATACTGGATTTAAAATTTGAGGTCAAAGATACACCTGTTTAGAATTCCTGTATCTCAAGAGGCAGAGGAAAATGATAGGAAAACAAAGCTTCTAATATAAGTTTTAGTCCCTACTTCAGTGATTTACAAACAAGTGAAATATGATTATAATCATATTGGAGTTGATACACATAAGTCATTTATACATGTTGAAAACTAAAGAATGTAATGGAAACAGCTTTCTTTGAAAAAAAAACACAACAGTTTGATATTATTACCAAGATTGTAGTCCTTGCGAGCAAAACAAAAGATGTTAAAATTATCAGCAAGACATGGAGTAAGAGAAAAAGAGAGTAAAGTAAGTTAATGTTACCTTCTTACTATTTCCCTGCCTAGTACAGAATCAGAAGGAGCAGCTGGAAGGGTTTCCCAAAAATTTACTCACAACTCAACCATGACACTTTTGAGGCACTTTGTTTTTTTAACCACATATAAAAATCAAGTAAAATATCTGTTAGGTTTTAGTTTATTTTTTAATAATACTTGATTTTGATTCAGTGAATTTATTTTTACTAATTATAGCAAATACTATTGTATTATATGATATTTTAAATTGGTAGTTTTATCGTTTATATTTTGCCTGATTGTTTTGTAATTTATAATTTTTTGTATTTGGAAATATTAAATATCTTGTCTCAAATTTTTTTAGAAAAAGTTTAAGAATACTGAACAATTTAAAAAAAAAAGGAAAGAAAAGACCAGTCAATATGATGCAAACTAAGTACCAAAACAGCAGTATTGTCATTTTGCTCCAGGATTGCTGTGCTAATCTGAGCTCCCCACATCTTTTTTAAATTGACAAAACCTGTAACAAACCTGATTGATACTCAGCCTGCTGATTCCTTTAGTTATTATGCATATATATTTCCCATTGTAAAAAATCCTTAGATATCACTGGCTTTTTTAGGGAGCATTCTTTCCTGACTCATTTTTAGGCTTTAGTCCAATATTTTTCTCTGAAATATTTATTTATCTGCTATTTGTGTGCAAAGTTATTTCTGTGGAGATTATTTTTCTCCCCAGGTAAATGATCCTGCACAAAATCCTATTGAACTTCATCTCTGTTCTCTTTATTTCTCAATCATCAAAGTCAATATAAAGTCTTATTCTGCTTTCCAAATTGCCCAACATTGTAATATAATTGACAGTTTTAATAAACATAGGTCAATTCATTATTTAAGTATGTTTTTAGCATTAATAAAAATGTAAGCACTAGTTTCTGAACCACATTACTCATGCAACTTTTGGGTGAAAAGAAACCATTGATAGATTTTCATTTTAGAATGGCTCCCAGTAATGAAGCTTTTTATTTTTTGACTAAGAAGGCTTAATAATAGCACCATATGTTACAGCTCTTACCTTCCCATTACTAGTGTTCTTGACTACAGAGATTGTGTGTTATTCATCTTGGATTAGATATGGAAGGACCCTACCAATATCCATGTTAGTGATTTGGGATTTTGCAGTCATGTATCACAAAGCTTTTCTAAAGTAGAACCCTGAGCCTGGCTACTTCCTTCTAAGTCTTCTTCCTTTAATTATTTATGTAGTAACCTCACATAGTATAATATAATATGCTTTATTCCTCTTTGTCTAAGGGCACAGCGCAGTGCTTTGCAGGAGGTAAGTACTCAATAATAATGTCTGTTGAATTGAATTCTCTATGACTTTAGTGTTTCCTGTTATGGAAGAAAATGCTGTTCATCTAGAAGACTTTTAAAATGAATTTTTTTTATCAAAGTAATACATGGATGTAGTTTAAAACTTCAAATGGTCCTAAAAGGCTTAAAATGGAAAACAACAGTGTTCTACCCACCCCTCCCTGCCCTTCAGTCTCTTTTTTCCTAAGCAGCTCTGCTCAGCTCTTCCAGCTGGTTCTCCTGGCATTTCCTTCATTTTTCTAAATAATAGTGTGTGCAGCTGTTTCTTGATGTAACAGTTTCACACATTATCTTAACTTCCCAATATGGTAGATGAAGACTTAGCTTTCCCGCATAATTTTCACTTTGCCTTTCCACCCCTTGGATTTTGTTAAATCCGTTGTAGTTTTAATGTTATGATTATAACTATATAAATAAGTTTACTCCTGAGCCATGTAATATATGATGATCAACTCTCCTTTCTTGTTTAATCCTTTATTTTTCATAGGATTAATAATCACTTTATTTTTAATTTGCCCACTGTTTTGTACAGCCAAAATATTAATTTTTCGGAGGTTCCAATGTCTCTGCCATGCACTGTCATTAACATTTAGTTTCTTTTTATTTCTCTCTTCCCCGTCCCCCCATCTCTCTTTTTCTTAGTGTGTCTTCCTTAGCTCTACTATGGAATGATTGCTCTTTAGACCTGCTGACATCTTGAAGATTTCCCTTTCTTCTTCTTGCCTTTTGGAATCTTCTTTTTCCTAAACCCCTTGATTTTTTCTTGGGTTAGTCCCTTGTTTGATTGGAGCATATCTTCAAGTAGCATCTTGAGTAAAAGTTCACGGTTAAATTTTTTTAATCCTTGCTTGTCTGAAAATATTTTTACTTGATTGATAATTTGTAAATAATTTTAGGTTGAAAATAATTTATTCTCAAAATTTTGAAGACATTGCTCCATTGTTATTGTCTTTTTTTTCCTATAGCCTTTAAAAAAATTTATTTTGTTAATTCCAGCCTTTTATTCTGTGTCTATTTTTACTATTCTAGGGAAGTTGTAGGTTTACAGAAAAATCATGTATAAAATACGAAGTTTGCATATGTCACCCTATTATCAACACCTTGCATTAGTGTGATACATTTGTTACAACTGAAAAAACAAATTTTTATAATTGTACTATTAACTATAGACAGTACTTTACATTAGAGTTCCCTGTTTGTGTTACACAGTCCTATGGGGTATTTTTTGAAATTTTTTATTCCAGTAACATATATACAACCTAACATTTTAACCACATTGAGACATATAAGTCAGTACTGTTAATTACCTTCACAATGTTGTGCCACCATCACCACCATCTATTACCAAAACATTTCCATTACCCCAAATAGAAATTGTGTGCAATTTAAACATTAACTCCCCATTCCGTCCCCACCCTTGGCCCTGGTAACCTATATTCTGGTGTCTGGATCTCTGAATTTGATTATTCTAATTATTTCATATCAATGATAACATACAATATTTGACCTGTTGTGTCTGGCTTATTTCACTCATGATGTCTTCACAGTTCATACATGTTGCCCATGTATCAGAACTTCACTCCTTTTCATGGCCTAATATTTCCATAGTGCATATATACCAAAATTTGTTTATCCATTCATCAGTTGATGGACACTTGGCTTGCTTCCACCTTTTAGCAGTTGTGTATTCTTGCACTGTGAACACTGGTGTGCAAATATCTGCTCAAGTTTCTGCTTTCAGTTCTTTTGGGCATACACCTACATGTGGGATTGCTGGATATGGTAATTCTGTAAATTTCTGAACCACCAAACTAAACTGTCTTCCACTGTGGCTGCATTATTTTACATTCCAACCAAATAGAAATGAGTGTTCTGTTTCTCCACATCCTTTTCCACACTTGTAATTTTCCTTTTTTTTTTCCAATAGTAGCAATTGTATTGGGTATATAATGGTCTCTCCTTGTGGTTTTGATTTGCAGTTCCCTAAAGTCTAATGATGTTGAGCATCTTTTCATGTGCTTTTTGACCATTTGTGTATCTTCTTTGGAGAAATGTCCATTCAAGTTATTTGCCCATTTTTTATTGGGTTTTGGTCGTTTTATTGTTGAGTGGCTGTACCATTATACATCCCACCAGCAATGAATAAGAGTTCCAATTTCTCCACATCCTCTCCAGCATTTGTAGTTTCCTTTTTGTTTAATGGCAGCCGTTCTAATTGGTGTGAGATGATATCTCATTGTGGCCTTAATTTGCATCTCCCTAATAGCTAGTGAAGATGAACATTTTTTCATGTGTTTTTTAGCCATTTGTATTTCTTCTTCAGTGACATGTCTTTTCGTATCCTTTGCCCATCTTATAATTGGGCTGTCTGTACTATTGTTGTTGAGTTGTAGGATTTCTTTATTTATACAAGATATCAGTCTTTTGTCAGATACATGGTTTCCAAATATTTTTTCCCATTGAGTTGGCTGCCTCTTCACTTTTTTGACAAATTCCTTTGAGGTATAGAAGCTTTTAATTTTGAGGAGTTCATGGTATCCTCACAGTTCTTTTTATTTTAGTGGGGTTGGTAGTAATGTCCCCCTTTTCATTTCTGATTTTAAACAACCCATTTCAATCCTATTTGCCTTCAATATAACTCTGATACTTATAATCCCATTAACAAACAGTCATCATTCCTATCCATTCCCATACCTTTGAATTCACCATCATTAGCATATCTGAACATATTAGATTATCATTCCCCCTCACTAGCTTCTGTCTACCACTAGTCACCATTATTCTACATTATAAGACATTGATTTTACATTGTTCAGGGAGTTCATGGAAGTGGTAACATACAATATCTCTCCTTTTGTGTCTGACTTATTTCACTCAGCATTATATCATCAAGGTTCATCCATGTTACCATACGATTCAGGACCTTGTTCCTTCTTACTGCTGCATAATATTCCATCGTATGTATATACCACATTTTGTTTATCCACTCATCTGTTGAAGGACACTTAGATTGTTTCCATCTTTTGGCAGTTGTTGTAGGATTTCTTTATATATGCAGGATATCAGTCTCTTACCACATATATGGTTTCCAAATATTTTCTCCCATGGAGTTGGCTGCCTCTTCACCTTTTTGACAAAGTTTTTTGAGGCACAGAAGCTTTTGATTTTGAAGAGTTCCCATTTATCTATTTTTTCTTTTGTTGATTGTGCTTTGGGTAGAAGGTCTAAGAAGCTACCTCCTATTACTAGATCCTATATTATCTTCTAAGAGGTGCTATCTCTTACATTGAGGTCTTTCATCCACTTTGAGTTCATTTTTCTATAGGGTGTGAGGTAGGTGTCCTCTTTCATTCTTTTAGTTACAGATATGCAATTCTCCCAGCCCCATTTGTTGCAGATACTGTTCTGTCCCAGTTCTGTGGATTTAGGAGCCTTATCAAAAACCAGTCAACCATAGATCTGGGGGTCTATTTCTGAACTCTCAATCCGGTTCCATTGATCAATATGTCTATCTTTGTACCAATAACATGCTGTTTTGACCACTGTGGCTTTATAGTAGGCTTCAAAGTCTGAAAGTTAAGACCTCCTACTTCATTCTTCTTTTTTAGGACATTTTTGGGAATTCAAGACCCCTTTCCCTTCCAATTAAATTTGATAGCTAACCTTTCCAAGTCTGCAAAGTAGGTTGTTGGAATTTTATTGGCCTTGCATTGAATCTGTACGTCAGTTTAGGTAGAATTGACATCTTAACAATGTTCAGTCTTCCCATCCATGAGCACAGAATATTTTTCCACCTATTTATTTCTTTTAGTAAAGTTTTGTAATTTTCTGTGTAGAGGTCTTTTACGTCCTTGGTTAAGTTTATTCCTAAGTACTTGATTTTTTTAGTTACTATGGACGCATATTGTCTCCTCAGTTAGGTCATTACTAATGTATAAGAACATTACTGATTTATGTGCTTTAATCTTGTATCCTGCCACTGCTGAATTTGTTTATTAGCTCAAGTAGCTTTGTTGTCAAATTCTCAGGATTTTCTAAATATAAGATCATATCATCTGCAAATAATGACAGTTTTACTTCTTGTTTTCCAATTTGGATGCCTTTTATTTCTTTGTCTTGGCAGATTGCTCTGGCTAGAACTTCTAGCACAATGTTGAATAATGGAAGTGACAGTAGGCATCCTTATCTCATTTCTGATCTTAGGAGGAAGGCTTTTAGCCTCTCACCGTTGAGTACTGTGCTGGCTGTGGGTTTTTCATATATGCCCTTTATCATATTGAGGAAGGTTACCTCAATTCCTACCTTTTGAAGTGTTTTTATCAAAAAGGGATGTTGAATTTTGTCAAATGCTTTTTCAGCTCTACTGAGATGATGATCATCTGATTTTGTCTTTCAATTTGTTAATGTATTGTATTACGCTGATTGATTTTCTTATGTTGAACCACCCTTGCGTGCCTAGAATGAATCCCACTTGGTAGTGGTGTATAATTCTTTTAATGTGCCTTTGGATATGATTTATAAGTATTTTGTTTAAGATTTTTTCATCTTCATTAGGGAGATTGGTCTATAGTTTTCCTTTTATGTAGTGTCTTTGGTTTTGGTATCAAATTGATATTTTCTTCATCAACTGAATTAATTACGTAGTGTTCCTTTTTCTTCAATTTTTTTGTAAGAATTTCAGCAGAAATGGTGTCAATTCTTTTTCAAAAGTTTGGTAAAATTCCCCTGTGATGCCATCTGGCCTTGGGCTTTCATTTTTAGGTAGATTTTTGATGACTGATTGGATTTCTTTGCTTGTGATTGGTTTGTTGAGGTCTTCTATATTGTTCCGGTTTGCTAATGCTGCTGTTAAGCAAAATACCAGAAATGGATTGGCTTTTATAAAGGGGTTTATTTGGTTACACAGTTACAGTCTTAAGGCCATAAATTGTCCAAGGTAAGGCATTTTAACAATCAGGTACCTTCACTGGAGGATGGCCAGTGGCATCCGGAAAACTTCTGTTAGCTGGGAAGGCACGTGGCTGGCATCTGCTCCAAAGTTCTGGTTTCACAATGGCTTTCTCCCAGGACGTTCCCCTCTAGGCTGCAGCTCCTCTTCAAAATGTCACTCTCAGTTGCTCTTGGGGCATTTGTCCTCTTTTGGCTTCTCCAGAGCAAAAGTCTGCTTTCAAGGACCGTCTCCAAAATGTCTCTGTAAGCTGCACTCCTCTCTCAGCTCCTGTGCATTCTTCAAAATTTCCCTCTTGGCTGTAACAAGCTTGCTCCTTCTGTCAGAGCTTATAGAGTGCTCTAGTAAACTAATCAAGGCCTACGCTGGACAGACAGGGCCACACCTCCATGGAAATAATACAATCAGAGTTATCACCTGCGGTTGGGTGGGTCACATCTCCATGGAAACACTCAAAGAATTACAATCTAATCAACACTAATATGTCTGCCCACACAAGATGCCATCAAAGATAATGGCATTTTGGAAGACATAATACATTCAAACTGGTACATATATCTCCTTAGGTCAGTCTGGGTTATTCATGTGTTTCCAGGAAATTGTCCATTTCATCTAAATTGTCTAGCTTGTTGTCATACACTTGTTGATAGTACCCTCTTATGATTTTTTTTTTTTTTTTAATTTCTTCAGGATCGTTAGCAATTATCCCCTTCTCATTTCTGATTCTGTTTTTTTGGGTCCTCTCTTTTTTTGACTTTGTCAGTCTAGCCAAGGGTCTGTCAGTCTTGATCTTCTCAAAGAACCAACTTTCGGTTTTGTTGGTTCTTTCTGTTTTTTGATTCCTGTGTCATTTATCTCCACCTAATCTTTGTTACTTTTTTCCTTCTGTTTGCTTTGGGTTTAGTTTGCTCTTCTTTTTCTAGTTCTTCCAATTTTGAGGTTAGGTCTCTGATTTGAAGTCTTTCTTCTTTTTTAATGTAAGCATTTATATCTATGAATTTCCCTCTCAGCACTGCTTCATTGCATCCCATAAGTTTTGGTATGTTGCATTTTCATTTTCATTCACTTCAAGATATTTCCTTATTTTGTTTCTGATTCCATTTTTAACCCATTGGTTGTTTAAGAGCATGTTGTTTAATTTCCACATACTTGTGAATTTTCCATTTCTTCCTCTATATTGATTTCTAGCTTCATTCCATTGTTGTCAGAGAATATACAATGTATGAATTCAATATTTTTGAATTTATCAAATTTTGTTTTGTATTTCAACAGATGGTCTATCCTGGAGAATGATCCCTGTGTGCTCGAGAAGAATATGTATTCTGTTTTTGTTGGATGCAGTGTTCTATATGTGTCTGTTAGTCTAGTTGGTTTAGTGTATCATTCAAGTCCTGTACTTTGTTGATCTGCTGACTAGAAGTTCTATTATTGACAATAGTGTCTTAACATCTCCTACTATTAATGTAGAACCATCAGTTTCTCCCTTCAAATCACTCAGTATTTGCTTCATATATTTTGGGGCTCTGTTGTAATTGTTACATCTTCCTGTTGAATTGTCTGCTTTATCAGTATATGTTGACCATCTTTGTCCTTCATACCTGTTTTTGGCTTAAAGTTTATTTTACCCAATATTATTTTAGACACCCCAGCTCTCTTTTGGTTACTGCTCACATGGTATATTTTTTTTCCATCCTTTCACCTTCAATCTACTTGTGTCTTTGACTTTAAGGTGAGTTTCTCACAGATAGCATATAGTTGAGTCATGCCTTTTTATCCATTCTGCCAATCTCTGCCTTTTGACTGGAGAGTTTCAAACATTTACATTTAAAGTTGCTACTGATAATATGGGAGTTTCATTTGCCATTTTGCTATTTAGCCTTTATATGTCTTAAACCTTTTTGTCCCTCATTTCCACTAATGCCTACTTTTATATTTATTTAATTTTTTTTGTTTTATTCATATTGAAAGCCTTCTCATTTCTATCTGGATATATTTTTCATCTATTTTCCTTGTGGTTACCATGTGGTTGAAATTTAACATTCTAAATGTATGACAGTCATATTTGGTTTGATGCCACCTTAACTTCAATAGTATGCACATTTACTTTTTCTATTCCCCTCTGTCCCCCACCCCACCATTTATTTTGTACATGTTACCACTTATATCTTTATTATGTCTTTATACATTGTATGTCCAAAAACCTAGATTTATCATTACTTTTTATATACATTTGTATTTTAGCACCTGTGGGAAGTAAGAAATGGAGTTACATACCAAACAATACAGTGCAATAAACTGGCATTTATAATTACCCAAATGGTTACCTTAACTGTAGTTATTTATTTCTTTATGCTGCTTTGAACCACTGTCTAGTGTACTTTCCTTTCAGTTTGAAGAACCCTTTTAGCATTGCTCATAAGGCAGGTGTAGTAGTAGGGAACTCCCTCAGCTTTTGTTAGCCTGAGAATGTCTTAATGTCTCCCTCATTTTTGAAAGAGAATCTTGCTGGTTATAAAATTCTTGGCTGGCAGTTGTTTTGTTTCAGCACTTTAAGTATTTCAACCCACTGCCTCCATGGTTTCTTATGAGAATGCTGCACTTAATTTAATTTGTACTCCCTTGTACATAACATGCTGCTTTTCTCTTGTAGCTTTCAGAAGTCTCTTCTTGTCCTTTGCACTCAACTCCTATGTGTCTGGGCATATTTCTCTTCATGTTTATCCTAATTGGTGTTTGTTGGGCTTCTTGGATGTGCATATTCATGTCCTTTGCTATGTTTGAGCAGTTTTTTCTTTCATTATTTCTTTGAATATTCCCTTTCTCCTCACTTTGTCCTCCTCCTGGGACACTTGATGGTATCCCGCAGATCTCAAAGCTGTTTTCTCTTTTTCTAATTGATTTTTCTTTCTGTTCCTTGAACTGACTCATTCCAATTGTCTTTTCTCCAGGTTCAATGGTTCTTTATTCTTTCAGCTCCAGTCTGCTTTTGAAAACCCTTAGGGTATTTTTCATTTCTGTTATTGTGGTTTTCAATTCCAGATGTTCTGTTTGGTTCCTTTTTAAAATTTTTACCTCTTTATTTAGTTTCATATATTGTTCATTCATTGTTTTCCTGATATCCTTTAGTTCTGTGTATTTTACTTCCACACCTTGAGGATATTGAGAAACATTTTCTTAAAGTCTTCCTTTTGATGGGCTATCGTTTCCTGTTTCTTTGTCTTGTAATATTTTGTTGTGCACTGTACATTTTAATATTTTAAGGTGTTAACTCTGAGATTTAATCCCTGAGCTGTATGTTTCTTGAATTTTGTATCTAGCTAGTGTCTTATGACAGATATTCTTGAGTGCCAGGAGCAAACAAAACAAAACAAAACAATGCAAAAAACACCTTTCACAGACTGCAAATTGACCTTGGTATGGTCAGTGCTGTCCTTAAGAGCTCAGCCCTCCTATCAAGAAGGTCAGCCCAGGGCAAATGCAAAGTACAGTGTCCCTCCTGGCCCTTCCAAGTCTGTGTTTTTTCCTGGACTTGTGCTTACTGTGGTCTTAGGAATTCCTTGTTTACAAGAATTTGAATGCCCTCTCAGCTTCTCAGGAAACAGACCTTCTCCCTTTCCTGAGACTTAAAGCAGGTACAACTTTTCCGCTGGCTGAAGATTGAATTGTTTCTTACACTGGTTTAGCTATCCGGAGCTGCTGTTGCTTGGAGGGCAAATTAGAGGGTAGGAATGGGGAGTTGGAGAGGAGAGGAGTTCTTTCCCAGCAGGAATGAGACCAGGATCCTACAATGGGAGCACAGCAGGCTCCACATAGCCCTGGGGAAGGGGTGAGGAAGAGGCCAGTAAGGATGCCAGGAGCTCATCCTCTGGTTTTTTGAGGTTGCGTTTTCTTGATTTGGCACTTGCCCCGTAAATGCAGCCCTTTAAACTGTTTTCTTTAGTTTTGAGGAAACTGTCTTTAAATCTCCTTTGCCACTGTTGCCTGAGAAGGGTTGAAACAATGGCTGCCCTCAGAGCCGGGTCCTCAGCGATATGAAGTAGCTGATCAAAAACAGTGATCAATGATCGGACTGTGCACTCTCAGATCTTGGGAACTGGCTCTTTATATCTCACCCTGGCACCAGGAAGTTGCACTAGGAGCCAGGGTTGAGGACCCCACTGTTGACTGCTGTGTGGCTGGGACAAGGGAAATGGAAGCTACTGCACAGTAAGTGAAATTCACTGGTATTTATTGCAATTTACCAGTCTCTTCTTCCCATTCTTCCTTGGATGCTGCACAGTGTTCTGCTATACTCTGGGGTTTCAAAACAGTTGATTTAGACTGTTCTGCCAGTTCAATAGTTGTTTTGGTCGAAGGACTGATTCCTAGAACTTTCTACTCCACTATCTTCCCACAATCCTCTCTTCCTTGTCCAGTGTCTTCTACTTTACTGTGTTTCTATTGAGAAATGTAATACTATTCTCACCCTTTGTAGTGACCTATTTTTGGTTTACTTGTTTTCAACTGCTCTCAGAAAGCTCTCTTGCTAGGAGCTTTATCTCTGGAAGCTTTTTTCTGAAATCATAGTGTCTTTTTTTTTTTGTCTCCATTTATTGAGCTCAGTACTTGGTTGACCACTTCAATCTGAAGATTTACGTACTTCAGTCAAAAATTTTTCTTGACTTTCCTCTTTAAGAACTTTTTCCTCACATTTTCTTTTTTTCTTTCTAGGACGCTTATTAGATATAAGCTTACATGGACAGAATTCCTAATTTTCTTTTCTATTTCCATATTCTTATCTTTTTTTTTTCCTAGTAGATACAGAAAAAATTGGACATATATTCCATTTTAACAGCCCTTTTATTATTTTTTTTAAGTTGAGCTCTCATATGCTTAATTTTAAAAAGCGTTTTCTTGATTGTTCTTTTATCAAGGCATCCTGTACTTGTCTCATAGGTACAGTATCTTCTTTTATTTCCATGAGGATATTAATTATAGCAAGCTTTCTTTCATTGTTTCTTTTTGTTCTTTGCAGTGTTTTTTTGTCTTCTCAGCTCCTTTTTCTCTTTGTTTGCTTTAATCTCTTTTTTTTAGACTGGGGCTTCTTTTGGTTTGGGAAGAGTCCAATACATAATGCCCTCTTTCCCTCCCCAGAATACACATACGAAACACGTAGATGACAATAAATTACAGATGAAAGCTGTATTAAAGGATATGGCCTTTCTAGATCTATGACCAGGTATCATTTTTCATACTTATACCCAGACTTCAACTTACCCACTGTTATTAGTTTCTTAGGACTGCCATACCAGACTACTACTGGGTAACTTAAAACACAGAAATTCTTTTTCGTTCCGGAGGCTGAATGTCTGAAATCAAGGTGTTGAAAGGCTATCCTGCCTCTGAAGCCTCTAGAGGAGAATCCTTCCTTGCCTCTTCCTATCTTCAGGTGGATGCCTACAATCCTTGGCATTCCTTGGCTCATAGCTGCATCGCTCCAGTTTCTGCCTCCTTCTTCACATGGCCTTCTTCCCTCTTTTTTTCTTTTCTTTGTGTCTCTACTTTCTGTACCCCTCTACTTTCTCTTATAAAGATACCAGTCATTAGATATAGGGCCCACCCTAATCCAGTATGACCTCATCTTAACTTGATTGCATCTATAATGACCTTATTTACAAATATGATCACATTCAGAAGTACCAGGAGTTGAGTTTAACATGTCTTTTGAGGAGACACAATTCAATCCATATACACATAGTGTCACTGTCAGCAAATCAAGACTTGCTGGCTCAGATGAAAGTCAGAGAGGAGGGGCTTGATAGAGCATGTCTGCTTACTTGCCAGACTAGCTCAGTGGGTGATGGGGAGGAGCTGAAAGTCTTCCTGACCCAAAGTCCTTACACATGTGAACATAATGCCAGGGAAATGAAGATACCCCCTCACCCCCAACAACTTTTCTTAAACATCTGGCTATTCTTTTCTGTCCTATTTTAATTTGGAAGTTTTATATGCCTAACTAATTTATCTTCTGGAGGCTTTACTTTAGGGTGGTGGAATAATAATTCCACATTTGGGTTGTGAGTTGCTGCTCCTGATTCTATCCCAGTGTCAGAATCTAGAGCTCTTTTCTCTGGGGTTATTCAGTCTTTCAAGAGGAGAATCTTCTAATCTTCCCAGTGAGGCATTTGTTGCTGTGGCTTTCTGGGGGCAGGGCTGGAAGTCAGACCTTACATAGTCTTTGATTTAATCCTTTATTTTTAACCCAACTCAACATCACCTTCCATTGTGCCTGATATTCTAGAGTCCTATCTTCCTCCCTTTTATATTATACAAAAATTGAGAGTCTTGCTTTATGGTCTAGAGGATGAGTCCCTGGTTCTCACTGCTCCCGTATACACAGTCCTGTTTTAGCCCAGTTACTCACTGCCACCTTCCTAATGCCTCATAGAGCCCCTCTGCAGGCACCCTAGTTGACCCTTCCTCTCCTCTCTTGGCTCAGTTATCACTCCGCCATCATCTTTCTGTTTTCCAAAAATATGTTGAAAAATATGTTGAAAATGATTTATCATTACTTCTTTGCTGTTAATTTTTGTTTCCTTTCCTTTTGGGAAGAAGAAATTGATGTAAGTGACCAAGCTATCACATTTAACTGGAAATCTAACAGGTTTTATTTTTCACATAAATACCAACATAAGGTCATATTCAGTGCTCTAACATGTTTTTTTCTTTTTGCGTTTTTGTTTTGTTTTAATTTTTTTATTTTCTTTATTTGTTTTTGTTTTTTTATTTTGTGGTGACATGTATTTTTGAAAACTTTTATAAACTCACCTTCACTGTTTATCAACTTTTTGGTGCTAACAAATTACATTATTTCTGTTTCTCTCACATAACTGGAAATTCTGTCTTTACCTGCATATAGGACTTAAATGAAAGCAGGCCTAAACAGGATTGTTGGTTTGCTGGAGAAATTAACTTGCTTTACTTTTGAAAATATTTTGCGTTAAAAGGTGGTTGATGAGTTTAAAATAACTGTCATATAGTTAATCGTATTGATTTGTTGTTTTACAGAAAGGAGAAAATTGGCAAAGCAGCCTGAAACAATTTCTGTTAAAGAACTCAAAACTCTGTTAATGCTCACAAGGGAATCCTTTTTACATCATTTTAATGTTATTATTCCTAAAACAAATCTAATAAAGACAGACAAAATAAAAACCTTCAATACATTAAATGGTAAGTTTTTTATTTCTTATTTTTTTTCTTTTTTTGTGTGTGTTGCAAATATGACAGTTATTATTAAAACTTTAAAAATATTGGTTAAATCAAAATATATTTTACAAATTTAAATGATATATTTGTTTAAACAAGTATGTATTTCTATATAATGAGCTGTATTTCTCATCATTTAAAATAATAAACTTTCTCTTAACTTCTTTCGTTAAGCAGGTTCAGTGTAATTGTTTTTGAGCAGAGAAGCATTTTAGAGTGATCCCTCTCTTAGTACTCCTACTAGCTTAGAATGAGTGAATTTCTATTAAGCTATATTTCATAAAGTGGGAAAAATAGAATTTATACAGTAAATTTAATATAGGTAAAACTACATAATAAGATGCTCTACATTTGCCATTCATTATGGCAGGAAGTCACCAAACATCACTGGGGAAACAGGAACACATTTTTATATTTACTTTCATTTCTCTCTGTTTTTTTGGTTTCTGTTGTGAGGAATTTGAGTAGAGTGAAGCTTTTTGAGACTATGTATATGTATAATGTATAATGTATACATATATATGTATATATATGTGACAATTTTTTTTTTTATTCTCTGAGAATCATTTTTATTCCATAGATAAATGAGTAAATGACTACAAAATTAAGCATTTGTTGAGTGCCTTTTCTGTGTTTGACATAGTGGTGAAAAAACACAAAAAAGTAAGAATCCTGGTCCTTGGCTTTCAGGGGGATAATGATCTATTTGGAAAACAAGATGTAAATACGTCATATAGGCCATGTTTAAGAGCACAGGTCTGAAGCCAGACTTCCAGGGTTCAAATTTCAGTTCTGCCTCTTATTGGCCAGTGTGTTTGGGCAAGTTTTAACCTCTCTTTGCCTCCATTTCCTCATGTTTAAAATTGAGGTTATAATTTTACCCACTTTCTAAGTTATTGTAGGATTTAAATGAATGATACATTTAAAACACTTAGAACATAGTGTCAAAAAAGTGTTAACTCGCATTTGTATTGTCATCATCACGACCATCATCGTTACATAACAGCACCAAAGTTAAATTACAGTGCAGAGATGAAAGGTATTGGAGATAGTTTAAGGTTACTTGTAAATGGGAGATGTGTTCAATAAGTGAGAGGTAACATAGCTTCTTGGTTATAGCATAGACTTTGGAGCAAGATTCACCAGGTGAATCCCAGCTCTGCAGCTTACTTGCTATGGCACCCTTGTCAAGTTTTCTAACCTCTTTGAGCCTCAGTTCCTTTATCTTTAAATTAAAGATGGCATAGGTTGTCATGAAGTTTAAATGAATTATTTGTAAATTGCTTAAATGTTGCCTGGCACAAAATAAGTGCTATATATTTGTTGGCTAAATTCATAAGTATTAATTTAGAGGAGAACTATATAACTATGGTTGAATAGTCATGGAAGGCTTTGTTAGGTACAGATGGACTTGAAGTAGGCCTTGGGTGAGGCATAAGTTCTAGGCAGAAAGGAAAAGATAGTGTTTTTTAGGTAGAAGAAGCAATATACCCAGAATCAGGGAGATAAGATAGGGAGATTGTCTTAAGTAGAGGATTGCCACAGGAGGTAAAAGTAGGATGAATCCACAAATTCCAATGCCTTTTATATCAGTTTAAAGAAATATATCTTATACTTACCTGTATAAAGTCAACTTCTAAGACACTATTAACACACTGGCTACAGGAGTGCTCATCTTAAAATGTAAATCAAATTATATCACTCCTTTGCTCAAACCTTTTTTGATGGCTTTCCATTGCACATAGAATGTGATCTTGATACGGCTTGTAAAAACCCTAAATGATATCTGGCCTTGTGCTTACTCTGGCTTCTTCCATGGCCACATTTCTGTCTCCTCATTACCATAGAGGGTGTTTCCATCCCTCCTGCATGTCACATTTCTTTCCAGCTCAGGACCTTTACTCATACAGTGTCCTTTTCCTGGAGTGCTTTTAAGTCCTCGTCATTTTTCAAATCTTGATTTAAATGTCACTTTCTCAAAGAAGCTTTCCCAGAACTTCCTCATTTTAATTTCTTTCTTATTGAATTCATTCCCTATAGTTTTTCTTCAACTTATCACATTTTTAATCGTAATGCTATTTATGTACATATTTATTAACAATGTGTCTTCTCCCTAAAGCTTATGTTCTTTGAGGGTAAAGAGCCTATTGGCTTTCTCAGTAACCCAGAGCCTAGCTCAATGCCTGGGACATAGAAATAGCTTTTCCCCAAATAATTGCTGAATAAATGGAAGAAACCCAGAAGGTTTTTATAACCTGAACTGAAAATCTGACAGGTTTACATCTGAACATGACTCCTAAGAGTGTAGTTGTAATTTTTAACATCTTTTGATTTAAATAAATTCATCCACATGCAAATTATATAACAGAAGAAATGGTAAGGCCAATCATGTTTCATATGCTAGCCCATTATTTGCTACTATGCATGTCAGGAGTCATTAACAATTGGCAAGTTTAATGACCTGCTTGTTTTTCTTAATTATGTTAATGGTAATTGTTTTTGTAAAAATTCTAGCATGTATAACAAATGACAAGTGTATACAGAAAATGTCTTGATCTACCATTTTATTTACCCATTTCCACAAAGTTTCTAAAGATTTTCACAATGCAAAATGTGATACCTGTACTCATAATACAATTCTTTCCTTTATCTGGCCTCATTAGGGAGCATAAACACTGTTGAGTGAGTTTTCTAAGTAATTATTCAAGACCATAAGTTTTTTATTTCAACTATTTTAATAAAATCTTCTAGTATCTGTTTATAATTCTTGTTTTATTAAACAGAATATACCAACTATTATAGAGCTTTTTCTTTTTGGTTCATTCATATTTAGGTGTTAACAATGCTCTATATTTATTAACTGCTTATTGTCATCAATGATGCTATTTCCTTCTTTTTTTGCTGTGATTTGTGATTTAGAGGTTGATTTTTTAGTCTCTACTTCCTTATTGTGTTGCTTTAATTTCTTTATTTCCCCTGTAAAATAAAAAGCAGTTTTTGTTTTTACTTTTAAGCAGTGTTTTTGGTCTCTCAGAGATCCTTTTTGGCTTTTTAGTTGTTGGCATGGCCCAATGTCCTGGCTTTCACATAAATAAAATATTGTTATTGTTTTATTTTACTGTGTAAGTTATATTAAATTATTACCTGAAAACATGACAAATACAGACTTTTCTCCACCTCTTACTTAATACATAGCTTATGTCATTTATATTTATACAGGATGTATATTTATTTTATAAATATTGATAATTGTCAATATTAATAATTGTAATTTTTAGGAACAATTTAGTTAACATTTACATTTATTTAAGATGGCTTATATTGTGAACTCACAGCATGCAACTGTTAGAACAGCTCATGATTTTTTTCATTATACTGTTAGTGGGGAGTTATGTCTGTTAAAGGGCAGATTATTATTTTCTAAAGCTTGTTATTCTATAAAATAGTAAGCTCTTCCCTACTCTTACTAAGAAATGGGAAGTGGCATATTTGGATGGTGTTTATTAAGGACAGTCTGGTATGGGCATTGAAAATATTTAAAAATATTCCAGATCAAATAGTTTAATAAGTAAATGGAAAATAACATGCAGGTAGCTTTCATTTTCATGTTTCATTTTTTTCTTTTTTGTTTAAAAATGTATTTACCACATCATTATCATTTGGTAAGACCCCAAAATATGTAATGGTTATTTCTGTCAAGGTTTATGGTTCGTCAAATAGTTAACATCCAACAACTTTCAGTCAGTTTATTAGAACATTGTATAATAGTTCAAATATCTTTTTAAAACCAGATATTCATGGACTCCAAAAACAGTACAGTTAGTAATTTTGCTAGTGTTAAACTGTTTGTGTGTACTGATAATTTCTAATGAGAATGGAAGCTGCCTCTTCAGGTTTTCATTGAGTATCTCAATGGTATCAGCAATCGCAATTTAATCTTAGTGATTTACTTGAAGATGTGTATGTTAAGGCATCTTACATTAATAAATAAGTGAGAGTTATTTCTAAAATACCTTTACCTAAAAACACCGTAAGTGTTCTTTTGTACTTGTGAAATGAGGTATTTGATCTCTTTTTAAAAGATGGAATTTTTCTGAACACTGGTGCTAATTCTTATTTGCAGTATGAAAATCCCATGATATGTTCAAAAGATTCTCCACAGTTATTCTTCATTTTCATTTAGAACTAATTTTACTACAGGTAACAAAGTTATGCTGTTATTCAGTATGAGTCCTAATATGCTCAATTCAGTTTCCTGAATTCTATCTCATAACTTCTATCATGAAGAGACAGTAAAATAAATAAAGCTTAGCACTGATTTTTCTTCTCATTTCCAAAATACTTTTGGCATTTTGCACAACTCTGGCCATCAGAGAGTCCTTAATAAATGCCTGAGATAAGTACAGTATGACTAATCCAAGATGTTTTTATACACACACAAACACACATACACAGAGACATATATTAAGGTATGTATATGTCTTTCTATATACATTTCTAAAGCAGTTTTATTGAGATATATTCATGTACCATGCAGCCCATCCAAAGTGTACAATCAATGGCTTTTACTATAATCACAGTGTTGTACATTCATCACCATAATCAATTTTAGAGCATTTTCATTACCCCAAAAAGAGCCCATACACATTAGCAGTCACCTGTCAATCCCTCTATTCTTCGCCAGCCCTACATAACCACTAATCTAATTCTTTTTCTATAGATTTATTTATATTTACATTTTGTATAAATGGAATCATACCATATGTAGTACTTTGTGTCTGGTTTTTTTTTCCACTTAGCATAATGTTTTTTAAAAATTATTTTTTTAATTAGAGAAGTTGTAGGTTTACATAAAACTCATGTAAAAATACAACTTTTCCATATACCCCCTATTGTTGATACCTTGCATTAGTGTGGGTACCTTTGTTATAGTTGATGAAAGTATTAAAATATTATTGTTAACTACAGTCCATAGTTTGCATTAGGTATATTTTTTCCTATATACCAACATATTATTAACAATTTGTAAGGTATGTAAATTTGTTATAATTTATGAAAGAACATTCTTTTATTTGTACCATTTGACCACAGTCATCATTCACAACACGGTTCACTATTATACAGTCCCATGTTTTATCCTCTAACTTTCCTTCTAGTAACTTACACCACCCAAAACTTGCCCTTTCAAACACATTCACAGGCATATGTCAGTTGATTACACTCAGTAATGTGCTACCATCCACACTATTCATTGCCAAACATTTACAATCAACCTAATTGGGAATTCTGCACAAATTAAGCATCAGCTCTTCATTCCCTACCCTCTTCTATCCCCTGATAATCTATAGTCTAGATTCTAACTCTATGAGTTTGCTTATTATAATTAGTTCATATCAGTTAGATCATACAATATTTGTTCTTTTGTGTCTGGCTTATTTTGCTCAACATAATGTCTTCAAGGTTCATCCATATAGTCTCATGCATCAGGACTTCATTCCTTCTTATACCTGAATAATATCCCATCTTGGTATATACCATATTTTGTTTATCTATTCATCGGTTGATGGACACTTGAATTGCTTCCATCTTTTGACAATTGTGAATAATGCTGCTATGAACATCAGTCTGCAAATGTCTGATCAAGTCTCTGCTTTCAGTTCTTCTGGGTATTTACCTAGTAGTGGGATTACTGGATCATATGGCAATTCTATACTCAGCTTCCTGAGGAATTGCCAATTTGTCTTCCATTGTGGCTGCACCATTTTACATTCATGCCAGCAGTAAATGAGTGTTCGTGTTTCTCCACATCCTCTCCAACACTTGTAGTTTTCTGTTTTTTTTAGTAGTGTCCATTATAGTAGGTGTGAAATGACATCTCTTTGTGGTTTTGATTTGTAAATCCCTAATAGCTATTGATGTTCAGCACCTTTTCATGTGCTTTTTGACCATTTGTATTTCCTCTTCAAGAAATGTCTATTTGGGTCTTTTGCCAATTTTTTATTGGGTTGTTTGTCTTTTTATTTTTGAGTTGGAGGATTCTTTATGTAGTCTGGATATTAAACCCTTATCATGTGTAGTTTCCAAATATTTTCTCCCATTGAGTAGGCTGTCTTTTAGCTTTCTTGACAAAGTCCTTTGAAGCACAAAAGTTTTTATTTTGAGGAGGTACCATTTATGTGTTTTTTCTTTCATTGCTTGTGGTTGGCTGTAGAATTTTAAGAAACCATTGCCTACCACAAGATCTCAGAGATGCTTCCCTACATTTCCTTCTTGGAGTTTTATTGTCCTGGCTCTTATATTTAGGTCTTTGGTCCATTTTGAGTTAATTTTTGTATAGGGTGTGAGATAGAGGTCCTCTTTCATTCTTTTTTGCATTTGGATAGCCAGTTCTCCCAGCACCATTTGTTGAAGAGACTATTTTGTTCCAGTCAAATGGAATTGGCAGCCTTGTCAATTATCAGTTGGCCATATATGTGAGTCTATTTCTGAACTCTCAATTTGATTCCATTGGTCAATATATCTATCTTTATGCCAGTACCATGCTCTTTTGACCAGTGTAGCTTTGTAATGTGCTTTAAAGTCAGGAAGCCTGAGTCATCCAACTTTGTCCCTTTTCGAGATGTTTTTGGTTATTCAGGGCCCCTTACCCTTCCATATAAGCTTGATAATTGGCATTTCCATTTCTTCAAAGTAAGCTGTTGGAATTTTGATTGGAATTACATTGAATCTGTAAATCAGTTTGCTTAGAATTGACATCTTAACAAGTTTTGCAATCCATGAACATGGGATGTCTTTCCATTTATTTAGGTCTTCTTTGATTTACTAGAGCTGATAAATGAGTTCAGCAGAGTGGCAGGATACAAGATCATTACCCAAAAATCAATAGTGTTTTCTTTTTATCATTACAACTTCTGTTTATTCCAACTTGACTTCAATAGCTTACACAAATACAGTACCTGTATCCCTCCATTCCTCCCTTTCATATTCTTCATGCCACAAATTATCTCTTTATGCACTGTGCACCTGGTACTAAAGATTCACACTTGTTTTTTATACATTTGAATTTTCAGTGTTATAAGAAGTAAAAGACAGCATTCATTACAAATGAAAAATGAAATAATACTGGCATATATATTTATCTATATTATTTATATTGGAGATCTTTATTTCTTCATCCAGCATTGAGAGGCTGTCTAGTGTCCTTTCCTTTCAACATGAAAGACTCCCTTTATCATTTCCTGGAGGACAGGTCTAATGGTAATGAAATCCCTCAGTTTTTCTGTCCAGAAAGTCTTAAATTTTCCCTTATTTCCAAAGGATGCTTTGTGGGTATATTATTCACAGGTAACAGTTTTTTGGGTTTTTTTTGTTTTGTTTTTTTCTTTCAGCACTTTATGTCCTCCTACTGCCTTCTGGCTTCCATGGTTTCTATTTAGAAATGGGTTATTAATCTTATTCAGGATCCCTTATATGTGCACACTGCTTCTCTCTTGCTATTTTTAGAATTCTGTCTTTGTCGTATTTCTTGGTGTGTATCTTGTTTGGTTCATTCTACTCAGCGTTCGTTAAGTATCTTGGATTTTTGTGCATTCATATCATATAACAGATTTGGCACATTTTCTGCCATTATTTCTTCAAATTTTTTTTCTGGCCCTCTCTCTTCACCTTCTGGGACTCCTATGATGTGTATATTGGTATGCTTGATGGTGTCCCATCCCTAGGTTTCTTAGGCTTTGTTCAGTTGTTTTTTTTTGTTTTATTTTGTTTTTAATTCTTTTATCTTTCTACGCCTCAACCCAGGCAATTTCAATTGTTTTGTCTTCAAGTTAGCTGACCCTTTCTTCTGCCTACCCCAATCTGCTCTTGAACCCCACTGTGTTGCTTTGAATCTACAGTGTACCCTAGAAAGCCGTGTTCTTTTAATCCAGTCCTGTGGGGGCAGATCTGTTGTGGGTGGGATCTTTTGATTAGGTTGTTTCCACAGAGCCGTGACCCACCCAGCTGTGGGTGGGACCCTTTGACTACATCATTTCCATGGAGATGTGACCCTGCCCACTCAAGGTGGGTCTTAAGTAGTTCACTGGAATCCTTTAAGGGGGAGAGAGAGAGAGAGAGAGAGAGAGAGAGAGAGAGAGAGAGAGAGAGCGAGAGCAGAGAGATGCTTAGAGAGAAAATGCCCAGAGACATTTTGAAGACAACCATTGAAACCAGAATCAGGAGAGAAGCTAAGAGATGAAATCCAGAGTTTGCCCTGAAGAAGCTAAGAGAGGGCCCCAAAACACTCAGAGAGAAACACCTTGGAAGAAACAAACAAGGATGCACAGAAGCTGAAAGCAATGCAACCTGGAAGCAAAGGACCAGAAGATGCCAGCCATGGGCCTTCCCAGCTGGTAGAGGCACTCCAGATGCTATTGGCCATTCCTCAGTGAAGGTGTTCTCCCATTGATGCCCCAGCCTGGACACTTCCATGGCCCTAGAACTGTAAATTTGCAACTTAATAAATCTCCATTTAAAAAGCCAATCCATTTCTGGTACGTTGCATTTTGGCAGGTTTAGCAAACCGGAACACCCTACTATTGAATTTTTCTATTCAGTTAGTATACTTTTGAGTTCCAGAATTTCCCTTTGGTTCTTTATAATTTGTATCTCATTATTGAAATTCTCATTTTGTTCTTAAATTATTTTCCTGATTTCCTTTAGTTCTTTGTCCATGTTTTTCTTTAGCTCATTGATGCTATTTATGAGAGCTGTTCCAATATTTTTGATTAGTAATTCCAGAAACTATATTTCCTTTGGAATATTTTCCACTGAAGTCCTTTTTTCTTGTGTCTAGGCCATACTTTCCTATCTCCTTGTATGTTTTGTAATTTTCTGTTGAGAACTGGACATTCTGAGCATTATGTTGTGGTCACTTTGGAAATCTAGCTCTCCTGCTCTTCAGTCTTTGAAAGATGCAATTTCACACAGGAAGCAAGACCCTCATAGACAGCAGACAGAAGAGAGTAATATGATGTTTATCTGGACCATTAATATCTGCTCCTTTCAGGAGCAGAAATTCCAGGATTTCCTGCTAGCCACAATCTGCTGCATGATGAGGCTTCCTTCTACCTTCTAGTGTCCAGTTGACATCTTCTCCCTTGGCCACATAGTCTTTCACCTTGTTTAAGTCTGTGTTTTTCAGGGCCCATATGAAGTCTTTTTCAACATCTCTGCAGTGGGGCGTGCCAGTTGGCCGGGCAGAAGATGAGGAGGCAGTGGCAGCAGCAAGTAGATACCACCAGGCGAGAGGGAGACCGGGCCACATGAAGCCAGACAGGAAAGGAAGAGATAGTGGGTGTTCTGGTTTGCTAATGCTGTCTTTTTGCAAAACACCAGAAATGGATTGGCTTTTATAAAGGGGATTTATTTAGTTACAAAGTTTATTGCATTAAAATGTCCAAGGTAAGTCATCAACAATTGGGTACCTTCACTGGAGGATGGCCAATGGCGTCCAGAAAACCTCTGTTAGCTGGAAAGGCACGTGGCTGGCGTCTATTCCAGAGTTCTGGTTTCAAAATGGCTTTCTCCCAGGTTGCGTTCCTCTCTCAGCTCCTGTGCATTATTCAAAGTGTCCCTCTTGGCTGTACCAAGCTCACTCCTTCTATCTGAGCTTTTGTAGGGCTCCAGTGAACTAATCAAGGCCCAGGCTGAATGGGCAGGGCCAGGCCACCATGGAAATTATCTAATCAGAGTTATCACCTACAGTTGAGTGGGTCACATCTCCATGGAAACTCTCAAAGAATTACAATCTAATCAACAGTAATAAGTCTGCCCACACACATTTGCATCAAAGATAATGGCGTTTTGGGGGACATAATACATCCAAACCAGCACATTCTACCCCCTGGATCCCAAAATGACATGATCTTTCCATATACAAAATACATTCATCCCATCACAATATCACAAAAACTTAAATCATTTCAGTAACAATAGTTAAGTAAAAGATCCCATTAAATCAGTTACAGGCATGGTTTGTCCTAAGGCATAATTCCCCTCCAGCTTTGGACCTGTGAAACTTAGAACAAGTTATGTACTTCCAATGTATAAAGGAGGGACAGTCAGCAGTAATAGGGTAAACATTTCCATTGTCATAAGGAGAAACTGAAAGGAAAACAGAGTTAACAGGACTAAAACAATTCCTAAAACCCGCCAGGCAAATTCCATTAGATTTCAAAGTCTGAGAGTCATTAACAGAATGATGTTGCATCCTTGGGGCTTAAGAGAGTGGCTTTCCCACACTTTCCAAGGGCCTATGCATCAGCCCTTTTCTCTCCAAACGCTGGGGTGAGTGCTCCAGCATATCCACACACTGGGGAGACCACCTTCTCAGCCCCACCCTCCTCAAACACTGGAGCAGCACCCAGATTCTCTTCCATCTCCAGGCACACACTCAACCCCTTCAGAACAGTGGGGTGGTGGCCAGGCTCTCCCCAATTCCCTGGGAATGTGCTCCACCCTTTCTAGGGTCTGGGGTGAGAGCACTCTTCCAGAGCATTGAGGTGGAAGGTCCAGCCTCAACCTCTCGGGCAAACTCACCCTTTCCATGCCAGGGGCCACTCCACTCTCCCAGCCCAAGACCTCTTAACTCCAGACCTCAACCTCCATGGCTCCGTCTTTGAAGAAATGTTTCATTCAATTTGTTCCTTGTCTGTTTTCTCCAGTCCAGATCAGCAGTGGCTCCGTCTATAAAGATGTCACAAAAATTCTGTTGACTTCGCATGAAGCAGACAGGGATCAAAGCTGTCAGACAATAGGACTTTCCACAAATCCTTTCTGGAGAACTCCATCTCCAATTTTAGCTTGTACTGAAATGGCGGTCAGGTTCCATGTTTGGTTAAATCCTCGAGTGACGCTATAGCTTCTGGGGTTCCACCCCCCTGGAAGCCCGGAATTTTCCAAACCATCAGTTTCTGGTTTCTTTGAACCCAAGAGTTCAGTTCAAAGTTTATCTCTCTTTGCTCGCATTTTACTATAAGCTGTAAGGAGAAGCCATGCTATATCCACTTCTAGTTTCAGAATCTCATCAGCCAAGTATCCCAGCTCATTGCTCTCAAATTCTTCCTTCCATCTAACACCAGGACTCAATTTTGCCAAATTGTCTGCAACTTTAAAACAAGGATTGCCTTTCTTCCAGTTTGCAACAGCACATTTATCATTTCTGTTTAAGGCCTTGTCGGAAGGATCTTTGGAGTCCATACTTCTACTAACAGTCTCTACAAAGCAGTTTAGGCCTTTTCTGTCAAGCTTCTCACAGTTCTTCCAGAATCTTCCCCTTATCCATTTAAAAAGCCATTCCAACATGTTTGGTATTTGCAAACTCAGCAGCACCAGCACCCCACTCTTGGTCCCAAAATCTGTTCCGGTTTGCTAATGCTGCCTTTTTGCAAAACACCAGAAATGGATCAGCTTTCATAAAGGGGGTTTATTTGGTTACAAAGTTACGGTCTTAAGGCCATAAAATGTCCAAGGTAAGTCATCAGCAATCGGGTACCTTCACTGGAGGATGGCCAGTGGAGTCCAGAAAACCTCTGTTAGCTGGAAAGGCATGTAGCTGGCATCTGTTCCAGAGTTCTGGTTTCAAAATGGCTTTCTCCCAGGTTGCATTCCTCTCTCAGCTCCTGTGCATTCTTCAAAGTGTCCCTCTTGGCTGTACCAATCTTGCTCCTTCTGTCTGAGGTTTTATAGGGCTCCAGTGAATTAATCAAGGCCAGGCTGAATGAGTGGGGCCACACCTCCATGGAAATTATCTAATCAGAGTAATCACCTACAGTTGAGTGGGTCACATCTCCATGGAAACTCTCAAAGAATTACAATCTAATCAACAGTAATAAGTCTGCCCACACACATTTGCATCAAAGATAATGGCATTTGGGGGGACATAATACATCCAAACCAGCACAGTGGGTTAGGCTGCCAGGCAGGTGAGGCAGTTGGCCACAGTGACCATCAGGGTGGGGGAAAGAAAGTTTTTTTGTAGCCAGCAGGCCCAGCAGAGCAGGTTCCACCTGGCCAAGAAGCCTCTAGTGTTTCTATACACTAGTAATGAGCAATCTGAAGAGGAAATCAAGAAAAAAATTCCATTTACAATAGTAACCAAAAGAATCAAATACCTGGAAATAAATGTAACCAAGGATATAAAGGACTTGTACACAGAAAACTACAAGATATTGCTAAAAGAAATCCAAGAAGACTAATACATTATTATATAGCAAAATTCAGTATGTTGATACTTTTCGGTACTTACATGTATTTCTTGTCTCTTTAGACAACAGTCCAGTGAAACCTGACTTTCCAAGTGTAATGGAAACCAATCCTCTGGAATGGCCAGAAAGACATGTTCTTCAAAATTTGGAAATTTTTGAAAAAGCTAAACAGAAACTGAGGTAAATATTTGAATCCAGAGTTAAACATGCTATAACTCAGTATTTTAAAATGAATTATTTTCTTCTTAGTCCTTAAATCATTTGTGTGATATATAAGTATTTTATAGTTTTATTATTAAAGAAATACATGTCACTGTAAATAGATGGATAAATATATATTCAATCAGTAGAGTAGTATGTCAGTTACAAGGGAAATGCTCTTCTTCTTCCCCTGTCCTCTACTCCTAAGTTCCAGGTGTAATCACTGTAACATTTTACTGTATAGCTATGTATCCAAGTGGAGATATCAGATATCTGGAGGAGAGATCTGTAAGTCATTTGGAGTCATTGTCAAACAGGGTTTTAAAATACATAATTGTGGGGTGAGATCTGTTGAGACAGTGTAGAGGGAAGAAAAGAGAGCATAAGACCATTCCCTCATTTACAGATCTAATTTTTACAGATCAGGAGGAAGCAGACAATCTAGGAAAGAAGAGTGGATAAAGGAGGAAAGGACAGGTTATCCACAAAAGAACCTCCATTTCTTGCCTATCAATTTTAGATGGTATCTTTAACCATCTATGAAAGATGAGGAAATTAACACCCTTCTTTCTCTTCAGTTTTTATCCTCACTCTTATTTCTAAATCTTACATTATTTACAATAAACAATTCTTTTCCTTTGTTTCGGTTTGCTAAAGCTGCCAGAATACAATATACCAGAAATAGATTAGCTTTTGTAAAGGGGATTTATTAAGTTACAAATTTACAGTTCTAACACCATAAAAGTATCCAAACTAAGGCATCAACAAGAGGATACCTTCACTGAAGAAGGGCTGATGGCATCTGAAACACCTCTGTCAGCTGGCTAGACATGTGGCTGGCGTTGGCTTGTCCTTTGCTTCCCGCTCAGGTTGGTTTTAACTTCTGATTCCAGTGACTTTGTCTTTAAGTGACTGTGGGTTCTCACTTAGCTTCTCCCACGTAAACTCTGGGCTTCATCTCTTAGCTTAGCATCTCCGAACGTCTTTCTGTCTGCATCTGCAAGCATCTGGGTCTGTGTCGGCTCTGAGCTCTCTCTCTCTCCCTGAGCTCTCTTAGGAACCCCAGTAAACTGAGACCCACCTTGAATGGGCAGGGTCACATCTCCATGGAAATAATCTAATCAAAAGGTCCCACCGACAATAGGTCTGCCCCCATAAGAGTGGATTAAAAGAATATTGTCTTTTATGGGTTGCATAACAGATTCAAACCAGCACATCCTTCTTGGTGTTATTTTTCTTGCACTTCTCTTACTTCCTACTCTAATTTGTACTGAACCTTTCTACTTTACACAGCATTATACTAGAATGTATTTTAATCACATTGCTAGATTAGGTCCGTATTTTCTTGGATCTCATGTCTTAATGAGAGGTCTGATGCCAGAGTGATTTTTGTTCCTTAATAGGTAATTTGTTCTATCTCTGAAACTTTTAGAATTTTTTTTTTTTTTCAAACATTCTAACTTACTTGGAGCCAACATGATGTGAGATATTTTTGTCTTCAAAACTTTTATCTTCTTTGGCAAATATTCTTCTATTATATCTTTGATGTTATTCTTCCCCTTATTTTATTTTTTTCCTGCTCTCTTTGAAATACCTGTTTTAACTAATGTTAACAACTTCCTAGATTGATTTTTTTTTTTTTTAGTAATAGGGTACAATTTAGTCAATTTATTCTTGAGATATGATAATACAGAATGCCTTACTTTTTTTTAAAACACTTTTTATTGTGAAATATAACATATACAGAAAAGTAATAGCTTTCAAAGTACAATTTAACGAGTAGTTATGTAGCAAATTTCAAAGGATGTTATGGGTTACAGTTCCACCATTTCAGTTATTTCCTTCTAGCTGTTCTAATACCCTAGAGTCTAAAAAAAAATAATATTAATATAAAGATTCAGTGTTCGTAATCCTTTGTTAAATTCTATCTTTTCTGTTGCTACTCCTTATTTGAACACTGTCTCAATCTTCAGGGATCCTAGATTGATTATTTATTCAAATTTAATTTTTCTCTCAATAGTCTGTCACTTCTTCATTTCTGCTCTGTGTCCTAGAATATTTCCTTGACCTTTACTTCCATTTCTTCTGTTGAAGTTTTTGATAGTCATAGTTTAAATTACTAATAATTTTTCTTGTTCTCTATTTTTTTCATAGCAGTTTGTTCTTTTATTAATTATGAGATTTGAGAGGGTACTATAAGGAAACTAATTAGAATTTTGTTTAAAGTTGTTTTTTCTGTTCCTTGAATTATTTCCATTTTCCTTTGGATCTGTTTTATTTTTTCTCTATGGTTTTCCTCTCATGTAGTTTTTCTCCAGTGTCTGGTGGTCCTTGATTATCTGTTCATAGCTAAGAATTTAGGAATAGGTTGGTTTATATAGGTAGTTGGCATTAGTTTTCTTTGTACAGTCTTGTTCCCCACCTGCTTTCAACTGAATTAATGTTGGAGGAAGTGGGAGATTCGGGGTAAAATATGCCTGGCAGGCTTCACTTTAGGGTACCCGAGGGTATCAGCAAGCAGGCAACTTTGGTCCTTCACCAGACACTACTTAGGGCTTTATTCTGTTGCATCACCACTGACACTGGACAGATATATGGCTCTGTATCTCTGTTTTTAACTTGGAGCTAAAAGCAGGGGGCTGAGTTGGTACTGGTACAACTGTTTTATATATGGTTCTTAAAAATTTATTTATCCCCTGGAGTTTTGTACACTGCCACTCTCTGACCCCAGGTGGTGTGGAGCCCTGCTATGGCAAGACAGATTCTACCTTTTTTTTTTTTTTTTAATTTTTTTCCCTGATTCTTGTTGAGGCTCTTGACCTATTTTATCCCTTTGAGAAGTTCATTGAACTCTTTGGTCTACAGCTTTTTCCCTCTTCCTTTTCTTGACCCTATAATAAATTTATTCTCCAGTACTTCAATGCTGTGAATTCAAGTTTTGAGGGTGAAGAGGTTAATGTGTATATTTAATCCACCATTTCAAACCGGAAGCTTGTTTGTCATTCAAGATTCAGGTCAAATATTGTCCTGTTTGTTAAGCCTTTTATAAATGCTGCAACTCAATGTTATCTTCCTACTTTAAACTTCCCAAGGACTGTGTTATTTTTTCATGAAACTTACTTTATTGTACCTTTTCTGCCTCATTCTCCGTTGTTATATTTATCTCCTCTCCTCCTCTTCACCTCCTTTCTTCCACTTTAGGTCATCCTTATACACTATATTCCAAGCAAGGTCTATGCACTAAATTATGAGCAGACATTATGGGTCTATACATTGTCATCAGTGAATTGTTTTTAGTATTTAATGGTGATATTTTTTAGGAAAATTCTCAATAAATTATTGTGGACACTCCAGAAGATGGAAAGATGTCAATTCTTTTTTTTTTTTTTGGAGGGGGGGGAGTGCAAAAAATATCTTACATATTTTCTGAATTTGTTTTGTATTGAAACAGATTTAGTTCATTATAAAGTGAAATTTAGAAGTCATAAGATTTTGGTTTTAGATAAAGACACCTATTATTTGACTTTGTTGGCTCACCTTTAAGCTGGGGATGACAATCTCAGTTCAAGGTTGTTAAAGTTTAACCCAATAATGTATGAAAAGATATTTTGTAAGCTTGAAAACTCTGAACAAAATAAGGTATTGTCAATGCTGTTAGTTTTTTTGGAATCTAAGATATATCATTGCTAGTATAATTTATCACAAGCTAGGATTTTAAATTGCTTTGATATCTTGGTGTCCAGGGGTCTATATAAATGTAAATTTTGTATGTCCTCATTGCATCTAGCCTGTAAACTGATTGAAAGTAGTATTCATCAAGAAACCTTTGTGAGTCATTATTAGAGAGCAGCTATATAAAAATTAAATTAAACTCAAAATGCAGTTCCTGCCTTCCTTGAGTATAAAGTTCTGAGAAAATATTTAAGTGTTTTCTTTGTTTGACTACTTTTATTTGGCTTATACTTTTAACTTAAAAATAAATGGAAAAATAGGAAGGGGAGAGGAGAATTTTTGATATGCTACTGATCCTTAATTTATAGAAATAATAACTCTAAAACCATAAAATCAACATTTTAATCTCATAATAATCAGTAAAAATGCCTCACCTGAGTAATAAAATAATGTCAAAATATTCTAGATAATATAAAGCCAGGAAATTAATTAGTTTTCTGCGCAGATATAGAAAGATTTTATTTATACCATGGTGACAAGGTAATAGGGTATCTCAGCAAAATGTTTTCCTTTTTCCAGTTTTTAATAATTTCTGTGAGCCTTTTTGGTTTAGAGAGAGGTAGAGTGGAAACAGAAATTAATTTGGAGTCAGGAAACCTAGACTATAGCTCTGACTCTGTCATTTTAAATAGCTATATCACCCTGGTTTGGTAATGTAATTTGCAGTGTGTTAGTATCTTTCTCTGAGAAATAGGAATAATAACAATTGTGTTAAGGGGTTGGTATCCTAATCTTCACTTTGCAAAGTAGTTTTTTTCAGGAGTTACTTCATTTTGATATAAGACTTATTCTGTGGATTAAATGGATTAAGACTAAATTGTCAAAGTTGTTTGAAAAGTACAAAGTACTGCATATATCTCAGAAATCATGATGATTCAGTGCTTATTCCTAGTGTTATAATCATGGCTAGAAGAGACCTTGGAGAGATTTCTGATTCCTGTCTGAATTCTTGGTTGTGCTTTGAGTAATCTTTCATTTCATAGAAAATCAGGACATTGATTCCCTGCCCACAAAAAATTTACAGTATTGTGGGATTTCAGAACATACAGGAGAGTTCAGATTTAAAGTGTATAGAATTCATAACTTCATACTACTGAGTATTTCATCATGCCATCATTCATAAAGAATGCCATTATGTTTCTTTAAGTAATAGCATTATTTACATGGTAAGTGCAAGCTTCACTGTGCCCTACAGATTTTTTTTATACTTTGATACACTAAATGATTTGGAAAGATTTTATTTTCTTTCCTAAATGTGTAATTCTTCAACTTTCTTCATGTGTCTTTCTGGTTTCTGCTCACATTACCTTTTTCTGACTGTGGTAAATTCTAATCCTCCTTTAATAAATCTATCTAACATTATTTTCCCAGAACTGGTTCATTACCTCGGTCATCTGAACAGTTGCTAGGACACAAAGAGGGTCCACGGGACTCAGTCACATTATTGGATGCTAAAGAATTGCTGAAACACTTTACCTCAGATGGATTACCAATTGGAGATCTTCAGCCTTTACAGATTCAAAAGAGGTAAGTTATAAACTTGTAATTTCCAACTGCTCTTTTTTAAATAACCATTTTAAATTAACCTTCTGTCTCATTTCTTCAGTGGATTGATATCCTGTGCCACTTAGGCAGAATTCGTAAGTTTGATCCCAGTACTGATTAGCTGACCTTAGTCATCCCATTAACCTTAGCCAAATGTCCTACGTTTTATAGTATTGTATGTAAGACTTTCAGGAATAATAAAAGCATAGTCAGGATATTCTCTACAAAAGTCAATAGCTCCATCTTTGTATACAAAGTATAGTACTTTTTAAGAAAAGATTAGGATTTGGCTTGCCAGAATTTTTTTTTAAATTATCTTTTCTGCATTACTATAGTTTTGATTCTGCCACTACTCACATGAACATTGTTAGTCATGCCTAATAGTAGCCAAGAGGCACAGCCTTTCAACTGAAGAAAATGGGAAAGTGTGATAAAAATGCTTTTGAAACTATAACAATACTAGTAAGAGCTTACTGTCTACATGAATAATTTACAACTAACTTGACTTTCAAGACAACTTCCACTAAGTTACTAGTTAATAAATGCTAGGTGTTGCTGAAGTTGAGTGAATTACAGGTAAATGTGGCATCAAAGTAGTTATCTTAGGTTAGTTGTCTTTTTCTTACTCCCTTGTTATGGTCTCTTTGAAATGTTCTTTTATTGTATGTTTTTTTTTTCTTAATTATTTATGTTTTTATTTTTCATACAGTTGATTTAAAAAAAAAAAAAAGTTAAAAAAAAAAACTAGGAAAAAAATATGTAGAGCCCCCTTGAGGAGCCTGTGGAGAATGCAGGGGTATTGGCCTACCCCGCCTCGATGGTTGCTAACATGACCACAGACATAGGGGACTGGTGGTTTGATGGGTTGAGCCCTCTACCACAGGATTTACCCTTGGGAAGACTGTTGCTCCAAAGGAGAGGCTAGGCCTCCCTATAATTGTGCCTAAGAGCCTCCTCCCGAATGCCTCTTTGTTGCTCAGATGTGGCCCTCTCTTTCTACCTAAGCCAACTTGAAAGGTGAAATCACTGCCCTCCCCACTACGTGGGATCAGACACCCAGGGGAGTGAATCTCCCTGGCAACGTGGAATATGACTCCCGGGGAGGAATGTAGACCCGGCATCGTGGGACGGAGAACATCTTCTTGACCAAAAGGGGGATGTGAAAGGAAATGAAATAAGCTTCAGTGGCAGAGAGATTCCAAAAGGAGCCGAGAGGTCACTCTGGTGGGCACTCTTACACACGATTTAGACAACTCTTTTTAGGTTCTAAAGAATTGGGGTAGCTGGTGGTAGATACCTGAAACTATCAAACTACAACCCAGAACCCATGAATCTCGAAGACAGTTGTCTAAAAATGTAGCTTATGAGGGGTGACAATGGGATTGGGAAAGCCATAAGGACCACACTCCCCTTTGTCTAGTTTATGGATGGATGAGTAGAAAAATAGGGGAAGGAAACAAACAAACAGACAGACAAAGGTACCCAGTGTTCTTTTTTGCTTGAATTGCTCTTTTTCACTTTAATTATTATTCTTGTTATTTTTGTGTGTGTGGTAATGAAGGTGTCAGGGATTGATTTAGGTGATGAATGTACAACTATGTAATGGTACTATGCACAATTGAATGTACGATTTGTTTTGTATGACTGTGTGGTATGTGAATATATCACAATAAAATGAAGATTTAAAAAGAAAAATGTAAGAATTTGCTCATTACTCCAAATTTCTTTTTAAATATTATTCCACAATTTATTAAAACCTTCCAAAGGACTTTTAAATTGTAGAGCACTTATTACAGCTTGCTTTGTATAAATATTGATTTTTTTAATTCAATTTTATTGAGATATGTTCATACAAAGCATACAATCATTTTTTCACAGTACCTTTATATAGTTGTGCGGTTCATTACGAAAATTAATTTTTGAACATTTTCATTACCACACACAAAAATAACAAAAATAAAAATTAAAGTGAAAAAGAACAATTAAAGTAAAAAAGAACACTGGGTGCCTTTTTTTTTTTGCCCCCGTTTTTCTACTCATCCATCCATACATTGGACAAAGGGGAGTGTGATCCACATGGCTTTAACAATCACATTGTCACCCCTCATAAGCTACATTGTTATACAATCATCTTTAAGATTCAAGTGTTCTGGGTTGTAGTTTGATAGTTTCAGGTATTTACTGGTAGCTATCCTAAGTCATTAGAACCTAAAAACTTACCTATATTGTGCATAAGAGTGCCCACCAGAGTGATCTCTCGGCTCCTTTTGGAATCTCTCAGCCACTGAAACTTCTTTCATTTCCTTTCACATCCCCCTTTTGGTCAAGAAGATGTCCTCCATCCCACGATGCCGGGTCCACATTCCTCCCCAGGAGTCATATTCCACGTTGCCAGGGAGATTCACTCCCCTGGGTGTCTGATCCCACGTAGGAGGGGAGGGCAGTGATTTCACCTGCCAAGTTGGCTTAGCTAGAGAGAGAGGGCCACATCTGAGCAACAAAGAGGCATTCAGGAGGAGACACTTAGGCACAATTATAAGCAGGCCTAGCGTCTCCTTTGCAATAACAGTCTTCCCAAGGGCAAGTCCCGTGATTGAGGGCTCAGCCCATCAAACCACCAGTCCCAATGTCTGTGAGCATATCAGCAACCACGGAGGTGGGGAAGCCCAGCACCCCTGCATTCTCCCCCAGCTCCTCAGGGGGGCTCTACACATAAATATTGATTTTGAAAGTAAATTTCATAAAGGATTTATTTCCTGATAGTTACAGCTCAAAAAATAACATGAGAAATTGTTGTCTTCATGTGTGTGCATGTTCACTAGAGTGAAATACATGAAACAACTTTGAAAATGTGAGGATCTTAATGGTTCCAGGGACCTAAAAGCTTCATTATTAAGATAAAAAAAAGTTGGACGTTTCTGTTTTAACATGAAGAATTAATGCTTTGTTCTTAAACTTTAAAAATCTATAATTTTGGAATATTTACCTTTTTCTCATAACTTTCCAAGATTGATAACCTTTCTTATGGGACTCAAGAAAGTGAAGAATTACACACATTTTCACCTATCCCATTATTGGATTATTGTCCTTTCAAATCATTAAGCAAACTGCCAGTCAAATCGGCTTGCCTTTCCAAAACTGAATCATATAGTTAAACTCATTTTGGCAATAATGTCTTTCTAGATGTAATGTAGGGAGATATATTTAATCTTCCTGTAGTTTATAGGTGATTTTATTTAGGAAAGTTTAATGTGATCCTTTGATGTTAACAAAAAAGTGCATCATTATCAAATGTATCTTATGTAACAGAGTTGAAGGATGAGCTTTCATGACAATGAGGCAAGAACCTACTGACTGTTAGTACATGTGCCTGTGCAGGGAACCATTGGAAATGCTGTATTATTAAACAAAGTGCGGGCATGATTCTTAGTATGTGCCAATGAGATACTGAACATTAATGAAACGTATTTACTAAAATGTTTCTTTTAGAAAGAACAAAGTGTGAGTAAAATTAAAGCTAGATAATGTTGCTGAGAGGGATTCAAATGAGAAATAGAAGACAACATTCTATTACATTCTAGAAGTAAAATGCTAGATACCTAAAGAGTTCTATATTACAAAATTATTCACTTTAATAGGCTGTCATCAATATATTGGGGTCATCACAATTTATTTGTGTTATGTTTTGTGGAACATCTTACATGGATACATTAGAATATAAATTCTGCTTTCTAAGATTCATTAATTAGCCTGTCTCATATTTTAATTTAATAATTTCAAATGCTTGTCATAGCAAGATGGATAATTTTTAGTGGCCACTGGGCAGTTTTCATTACTAAGGCTGTAGGAAGAAAAAGTAATAGCAAATTTATCTACTTGACTTTCTACGTACCGTTTCCAAGTGTTCTGAATTCAAGCCTCTGATATTTCATTCTGCCTATTAACTATGTAAAGACCACTCATTGCATAATTCTCCATTTCCTTCCTGACTTTTCTGAGGTTCAGGACCACAATCCATCGCACTAACTGAGTGGTGATTACCAACTGGATTTGGAGAAGGAAAGCACCTATCAGAATAACCCAGAGAGCTTTATCTAAATGTACTGACCTCCTTTCCCTGAGATTTTGATATATCCCTGCAGTTCTAGGGGTGAAAGAGGTTGAGCATGGATAATTTATATAAGCTCACCATATAATTAATTCTGACATACCTGTGGGGTTGAAAACCTACTGCAGGAGAAGAACTGAAGTCTGCAGTTAGTCTCGTACCCTCTGATATTTAAAGAGTTTCTGTCTCTTACAGTAGTTGTTAGGATGATCATATTTCCTGGTAAAGAATAGTAAAGAATAATCTGTGACCCATAATGTTATAGTAGGAAGTAAATAATTATTTTGTTACCAAAGATTCAAGCTGACTTACATTATTCCCCTGCAGAAAAATTGAACTAAATGCATAAACATTAGTTCTCTCTGCCAAGAAACAAATCCTAAAAGAATAATGCCACTTCATGAATTTCCATTACAAATAATTTTCCGTCATTGATGTATCCATTTCTCAGAATAGTTTTGTGAAATAATTAACATCATAACTTCAGAGACTTAAGGCGCAGAAAATGTGACAAAACCCACATCCCTTGCCTTGCTTCATGTCTATCTTATGTTTTCCGGTGTATCTTAACTTTTATCCCGTATGATATTTTGTTGTAGAGGAGGAAATCAGATTTGTTTCTGTTAACACTTTCTTGAACTTTCTCTTTGTCACTAAACAAATCTAAACAAAAATTGTTACTTTTTGTTTCAGGGAAAAGACTTTTGTTCTGACACCAGAACTTAGTCCTCGGAAACTTGGGTTTATCTTTTGAAAAAGCCTCAGTTTGTCATTATCATGGAATTGAGTAAGTTTTTGCCTACTTTTTACTCTTCATTGTATTATTGATATAGCTTCCATCTCTCATGTAGCTGTGAAGAGTGACTTGTAATAAAATGTTAGAAATCAAGACATAGAACCAAAGAGAAAGTATGTCAGAAACCTCAAACAAAACAAAACAAGTACACAAAAAATTTATCTTCAATTGAAAAGAAATATTTCAGGATTTATCAGTTTTAGCATTTAAACATCCTAATACTGCTAGATACTTTAATCAAAATTATTTTGATTCCTGTTATAAATGTATATGTATACTAAAGGTCACTTTAATGTTCCTGGTTAACTAATTACACTATAATTGCTCAGAAACTATTAGATAGAAATTTGTTTCCCATTGGTAACATGTTAGTTATGTGTACATGTTAAAGAATTTAGTGACCAATATGAGTAAAATTTCAAACGATGCTCTTGCTTAAAGGCATTAGGAGTTTCTGAGGTTATATTCACATCTACCATTTTCCCAAGGATAAGAAGTTGAATGAAGTGGATAATATAATTTATAAGAAAATTTCAGACCTGGTTAATTCATTTTGTAAGACATTACACATTCTCTTAAACCAATGCATTAGTATTTTATGTTGATTTTGCATATTAAATAAAAATGGGAAAAAAAATTAATTTTACCCTTAATCTTAAGAAGCAACTTTTTGGTGAACAACTGAAATATTTTCCTTTGATTGGCTTGTAAAGTTAATCTTTAATTTGCACGGACTTAAAACACTTTCTTGGCAGTCATTCATTCGGGGGCTAAAGATGCAAAGAACTTTTTTTTTTTTTTACATTAGAGAAGTTGTGGATTTACAGAACAGTCTTGCATAAAATACAGGATTCCCATATAATTCCCCACCACCAACACTTGCATTGCTGTGGAAAATTTGTTACAAATTGATGGGTAGAGTACTTTTTTGTAACTCTACTTTTTTTTTTTAACAGTAGTTACATTGTTACAGTTGATGAAAGATAATTGAGAAGTACCATTAACTATTGTCACTAGTTTACATTAGGGGTATTTTTTCCTCATATTCCCAACCTGTTATTACTATTATTATTATTTTCACAGATGTCTCGATTTTATTACTCATCTACCCATAACACTGGATAAAGTGGGTGTCAGTCACAAGGTTTTTAAAATTACATGGTCACAATATAAAAGCTATATAGTTATACAATCATCAAAGATCAAGGCTACTGAATTACAGTTCAGCAATTTCAGTTATTTCCTTCTGTCTATTCTAACACTAGAAACTAAAAAAGAAATATCTATGTAATGAGTCAGTAGTCATAATCATTTGTTCAATCCCGATGTCTCAGTTACAGCTCCTCCCTCTCATTTAATCATTCTCTGAATCTTCAGGAATATCTGGGCAATGACCATTCTAACTTCTTGTGCTGAAAAGGGATGTTGACATGGGGTAGAGAATGAAACTGGTTGATGTTCTTGGAAAGACTGGTACCTCTGGGTTTCAGGGCTTATCTGGAATAGGAGCCATCTGGAGGCTTTAAGTTTCTGAAAAAATAAACTTAATAGATAAAACTTTTACAGAGCCTTAGATAAAATCTGCCCAAGTAAAATGATATGCTTAGGTTTGTGCAATTAAAAAAAAAATCTTGTCATTTGATAAATTGATTTAAATTCTTCAAGCAAGAGATTTTAAGAAGCTAAAATACTGTGAGGATAGTGAAAATGTAAGGAGAATACAAATTTAAGTGCTGTCTACAGGCAAATAAGAACTTAGGAGACCAAATGAATAGTGGGGATGACAAAGATGGTGGTGACAAGAAGTTTTTTAGGATTTCTAGCTGATGGTGAGTGGATGGTGGTTCAATTGAGAAAATACTGAAGGACACACACAATAATTCTAGGCATGTTAGGTTTCTTGATATGTTCAAATAGGACATAGTTCATTTAAAGAATATTTTATGGCAAGTTTGACGCTAGAGGCAAAATATTCAGCATCAAAATTAAACTCTCCATTAAAAGTCAGGAGCAAGAAAAAGATACCTACTGTCACTACCTTTTTTTTTTTTTCTTTTTTTTGCAGAAAATATAATTACCAACATAAAGACCTGAAAGAATTTTAGAAGTAGAATTTGTAAGATATGCAATGATAAAATACATATATAAAGCACTAGTTTTCCTCTATTTCCAGTTTTAAGCACAATAGAAAAGATCTCATGCAAAATAGCAAATAAAATCATATTAAAGATAATCTTAACAAAAAAAAGGTAAAATGAATAAAATTGTAGAAAGTGTATATTAGGAGAGACTGAAAGCAATGTTGATTACTTAGGGAAATATGCCTTATTTCTCTGTGGAAAGATTCCATGTTATAAAGATGTTATTTCTGAAATAATATGAACATTTAATATAATCTTATCAACTTTGAAACTTTTAATGAAATTTTTCTAGAATTTACCTGGTAAAAAGCCTCATCCCTTTCCCTTTTCTTTAAAGAATGAGATAAACAGTATCATAAACCAAGAAATATTTTATATAAAGCTATTGTAATTACAGTGTGCTATTGGAACTGAGTAGAAAGTCCAAGGAAAAGCAAAACTTAATAGGAATTTGATATGATAGAGGAAGAGTTTCATATCAGAGGGCAAAGGATAAAATATTCAGTAAATAGTATTGAGAACATTAAAATGAAAAAATCAGTTGAGATTCTGAGTTCTCACCAAATATCAAAATAAATCCATGTATATTAAAAATTAAAAGAAGAAAAAGAAAACTATGAAAGTCAAGAAGCTATGGGGGACTCTGTTCTCATGGTAGAGAAAGCTTTTTACTCATTCTAGCAAAGGAAGAAATCAAATAAGAAAAGAATAGTATATTTGAATTAATTTTAAAACAGCGATGTCAGTAATCAATAAAAACAAGACTAGAAGTAAGGGTCACTACCAGAAAGCTACTAGAGCTAATAAACAAGTTTAGCAAAGTTGCAGGGTACCAGATCAACACAAAAATCAGCTGTGTTTCTATAAGCCCACAATAAACAATCTGAAAAGTAAAAGAAAATTCCATTCATTGTAGTATCTAAATAATGAAATACCTAAGAATAAATTTAACCAAGGAGATAAAAGATTTGTATACTGAAAACTACTAAACAGTGCTGAAAGAAATTAAAGAAGACCTAGCTAAGTGGGAAAACATCCTGTGTTCATGAATCAAAGGATTTGATATTGTTAAGATGTCAATACTACCCCAAACAATCTACATAATAATGCAATTCCTATGAAAATTCTAGCAGCTTATTCTGCAAAAATGAAGAAGCCGATCCTCAAATTCATGAACTGCAACGGGCCCTGAATAGCTAAAACTGTCTTGAAAAGGAAGAACAGAGTTGGAGGACTGATACTTCCTGATTTCAAATCCTACTACAAAGTTACAGTAATCAAAACTGTGGCATAAGGATAGGCATATAGACCAGCTGAGTAAAATTGAGGGTCCAGAAATAAACCCCGGTTTCTATGGCTAATTGATTTTTCACAAGGGAGCCAAGTCCATTCAGTGTGGAAAAAGAGTCTCTTCAATAAGTGGTGCTGAGGAAACTGGATTTCCACATGAAAAAAGGGGAAGTCAGACCCTTACCTCACGCCATATGAAAGAATTAACTCAAAATGGATCAAGGACTTTGATATAAGACTCTTAAAAGAAAACATAGGGAAAGATCTTTATGATCTTGGATTTGGCAGTGGATTTTTAGATATGACGCCAAAAGCATGAGCAGCAAAAGAAAGATATAAAACTAGACTTTACCAAAATTAAAGTCTTTTGGTATTAAAGGACTTCATCAAAAAAATTAAAAAGACAATCCAAATCCATGGAAGGGGAGAAAATATTTGCTGTGGAAAACAGTTTGCAAATATTTTGCAAACATTTGCAAAAATATATGCATGGTTTGCATATATTCCGGAATATACAAAGAACTCAAGAACAAAAAGCCAAACAACCCAATTTAAAAATGGGCAAAGGACTTGGGTGTATATTTCTCCAAAGAAGATACACAAATAGCCAATAGGCACAGGAAAAGATGTTCAACATCTTTAGTCATTAAAGAAATGCAAATCAGAACTACGTGTTACCACCTCACACCCATAAGGATGGCTATTATTAAAAAAGATGGAAAATAACAAGTACTGATTAGGATGTGGAGAAATTTGAATGCCTGTACATTTCTGGTGGGAAAGTAAAATGATACAGCTGCTGTGGAAAACAGTTTGGTGGTGTTTTGGTTTGCTAAAGCTGCCGAAATGCAATATACTAGAATTGGACTGGCTTTTAGCAGTGGGGATTTATTAGCTTACAAGTTACAATTTTAGGGCCATGAAAATGTACAAATTAAGGCATCAAACAGGAGGATACTTCTCTGAAGAAAGATTGCCGGCATCTGGGACACCTCTGTCATATGGGAAGGCACATGGCTGGTGGCTTCTGGTCCTTTTCTCTTGGGTTTTGTTGCTTTCAGCTTCTTGCTTCAGTGTCTTCCTCTCTCAGCTCCTCCTGGGGCTTTTTCTCTCCAGTCTTCTTTAGGTGTTTCTCTCTGAGCTCTCTGGTAAAAGGATTAAGACCCACCTTGAATGGGCTGGGTCACATCTCAATTGAAATAACCTAACCAAAAGGTCTCACCTACAACAGGTCTGCACCCACAAGGATGGATTAAAAGAACATGGCATTTTATGGGGTACATAACGGCTTCAAACCTATGGTGGTTTCTTAAAAAGTTTCTTAAAAAGTTAGACATAGAATTACTATATGACCTAGCAATTCTACTCCTAGCTATATATTCAAAAGAATTGAACACAGAGATTCAAACAGATACTTGTACACCAGTGCTCATAGCAACATTATTCACAGTAGCCAAAAGATTGAAACAATCCAAGTGTCCATCAACAATTGAATGGATGAACAAAATATGGTATATACATACAATGGAATGTTATTCAGCCATGAAAAGAAATGAAATGCTGATACATGCTACAACATGGATGAAACTTGAGAGCATTTTGCTAAGTGAAATAAGGCAGATATAGTGTATGATTCTGCTTATATGAAGTATCTAGCATAGGCAAATTCATAGAGACAGAAAGTAAATTAGAGGTTACCAAAGACTGGGAGGTGGAGGAATCGGTAGTTACTACTGCTTACAGATCAGTAAGAAGTTATGCACCCCTTTGGAAAGAGTTGGCAAAATCTTTAACAATTCATTCAGCAAAGAGGAAATGTAAATGACCAGTACACATGAAAAGCTACTTTCTTCACTAATGAACAACAATAAAAAAATGTAAATTGAAAATAAGAGCACTTTTCCCTCATAAAATTGCCAGTTAGTTAAAAATATAATGCCCAAGTGGTATTGGTAGTAAAGGAACATGAGCAACCCAGCTCCTAGGAGTATAAATTGCTAAACCTTCCCTCAAGGGCTGTTCAATAATTTACCAAAAGCCATTTAAATGTTTATACCATCTGATTGATTAATATAGCTTGAGGAAAAAGTCAGTGATGTACACTGAGAGTTATTATGCAAGAGTATTTGTCACAGTGTTATTTAAAATAAGAAACTTTAGAAACAATCTAAATGTCAACTTTAGGGTCTTGGTTATAGTATATCCATAAAATAAATGTATAGCCACCAAAATGGCTAAAATTAAAAAGTCTGATGATACAAGACACTGGCAATTATGTGGAACAATCAGAACTTTCATACATTCTTGGTTGGAGTGTAAAAGGATATCTCTACTTTAGAAAAGGATCTAGTAGATTCTTATAAAACTAAATACAATTCATACCCTATGACTCAGAAATTCCAATACCAAGTATTTTCCCAAGAGAAATGAAACATATGTCCACAAAAAGACTTCTACAATAACTTTCATAGCAATTTTCATAATAACCCAAAACTAGAAATAATCCAGGTGTACATCAATAGAAGAATGGCTAAATAGACTGTGGTATATTTATACCAAGCAATACTACTGAGCAGAAAAAGGAACAAACTGTTGATACATGCAACAACATGTATGAATGTGAAAAAAAAATTATGCTGGGTCTAAGAAGCCAGACATAAAAGAGTTCCTACTGTGTGAATCTGTTTGTATGGTTTTGTAGAATAGGAAAATCTAATCTATGGTGGAAAAAAAATCACAACTGTAGTTACCTTTGATAGATGAGAGTGGGGAATAACGGAGGGGATGTGTGGGAACTTTCGGTCATGTTCTTTGTCGTGGTGTGGCTTTAGGTTACACAGGTGTAAGATTTGAACATTTCTTTGTATGTAAATTTTACATCACATGAAAAAACTAAACAAATATTGAACTCTAGTTAGTGATATGCCTGATGAAGTATTTGGGAAGAAATGTACAGATGTCAAAGGTATGCACAATTTATATTGGAATGGGTCAGAAAAGTAAGTTGGGTTTTGGGGTGGATAGAGGGATGAATAGATAGTAGATTGATAAATCATATATAGAAAATGTTAATGATAGTATGCAAGTGGTGGATATACAGCTGTTCCCTCTAAAATTCTCTCAGCTCTTCTGTATGTTTGAATTTTTTCATAATAAAATGTTGGAAGGAAAATTCTATGAAGCCATTGAAAATCAAGTTTATACATGAGAATATGCTCACTGAATAGTGTTTTAAAAATTCAGTTATAAACCAATACAAGAAGTATAATAATCTTTAAAGTCTCTTCATTATTCATCAAATTATTAATAGGTTTCTCTGTGTGCTAGGGTTGATTGTTTTTCATTATATCTTTTTATACTTTCCAGATTTTCTATAGGGCACACTAACTTTTATAATCAGGGGAATCTGAGAGAGAGGATGAACTAAACCTCCTATCCTTTTAACTGGGTTCTTGTAGCAAGTTTCTCTCATTCTTCTCTCACAAAGTAGTCATTTTGCATAATATCATTTGGTTAATAGGGTTTTTTGAGACAAAAACAACATTTTATTTAAAGTTGTATATTTTTGGTTGAAAAGTCACTCCTGACGTTTTAGAAAATTTGAAATCCTACATTTAAAATTAAAAATAAGATATATAAGGTACTCTTTCGTAAAACTGTGTAACCATAGATGCTGCTATTCAGTTGTAGATGTCTCTTTGGTCATCTTTAGGCCAGTAATTTTTTGCTTCATGTTCTCTGCAGTATCAAAATCATGTAATTACCGGATCTTAAACATCTGAGTGTGAAAAAAACAGTTGAACTCAAAATTTGAGGGCCTAAGATAGGCAGTAGGAAGTACAATATCCAATATGGAATCAATTCTGAAATTTGTCCTGTAGGGATGCTAATTTGAATTTAAGTTCTTCAGATAATAATTTAAAAATTGCTTTGTGAACAGTAGACAGGCAAGTCAGATATGTACTGAATCATAAAAAGAAGAAATGCCGCTTGTTCCAGCTTTTCATTTCTAATATTTGACCGAAGAACTCCTTGTTTGAGAGGGTTATTGTTCTCCCTTTAACATCAAAAGGTTAGGAGTATTTCCCAAATAGTCTTGAGTTTAGCTAAACCTTTTATTGAAACTATTCATATTTTTACCTATAAATCTTTTGGGCAGTGATTCCTAAATGTTACTTTTTGTTTGCCCTATGTTTATCTGAATCAAATTTGAGTGCTTCCTTTGTTCTAGTATATAAAAATTTGATGAACAGGAACTCTTTTTGTTGTTGTTTTCTCCTTTTGTAATTATCACTGAAGACCTAGAAAATTAAGCGTTTTAGAAAAGTTCATAATGAAACCAACGATTTGTTTCCTTATATACCTCCCTACTCCAGTTCCAGTTTTCAGGAGAAATATTTATTTGGTTAATTTTCATTTCCCTGGTGGTTACTTCTCTTATTCTTAAAGAATCTCCTTATATCAATATTCTTTATATCTACATGTAAAATATTATTGACTCCCTGCTATGAAAAATCAGGAGTTGGTTCACCTTCTCAATTTTTTCTGTTGTTTACATCTGTTGTTTTTTGTAATTTAATTTTATTGAGAATGTTTCACATACCATACAATCATCCAAAGATCCAAAGTGCACAATCAGTTGCCCATAGTACAGCTATGCATCCATCACAACAATTAATTTTTTTTTCAATTTTTAGAACATTTTCATTACTCCAGAAAGAAATGAAGACAAAAATAAGAAAACTCAAATCCTTCCATACTCCTAGTCACCCCCCCTCCACTATTGACTCATAGTATTGGTATAGTTCATTTGTTACTGTTGATGAAAGAATGTTAAAATACTACTAACTGTAGTACATAGTTTGCAGTAGTTATATTCTTTCCCTGTATACCCCTTTATTATTAACTTCTAGTTATAGTCTCATACATTTGTTCTAGTTCATGAAACAGGTGTCTAATATTTGTGCAGTTAATCACAGACATTGTCCACCACAAGATTCACTGTTTTATACATTCCCATATTTTAACCTCCAACTTTCCTACTGGTGACATACGTGACTCTGAGCTTCCCCTTTCCACCATATTCACACACCATTCAGCACTGTTATTCTCACAATAACATGCTACTATCACCTCTGTCCATTTCTAACTACTTAAGTTCAACCTAGTTAAACATTCTGCTCATAATAAGCAACTGCTCCCCATTCTTTAGCCTCGTTCCATATCCTGGTAACTTATATTTCATGTCTATGAGTTTACATATTATAATTAGTTTGTATCGGTGAGACCTTGCAATATTTGTCCTTATGTGTCTGACTTTTTTCAGTCAATATAGTGCCCTCAAGGTTTCTTCATCAACCCCTTTTTTTTAAAGATGGTTTTGTTCACCTGCCATACGTTCCATCCTATGTAAACAATCGATGGTTTCCTGTATAAGCACATATTTATGCATTCACCACTATCACCACTGTCTATATAAGGACATCCTCATTTCTTCCACAAAGGAGGAGGAAGAGTCAAAGAAGGTAGAGAGACAAATAAAAAGTAAAAGAAAGAAAAAAATGACAGCTAAAAAGCAACAAGGAAAGATAGAATTAAACTAAAATAGAATAAAAGAGTCAGACATCACCAATGCCAAGAGTCCCACGCCCCTCCCTTATGTCCCCCTCCTATAGACATTTAGCTTTGGTATATTGCCTTTGTTACGTTAAAGGAAGCATAATACAATGTTTCTGTTAATTATAGTCTCTAGTTTGCATTGATTGTATTTTTTTCCCGAGTACCATCCCATTTTTAACACCTTACAAGGCTGACATTCATTTGTTCTCCATCATGTAAAAACATATTTGTACATTTTATCACAATTGTTGAGCATTCTAGGTTTCACTGAGTTATACAATCCCAGTCTTTATCTTTCCTCTTCCCTTCTGGTGTCCCACATGCTCCTAATCTTCCTCTTTCAACCATACTCACAGTCATCTTTGTTCAGTGTGCTTACATTGCTGTGCTGCCATCACCCAAAACTGTGTTTCAAACCTCTCCCTCCTGTCTTTTCCTATCTTTCTGTAATGTTCCCTTTAGTATTTCCTGTAGTTCAAGTATCTTGTTCACAAACTCTCTCATTGTCTGTTTATCAGAGAATATTTTAAACTCTCCCTCATATTTGAAGGGCAGTTTTGCCAGACATAGGATTCTTGTTTGGCGGTTTTTCTCTTTCAGTATCTTAAATATATCACACCACTTCCTTCTTGCCTCCATGGTTTCTTTTGAGAAATCCACACATAGTCTTATCAAGCTTCCTTTGTATGTGATGCATCGCTTTTCCCTTGCTGCTTTCAGGATTCTCTCTTTGTCTTTGACGTTTAATAATCAGATTATTAAGTGTCTTGGCATAGGTTTATTCAGATCTATTCTGTTTGTGGTACACTGTACTTCTTGGATCTGTAGTTTTATGTCTTTCATAAAAGGTGACATAATTTTCATTGATTATTTCCTCTGTTATTGCCTGTGCCCCTTTTTACTTCTCTTCTTCTGGGACACCCATGACACGTACATTCATGCTCTTCATGTTGTCTTCAGTTCATTGAGACGTTGCTCATATTTTTCCATTCTTTTCTCTACCTGTTCTTTTGTGTGTAGGATTTCAGATGTCTTGTTCTCCAGTTCCTGAGTGTTTTCTTCTGCCTCTTGAAATCTGCTGTTGTATGTCTCCATTGTGTTTTTCATCTCTTGTACTACCTTTTATTTCCATAGAATCTGCCAGCTGATTTTTCAAACTTTAGATTTCTACTTTATGTTTGCCCAGTGTTCTTTTTATACCCTTCATCTCTTTTGCTATATCTTCCCTGAACTCATTGATTTGGTTTTTTATTTGATTTAGCACATTTCTTTGAAAATCTTTAATTTAGTATATCAGTAAAATGAAACAATATCTCAACTGTATCTCAATTAAGCTGTAAGTTTGTTCCTTTGACTGGGCCATATCTTTGTTTTTCCTAGTGTAGTTTATTGTTTTCTGTTGTCTAGGCATCTGGTTTCCTTGCTTACCTCAAATTTTCCCAGACTGGAACGAGTTCAGATCTCAGAATGGGGTTATATTCAGTTTCAAGTCTCCCTGCAGGTGTGTCTTAGAGATTGACAGACTTTTCTGTGAGGTCTCTAGCTACTGTGCTTTTCCTAACCTCCCAGCAGGTGGCACCTGTCAGCCTGTCTCTCCCCACTGGTGTAAGGATATGTAGCCCCTTTAGTTTCTGTTTTTGCTGTTTTCTCCCAGGCTCTGGAGTCTGAGTTCTGAAGGGAAGGGGGCAGTAGAGGTGGTCCCCACCTCCTTCCTCTTAGGGAAGATACACCCCCTAGGGAATTATCTTTTGCATTTGAATTGTTCTTTGTCCCTCTGATTCTGTTATCTCCACCGCCGTCTGGGTCAGAGCTCTAGGAATTGAAAATGGCTGAGGCTCTCTCCACTGGGCCACTCAGGTTGAGAGAGAGAAAAAGGGAAAGAAAGTCCCCTTTCAGAGCCAGTCCACAGCCCCCAGTTTCGCCCATCAGTCAGAGAGAACACCTGGTCTTCTGGGCTCCCTTTCCCAGGACACAGGAGTTTTCTGGCTCTTTAAGGTCGGTCGTCACTAAAAGCCTCTGTCTGCTTGTTGGGGGTTTGTCTATGTTTGTACCTTGTATTCAGCAGTCCACATTTGTTAGTTGAGATCCCATTTGGAGCTGGGCTGAGCTATATTTGCTTGCACCCAACAGGGACTGCTGGTTTCTCCCACAGTGAGGTTTTGTAGTTCAGCCTGCTATGGGGCTCCCGGCATAGGTCCACAGTTTTTACTTACAGATTTTATGCTGCGATCTCAGCCATTCCACTGAATCCAGGTTGGTGTACGATGTGTGGACAGTCACAGTTGTCCCCCAGCAGTTATTCCAGATTATTTACTAGTTGTTCCTGGTTGTTTGTTAGTTGCTCTAGGGGACTAACTAAATTCCACTCCACTCTGTGCCGCCATCTTGCCCCTCCTTCTACTCTGTTGTGTTTTTAAATAATACATTTAAGTTTCTACTTCCTATTTTATCAGCTATAAGCAATATTTCTCTTATTTTGTTTGATGAGAATTTAGGGCTTCCTAGCCTATTAGTGGAACCTAATTAAGATACTTAAGTATTTTTTGTATAACTTGAATCTGAAAGTTGAAACCAGCAAACTGTTTATATTATGATTAGAAATATTGTTCTTTTCTGAGGAAATATACTAATGTTAACATTTTCTGTGCTATAAGACCACAATATTGACCCCCATGCCACATGTTTCTCTTCCTTTGGCCCTCAAAATTCATTGAAGTACTGATTTGCATGGATTAGGCTATAATATTCCATTTTAACAGATGACTGAAGTATCTATCATATAATCATACTTTAGATTACTTTTCCCCAAATACTGTAATTTAGTTTTGTTCATTCTGAGATTCACCTGTCTACTTCTTTTTCTCCTGTTGTTTTTATTTTACTATAGAAAAATCTTAAGGTACATATAGATTTGGAGAATTTGTAAGAGATATATTCTTCATGATCATTTACCAAAATATTAAATTAAGACTGATTTGGACATTGTTTCCTGGTGGGCCTAAATATCCATAGAGCTTTATTTATCAATATATACACTTACGCTTTTATGAAAACCTGCCTTATTTTATAAAGGAATAGTTCTGTTCTCTGCTGCCTGTCTGTTCCCATAAACAAACAAATCTGTGACTCAGTTTTCCTTTACTGTATATTTATGCTCCTGTAGCTGGGGACATTGAGGCCCAACTTGTGAGAGAAATAGGCCATTCACTCAACCTTCTAACAATTATTAGGAACCGAAGTAAGAATTTTTAAAACCTTTCCTTAAAATTAAATGTTTTATTACTTTATAATTGACAGGGAAGTCTTTGCTCTTGTGGAGTCTTTGATTTTAATGATCTTTCCCTCATTTTAGATATTGCTTGGATGACCGAAATGCTTTAGAAAGAGATGGAGGATTTTCTGAACTTCAATCTCGTCTTATTCGTTATGAAACTCAAACTACCTGCACCAGAGAAGGTTTTCCAATACCTACTGTGTTGAGCCCTCTTCCATCTCCTGCAGTTTTGTCAGAGCCTGGAAGTGTCCCTGATGGAGAAGCTTTACAGTGTGAACTCCGAACTGAAGTATCCCAATTTAAAAGGAGATCAAAAGACCAGAATTGCCTGTATCCCAAAAAAAGGTGATGTAATAAATGTACAAAAATAGTATCTTGACAGAAGGTATTTTAGTTTCTAGGGTTACTTTTTTTTTCATATTGGTATTACATATTTTCCTGTTGCTTTCTGGATAGATTTTAGACAGTTTAATTCCTTCATACCAGGAGTTTTGTTTTTATTGTCAGAGGTTGATGATTTTGCTTTTAAGTGATAAAAAGAAATGACTTAATACACACAATTTCTTTCTTTATGTGCTAATACACAGTCCATTAGCACAATGCATTGCAAAGTTTTTAAGCTATGAAACGATGGAAATCTTACCAAGAGATTAAGCAGCTGAGCTGTTCTGTTGAAGAAGGTGTTTGGGAATAAGCTTTTTCCTTTCATTGCTTCCTTCCCTCTCCCTCACTGCTTGCCCCCTGTGTTGGCTCCTTTAGGAGTTTCATGAGACACCATTTTAAAACCACTTGTTACATATAAAATATAGCTTTAAAGCCTTCATATTAATGCACTATATGAAACCTTTCTAGATGCTTTTTTTGCTAGCTAAATAAAATGTTTGAATATTTGATCAGAAATTAGCAGTTTGTGAAATAAGCACTCCTCATTTCCATTGAATTTATATTTTTAGAACCTTTTTCAAATTTAGGTCCTTGGCATCTTAAAGGAAGGCCTAAATTCTTATTGTATTACTTTAAACTTTGAAAAGTATGAAACGCATGAAAATGAAACTTACAAATCTTTTTTCAAACAGTTAAAAATATTAGAATACTATTTCCCTGATATGGAAAAAACAAATTATTTTCACAAGGACTTTATAAATTCATGGTACTTTTTATATCTGATAAAGCCAAAAAGCAAATCCAGTAACATTTGGAATATTGTGTTTTGTAACTATTCCTTATTTCTGACCTGTGACTAATAAAAAATAAAAATGTTCTAGAAAGAAAGTACACTGTGGCCTGTAGGTTAGCAGAATTGAAGACTGTAAGACCCTACCTTGTAAGTGGAAAAATGTGGATCTTGACAGAAGCAAATATGGATATTTTAGAAAGGTTGAAACAAGAACTAGTTTTGTAGTATTATTTCTATATGTTTTAGTTACATTACTTATTTTGCACAGGTAGAATAAGACACAGTTTGTGGTTTCTTTGTTAGACTTATCTTAATGGAAGAGTAGAAATACTTAACAGGGAATGAGTATTGAATCTATAAATAGTACCACCTTGCCTGCATAGCAGATTTATGTAAATAAGGGAAGGTTACTAATATTGTTTTGCATTCCTTATATTAGCTGAAGTTCTAGTTTGCCAGTCATTGTTTTCTACATTGTAGTCACTCATTTGAAGCACTAAAGGAGCAACATTATAATGGATTAATTGCTTAATGTGTTAAAAGTGATAGTTGTAAGAAATTTTGTTTGCTTTCCTTGGATTTATGTTTGAATGGATATAATTGTAATATTTAGGACAGAAAATAGGCTTTTTTGATTCACTTAATCTGTGTTCTTGATTTGCTTTTCCACAATAGACTTGTCAAGTCTGAAAGTTCAGATTCTCTTCTTTCTCAACCAAGTGGCAATAGTAATCATCATCATCATGTAGTGACATCCAGAAGACCCCAGAAAGAATGGTCGTTATCTATGGCTTTTCCATCTGTTCCAGTTCTTAGCTGTGAAACTCCAAAAGTCACTACAAAGTCCATTTCAGGTCAAACAAATGTGCAAGAATCAAAAAGATCAAGGCAAATTAAGGAATCAAGGTCACAGAAACACACACGGGTAAAGATTTATTTCCCATCTTTCTTAGTTCTACATGAGAAAAAATCCCCTTAGATTCCTTTAAAATATATGTCTTAAAATGTTATGACTGAAATGAAAGGATCTCTGGGTTTACTTTAAAATAATCCATTGAGAGAAGGATGGTGGGTAAGTGGGTATAGGTATAAATAAAACAAAACTAGCCATGAATTGATCATTGTTGACTCTGGTTGATGGGTTTACAGAGGTGGGGATTTGTTGTCAAATACTCTCTCTACATTTTTATGTTTGAAATTTTCCATAATATAAAACACTTACCTATTTATTTCTATTCGGAGCTCATGATTTGATTTCCTTGCTTATGATTCCTCAGTCATTTCCTGCTACCAGATTTTATCCTATGGCATGTATGATTGTGTAAATATTACAGATATCTTCCCAGTTGTTTTATGTTAAGTGATTGTGAAATTCACAGGATTGAACTCTAAAGTTGAAATATGTTTGCGCCTTTTCTGAGAAATATTAGTCATATATTTTATCCTATTCAAGATACTGACAGAAGTAGTTACTGAAACCCTGAAGAAACACAGTATTACTGAGGCTCATGAATGTTTTACTGCGTGCAGCCAGCGTCTCTTTGAAATCTCTAAGTTCTATCTAAAGGTACAGTGTCTTCTCTACTAATGCTAAAAGTTAGTTCATGTTCTAATGTTTCAGTGCTAATAGCCTATAACTTGTCAGATTTTTTTAAAATTGGAGATGGAAAAATTGAAGCCAAAATATTTTTAATTTTTTATTTATTTGATTTTTGTCCTCATTACATGGAAAACTACATATTAACTTGTATTCTCAACATTTCCCCTAACAAACCTTTGATTTTACGGTTGATGATAAGCTTCAAAACATGTTTAATTAGTAATTTCATAATATAGTGAAAGGAGAATTACAAGGAGTCCTGTTTCTAATTTTTGGATCCATTATCAGCCTATTGTGAGACATAGGGCAGGTCAGCCACTCAGATGACATTTTTCTAAAACTTAGATGGTTTTATGTTATCCAGTGTTAAAAGTTTCTGGTTTTAATCAGGTATATGTGGATTTTGGTTGAAGTGGCAGATTGACCATATGCATTCAATACCCTTTCATTTGAAAATACCTCTGGAAAGACAGTATTAACCATAAAAAGCAAAGTGAAAAGACAAGAAGAAAACTATAGAAAGGTTTTTAGTACATTGTTGAACAACAGAAAGCCCCTGGGAGAGTAGCATAACAGATTGAAAGAAGTTATGATCTAAGTACCTGCCTAGTAGAATACTAATGAGAATCATGCTAATTTAGCCATTACAATCTCTGAGAGGCTCAGGATCTGAAGATACTATGTTATCATGGAAAGCAGGGGCAAGATGCCCAAGAGGAAAATAGGTGGGTTAAATAAAGATCTACAAAGTGAACAGGGAAATTTTCAGTTTCCTCCCGTGTCCTTCTCCTACATTATCAACTACAAGATGTATTACACATGCTGTTCCCTACCTCCACTTTTGTGACATTGTAGGAAATAGTCTCCAGAGAAAGAAGAATTAGGGGCCCCAGTGAAAACAGCCAACTTATCACCTACCTTAAAGCCCCAAGTGAAAAAGCCCTACAAAGAGAGCTTTCAATAGGATTTTTAGTATCTTACTTTTTAAAAAGAATGGGCAGTCTGGATTAGCAGACTTTTGAAGAAGATTTTAACATAAAGGAAAAAAGAATACCAAAACATAAAGGAATAAATGGAATTTCAAAGGGCCAGAAGGCTGAAGAAAATTTCATGAAAACGGTAATTCTTTCAGAAAGAAGATAATTGCATTCATAAAACTAGGACAGGATGATGTTTTTTAAAAAAGTATGTAGAACTTGAAAGAGCTCTTTGAAAATAAAATTATGATAAAAGTAATTCAATAGACTGAAGCTGAGATGAAGAAATTTCCAGAAATTAAAACCAAATGACAAAAACATTGAAAACAGAACAAGAAAATGGGAGGATGACTCCAGAAGATCTATGCTAATAGAATATGATAATGAAAATATGTTAATAATAGGAGTTTCAAAAATAATAGAAAATTATAAAAAAAAATATAACAGACCATTTCCAGAACTGAAAGACAAACGCCTCTTGCTGCAAAGGGCATGTTGATTTCCCAGGTCGGTGAATAAAAATTCCACAAAAAGCTATGTGATTGTGGAATTTCACACCCTTTGGAATAGTCAGAACATTTCCTAAAAGATTCCAAGAAGAGAAAGTAGTTTGCATACAAAAGATCAGGAATCAGAATGGCATTGGACTTTTCCACAGTAACAATGGGCACCGCAAGACCATAGAAAAGTATCTTCAAATTCTGAGGGGAAGTGATTTATCTGGTATTCAGTATAGAATTCTATCAGATATGAGGATTCAATAAAGATACTTTCAAATGTGGGAGGACTAAAAAATTTTGTTTCATGTGTCTTTGTGAGGAAGCTGCTAGAATATGAAGTTCAGGAGAACAAAGCACTGAATCAAGAAATGAAACAGAAACTGATGTACAATGGGGAAGACAAGTCCTAACAGAATAGGCCTAGGGAGCCACTAGACTGAATTAGAGCAGGCAATGAAAGAGAAATCTCCAGGTTAAAAAAATAATTAAAAAAACAACAACCAAAAAACCTGAACTCAGAGATTATCCAGTATACTTGAGTAGTTTGAAAAAAAATTTGCTGTACATTTAACTAATCTATTGCAGCATTTGGGGGTGGAGGGTGGGTAGAAAAACATATATGGAAAATTAAGCAAATGAAAATAATAAACAGGTAGTTATTAACTATAGGATAATTAGAGAAAAGGGAAACTATAACCATAATACAATTATAAGGTCAAGATTGAACAGTATTTTCCGAGATATAATAATACAAACACTGAGCATTTACTAATCAGAAATTGTGGAGCAACTGTTACTGAGAGGAAAAAAAGGTAGGTAGCCTATGAAACTTGTATACTTAGCCATTATAACTGATACTTGCAGTGACTGTCTAAAATTCTTAAATCAGTAAGTAGCAGTATGAGCATATTATTTAGAAACATGAAAGTATACATAAGAGAAATAATTAAAAGAATAGAAAGTGGCTGCCTCTATGGAACATAACTTGGGAGTGTAGCAGGAGACTGCTTTTCTTTAATTAAGCGTTTTAATACATTTAAGTCAGAGCTTTTAAATACAATTAGGTTTTTTTTTTTTTAACTTTAACATCTAATTTTACAGATCTAAATATTAATTTTTTATAAGTCAGAGACTTCATTTTTTTTTTCCTTTGGTCATCCTCTGTAGTGGAGTGAAACAACTAAAAAGAGAAAAAAAAGATGTTTCATCTGAAAAATAAATACAAACTATATATTCATTTCCTAAATAATGAAGCATTGGTGGATACCCAGAGTCCAGGATAGAGCTTAGATTAGGTCAGTGCTATTGTGAAAATGAGATGAGAGCTGTATGGGTTTTTGTATAAGATAGATTGGGGAGGGGAGGGGGGGGAAGAAGGGAGGGAGACAGACGTATTTGGGTTAGAATATTTTGATATTTCAGGATGGCTGTAAGTTATAAACTCTCATTTTTTGTAGTATTTCTGTAATCATGTTGGTAGTTGTAGGGTAACAGGATAATCCCAAGTTTATTTAATAATGAGTTATTCTGTGTAATTTAATGTGCAAAATGTAAAATGTTATATTTTGTTATGTTCAGGATCTTAAAACTTCAAGGGGTCTATTTGAGGAAATGAAGAAAACTGCAAACAGCAATGTTATACAGGTAAATGAGTTACTCCCAAGAGACTACGTTAAATTAAACTGATATTTTGTTTCAGGGCAGCTATGATGATGTAAATGCAGTAAGACTTACATGAGTGGTGTTATCAACTCTGTCCGTAATGAAAACTCTTTGGTTTAAGATATTTATAGTAATCTTAATCTTGCTGTGTTAGCCAAAGAGTTTCTAAAATAATGTTAAAAAGAAAAGTAAATAGTCCAAAGGGCTAGAAAAATAAATCATTTTGATTAGCTTTTCTCAAAGTTTAGTTTATTTTTTTCCAGTGACCCTTTCTACACATTTACAAATAAAGGTGGGAAAATGAAGCAGAATCTTCATTTTGTCCAGGGAAAACTTCATTTTGTGCAGTGGAAGTCCAGCAGAGTGTTCTTAGGTTAGGAAATAAAGTGTATCTTTAAGAAGAAGATTTGGGCATGTTATTATTTATTTTTAAATTTCTATTATGTTCTTTTGAAGTTTTAACAATGTATTTTTCTACTACTTGTGTTTTCAATAGAATTGCACCAAAATCATATTTCTTTTTCTCCCTCCAGGTGATTGAATGGGTATTAGAAAAGACAAGCAAGAAATGACCCAGAATCATTCTTTTTGGACAATAATAAGTTGGGTAGAAATATTATTTACTGCTTCCTTCCTTAGTTTGAAAATTATAAACAAACTGTAAGCATTACTCAAAGCATAGATGTTAAATTTCTGAAGAATTTCATAAATATCCTATATTTAATATAGATTTGGGGATACCCAGTTAATGTATTTTTAATTGTATTCTTATTTTATAAGTCTCACTGT